>NC_090448.1:889860056-890479223 GCF_031143425.1 Pleurodeles waltl | reverse complement strand
CATGCCCACTGTTCCATCCTGGGGAGTGCAAAGCCACAGTCTCTCAAGTCTCTACAGTGGGTGGGTTGCCCACTGTTCCATCCTGGGGAGTGCAAAGCCACAGTCTCTCAAGTGGATCACAGTCTCCACTGGTTCTGGAGGGGACCTGGTGCCCAGAGTGCTTCATCCTGCCAAGGACTGAGGTAGTGGATGTTAATCTCCACTGGTTCTGGAGGGGGCCTTGTGCCCAGAGTGATTCATTCTGCCAAGGACTGGGGGAGTGGATGTTAATCTCCACTAGTTCTGGAGGGGGCCTTGTGCCCAGAGTGCTTCATCCTGCTCGTGACGGACTCAGTAGCTTCAGTGCCCTTGGCGCTCATGGCCCAGCGGTGCTTGTGGCGGCAGTGTCCTGTTCAGCGGTGCTTGTGGCGGTGGTGTCCTGTTCAACGGTGTCCTTGGCAGCGGCAGTGTCTGTGGCGGCGGTGTCCTTGGCAGAGGTGCTTGTGGCGGCAGTGGCCTGTTCAGCGGTGCTTGTGTCGGCGGTGTCCTTGGCAGCGGTGCTTGGGGTGGCGGTGTCCTGTTCAGCGGTGCTTGTGGCGGCAGTGTCCTGTTTAGCGGTGCTTGTGGCGGCGGGGTCCTTGGCAGTAACTCAGCTGCTGGCAGTCCTGTCTGGCCCAGCGGGGCTGGTGCTGGCAGTCCTTTATGGCCCAGCTGGGCTGGTGCTGGTGGTCCTTTATGGCCCAGCGGGGCTGGTGCTGGCGGTCCTGTCCTGGGCAGCTGGGCTGGTACTGGCGGTCCTGTCCTGAGCAGCAGGGCTAGTGCTGGCGGTCCTGTCCTGGGCAGCAAGGCTGGGGCTGGCGGTCCTGTCCTGGGCAGCAGGGCTGGTGCTGGCGGTGGCCTCCTGGGCAGCGGGGATGATGGCGGTGGCCACGTGGGCAGCGGGGATGATGGCGGTGGCCTCCTAGGCAGCGGGGATGATGGCGGTGGCCTCCTAGGCAGCAGGGATGATGGCGGTGGCCTCCTGGGCAGCGGGGATGATGGGCGTGGCCTCCTTGGCAGCAGGGCTTGTGCTGGCGGTGGCCTCCTGGGCAGCGGGGATGATGGCGGTGGCCTCCTGGGCAGCAGGGATGATGGCGGTCTTCTCTGCCGTGCTGCTCTTCCCAGACTTGCTGAGTTTCTTGTGCCCCTTCCCCACCTTGGAAGGCGTCGCAGCTGACTCCACACTCCCACCTGTACCCCTGGGAGTGGCTTTGGTGGCTGGAGTCTTCCACCTCTCCCGCCGGGCACTGGCCAACTTCTGATGCTTGACAGTTGGGGGACTGTCCGTGATGTGGCTCCGTGCCACACTGGGTGCCCTGCTGCCCGGTGCACTCCAGATTCCGGTGACTACAGGCACCACTGGTCCCGAAGATGTTGTGGCTGAGGTGCTAGGTTGGGACCTGGAGAGTCGGGCCCTAGGAGACTGACGGGGTGGGGGAGGTGAGGGAAAGAGGTCAAGGGTGGACAGGAAAAGTTTCTTGGGAACACTGGGACGGGTAGCTTTAGGGGGTTTGGGAGTGGAGGAAGAGGTTGTGGTTGTAGGAGGTGTTCGTTTGGTGACTTTGGGTGAAGGTGCATGCGCTGTGGGCCGTCGTGAGGTGGATGGCTGTTGGGTGGGTGTGTGGCTGCGTTTGTGTATCTTGGGAGGTGGCATCACAGACACACTGGGAGAGGACACAGGGGATGTGTGAATGGTAGTGGGGGTGGTGACTGCAAGTGAGTGGGGTATGGTGGTGGGTGTGCTGGTGATGGAAGTAGTGGCTGTAGATGTAGTGCATGCAGGTGTGAGTGTAGATGAGACTGGGAGGAAGGAGGGAGATGAGGAGGAGGGGGACACAGTGGAGGCAGTGGATGTTGGTGTGTCTGCATGTGTGTGATGCTTGCGTGAGTGCCTGTGGGATGTGTGGTGCTTATGTTTGCCAGAGCTTCCCTTGTGTGTTGACGTGTGTGCATGCTGGTCTAAAGATGTGCTTGGGATAGGCTGAGGGACAGGGGATTGAGTCTGGGTGGATGAAGTTGGAGGGGGTAGGCTAGAGACAGGGACAGGGACAATAGCTGCCATCAGTGCTGAGGCCAGAGTCTGAAAAACTTGCTAAATGGCGGCCTGACCAGAATGAATGCCCTCCAGGAATGCATTCGTTTGTTGCAACTGCCTTTCTACACCCTGGATGGCATTCAAAATGGTAGACTGCCCAACAGTGAGGGACGTGAGGAGGTCAATGGCCTCCTCACTGAGGGCAGCAGGGGTGACTGGGGCAGGGCCTGAGGTGCCTGGGGCGAAGGTGATGCCCACCCTCCTGGGTGAGCGGGCACGGGGCAAAGGCTGAGGGGCTGCTGGGAGGGCGGTGCTGGTAGGGGGGATGGCGGCTGTACCTGTAGATGCGGAGGGCACAGATGTGGCCACCACCACAAGGGAGCTCCCATCAGAGGACGAGTCTGTATCACTGGTGTCAGCTCCTGTCCCCGCCGTGGAGCTCCCCTCACCCTCCGTCCCACTGGTGGATTCCGAGTCCGTAGTCTCACCCTCCAGGGCCATGTGGGATGCAGCTCCCTCCTGCTCCAGTGCCACTGCTCCTCCGCTTGATGATGCTAATGCCCACAAGAACAGGGAGACCACAAAAAGGGGGGGAGACAGAAGAAAGACATGTTGAGTGCATGCATTACCGCTACCGTTGGCGGGCACGACGGACACAGAAGCCCCCTGCACTATGCCGCACACTTGGGGTCCACTGTTCAATCCCTGGGACATGGCCTACACAGCTATGGCCGACATCTGCACACATGGATGTCATAGGAGCCTGACTAGGTGTAGTTGGCACTGTACACAGGTGGGGTGGGGTGCCATAGGGTCTGCCAGAACAAGGGGACCTAACTAGCACACTCGCCCTGGCCTAGGGAAATCCACAGCCCAGCTCCCCCACCCAGACACCTCCACTGCACAAAAAATCAGCTGAATGAGAGTGTACTCACCCCCTTGTGGCTGCTGTGATGCCCTCAAGCGCCCATCCAACTCCGGGTACGCCACCGCCAGGATCCTGAACATCAGGGGGATCCTACGTTGGGAGGCCATCCCCAGCTGGGCCTCCGCCGTCTTCTTGCTCCAACGGCGAATGTCCTCCCATCTTTTACGGCAGTGGGTGCTCCGTCTGTGGTAGACCCCCAGGGTACGGACTTCCTTGGCGATGGCACGCCAAATATCCTTCTTCTGGTGGGCGCTGACCTACAGGAATAGTACAGGGGAAAAGGAGACGATAAAACCGTCTGAACCATCACAGTCATTGGCCCCCTTCCATACCCTTGCCATGTGGCACATGCACTCACCGTCGTTTCATGCACGCCTCAATCTCCCCCCCCCCATCTTTCATCCACCCCACTCCACACAGGCATAGCCCATACAGCATGCTCCCAGTGTACTTACCTGTTTGTCTGGAGGACCGTAGAGTAGCGTGTACTGTGGGAGGACCCCATCAACGAGTTTCACCAACTCCTCCGATGTGAAGGCAGGGGCCCTTTCCCAAGACGCAGGAGCCATTGTCTCTTCCAGACCGAGGTCACAGCAGCACTTGCAGTGTAGGTCCTCTCCTGTCGAACATCAGATATCGAGTGATTGAACAGATAGAAATGGAGGTCACGTCCGCGGCGGTGCGTACCGTCACCGCCGGCGTATATCGTCATCCTGGGACCCATAGGCTCCAATGTTAACCAATGCAGAATTGCGCTGCGGTCTTCGACCGCCTCCGGCGACGGTGTACAATGCCAGCGCAGTTACCTCACATCCCATTGTCCCACTTTACAGGTCAGGCAGCCACCATTTCAGGGGCCCACATGGCTTAATTTTTCACTGCGTTACATAGGCCTTGCCTCAACACTCATATAGGCCAAATTTCGGAATATGATTCGTGTTCTGTGTAAGCTGTGGGTACGTACCTATGAGTTGGTTGACTCTGTGCTCGCTGTTGTCCTTCATAGGCACCGTCCGCTGGGACATGTGAGGAGATGGCGGCATCCTCCGGTGTACAGACCGCTGGTGGACCTGTCGACAATGGAGGAAAGACATGTGATCATCACCTACAGGCTTGATCGTGCCACAATCCTGGAACTGTGTACCCAGCTGGAGCCAGACCTGATGTCAGCTATCCGCCATCCCACAGGAATCCCCCCTCTAGTGCAGGTGCTGTCAGTACTCCATTTCCTTGCAAGTGGGTCATTTCAAACAACAGTGGCCATAGCATCAGGGATGTCCCAGCCTATGTTTTCCAACGTGTTGTCCAGAGTGTTGTCTGCCCTGCTGAAACACATGCGGGGATACATCGTTTTCCCTCAGGTGGAGGATTTGTCTACAGTGAAAGGTGACTTCTATGCTCTGGGACATATTCCCAACATCATAGGTGCCATTGATGGGACACATGTGGCTTTGGTACCCCCCGCAGGAGTGAACAGGTGTACAGGAACCAGAAGAGTTATCATTCCATGAATGTGCAGATGGTGTGTTTGGCAGGCCAGTACATCTCCCATGTGAATGCCAAATTCCCTGGCTCAGTGCATGATGCTTACATCCTGTGGAATACCAGCATCCCTTATATGATGGGTCAACTCCAGAGGCACCGTGTGTGGCTATTAGGTGAGCACCTGGAAGCAAGTCAGTGGGAATGGTTGTCTGGGTCTGGGGATATTCCTACAGGTTAGTGTGTGTCTAACAGTTTCCCTTGCCATTTGCAGGTGACTCTGGTTACCCCAACCAGTCATGGCAACTGACCCCAGTGAGGAATCCCAGGACAAGGGCAGAGGAACGCTACAATGAGGCCCATGGGCGAACTCGGCGGATTATAGAGCGGACCTTTGGCCTCCTGAAGGCCAGGTTCAGGTGCCTCCGTATGACAGGTGGATCCCTATTCTACTCACCAAAGAAGGTGTGCCAGATCATCGTGGCCTGCTGTATGCTTCACAACTTAGCTTTGCGACGACAGGTGCCTTTTCTGCAGGAGGATGGTCCAGATGGAGGTGTTGTGGCAGCTGTGGAGCCTGTGGACATTGAAGACGAGGAAGCAGAAGAAGAGGACATCGACAACAGGAACTCGGTTATCCTGCAATATTTCCAGTGGGACACAGGTAAGAATACAAACCTACCTACTCCATGTACTTTAACACTACTATCTCTCTACTGTCTGTCGTTTTCACCCAGTGTATGGTCACTGAGTTGTCACTTTCCCTTATGATTTCACAGATGTGTGTCCCACTGTGTGACATCTGCTTTGTTTCCTCCTGGACTAGAGCTGTGTGACATAGGTATGTTGACATTACATTTGAAAGAGCATTTTGCCACTGTAATTGCTAATACACTCTTTCGAAATCACAGACAGACTCCAGATAGTTTTGTGCTTTAAGTGTGTTTATTTAAGTGCTAAATAGTGGAGGGGGTTGTAAAATGGTGAGGGGTGATGGTGGAGGAATGTCCATGGCAGATTCCAGTCTATTAGTCTCACAGGTCCATTGCCCAAATGGGCATAGGAAGTGGAACTGGGGCAGTTTGAGGATGGACAGGGTGACAAAGTGGGACATAAGGATGACATTCAGGGTGGTCTCATTTCTTGGCCGGGGTCTTGGCATCGTTCTCTGTCTTTGTCCTGAATCTCAGGGACCGTTTGCCGGGTGGTTCTCTCTCTGCAGGGGGGGGGGGGTGCTGGTGTGGTGGTCCTGTGGCGGTGCCTTCTGTCTACTAGCGCCGGCGGAGGTGGTGGGCAGTTCATCGTCCAGGCTAGTGTCAGGGGCCCCTTGTTGTGCCACAGTGTCCCTCCTGGTGTTGAGGACTTCCTTCAGCACCCCTATGATGGTGCCAAGGGTGGAATTGATGGATCTGAGTTCCTCCCTGAAGCCCAAATACTGTTCCTCCTGCAGGCGCTGGGTCTCCTGAAACTTGGCCAGTACCGTTGCCATCATCTCCTGGGAATGGTGGTAGGCTCCCATGATGTTGGAGAGGGCCTCGTGGAGAGTGGGTTCCCTTGGCCTGTCCTCCCCCTGTCGCACAGCAGCCCTCCCAGTTCCCCTGTGTTCCTGGGCCTCCGTCCACTGGACCGTGTGCCAACTGCCACTGCCTCCAGGTCCCTGTTGTTGTTGGGGTGGTGGGTTAGCCTGGGTTCCCTGTAGTGGTGGACACACTGCTGATTGACGTGTCCTGGGGACAGAGGTATGGGCACGCTGGGTGGGTGCTGTGCTGGTGTTTCCAGAGGGGGGAAGCTCTGTGGTAGCCTGTGACTGTGTCCGGGGAACCGACTGTCCAGAGGTCCCCGATGGGTCGGGCTGGTCATCTAGATCCAGTTGGACAGAGCTGCTGTCATCACTGTGGACATGTGTGGACCCTCCTGTCCGGTGACATTGGGTAGGGGTCCTGCAGGGGTATAAAAGGATGTTTATTACATCTGTGTGTGCGATGGTGTGCTATGGGTGGGTGACCGTGTACCCCAGTGCTTGCATTCCTGTGTGGGCCCTTGTGTGATGGTTGTTTAGGGGGGTGTATGGGTATGTGCAGTGGCCATGCTTTGGTGATGGGTGTCCATGCATTGTTGTTGCATGCAGGGCTTGGTGTTAGGATGTGTGGTTTGTGATGTTGGGACATTTGTGAGGAGTTGGAGTGATGGGGTGATGGTGAGGGTAGGGGTATGTGATATCATGCAAGTAGGGTGGGGGATGTAATAGTAAAGATTGGACTTTCCAGAGTCCATTCCTCCATCTACTCCTGCAAGGCCCTCAGGATGCAGAATCGCCAAGACGTGCTCCTCCCATGTTGTTAGTTGTGGGGGAGAAGGTGGGGGTCCGCCGCCAGTCCGCTGAACCGCAAGGTGGTGTCCTGAGACCACGGAACGCACCTTCCCTCATAGGTCATTGCACCTCTTCCTGATGTCATCCCTATTTCTTGGGTGCTGTCCCACTGTGTTAACCCTGTCCACTATTCTGCGCCATAGCTCCATCTTCCTAGCTATGGAGGTGTGCTGCACCTGTGATCCGAATAGCTGTGACTCTACCCGGACGATTTCCTCCACCATGACCCTGAGCTCCTCCTCAGAGAACCTGGGGTGTCTTTGCTGTGCCATGGGGTGGTGTGGGTGATGTGTGGGGTGGTGTGTGTAGTGATAAGTGGGGTGATATTTAGTGGTGTATTGTGTGAGGTGAGTGTAAGTTATGTGGGTGATGGTATTGTGTGCCTGTGGATGCTTGGTAGTTGTTTGAAGTGTCTCTCTCTGGCCTTCTCTCTGTAATGTTATCGTAGGGGTTTGTGGGTGATGTGGGTGTGTGTTTTATATTGTAATGGGTGTGTGGGAGTGGTGTGTGTATGTGTATCAGGTGTGTGTATTTTGAATTGTCCAATGTGGTGGTGTTTTGTAAATGTGTGTGTATTTTGAGCGCGGCGGTGTGTACTGCCAATGGAATACCGCGGACTAAATTTGTGTATTTGCGTGGATTCGTGTGTCGTGATAGTGTGGGTGTATTTCTGTTGGCGTGACGGTGGAGGTTTTGTTTTTGCCAGTTTATCACTGACCTTTGGTGTGGCGGACTTGTGTGGGTGTCTGAATTTTGGCAGATTCCAAGCAGTGGTTCATGATGACCGTGGCGGAATTCCGCTGCCGCGGCGGTGTGTTGGTGGTCTTCTGCACGGCGGTAAGCGGCTTTTACCGCCAATGTTGTAATGACCCCCATAATGTCCAATTCTTTATTGGCCCATTCTGCGAAGGAAATCACAAAACATAAAATGTCTCCTATAACAAAAAAGAAATCTTCTATTGGCACACAATTGATAGGTGAGTCTTCCTTACCACAGATTGAGGATTTAATTCCTCCAAGGCCTCCTAGAAAGGAGGGGAACACTTCTACTAACACAAAGATTGCAGTTTCACACGCTAAATGTAAACTCAAAACAAAAAATACTGATAATGCGCCCAAAAAGATAATTATATCTAAGATATTGGACTCTGACGATGACATGGATGAATTAATTCATTCCGACGCTTCGGACACCACTTCCTCCCCTCCCCCCGAAAATAAAATAAAATTAGTCAGTTCTGACACTCATTCCATTCTGGATTCCGATGGCATACCATTGTTTGATCCTACGCTTATCCACCACTCCAATTCTACGGAATGGCTGCCTGCTCCCCATGTCGGCGATTATATTTCTTCACGTCTCCGTCTTCCCCTGGACAAGCAAACTCGGACAAAACTAAAATCTGAATGCCCCAGACCTTCTTTACCTTCTCACATCACCACAACTCCATCAATTGATCAATCTTTGATTACTTTCTTTTCCAATTTTGCAGAGAATCCCGTAAAGGGGTAGATAAAGCTTGGACAACTTGCCAAGACAAGTTACTAGATGTGGTTGGACCTCTTGCCCGAATACTCAACCCGGCGGAATCAGCCAGACTAGACGATTCTGAAATAAACCCCTCAGACATTTCTCTTTGGGTTCAAAGGGCCTTCTGTCTCCTGGACAGTGCAAATTCTGCCAGCATCCATGAAAGAAAGAAAGGCTTACTTTTGAAATTAGACCCCAAGCTTGCGAATCTGGCTACCCTTGATCCTGCAACACCAACAGAAGGACAACTTTTCCGCAATTCTTTCATCAAGGATCTTAGCCGCTACGTTTCCACTTTTTCATCCATTGACAGAGCACAACAAAATTTTTAAAAAGTGTTTAACCAGCGGGTTTTTGCACGGGCCGGTATAGGCAGGAGCCGCTTTACCGGCCGTCCCTACTGTAACCAAGGCTCACGAGGCTCCTATAATTCTTCCTTCAACTCATCCTGTAACACCCAGGATTTCAAACCCCAGTTCTACCCTGAGAGATCCCGAGGTTTCCGCGGCCGCGGTCAATGTTACGTCAGGACCAACAATCCCCAAGGTAAGCCCATGTTTTGGCCTTCCCATAGGAGGGCGCCTACGTTTCTTCCTTCCAAAATGGCACTTTATCACAAAAGACCCTTGAGTGCTGAACACTATTCAGGGTTATGCCATAGAATTTTACTCCCCTCCATTCCAAGATACTCTTCCTCCCCTTCCAAAATTCTCAAAAGAAATGTCCAATCTTATTTCTTCAGAAATTCAAGTTCTCTTGGAGAAAAGGCTATCCAACTCACTCTACCCGATCCCTCAGGGTTTATGAGTTCTCTATTCCTTGTCCAAAAGAAAAACAAAAAGTTAAGACCTGTAATCAATATAAAATCTTTCAATCAATTTGTCATATATCGCCATTTCAAAATGGAAACTATACTCCATCTCAGGTATATCTTGCTCCAACACGATTGGCTAGTGAGATTAGACTTACAAGATGCCCACCTGGCCATCCCTATCCATCCTTCTCACAGGAAATTTCTCAAATTCCAGTGGCATTTTAAAACCTATAATTTTTCTTCCCTACCCTTCGGTCTTTCATCAGCCCCTTGGTACTTCACGAAAACCATGAAACCAATTGTCACTTATCTCAGATCTCTAGGTATCAGACTGATCATCTATTTGGACGACATCTTACTCATGAATCAAAATGCTCAAACTCTTCTTTCTCATCTTCAACTCACCTGTTCTCTCCTTTCCAATCTAGGTTTCCTCATAAATTCCGAAAAATCACTAATGATTCCCTCACAACAAATAGAATTCTTGGGTTTCCTAATAGATTCCTCCTCTGCTACCCCCATCTCCCTCCTTCAAAAGTAACTTCCATCAAAAAATAACTTCACCACGTCCTTCTCAAGGATCAAATCTCTCTCAAACTACTAGCAAGGATAGTAGGTCTCCTTTCCTTCTCTATCCAAGCCACATTTCCTGGTCCTCTTCACTACTGAGATCTTCAACGTCTAAAAATCCTCCATCTCCGCAAAGACTTAGCATTCTCCGATCTAATAAAACTAGACACAGACTCTCGCATAGAAATCCAGTGGTGGATACACCATTTAGACGCCTGGAATGGCAGGACCATCTTCCAATCAGCGCCCGATCTTCTGTTAGAATCAGATGCCAGCCTAACAGGTTGGGGCGCACGTTGTGGTCAAATATCGACTGGAGGTACATGGTCACCAGAAGAATCTAAATTGCACATAAATTGTTTAGAGATGCTTGTAGCTCCTTTGCAATCAAAAGCCTAGCAAAACACAAAGCCCAATGCTCCATTCTTCTCCGTATGGACAATGTTTCTGCAGTGCGTTACATAAATCATCTCGGAGGCACCAGGACAAAACCTCTGGCCCAGCTGGCAAAAAGCATATGGGAATTCTGTCTATCCCACAATTTCTCGCTTCAAGCGGAGTACCTTCCAGGTTCCCAAATTTCTGTAGCAGACTGGCACTCCCGTCATCTCAAAGACTCCAGCGATTGGAAACTCCATCCTTCCATTTTCCACATTCTCTCCAACAAATGGGGTCCGTTTCACACAGACCCCTTTGCCTCTCGCCTCAATTCACAAATACCTCGTTTCTTCAGCTGGCGTCCTGATCCTTTGGCCACAGCAACAGACGCATTTCTACAAGATTGGTCCCAGGAAATCCACTACGCCTTCCCTCCCCTTCATCTTAATCAACAGGACGTTAGCCCAGGTCAGACGCCAAAAAGCGACCATAATCTTGGTAACACCGTTTTGGCAGTCTCAGGTTTGGTTTCCTCCTCTCCTAGAGCTTTCAACAGATTTTCCAGTTCTCCTCCCTTCTTTCCCTTCTCTTCTCCTCGATCCGACAGGCTCCCCTCACAACCTAATTCTATCCAATTCCCTAACTCTTTCAGCGTGGAAGGTATCAGGTTTCCCCAACAAACCCCCTTATTTGGACAGGGGCTTCAGTTTTCATTAACAACGCCCGGGCTCCGGGAACGAGAAAAGCCTACAGATCAGCTTGGTCTCTATGGACAACCTGGTGTGTGGGAAAATGTATCAATCCCTTTTCAACAAATATCAATCTAATCATTAACTTCTTGGCCTCGGAAGCCAGTTCTGGCAAATCCACCAGAACGGTCAATCTCTATAGATCAGCTATTTCCATGCACCATCACTACATAAACGGCAAACCCATTGGCGAACACTCTTTAGTCTGTCGTCTCCTGAAGGGAGTTAAACTCTCCAAACCTCCTGCTTACAAATACACTCATTTATGGGATGTGTCCATAGTGCTCAACTTCTTTCATGGCCTGACAACGCAGACCTTTCTTTGAAAATGCTTTCAGCAAAGCTAACTATGCTCTTATGTCTTATTTCTGTTAAACATGTGTCTGATGTCAAATCTTTAGATGTTTACTCTCGCCAGTTTACTGCTAAAGGAGTGTTATTTCATATCCACAAACGTACTAAAACTAATATTCACACTGTGTTTTACCCTTTCTTTCCTACTCAACCTAAACTCTGTGTGGGCCTCTGTTTAAAAGAATATGAAAAGCATAGGCTTAACCTCAGAATGTCCTCCAATCACCAACTTCTCATTTCTTTCCGCAAACCCCACAAGCCAGTTTCCTCTCCAACCTTTGCTCGTTGGGTTAAATGGGTAATGTCATTAGCAGGAATTGACACTTCCATTTTTGGAGCCCATTCCTCCAGAGGTGCCATGGCATCTAAAGCCTTTTATATAGACTCTTCCCTAGAGCACATTATTCTGAGGTCAGCTGACTGGTCTTATGACAATGTTTTCAGAACATTTTATTGTAAACCTATTCAACAGCAGCTTCTCTAGTAGTTCCTACACTTTAAACTAGCATAATAGGAGCCTCTGGTCTTGACATAAAATGTAGATTTTCCTAGTAATTTATGAAGGAAAGTCTTAATTTTATTAAAGACACAGAGACGAGTATTATCCCTCCACAGTTTCCATTAACATGTCTGCTTTTTTCCCTCCCTATCAGCGGTTCCAGCATTACCACCTGCCTCTTCATGATGACTTCGGACAATTACCTTCCTACCATCTTTGCAACTCCAAGTTTTCACATCATCAATCCTGCCAAGTTTCTCCACGCCTTCAATGGTATATCTTCTTCTGCCAAGAACTGTTATCTTCCATCCTGGCGATAGCTATTAAAGGATCTTTGTTACCTCTATTTAACTACACAAATTGACTTTCTCGCATAAGAAAAAAGGGCTGTTTGCAGTCAAGGGTGTACTCTATACCACTAGCCTGTATTCTATTGATGGTTACTGTTTCTATGTTGTTTCTTCCCATTGGCTACCTTGTTGCTAAGCCCACTGGGATTTGTAGTTTTCTTGACTGCTGCTATTTTAATAAAGCAAGTTAAGAATGCATAAAACTTGCCTCCATGTCTTTAATAAAATTAAGACTTTCCTTCATAAATTACTAGGAAAATCTACATTTAGCACCATACTCCTTAGTGTTTGGAAACTCATACATTTATAACAGTAAAACAGGTGCTGTGAACATGAAACATAAGCAGATTCATTATCAAATAAAAACACCATGTCTTTTTGAGAGAGATGCGTATAAAAACCCAAGACATTAAAAGAAAACGTATTTTGGCCCTTTCAAAATATTCTGTCTGGATGCAACTGTCTGCATAAATAAAATGTTTTGCTTTTATCCCTCTTTTTGAGCTTCTGTGCTCACTTCCATTCAGAGCTCCAACTGCACTAGTGCCTTACATCTCTTGCACCATTTATCTGCTGATTTAATGTAATAAGCGTTATTTTTCTCATTGGCCAAAGAAGGCTGCTCATGAGTTCCTTAGTGATCGTAGAGGCTTCAAAGAAGTGGGAAGTGGCTAGTAGAACAATGAAAGTGTCATACTTTGTAATTTTGCTTTCACACTAAGGACACATAGGGTTTCCAGGCATAGAGGTGTCTATGGTACTGGCTCCAGAATCACTGATTCAGTCAATAGGTTCACCTCATCGCCCAGTGATTACAAAGTAATCCAAATAATTACTAGAAGAAACATACAGACCCATAATTACCAGGTCTTTTCGGCATGTGGATTCCCCACTAAGGTAATGATTCTGCTCCTATTTACCACCTCCTCCGAGAAGGGGACAAATGGCTGCAATGGAATATATGTGTTGCACAGCAGGGATAGAAGATGACGGTGGCAGGGGTTTGGGGGGAGGTTGTGGGCCAACAATTGCATGGTTCGCTGCGCTGCGTTTGTGCCCGTAGTCACTACTCAATCCACTCGCAATTTTACTGGCTGTCTTTTCCAGTTATTCCCACAAATGGTCAATTTGACTGCAGGAACACTAGACCTCTGGTGATCAGGCAGAGCAGTATCCACCCAGAAATATCTCTATGTCCTTCTCATGATAGGCCCCACAGTGGTGGTTGATAGCGCAGTAGACTAAATGCAATTCATTAGGGCCAGCACTAATGCCCAGATGCAGACTCTCTAACTTTAAGTAAACCATCTGATTTCCATATCTCCCGTCTTCTCACCGCACCCGCAAATGTTAAAACAATGGTACAGTGGTGGATTTGGGATACTGATAAAAACATCTGTGGATGGGTGATCAGAAATTAATCATGAATTGCTTGAGAATAAATAAGACTTATGTCAGCCTTTGTGAAATATGGGTAGGGCTCACAGTTGTATAGTATTCATGTTTCTATATTTTTCTTTTGTCTCTCTCTGTTTATCCATATTTACTTTCTGCAGCGTTTATCCAGTTTGTGTTCAGCGAAAATATCCCACTGCAATGCTCGTTATTTATTTAACAAATAAATGAACACTTGAGCTTGGATGCTTCTCAGATTTTACCCACTAGAAACAGTCATATGTAATACAAAGAAACAAATTTGAAAACATTACTTTAGGAATGTGTACAGGTCTGCAGTTACTTTAGAATATCTCATACTCTCAAATCTACACATATATTGGCCTATCAGTCATCATTAACAACGAATGCCTTTATTCAAAAGAAGAAGCGGTTTCTATTTTCTCCCATTTTTTAAATTAAGTAAAGTAAGGGAAACACATTGCTGTCATCTGCATTTATGAGTAAAAATCAGTAAATAAGAAAAAAAACCTGTGAGTCTGACCTATGAGAGATTAGCAAGGTTATAAACCCGGGAGTCAGAGTTATGTCATTGTTTTCAGTAAGGGGAAGCATGAACAGAGGAGTAGCGCCTGAGAGAAACCTCTAAAGAGCAGGTCCATTGTAATGGAATTTATTTTTAGGTTGCTAGAATGAAAAAGACACATTTAAAAGGTATGTACTTTAAGATTATTTAAAAAAAGAGATTAGTGTAAATCGTTTTAACAAGCAAAAATTAAACATTTAGGCATTATTAGAGGGGATAAAGTTAGAGTTATTGTTATGGTCTAGGAAAGAGTCAGGAGTAAGGTCAAGTTAGGATCTGGATAATGAAAATGGTTAGGTTCCAGATTAGAATTAGGGTTGGCTTCAGAGTTAAGTTAAGGAGAGGGACCCTGAAACACATTTTCATTGTATGGAAATTCATTAAAACAGTTGTTCATTTAAAATAACGTTGCTGGGATTCCCTGAAGAGGTTTCTCTGTAAAGATATTTCGCTTGAACAGCATTCTTTGTAAAATGGGCTGGTGAAACATCAGTAGTGTACAGTGAAACTTATAAATACACTGTAGAAATATCCTCAGGTGGCGAGTACATTGATGACCATGACATCTAGCACAGAATAACCTTTGTTCTATGAGTGTGTACTAAACTAGATCATAGTATCACCTAGCATTCTGTACGTGAGTTGAGAAATTATGCCCCTTTGAGAACCTTACTTCCACATATTACTATGAGAGTGCCTAAAAGATTGCTTGAGTGTCTGGTATGTTGGCAGATCCATGGAAAATAATACTATGTGAAGTGTTGGGGGCTTCTGTCGAACACAGCGAAACACATTGTATAGCTTTTCTAAAATAGCAGAATAGACTACCCCATTTAAAACAAAAACGGCACAAACTACCTTGCCAATGTTGGGTCTCTTAAGCAGGCTGCAATTGGTGCCATGAACATTTTAAAAGTTAATCAGAATTTACAAAAGCCGTTGAGAACAAAAATGATACAGTCAAGAGAGAAGTGAATTTATTTTACTGTGATCTACATTTAACAAATGAGTTGTTATCAGAAATTGTAAAACATAACATGATTTTTAGGTGCAGGCTTGATGATTCTAATAGGAGACCTCACCAAAATAAATGTAAACTCAAAAAGGTATGGTAGAAATGCCCACAGACAGTCTAAACCATTAGCAATTGATCCGGGGAGAAGTACAACCCAGCTTTAAGCAAATTAGTACTTACTCCTGGACTGCAAGGTGAGGCCTCCCCTTCAAAGAAATACAATCGGCCTCAAAAAGAGGTCTGCCTTGTTAGGCCTTATCAGTGAGGTACAGCTTGGATCCTCTGGCTGAGCAAGCAAAGGACCCACGTCTGGGTTCACACCAAAATAATGTGAGCATTGATGGCCATCAGGTTTTCAATCCTGACATCATGTGAGCTCCCACCAATATAATGCAGTATTGATGCCATCAGCCCATATTTTGGTGGAAACCCAGATATGAGTCCCTTGCTTTGTGTCCCTCGGGATTGATGCTATATATCACTGACAATGCCTAACTAGACAGGGGACAGAGGCAGAACTCTTTGTGGAAGACTTATTACCAAAGCTTGTGGCCAGTAGGGGATGTTAGCTCATTTGTGACTGAGCCATCCGCAAAGTTCCAATGGCTAGATCTTCATCTGGTACCCTCCCACAGCAGCAATTTTACATCTGTTCAGTCACAGAGCTCATTAGTAATGCTGCATCAATTCAATCATAGAGATCATGATGTAATGTTGCAGGCAGCCAGACAGCTGTGAAGCATCATCCATGAGAATGAAGTGATCATCTTCCCATGCTGTACAATGACAATGCAACATGCAAGAAATTATCTTGATGGAGTTAATTTCTCATGGAAAGAAAAAGGCATCAAGTCTATGCCCGCTTGCCAGTCAAGGCAACAAGACAAGACTTATTTGGGGACAAGACTTATTTTTCTCAGATCCTGCAGAAGCGTTAGACTGAATCAAGAGCTTGGAGAGAGAGCACTAATTATATTGGTCTTAAACCAACAGGATCTGACTCTGACAGATCTGGAAGGCCAAGAAGTGTAAGGCAGCATGTTCTGCAGTGCAATAGTAAGGTCATAAATATTGTATTCACATAATACCAGCATTCCACTGGCATATCAAGTTCATGTCCACACCCACGCAAAGTGCAATTTAAGGTAATGAACCCTTACTGTGGGAGATTAATATATATGGAGCAGGTCAGCTTGAGAACTTGCTTGTGCTGTGCTGGTTCAAAGGCCCTCCTATTCTCATTCACGTCTATTACTACCACTGTTTAGATTGTTGAGACTCAGCACAGCATTTGAATCATTATAGCTCTCAGTTAATTGACCAGGCACCTCAGTGCAATCCACCTTCCTGTTTTATTTGGTGATGGGATTGAAGGAGGGCACTTGGCACACTATAAAGAAAAATTCAAGTAATATGACCCTGGTTAAGGGTTTTGCATGGCATAGAGTTGTGTGCTGCAGAAGTTTATTTTCTTCAGTTGGTAATGCATGGAATAAGGTGGGTCCCTCACACATGACTTTGACCTGAAATCTGTCATTTGATTTTATCCTTTGCACATTATACTGGTACTAGCAATTACTTTTACAGGGATGGGCTCATACCCAGATCTGCAGTGTACATCATAATAAATACACACAAGACTCAGGCCCTCATTACGAGTTTGGCAGTTTACGGGCAATACCAGCATGCAAAATCCCGCCACCATCCCTCCAGTGTTGGTGATACAGTGTCCGCCGTATTATGAGTCACAAACACCAAGCCAACGAAACAAAGCCAGAAATTCAACACCGCCAGTGCCACTGACGTCGAAAGAACGACTGACCATCCGCCGGGCCCGCAACAACAACACCATTCCGGCTACCATATTATGAGTTGCAAGTCAGTACAGTGGAACATGCATGGTGGCAAACCATTGGCAGTGTGCACCGTGGCGGGCCAGGCAATTGCCAATAGAAGGCAACACCAGATTGGACAGCCCGAATACCCCACACCTGAAACACATACACACACACACCACACACACCTGTTCACCGCACTACACCCCCACAAACCCTTGTGAATATCACCAAGAGCTAGAGATGCACGAACCACTGCACAATGAGCATTAATATCACACGTTGCACGCACCCCCACAACAATCAGCCACCCCCACTGCACCTCACACACATAGCACGGCCTCCACAACATGTTACGCCCCAAGCACCCACGCTTAACCGACAATGAGTTGCGGGTCATGATGGACGAGATCGTCAGAGTAGAGCTACAGTTGATGGGAGCACAAGTCCAGCAAACATCAATGGCCAGGAAAACAGAGCTATGGCAGAGGATCATCGACAGCGTAAATGCAGTCGGCAGCTAACAACGCACAAGGGAGGATATCAGGAAGAGGTGGAACGACCCTGGGGGGAAGGTCATTTCCATGGTGTCCAGGCACAACATCGCCCTCAACAAGACTGGCGGTGGACCCCCACCTCCTCCCCTTGACTTGACATCCTGGGAGGAGAAGGTCTTGGACATCATGCATCCGGAGGGCCTGACTGGAATCATTGGAGGGCTTGACTCTGGTAAGAAACCAACACCCCCCTGAGCAATAACTATTCCTGTCCTGCATGCCTCCCAAGCACCACCACTTCCCATTCCATTACAAACCACAAGATTGCCCCCCCACTATCACCCCACCTTCCTACTCTGCATGCCACACCACCCCTCTCCCACCATACACACACTAACCTTGCACAATTCATGCTAAACCTTCACTACCTCCTTAACTACCACTCCCACAATTGATCACTATGCACGCCGGATTTGAGTCACACTCACACCTTACAATGGAGCACCTGCATGGACAACCATCCTACAGCTCACCCCTACTGCTAGCCAACACGGCCTCAGTATCTATAGCAATTACAGAAATGTCAAACAGCAAACCCATGACCACATATGAAATGACAAGCATGGCCCAAAGCCCATACACCATGCAGTGTCTGCATTGCTGCAAATGTCATTGCCATCCCTGGGTAACAAATCCACCCACTGCAAGCAGCACACCATGACACCACAATGACATATCCATGTACTAACTCTCACCCTTTCCAACCACAGCTCACCCTGCTACTGCCACCCAGCAGAGGATGCCAGAGTCAGACAGCCCTCCCCAGGATGAAGGCCCCAGTGGACGTCTGGAGGACAACGAATTGCCTGGGCCATCTGGAGCGACTGACTAGTCCACCATCAGTAGCCCCATCCTGGACACCCCAGACTCACTCTCCTGTGTGGCTACAACACCTCAGCTAGCCCCTCCTCCCCAAACCTGTGTCTGAGGGACCACTCAATTAGAGGCGTGCCCCACAGTACAGGGGCCTGAGTCAAGGGTACCCGCCTCAGATAATGAAGGCCCTGGTGCTACTGGGAGTGGGCACACTGTGCCAGGGGTACAGGTACAGGGGGCCAGGGCTAGCGGAAGGGGAACTGTGGTCCAAGGGCAGGGGCAGCAACAACAGCAGACTGTCCAGGAGTCCCTCACCCAAGTACTGGGTACGTACCACCAAACCCAGGACACCATGGCCCAGATCCACGCTACCCTGCAGAAGACCCAGAGGCTACAGGGGGAGAACCATCAGGAGGCCATGCAGCAGTGGCAGACCTACAATGCCACCATGGCCTCTATAGCAGAGGTGCTGGCGGACCTAACCACCATCCTGCGTCATTTCACCTCCCACCAGCAGGCCCCCACCATCAGCCTGAGCACATCTGGGCCCTCCACATCAGCCGCAGCCAGTGGAATGGAGGCCTGCCACAAGTCACTAGCACCCCTTCCCCTGAAGCTGAGGAGCCCACACACAAACGAGGACGTCCAACCAGACAACCAGCCTTCACTGAGACCAAGTCCACTGCCAGGAAGTGAGCCACTTCTGGACATACCCCCTTGTGCCTCACAGCGACACCCTGTTGACTCTCCACTGTCAGAACTCTGTATGCTAATGGCCATCATACTGGACTTCACCCCCCCCCCCCAAAGGTGGTCTAACTGCTCTGGTGATCCCACTCGCCATGACCCCACTCAGCAGCCCTTGCACTTGTAAAATAATAATAAACACTTTTCAGCACAGTACTGCCTACGTCTTTATTTACCATGAGTACAAAATGTACAGCCATGACATGTGTAACAGCCTGACCATTGTCCTACCAATGTATGTGATAGTGCCAGAAGAGGAAGCAGTCATTGACAAGTTCAGTAATACAGTTAACAGCACAACCAAAGTAATGTGTACACCGAATGCCCACATTGAACACACAACCCTGGTAGCAGCCGTGCACACGGCAGAGATTGCAACTGGTTACATAGCATGGCTGTTACACATATCGGTATTTCAGTGAAAGTATTGTTGTATCAGCTCTGCTCTGGCATTAGCTGCATCCTCGTCATCCTCCTCCTCATCACTCCCCATGTCTCCTTCATCAGCCATTGGCACAGATGCACCTTCTTCAGCATCCAGTAATGGGACGCGACGTCTGAGAACCAAATTGTGTAACATGCAGCACACAAAAATTATCTGACACACTTTTGCTTGTCTGTACAGTAGGGCCCCTCCAGTGAGGTGCAGGCACCGGAATCTGGCTTTCAGCACTCTAAAGATGCGTCCAATAACCCGTTGGGTCCTACCATGGGCCTCATTGAAACGTTTTTCTGCTGCTGTAGTCGGATGCCTGAGAGGTGTCAGTAGCCATGGCAGGTCGGGATATCCAGTCACCTGTGTGCACAGAGGTAATAGGCATATTGGAAACTGTAGGTAAAACTGGAAGGTGGTGCAGAATACAGAGGCACTCATATGATACGTTACATACCAATGAGCCAGGCACGATCCCTTTGCAGTGGTGCCATCAGGTGTGGGATGCAGCTGTTCTGCAGAATGTAGGCATCATGCACTAAACCTGGGAACCTGGGTAGTCACTTGTGTGATGTAGAGGTCTGTGAGACATACCACCTGAACATTGTTTGAGTAGCAGTTCTTACGGATCCTAAATGCCTGTTCACTCCTCCTGGGTGGCACCAGCCCAACCCACTTTAATTTGGAAGAACCCTGAGGCAAAGAAGAGGAGGACTGCCAACAGCTGTACTGTGGGTGTGATGGCATTGGGATGATGAATAGCAGGCTGCAGATCCGGCTCCAACAACCTCACAAGCTCCATGATGGTCTGACGGTTCAGCTGATAGCACTTGATGACGTGCCGCTCCACCAGGGTGGAAAGATCGACCAGGGGCCTGTAGACGGATGCATTTCTCACAATCATTCTTCCTCTACCTGGGAATAGGAGGGAGTAGCAATCATTATGTGCATTGAGGACTGTGTTGACGCAGTGGAGCTGTGCACAAGTTACTGTAAAACATCCATGCCCCAGCCCATGAACCCCCTCGATACACAATGTAGCTGTGAAATGGCAGCTGACTGTCCTGCATGCACAGGACAGCTGGAAGTGAGTGAATCTGGCTGGCCTAAGACGTCATGGCTGTAGGAGTGCGCAACCAGCGTGCAACTCCTCATTGGTTATCATGGTTGCCTATGGGAGACATGAGCCAATGCCGATCACCGCCGGTGCCGATGGTGCTGTCCGCAGCGGCCGTGACCGCCATTTCATGTGCTCATGTTCACTTGACTCCTGGCACTTGTGTGAAGAAGACCTCCACTGCGTGTGCTGCTGTGTTCTGCCACTGGCAGCCCAGATGCCACGTGCTGCAGGGGATAGGGCCCCAGCCCTCTCTCAGGAAGAACTTGAGAAGCTAGTGGAGCATGTCCTACCCCTGTATGCTCAATTGTATAGGGCACCAGGGCAGCAGGTGAGTCCACTATCATTCTACTGACTGTGATACGGGTGTGGACGGGGGCCATGGGAAGAGGATGAGTGACTTGTGGAAGGACCTGTCTGAGGGCTATGAGGCCAGCTGGAATGTTGACATGTGCGCATGTCCATGAGATGTGTTGTGTCCAATGCAGCCCCTTAGATGCCACACTACATGACTGTC
The DNA here is from genome assembly GCF_031143425.1 of Pleurodeles waltl. Taxonomy (NCBI): domain Eukaryota; kingdom Metazoa; phylum Chordata; class Amphibia; order Caudata; family Salamandridae; genus Pleurodeles; species Pleurodeles waltl. The sequence goes on along the minus strand of NC_090448.1, from coordinate 890,458,126 downwards.
TCTTATTCTCCATGCTATCCCTGCAGGTGAGCACCCATCAGAAGAAGGGGATTTGGCATGCTATCGCCAAGCAAGTGCGGACCCTGGGGGTTCATGCCCGGCAGAGCATCCACTGTAGAAAGCGGTGGGAGGACCTGAGATGCTGGGCGAGGGAGACCAGTGAAGTCCTTCCAATGAGGGAGGAGGGCATTTTGGATCCTGAACCCCCTTATGTCCCGCATTTTGGCGGTGGTGTACCCTGAGGTGGATGGGCGCTTGAGGGCAGCACAGCAGCCACAAGGGGGTTCTCAGGTCATGTGGTGTGTGATAGGTGCAGCCTGTGCATTGTGTGAAGGCAGTGGAATGTGTGCTAGGTGGCTACTGTCGGACTAGGCTTTGGACACATTGAGGCTGGATGTGCTACATTCATGAGTGAAGATGCTGTGCAGGATGTGAGTTGAGGTAAACCTAACTGCTAAGGAGTATCGATGACATGGCAACTATGTAGTAGATAAGCAGGGTATATGATGTGGACAGGAATCCTGCTTCTGGAGTTCACACACATTGTACACTAGTGGAGAAGTGTGGCTCAATGGTTAGAGCGGCAGACCCTGTAGCAGAGATCTGGCTCAAGACCAGGGTTCAAGTCCCGCTTCGGCAGGTCTTGGGCTCAATTCCCCTTGACCAGATAATTCTCGCCTCGGTGCCTAATCTAATTCATGGGTCCCACTCTGCAACTCTGGGCAATAGCTTGCTTAATCTCCACAATGGCCCCAACAGCGCTTGGATGCCTGGCTTCACCCTGGGGGTGCTCAGGAGTGGGTGCCTCACAGGGAAAAGCCAGGAGGGGTTCCATGGTGGTATGAGTACAGTGCCTTGAGACCCTAACGGGTGAGTAGTGCGCTATACAAGTGCTAATTTACATTTTACATTTTACTCCCAACTATCCAAACAGTGTTGCTGGGGCCATATCCGTAACTGCTGTCTGCTGGCATGTGGTGTATGTGTGGTCTGTGTAGTCTGAGGTTTCACATCACACAGCTAGGTGTGCATGGGTTTTGTGGCTGTGCAAGTAAGCCTCAAAACACCTGTAGAGTATTTACTTTGGGTCTTGTGATCGTGAAGAGCCGTGACCCAATGGGCTGGTTCCGCCATGTGTTGATTGTAGGGCGTTCATCCTGTACAGGATTGGATGTGTGTCAGCATGAGCGAAATTCATGTGCATGACAGAGGTGGCATGCATGGGCTGCTATTGGAGTGGCATGTGTGAGTGAAGGCATGACAGGTCATGACATGGCATTGGAGTATGTTGTAGTGAGCTGTGTGGGGCTGTTGTGCTGGCATTGACCATGTGCTCCCTGTCTCTCTTTCTCTCACCCTGTCTCTCACTCTACCACCCTCCCTCCCTGTCCTCCTCTGTCTTTGTGTGCATCAGCATCATCTGGTGGAGGAGAAGGGGCACCAGCGAGTGGGGAAGCTGCATCCCACGGGACCCACGAGGCTGATACCAGCACAGCCGAAGGGACCAGTGGGACGTAGGGAAAGGGGAGCACCATGGGGTAGAAAGGGACATCTACACCATCATCTGATTCTTCCCCTGATGGCGACACCCTGATAGTGGTGGAATCTTCAGGCCCTATACCTGCACCATCCTTGTCCGCCACCCCCCTTACCAGCACTGACCCTTCCTGTAGCTCCCCACCCAGTTGCCCATGTCCGCTCACCCAGGAGGGTGGGCGTCTCCTTTGCCGCAGGCACCTCTGCCCCTGCCCCAGTCAGCCCTGCTGTCTGAGGTCCATCTCTGTTGGGCAGACGACCATCGTGAATGCCATCCAGGGACTGGCATCCCAGATGCATCAGTCCAGTGCATTTCTGGAAGGCATTCACGGTGCCCTGTCTGCCCTTCAGAGATTGTTTCAGGCTCTGACCTCGTCATTGACGGCAGCCAGTGTTCCTTTTTCTTCCATCCCCCCAACTACCTGTTCGTACTCCTTCATCCCTCTCCCATTTCCCATCCAAAGTACACTTTCATTGCAGCATGCATCCCCTCCAACAGCCCCAGACCGCAAGGACTATCACATGCACCACAAACGCCACCATTGCCATACACACAGCCACCATTCAGATGCACACACAACATCCACCCCCAAATCTGACTCCCCCACCTACTCCCCCTCACAGTCACTTCACCACTCACACATGCAGACACCACATCATCAATCCCAGGTCCAGACAGAACAACCGCATGCAGCATATCCACCCTACCTGCACACACCACCCCAACATTTACTCACACTTCCCCCACCATCTCCCTGTGTCTCCTCCCCTCTTCCTTCCAGTACACCTATACACCCACACTCATCCACCCAACACACACCCAGCACACACGTCATGCACCCACGCACCAGCACCCAAACCACATCCATATACACACCTGTCAACCATCCCCTCTCCCTCCACTCCCAAACACCTTACCCATGACCTACATGAGTTTTTCCTGTTCCCGTCCCCCCAAACGCTCTGCTACCCTTGCCAGACCTGTGCCTTCCACCTCCCTGTCTTCCTCTGGGCTGAGCCATGCCCCACAGACAGCAGTCTGCAGTGCTGCCACAACAGGCACACCTGTCCCTCACACCTCCAGCCCTTGTAGCACTCCATCTGCCCCCCCCCCTGTTGTCATGGCCTCCATTGCCATCCCACCAAAGAAGGCAGGTAAGAAGGGCAAGGCTAAGGTGTCCCCCGTAAGCAGGACAGTAAGGAAGGGAAGACTAGAGACAGGAGGAGGAACCCCCATCCAAAGCCTGATCACCCCCTCCCCCCATCCCTGAGGTGCCTGCATGCCCTATTGATGCCCCTGCCCTGTGGAGGTCTGCACATTGCAGTCAGGAGTCAAGTTAGGCAGTCTTTATATGCCCAGTGTGCCCGGGACATTTGGACAGTGATGCACTGGCCCTTGTGGCATTCTGTAAATAGTTTTTTTTATTACGCTTTTGGTATTACAAATTATATTTATCTGAAACGGCACCATTGGTGTTGATGCTACATAGCTTGTCGTGGCTTTCCTTGCGCCTATATGTGTGATTACTGTGCTTCTGTGCTTGTGTGTGTGTACTAATGTCCTTCCCTCCAGTGCGTGCTAGGCTGGGGTACTTACAGCTGGTGTCTATATCAGCATAGCTGGTCCTGGATGTCAATGGCCAGCAGGAGCATTGGGAAGACTTGCAATTCACGTGCCATGGCGCCTACGGATGTGCGAGTGTTGCAGAAGGTGAGTGCTTCCTTTCATGTTGTTCATTCCCGCCATGTTTTTCGAGGCGGTTTGACCGCACCGGAAGTCCTGGTGGTGTGCAACCTCCTAATACAGTGGGTGGAAACTGTCTCACCGCCGGCCTGAAGAGGCCTTCCTCCGGCAACAATGGTCTGTCCACACTTGCGGCCCGGAGGGACACTTGACTGTGCTCTGGGGGTGCCTTTCCAGTACTCATAATATGGCGGTCTATATCGTCAGTCCTGCGGCGGTGCAACCGCCCTCTCCACCACGGCGGTCCACTGACCGCCAAACTCATAATGAGGGCCTCAGTCCTGTGAACATGCCTATGCATAAATTTTCAAACTCACACCCTAACCACTCGTATACACTATAACACCACCATGATGTTGAAGTCCTGGAGTCCAACATATGTAGACCATGTTTTCCCAACAAAGAATAATTCTTGGCTGGCTGAAAACCTTAGCCTGGTCTCTGTTCAGAAAGGGACAATTACTGATACAGGAGGGGCACTTCAATTTCCTTGGAGGTTGAAAGGCAAATTAATCTGAACTTCATGTACAGCACATACAAAAATATGCTGAGTCAAATACACTGACCAGCAAGAGAAGATCACATTATGCAGCCTGGCTTAATAAATTATGCAGCAAGAGAAGCCAATTTATTCAGTGTAATATGGAACATTTTGAGAGAGTATTACTTAATTATTCTGTAATTTGTACGCATATTAACACTGTCTGGGCTAAGGTTGCACCTCAGTAGTACACGTTTAACTCTCGGATAGTTAACTGAAAGATGGCCAGTGCCTTTCACTATATGACAACTTGTTGCTGTGTTTTTGGTAACATTTGACCCATTTGAGCAGATATTTTTTTCTTATTAACATCTATAAATCGTGCAGTAGATGATGTATTATGTGGCAAGTGCTACAAATCCAAAATCATTATGAGAACGTGACAGCCCACGATCGCAAATTCTAGTGGCTCTTCCTTTATGACAGATATCTCATTCATCCTGGCAAACATATATCAGACCACATCTCTTTTAAGCCTTTGTGGTGTTCTCTTACGTCTAGACAATATGCATGCATATATGTGGTGTTAAAATAGTATCAACCTAGACAAAAGTCAGTAGAGAGCTGTTGTTAATAGGGTCTTTGGTTGGAAGTCAGGTTACCCCCTGTCCAAGCAAGGACCCTTACTTTAGTCAGGGTAAAGCAGAATCACCCTCAGTTAACCCCCGCTCACCCCCTTGGTAGCTTGGCACGAGTAGGCAGGCTTGATGTCAGAAGCAATGTGTAAATTATTTGAACCATATTTATCTAAATCAAAACAAGACCAAACCGACAAATATCCAACATACACAAGTTAAAATATTAATTTTCAAAAGAATGTCTTAATCCTTGCAAAACAGTGAGAATCCTGTTGTTACACAAAGTACCTGGTTAGCATCAAAAATAAATCTGCACGGGCGACCGTGCATCAGGAAAGGGCAGCGATGTGTCGATTCCTTCCTCGCAAGGGAGGCCGTGTGTCTTTTCTTCTCCGGTCAGGTCGGTGATGTGTTGTTTTTCTCCATCGCAAGAGAGCGAGGTGTCGATTACTGGACGGGGCACCTTGGATCCACGCAAAGTCAGATTGACTTTGACGCCTAGGGATGATGCTTGGAAAATCCTGTCACACAGTCTTAGAAAACCATGCTGCACGGGGTTTGTGTCATTATCAGCAGCCGCGAGCGGGTGTTGCGTGTCGTTTCTTCAAACACGATGCGTCGATCTCCCAGCTGTGATGCAGGTGGAGTGTCGATTTTAGCCGCAAGGTCAGCGTGCGTCGTTTATCAGCCACGTTGCAGATGGTGCGCCATGAATTTCTCTGCACGGCATTCTGTGCGTGGATTTTCAGCTCTTGTCTGCCAACGTCACCTTTCAAGGGCCTAGAGACTGGATAGTGTTAATGCAGAGAAATCCAAGCTATATTTTAAACTGAATAGTGGATTTCACACACTAGGTCGATGAACCAAATTTTTTTTGAGGGGATGTCATTCGAAATACGTTATCAAACATCACAAATAACACTCTTAAATCAGTTCAACCTCAATAACCACACCAGTTTATTAAGAAGATAATTTATTTCCCTATACTAACAAACCTAAAGTCACGAAAATAATTCTCAGAAACAAATTATATATATATCGGAGCAACAAAGGCTGTTTCGAACGCCGGATATATCTGAGTTTAAGCAGCACAAAATGACAAATCATCTCAATGGGTATAACACAAAACCATAGCAATAGAATCTGAGCACGAGAAATTGAATGCATCTGAATAATAATATGACAAGGTATTATCAAGACAAATCATGAGCATGTGAAAAACGCCTCCCTTACTAACCACTAATAAGCATTTACACATTGGGCTCCATGTAAAACGTTTTAGTAACATACATTTAAAAAACATCTAGCTAGGGTATTATCAAAAATATAGTAGATAAGCAATTGCAGCTGGTACCTGAAAAACAAAAGACAAATAACAATTCACATTTATACTATACCAAAATACTACAGAAATCAGCAATAACGTCTGGTTTGTCAGTGGGACAGCAATTCAGGCACCAACATCAGGATAGGAACAGGAACAGGAATAAGGACAGGGGTGATGGTTTAGAATTTTGGAGTATAAAATACGCTAAACCATTTAAGCATTAAGTACTTCATAAAGCAATAGAAACTCTAAGGCTCATGGTACACAACAATCCCAAAGTAGAATCACCCAAAGGATGACCCGAAGGACTGACCACTGAACAATGGTGACTGAACATTAAATTAAACTTGTTAAATTAAACTGATTGGATAAAGCATGAGGTGAGAAAATTATGACCAATCAGAACATTAACAGATATCAAAATTATACATTTTAGTTTACTCCAAGCTCCTCTGTTTGCTGTTATTCTATTGACAAAATCTAAACTAATGAATTTTATATTCTAGACTTCCTCTTCTTCTGCCTCATTTGTGGATCCTTTGTTTCCATTCCACCAAATACGAAGTCACAGAAACGATTACAAAATGTGTTATTCCATTCACCTCTTTAACCTCGAAGAAAGACATACAAGTTAGAAACATATCTTTAATCAGCGAAGTCAGTCAGGCTGCAGAACACATTTTATACAACTTGCACTACACAATTACCTTGCATCTGCTTCTACTTCAATCTAGCAGAGGCCACTGAATACACATTTATTTATATTATGTGTTTTAGTTAGGAAACACACTCTTGTAAAGACAGAATCATTTCCTCAGCTTAAGTTAGCATGAACAAAATATAGGCCATAAATAAGATGGGGGCCATTCAATTAGTCACATTTTCATCAGCATAATATTATTATCTAATTAATTAACAGATTAATCTGTAACTCTGCTTCCACAATAGGATACCACTTGGCAGGGCAGGAGTCTCAACAGAGAGGCCATATGTTAGCAGAGGAAGTCTTTGGTGGCCCTGAGACTTCAGTACAGGAGGCAAGCTCAACTCAAGCCCTTGAAGATTCTTCACAAGCAGGATTATATCACAAAGTCTAGTCTGCGGCACCTTTCAGAGTCAGAAGCAGCAACTGCAGAATAGCTCAACAAAGCACAGTCACAGGCAGGGGCAGCACTCCCCAGCTCTTCTTCTTGGCAGAGGTTCTTCTTGGTTCCAGAAGTGATCTGATTTTCAGGGGTTTTGGGTCAAATACTTATAATTAGGCCTACTTCAAATTAAAGTCTCCGTTGATCACAAGGTCCTGCTTGCCCAGGCCAGGCTCCAGACAAACACCAGGGAGTTGGAGACTGCATTGTGAGAGGGCATTCACAGCCCATTGAGGTGTAAGTGACCACTCATCCCTAACCCTCCTAGCACAGATGGCTCATCAGAATATGCAGGTTACACCCAGCTCCCTTTCTGTCACTGTCTAGAGGAGAGGTGCAAACATCCCAACTGTCAAACTGACACAGACAGGGAATCCACAAACAGGCAGAGGGGGTCATTACGACCCTGGCGGGCGGCGGTAAGGTGTTCCGCCAGCTATTATGACCGTGGCGCAATAGCCACGGCCATACCTCCGGCCCCTCCAACATACCACCAGGCTTCTGCCTGGCGGTCATAATCCCCAGGGCAGCAATGTTGATGTGACTTTTCCGCTGGGCCAGCGGACGGTAACACTGTTACCGTCTGCTGGCCCAGCAGAAAAGTCATAATAGGGAGCCAGGAATACTGCCGGCAATGGCGGTATTCTGGCTCCCGCAGCCTCGGCGGTCTTTTAGAAAGACCGCCGAGGTTGTAATGAGGCCCAGAGTCACAGAATGGTTTAAGCAGGAAAATGCATACTTTCTGAAAGTGGCATTTTCAAACTAACAATCTAAAAAACAACTTCACTAAAAGATGTATTTTTAAATTGTGAGTTCAGAGACGCCAAACTCCTAATTTCTATCAGCTCTCAAAGGGAATCTGAACTTTAAAGTTATTTAAAGGCAGACCCCATGTTAACCCATGAGAAATCTATGCCTTTTAACAGTGAATACTGAGTTTAGCAGTATTTCACTGTTAGGACATGTAACACACATCAGTACATGTCCCACTTTTAACATACACTGCACCCTGCCCACGGGGCTACCTAGGGCCTAACCTAGGGGTGCCTTACATGTATGAAAAGTGAAGGTCTAGGCCTGGCAAGTGGGTACACTAGCCAAGTCGAATTGGCAGTTTAGAACTGCACACACAGACACTGCAGTCGCAGGTCTGAGCCATGTTTATAGGACAACTAAGGTGGGTGGCATTACCAGTGATGCAGGCCCACTAGTAGCATTTGATTTACAGATACTGGGCACCCCTAGTGCACTTTACTTGAGACTTACTAGTAAATCAAATATGCCAATCATGGATAAACCAGTCAACAAATCAATTTACACAGAGAGCAAATGCACTGGTTAGAAGTGTTAAAGTGCCCGAGTCCTAAAGCCAACAATAACAGGTCAGAAAAACTAGGAGGAAGGAGGCAAAAAGTTTAGGGATGACCCTGCAAAATGGGCCATTTCCAACACAACCACCCACCAGCCTTAAGCCAGGGGACACCAATCAATACCTTGATGGACTTCCCTGATTGGGGCGATAGAACAGGGGCCCAGGCCCACAACAGCAGGGGCATGTTTCAGTTTTATGCCTTCCTGACTCCAGTTGGATCTCTTTGTCCATACTCTCAGGGCCCACTAAGCTAACCGATAGGGAACCCTTCTCCTCATCTGCAGATACCATCTTGCAGCACCTAACCTTATTTTGCTCACAGATGTATCCCAGGGGTCAGTCAGTACCACCATGGCCAACACAGTGGTGAGGCCCACTCTACACCCGGGGTGTGACTCCAGTCCCCCCCAGGGGCAACTCTGTCCTAAAGCCAATAAAAACAGTTCAGAAAAACTAGGATGAAGGAGGCAAAACGTTTAGGGATGGCTCTGCAAAAAGGGACAGTTCCAACAAGAGCCTAACAGGGTCAAAGGCTAAGGCACTGTCATCATGTGATTGAAGCAACTGGTTTCCAAGGCAAAATTTGCCTTTTACTGCATCATGACACTATGGCCCAGATGTAGGAAGAAAGCAAATTGCAACTCGCAATTTGCCATGCAGAAAGGTGTCTCAGACCCATATTAATGAGGTGGGTCGCAGTTTGCAACCCCATTGCGAGTCTGGGAACTCACGGGGATGGTGGCCTGCTGGAGACAGCAGACCTCCATGTCCGTGACTGCTTTTGCAATAAAGCAGGTTTTTTTTTTCTATCTGCAGCCCGTTTTCCTTAAAGGAAAACGAGCTGCACTGAGAAAAAAAACCGAAACCTTTTGTTTCTGTTTTTTTCAGAGCAGGCAGTGGTCCATAGGACCACTGCCTGCTCTGAAAAAATATTTTTCTGATCATTCACAAAGGGGAAGGGGTCCCATGGGGACCCCTTCCCGTTTGCGAATGAGTTACCATCCACTTCAAGTGGATGGTAACTGCAAGTTCATTTGCAAATCAACTTGCATCGCGTTGCGAGTCGCAAATAGGAAGGGAACACCCCTTCCTATTTGCGAGTCGGAAACGCATTTTGCGAGTCGGTTCCGACTCGCAAAATGCGTTTCTGCATCGCGTAGAGGCTTTTGCGCCTCGCAAGCGGCGTTTTTCGCCGTTTGCGAGGTGCAAAAGCCTTGCTACATCTGGCCCTTTGCCCTTTAAATGGGTTAGTGTTCAGCAATTTTTTACATTTGAGCAGGGATTTTTGGGGCGGTCTGGTAGAAGTAGGAATGTCATTCTGTATCATGGGTACACAGATAGAGAAGCCCGTAGTCTTGTTTTTCCTTTTTCACTCCGTCTTTTCCAGTCTGATGGAGACACTGCATAGGATGAGCTTATCAGTCAGATAGGCATGGGTGCTGGTCATGAGATCTTTGTAAATAATGCAGCTGTTTTTGAAGATGGTACTTGCTGGAAAGGGGAGACAATGGAGTTATATCAGGGTGAAAGTGATGTGTTCATATTTCGCAAGACCCATAATGAGTAGTGTTCCTGCAAGTAGGATGGAATTAAAGGATTCTAAATGAGGAGATGAGAAGACTGGGAAGCCTTGTAACACGTATCTATGTCTAAACTGATCCTGAAGATGTGCATAAATAGTGTTTTCAATGATTGTGTGTATGGAGAGTAGATGAATGATGAGTCCATACTTGGTGAGGTCATCTGAGTCTAGTGTGGGTTTCTTCAGGAGCTAGATGATCTGGCCTGTCTTAATGCTAGAGGCAAGATGCCTTGTGTGAGGGAGCATTAACAATGGTGAATAAAGATGAGAGAGCTTCATCATACAGGGCTTTGATGAAGGATGGGGTGCAGACATCATGTTCGTTGGCAATGGCTTGAGGGAGTGGAAATTGTCAGCAAAGTCTGAAGCAGATATGGTGTTGGTGATGTGGAGTAAGATTGTCTTTATTTGTTTTATTGAAGAAGTGATTGACATCATTGCTGTATTCAACTCCTTAAGCAATTCAAATGCTTTTGCCCATGGATTGTTGAATAGGGGTGTCAGTAAGGGGTTATTTATTTTGAAGACTGTTCTGCTTCTAGTGGCAGCTTTACTGGTGATGTTGTCATAGTAATTGGTTATGGCTGATGACATCGTCTTCAGGGGTTCTTTTTATTCTTCCATTTACTTTCTTTTCTGCAGATGCAAATACAGCTTTAGTTTTCCCTGAGATCTTTGGCGCACCAGAGATCAGAAGAGTCCAGCTTGCACTTTACTGTTTGGTTGTTTTCCAGAAATGCAGTGAATTCATCGAGAAGGTTGTTGATGTCAACCATGGAAGTGACAGGATGAGAGATGAGTTCAAGCTTAATGTTACCTATGGGGAAGTTCTTGAAGGTTCTGAAAGTTTGTCATTATTTGGTTGCTGAGCAGTGTGATGGGGATGGCAAGGTAATTTGCATGATCGCAGGGCATGGAACTCTTCCATTGGATGATTGACAATGTCTGGAGGAAGAGGTCTAGGATGTAGTCTTTGAAGTGTGTAGATCCCGTGATATGCTGCAGCACATTGAGTGTATCAATGAAGCTGAAGAGGGTATCCCTTGTTGGATGAGGTAGTGAGGAGTTCCGAGAATTCATCAATGAATTCCTTGTTCTATCAAGGAGGCCTTTAAGTGAGGCAGGAGGTAGAGGGCTTATATAGCACTTCTATTGTATTTGTGTTTCTCACTCATTTACAGGGGCTGCTCTACTTTCATTAGCAGCATCCCAGAGAGGACGATGCATGGGCTCAGACAAAGAACAATGAAGCAGGTCTGTGACACATGGCAATCATGAAGATTACTAGTAGTAGGAATGGTGAACTGCAATGTATTGCTGTGGTCAAGCCACAAAAAGATTCCAGCAGTGCTGGCTCCCTTGCCCAATTCTTCATTGTTACCTGCAGTTCTATGCTCCACACATAATGGTGAGGGACCAGATGGCCAGATAAATCAACCCAATAGAAATCACAACAGTCACAAAATAGTGGCCTGCTGATGTAGGTAGACCATGATGCCTGTGATTGCTTTTAAATGAAGCACTTTTTTTAGTTCAACTTTCCTTAAAGTAAAACAGAAGCATTTAAAAACACACTAAGTAACATTTTTAAAGAGTAGGCAGTAGTCCATGGGACCACTGTTTACACCTAAAAAATATCTTTGTGAACATTCACAAAGGGGAAGAAGTCCCTTAGAGACCCCTTCCCGCTTGCAAATGGGTTACCACTACACTACATGTTTGTAGTCTGTAAAGTATTAATGTTTTGCTATCGATTTCAGTCGCGAAACATTATTACATACCATTCAGATTCAATATTCGCAAAGGATGCCGTAAAAATGGCCCTTGCAAATAGAGAATCTGTATTTGGTCACAAAACAAAAATTGTGATTCTGTAACATGCTACTGAATTGCACTTTGAGTTTTGTACACACCTAAGCACCTTTTTGCTGCCTCAAATGGACCAGTGAAAAAACTCTTGACACATCTGGCCCTAAATCTGGCTCTGTCACACGAAGATAATCATTTGGGAGCCACAAATCCAGTTGCCTATGTGCACGTACTGACACTCAACTTTACACTAGTCCACGCACACAGTGGCTCTTGCTCCCTAACTTACTTCATGCCTACCGTTTTTTTTAATCCCTACCTTCTTGGAGAGAGCTAGAGACTTTTTTTGCAAATATTGTAAGTATTTGGGGTGGTGGACCATTGTAATCTTTGTACCTTGTATCTAAAGATTTTTGGAGGTGAGAGAATAATTTAACATGATGATGCTCTACATGTGCAACAGAACGTAGCTTAAAACAGCCAGTGCCGAAAAAATGAAAGCAAACACATGTAGATAAATAAAAATATGTTTGCCCTGAATTGTGGACGATGATCCGAGAATATAACTCTGTGCTAGTCTGCCTTCAAGATCATTCATGATTCATTGACTTAAACTGGAAATTGAAGGATTGAACTAGAAGGTGAATATATGTACATGAAGAGCACCTTCCTTTTGAAGGCTTTTCTTTTTTTGTGAGAGACAATCTAAATTCTGATAATCTGTCTTTGTCATGTCCCTGGAACGTATGGTTTTATTGATGTCCTTAGCAGCTGCCACCCATCAAATTAATTGGTTTTTCGTGCAATTAAGAGCCCTTCTCTTTCCCCAGTGTCATCACAATAATTTGAGTGGCGCTGGCATATGAGACTAGCCTCTGTGTTGAACAACACTTAAATCGCACCCACTTCCATTCATGTGTTGCTTTTATGAATAGGCAAGGCAGTGCAAAATTTACTAGGCAGCAGTTTGGCCTTTAGGAAAGTCATTCAGGAGGTTGCGAGGTCTGTGTTTAATGAAGGCTGTATTATTTATTATCACCCTTTCTGCAGTACAATCTGTTTTGGAAGTTTAATTAAAGTGTTATTAGGAATGGACAGGGCTTCGATTCCTGGCTGAACAAGATGTCTGCTTACTTTACTGCCTACTGTCATTTGTAATTTTATAGCCTCACATTTTATTTGAAGTAGCTTGTTGCCCAGTGAGTCTGGCACCAAAGCAAAACCAATTATTGAATTAAATGTAATGCAGGCTATGGCGGCGGGAATAGGCAGACGACTACCACGGACTTGTACGTACCATATACTGTAAACAGCATCTGCATTTCAAACTGCAAAGGCACTGTTGTGGCACTAAAACATTTGCTTCTTTCAGCAGTCTGTAGAAAGCATCACGCATGTTTGATTGCCCGCATGGTCTGGTACCGGAATATGATGGCCTAAATATAGTCTGACCAAAATTTAGGGCCCAATTTTAAAAGTATGTGAGACGTACGTAAAAGAGTACTCTTGTAGTAATCTTTTACATAGTATCCCATGCCTGCGAAACAGTTTGAATTTTAAGGATTTCATTCATAAACGTTAACAATGTTGGTTTCTAATATCATCTGTGTTTACAATTGCTTTTTAATTTCAAATCTTGTTAGTTCTTCCTCAAGTTACTAATCTTCCTATTTTGTGGTATTTCCAGAAGAACCTCTAAAATATTCACCTGAAATCTCAATATTTTAGAATGCAGCCTGTGTTTGTCTGTCCCAGATTGAAAGTTCCTACATAGAGGTAGAGGTGATTTTTCTGCTTTACCATAAAAAGTCAGATCTGTTTGCCAGAAACTTTAAGTATCCATATTTAATTCCTTCCAAGTGATATAGGTGGTCTTTCAAGTGATGGGTGCCATTAAATGTTGTCAGTTCAAGGATATATCTACTGCTCTGATACATCCCTATTTCCATGTTATGCAGACAAATTGGACAATAGAATGGATCACTGATTTTAGTAGTGCAAGTCGTTTTAGGAATACCAGTTAGTAGAATTTTAGTCATAATGGGTTCTTTATATGACATTGATTTGAACGCAGTTTCCTTTTATACCTCTTAGAATGAAGTTAGCACTTTTGAGATTGTCTTGATGACAGGGTTTTTAAGTTACAATAGGATTGGAGGTAGAAACTGAAAGATTTTGCCTATGAGATAGTTTTCAATACAATACACATTTGACTTATGTGTTTAAGCCAATCAATCAGCAACTTAGAGTTTTGTTTTGGAAAGAGAAAGAGGAATTATATTTTCAATTATTGAATTTTAGTTTCATAGGAGCCTATTTAAGAACTGCATGTTGTAGTATGTTTAGTTTTACTACAATACAACTGCTAAGGTACTACAAAATGTTATTCACAAACTTACAGGTGTAAATTTCAACCTCTCCTATCATTTCTACTGGGATATCCTTACACATGTAGTAAATGCGTGAGGGCCTAGTGGGAATGGCTGAAAAAAGAGGTATACCTGCTACTAAATGCAAGGGATGTATGGAGCATTAGGGAAAAGTTTAGGGAAGGACATGCACCCATCCTCCAAAGTGCATACCCAATACTATTTACTAGCTGAACTTCTGAAGATGCTACAGCCAAAAAGAGATCCAAATCAGTAGTCAATTACTCCAGCTCAGAGCTAGAGTAGGTCCAGTGCCACACATGGTCAACCACTGGAACTGCAGAACCTTCCCATAGAACATAATAGGGGTAGAGACTTTAAATAAAACCCCATGGGAAATAATGGTAAATTATGTTTTTTCAAATATTTAAAATAAAGATCAATATAATTTATTATTAGTACACTTCTAAAAATAAAACCCATTTATTATTTCATTATGAAATATTTTAACATCCTTCCTTGGATGTATAATTTAATATACCATCATTTGTATTCAAACATAATTTTCAATAAATATTAATGCATAATACAAAAAGCTTTAGGTGGGAATTTACTTTGGAATTTAAACTTCAGAAAAATAGTTTTTGTTCAATTTAATATATCTTAGTTAAAGATGTAATTCATAATTAGGTTAATAGTGTAGTTGCAATTAACCTTTTTTACATTTAAAATCAATATTTAAAACTAATTTACATTAATATTTTACATTAACAATATTTTAACTAATTTCTTTTGAGCTAGATAAACTTTTTTTTAACTTTTCCTATACTGTTCTGTAGTGAGACACAGCAGTAGTGGTGAAGATCTAACAATGGTGAAGCTATAAAGCCAGGTTGGGCTCAGTCAGTGCAGAATAAGTCTATCTATTTGTTATGTAATTAAGCTGGGAAAGCAGCTCTGTGGACAATTGCAGGTCTGCAGTTTCTTGGTATGAAGTTATGTTGTGTCATCATGAGACACAGGTTGATGGCCATGAGACTACTCAAGCATACTTGTTTTTATTTTGTTCTGTGCCATCGTGCCATAATGCTGACTCTATGAGTGCAATCCAGATAGACTCTAGTCATATAGAGGAGTTCTAGAGGGGTTCATGAATGACAATTCTAGGAGAAGCTGACAGACATATGTTTAGGTAGTTCTCTAGGTGTGCAAGGTAGTTGGGGGTTATCATAGTCGGGTGTATGTGCCAGGCTCAACTATAGAATCCTATTCAAAATTGTTTATTTGATAATTGCTTACTCATCTCATCAGCATACAGTACCTTACTGAAAATCAGCCCTTTAACAAATTGTGCACACATTCAAAAGTACCTATAGTAGACAAAGAGCGTTCTTGGAAAATGCCATTTGATTTTGTAATTTATTAATCCAAACTCCAGTCCTAGAATGTTAGTGTGAATTTCTGAATCCCTCGTGTAGTACTTCTAAAGAAGTTTTTTCTGCATATTTTTTTATCTGAAGCTGTTTTTGGCAGGAGGTATTCTGAAACTTGCTGTTCATGGTTTTCCATGATTCTGGTGAAAACCTATCATAAGGAAACAGGTTCTGACCAACCCATTCTGGAAAATGTGTTTCCTAACATTTTCAAAAGGAATGATGTTCACTGTGTTGACAAATCAAAGTTGTTGAAATCCTTTCCTATCCAAAGCCTTTAACTCAAATTTGTTTCCATTGATTGTAAAACTCTCCTCCTCCATAGCCTTTTTGCAGCATATATAATCAAGAAGATCTCACATATCCTTTTCTCATCTCCATAGAACTAGGACCACTACTTCATATACACTACACTGTGTCCAGCTCCTCCCTCGCGTCCTGCCTGACCTGGACCATCAAGTTGCACCTAAACTCCCATTGTGTGTGGCTGTCTGGGATTAATATACAGAGCCCAAATGCTAACTACACCCAATCGTGTGACCAGATACAAGCTGCAAGTACCAAATGGCTAAGGCAAGAAAATGCCAACTTTCTAAAAGAGGTATTTTCAGAATTGCACTTTAAAATTGGACTTCACCATAATTTAGGATTTCAAATTCATATTTCAGAGACCCCACACTTAAAGGTTTTAACTCTTTTATCTCTTCCCATTCAGAAATTATACAAATGTAATAAGGCTTCTCCAATGTTATCCTATGGGAGAGGTAGGCCTGGCAGGAGTGAAAAACTATTTTAAGGTTTTTTCAGTACCAGGACATGCAAAACTGAAAAGTATGTCTTACTTTTTGAATACATTGCACTCCGTCCTCTAAGCTGTTCTAGGGCCTACCCTAGGGGTGACTTGTATGTATTAAAAAATAAGGTTTTGGCCTAATAAAAATGATTTATTTTTCAAGGTCGAAGTGACAGTGTAAAACTGCACACACAGGCTCTGCAATGGCAGACCTGAGACACGGTTAAACGGCTAGTAAAGGAGATGGCACAACCAGTACTGCAGGCTCACTGGCATTTAATTTAAAGGCCCTGAGCATGTGTAGTACCACTTTACCAGTGATATATATACATACATTAAATATGCCAACAGTACCATGTTTTAAGCAGAGAACACAAGCACTTAGCACTGCTTAGCAGTGGTAAAGTGTGCTGAGTTCTAATACCAGCACAAACAAGGTCAGAAAAATTGAGGAAGACGGCAAATAGTTAAGGGGGTGACTACCCTAAGGCTGACAAGTCTAGCATGCCCCCCACAGCTGAAAGTGGGGAGAACTACCCAACCCCTTAGGAGTCCTTTTCATTAAGGCAGAAAAACCTGCTTAGACCATCAGCATGGCGTGGTCTTCTACCATAAAGTCCATTCTCTATAAGGAGATGGACCATCTCAACTGTTTGGGATTTTCACCCCTCATTTGCATGAGGGGCCTGTGTGAACTCAGAAGTGAGTCCCAAACAAATAGAATTTCAGCTTCTACAGTGCTCAGGCCACAGCAAAGGCCTAATCACATTCCATTTTTGTTCCTTTGAAAGTAACCTCCTTCTAATGAAGACTACTGGCCTTCTTCATTTAACTGTGCTCAGACCACTCCTATGCCATGCTCTGAAGCCTCTGTCTGCACTGTGAACTCTTTATAGAAGACAGAAAGGAGCCTTCAGTTTGGATGCTCTACGAATGCTCTCCTTGAGGGTATAAAAGTCTTTGTGGCAAGGCTCTGTCCAGATCACATGTCTTGGCTGTTTCTTTCAAATCAGCTCTGTTAAGGGGCAACAATGGTGCTATGGCCCTTAACATACCTCCTATAGTATCCTGCGAGGCACAAGAAGGCCCCCCCTTCTGTATGAGTTTTAGGAGATAGTCTCAATCTTGGCCTGAAAGGGCTGCATCTTGCCCCTGCCCACCATGTAGCTCAGATAAACCATGTAATCGTGCCCTATCTGGCACTTACTGGCCTTAATAGTCTGGCTTGTTTCCTGCAGGGCTTGGAGCATCTCCTGGAGGTGGTACAGGTGTTCCTCCCAGCTGGTGTTTTGACAGCTATGTGGTCCATGTAGGGGGCACAGAATGCATCCTTTCCAGCCAGGAACCTTTTGACCAACCACTGAAAAGTGGCAGGGGCATTCTTCAAGCCAAAGGGCATCACCCTGAACTGAAAGTGACCCTCTGGGGTTAATAATGCTGGCCTCTCATTTGTCCTCTCAGTCAGAGCGATTTGCCAGTACCCTGATATAAGGTCAAAGATACTCATGAACTTGGCAGTGCCTAGCCTGTCAAAGAGCTCATCAGCTTGGGGGATGGGGTGTATACCAGTCTTAATGACTGCATTGAAACCCCAGTAAGCCATGCAGAATTTGTGTTTTGGAGTGGTGCCGGGGGAGGGGTAACCTTGAGTACAAGCGCACCACAGGGCTGGACTAGGTACTGTTAGAGGGCTCAATCACCCATCATGCCAACATCTAGGAGACCTCCTTCTTGATACTGGCCCTCACCTTTTCTGACAACCTGTAAATCTTATTTTCAAGAGATGGACTGTCTCCGAGTATCTATGTCATGAATGCACAGGTGTGTGAGTTGGCTGGTGACAGTCACTCTGCTATTTTGGGGTCAGCGTAGTGGAAAAGTTGAAACCCTGTACTTACACAGATCGTTTTCCTGGGCAGACAGGAAATCTGGGAGAGGCTCGCTTTTCTCTTCCACTCCCTTATTTGTCACTAGGCGCATGTTTACTTCAGACCTCTCAAAGTGGGGTTTTAGGCGGTTCACATGGAGCACCTGTAACAGGGTTCTAAGTGTCTGGAGATCCACCAAATAGATGGACTTCCCCTTCTGCTCTTTCACCTCATATGTGCCTGTCCAGCTGTCCTGGAGAGCTGTGGGCTCCACAGGCTCCATAACCCACACCTTCTGGCCATGTTGAAACTCTAAAAGAATGGCCTTCCAGTCATACCAGAGCTTCAAAACCTCCTGACTGATCTCAAGGTTACTCTTAGCCTTTTTCAAGAAGTGATGCATCTCGTTGTGAAAGGCAAGCATGTACCTGACCACATCCTGATGTGGTTTCTTGGGAGCTTGCTCCCACACCACCTTTACAAGGCTTAGAGGCACCTTAAACTGTGACCATAGAGGTGTTCAAAGGGGCTCTTTTCTGTAGCACCTCCTTGTAGGCAAAAAGAAGGCATGGCAGGATGGTGCCCCACTTCCGCCCTCATGGGCTCAGGTATTCCCTTTATCATGCCTTTTAAGGTCTTGTTGAGTCTCTCCACAAGACCATTTTTCTTGGAGGTGATAGGATGTGGAGACCTTATAAGCTACTCAAACCCATCCCAATAGTCTTCATGTGCGCTGACATGAAGTTAGTGCCTCTTTAGGTAAAAATGTCTAGCACTGTCTTGGCCACCAGAGGTGCAGTCACCGACCTCGGGCGGATGGCCTCATAGTAGAGAGTGGCAAGGCCCACTAAGACCAGGACAAACCCGTTGCTTAAAGCTGTCTTGGGGTCCCAGGGTCCAATAAGATTGATATCTACTAATTCAAAGGGAGTGCCAATGACAGGTAATGGGGTCAGAGGAACCTTGAGCCTTTCTCCTGACTTCCCACTGGCTTGGCAGGTGGGACTGGACCTACAGAATGCATCTGAGGCTGTCTTCATCCAGGACCAATAGAAGCAGGCAACAAGCCTGGTGAAGGTTTTATCTTGTCCCAGATGTCCTGCCAGAGGTATAGCAAGAGCCAATCCCAGTAGAAAGATCCTGTCACACTGGGGGACCACCAACACATGGGCTTCCCTAGATCCAGGAGCCTTTGGCTTACTATATAGGAGGCCATTTTCCAAATAGATCAGGTGACCTCCAGAGGTGTTACCTGCTGCCTGGGCCTCAACTTGCCACCTCAAGCCCTCTACAGCAGGGGACTTCTTCTGTGCCTTGCAAAATTCCTCCCTGGTCACCTTTCCAACCAACAAGCTTAGACAGGTCACCTAGAGCAGCAATGTGCTCCCCGGTTGTCACGAGGGCATCCTCCTCAGGTACCCTGTCAACCTCAAATACAGGAGCTTCAGGGGCTGGTTTCCCACACCCCTTCCCCTCTCCTTCTTGGAAGATGTCTGGGCCATTGTTCCAGGATCCACACCCTTTACTCGCTTCCCGGGCAACCATGGATCTTGTGTTCATGCAAATCCATTCAGGCAACCCCAGCATCTCCAAATGTGACCTGAGCTCTGCCTGCCTCCAGATAGTGCACTCCAGGTCATTGCCCAACAGACAATCTGTGGGCATGGCAGTGCTCAGAGCTATTTTTAGGTTTCACAATTGTCAGTGACTACGACTTGGTGGAATGTGTTAGGGAGGATCTGCTCTGAGGACACCAGCTAAAACTTCACAATAGTCATGCCAGCAACTTTGTCCCTCAGAACCTCCACTTGTTGCCCATTGATGGTGACCCACCACCTGTACTTAGAAATATTGGCAAGCATATGGGCTTTTGGCACGATCTCTTTATCCCTCAGGGAAACTAGGGTCACCTCTGTCTGTTCCCCAAAGCTAACTGGAACTACCTCCTCCCGGAGCACTGCACTCACCAATTCAGGTATTATCCCACCCGTGGGGGGGGGGCTATGCCCTCCTAGGACATTTGGAGTAACCCTTGGAGTGTAAATACTTGTAGCACTCAGTACATTGAGGTACAAACCTCCCTGTTTGATTATCAAAGAAATTCTTCTTAGGCACAAACTGGGATTGATTACCACTGCTCCCTAGGGATTATTTTGAGGGCCTTTAGAGAACTCCTTGTTCTTAAGTCCCTCCCCCCCTTTTTCTGGTGGGAACCCTGACCACTTGTGGGAGTCCCGCAGATACCTTTTTGGACAGCATGGTACTGGCCCAGCAGTCCACCTCCTGAGCAAGTTTTCCGGGATCAGTCAGCTTGCTCTCAACTAGGTGCTGGCTCAACTCTGGAAAACAAACAGTGAGCATGTGCTTTCTCATAATTAGATTGTTCAAACTAGTGTAATCGGGATCTTTGCTGCCTGCACCCAACCATTCAGTACCTTGCTGGAGTGATCCACTAAATCTATCCAGGACTGGTTGTGGAGCTTCTGGCTGTCCCTGAACCTTTGGCTGTACTTTTCGGGTGTCAGCCCAAATTTTGAAATCATTATGGCCTTTATGGGAGAGTGCCTGGCTTAGTTCCTAAGCTCTAAAGTGAGGAGTGTGTCCTGCCACACTGTAGGCATGCACTGCCACAAAACAACCCCCCCCCCCAGTGCTCTTCTTTGATCTTGTTATCCCCCAGGGGTGTATCATAGGCAGAAAACCACTTTTCAATGCCATCTCTACCCACATATTTGGGGTGCAGACCTTTTTGTCTCCTTCAGACACTGCAGGTATGCTACTGCCATCACTGCTAGACTCTGCCCATCTGGCCATGATGTCCAGCTACTTAACACTCAGTCCTTGATCTTTTTTCTCCTTAAAGGTGCTTTCAACCTTCTTCTTTTCAATTGCCAATTTCCTTTCCTCCATCTTTAACTAGGACATCTGCAGCTTGAATTCCCTTACCTCCCTCCTCTCTGCCAGCTCCTTTGGGGACAGTCTATGGGAAGAGACGTTGCTCCCTGCCCTTGCAGGGGAGTCCATTCCGGGGGTCATATCATCCCCTTCCACTGCAGGTGGCTCCTCAGAAGGGTCCTCCTCATGCCCCTCCATCTCATCATCGTCTCTTGTGGCGCCAGTCAGTGTGGAGTGGGCTTCTGCCCAGGCCCTCAGAGCCTTTTGCAATTCCACCTTCCTGGTGGTGGTCTTGGCAGGAAGTCTAAACTCCTTGCAGAAATCCCTGAACTTGGCAACACTGTAAACCTCTATTTTGGCTAGCTCAGATTCCATCATTGCAGGTGTAATTTAAGACACAACAGTAAGAGAAATGATTTTGGAAAGGAAAACAAATAAATTAAATATGCCAAGTGAGGATAAGCCAATACTACCATGTTTTAAGCAGAGAGCACAAGCACTTTAGTACTGGTTAGCAATGGTAAAGTGTGCAAAATCCTAATTCCAGCAAAATGAGGTCAGAAAGATGGAGGAGGAAAGCAAAAAGTTAGGGGGAAGACCTCTCTAAGGTTGACAGTTCTAACAGTGACGTTGAGTAGAGTGGGGTAGAGGGAAGGGAAATACAGTGAAGTGGCATATAGTAGAGTGGCATAGAGTGGCACAGACTAGAGTGGCATAGAATCAAGAGAGGTGTCGTACACTGGTGTGGAGTGAAGTGGGGAACAGTACAGTGCATAGTGGCATACAGTGCAGTGACGTAGAGTAGAGCACTGTTGCATAGTTGTGTGAAGTAGAGTTGTTTGGGGAAGAGTGGAGTGGGGTAGAGTGGTGTAATGTAGATTGTCATAGAGCAGAGTGAATTGGGTAGAATGAAGTGGAGTAAAGTAGAATGGTGTATAATAGAGTTCCTTAGAGTAGAGTGGCATAGAGTAAAGTTGCTTAGAGTAGAAAGGTACAGAGTACAAAGGCATTGATTGCAGTAGCATAGAGCACCCTGGAGTGGCATAGAGTGGTGTAGAGTGAAGTACAATGCAGTGGTTTACAGTACAGCGGTATTGCGTGCAGTAACGCAGAGTAGAGTGTAGAGTACAGTAGCAAAGAGTGCAGTTGCATTGAGAAGAGTAGTGTAGGGTAGAGTGAGACAGAGTAGAGCTTGGTGGAATAGAGTCAGGAA
Source organism: Pleurodeles waltl (assembly GCF_031143425.1). Taxonomy (NCBI): domain Eukaryota; kingdom Metazoa; phylum Chordata; class Amphibia; order Caudata; family Salamandridae; genus Pleurodeles; species Pleurodeles waltl. Next base: position 890,435,921 of record NC_090448.1, on the reverse strand, counting down.
GAATGAAGTGGGGTAGAGAGAAGTGAGTAGAGTGTGGCATACATGGGAGTGACATAGAGTACAGTGTGCGTACAGTGAAGTAGTGTTGATTTAAGTGGGGTAGAATGAAGAAGGGTAGAGTGGCAGAGATGAGTTTCATACATACAGTAGAGTGTCATAGAGTAGAGTGGCATAGAGTGCAATTGCTTAGAGTAGAGTATAGAGGTGTAGAGTGGCATAGAGTAGAGTGGAGTAGAGTGGAGTAGAGTGAAGTAGCATAAAGTGGTGCAGAGTAGAGTGGTGTAGTGTGAAGTGGGATAGAGTGTAGTGGGGTAAAGTGAAGTGGCGTAGAGTGGCAAAGAGTAGAGTGACAGAGTGAAGCGGGGTGGAGTGGAGTGAAGTGAGGTAGAGTAGAGTGGTGTAGAGTGAAGGCATAGAGTACAGTGCAGTGGCATTCAGTAAAATGGTGCAGAGTAGATTACAGTAATGTACAGTGCTGTTCCATAGACTAGAGTGGTAGAGGGTAGAGTGAAGTACGGTAGACTAAAGTAGAGTAGAGTGGGATAGAGTAGAGTGGCGTACAGTAGAGTGCTATAAAGTATAGTAGCGTAGAGTGCCATTGCTTAGAGTGATGTAGAATACAAAGATGTAGAGTGAAGTGGGGGAGAATGGCATACAATATTGGGGTGCAGCGTACAGTGGGGGAGGATGGCATACACTATAGCGGTGCAGCGTAGAGTACAGTGGTGTGGAGTGCAGTGGCATAGAGTGGAGTACAGTACAGAGAAGTAGAATGCAATAGAATGGAGTCAAATACAGAGTCTTGAAGTGGCGTACACTAGAGTGACATAGAGTACAGTGGCAATAAGTGAAGTGGGGTTGAAGTATGGTAGAGTACAGTGACATAGAGTAGAACTAGGTATAATAGAGTGGCATAGAGTGAGGTGGGGTTCTGTGAAGTGGGGAACAGTGAAGTGGCATAGAATGGCATAGAGTGAAGTGAGGTAGAGTGAAGATGGGTAAAGAAGAGTGCTGTAGAGTAGAGTGGCATACAGTGAAGTGATGAGTAGAGTGCAGTGTTGTGCAGTAGAGTGGAGTACAGTGGCTTGGAGTGAGTGCTTTAGAGTTGACTGGGGTAGAGTATAGTGGCATAGATAGAGTGCATATAGTGCAGTAGTGTAGAATGCAGTGGTGCAGAGTACAGTGCAGTGGCATAGAATGGAGTACAATACAGTGGAGTTCATAGAATGAAGTGGAGTACAGTGTCTTCGGGGGCGTACATGGGAGTGACATACAGTACAGTGGCATACAGTGAAGTAGTGTTGATTTAAGTGAGGTAGAATGAAGCAAAGTAGAGTGGCAGAGATGAGTTTTGTACAGTACAGTGGGGTACAGTGAAGAAGGGTACAGTGAAGTGGGGTGAAGTAGATTGACAAACAGTGAAATATGTGGAGAATTAAGTGGGGTAAAATGAAGTAGAGTACAGTGAAGTAGAGTGCCATAGAAGGGAGTGGGCAGCAGTGCCTTGGAGTGGCATACAGTAGAGTGGCAAAGAGTGCAGTGCCATAGAGTGCAGTGGCACAACAGAATTCAGTCACATATAGTGCAGTAGCATCTCTGCAGTGGTACAGAGTAGACTAGAGTGGTTTGAGTACGGTGGTGTAGAGTAGAGTGCAAGGGAACAGAATGCAGTGCATAGAGTGCAGTGGCATAGAGACAGTGGTGAACAGTGGAGTGGCTTAGCACACAGTAACGTACAGTGCAGTGGTACAGAGTACAGTGGCTCAGAGTTGAGTACAGTGCAGTGGTGTAGAGTTGAATGCAGTGGCAGAGTGCTGTGGTATAATGTCCAGTGGTGTACAGTGCATGGTGTACAGTGCAGTGGTGTAGAGTGCAGTGGTGTAAAGTGCGGTGGCATACAGTCCTCTGTATGTGATTTTTTTATTTTTATTCCATAGGTACTACAATACTACCTAGATAGCTTTGCAGTAGTACTTTAGTATCGTGTAAACCTTTTTTTAAAGATATAAAACACTAGCAGCACTTTCCCCTTAATCTAATGACTTCAGTAGAGTGCCTTATGTTTGTATATATTGTGTGTACATTTAAAAAACATTATTAACCTAGATCTCTGCTTGAAACCCAGAACAAACTCAACATATGGTCGAAACAATAAAACTAACTTTTTATTTATTATGCGCTGTCATCACCCAATCATATTGTGTTTTGTTATTTGCCACATACCGTGGCACACAGTGAAATTACAGCGGTATACTGTGGCCCAATATAGCACTAAGATTTGTCACTTATTACTATAAAAGTACTGAACAAAGTTTTGTGAAATAGCAAAAGGGTTATTTTCCAGACCATAATCTGTATTCCTGCCAAATTTTATGAAAATGCGTTTAGCATTTTTGCTGCTATAGTAGATACAAAAGTATATGGAAAATGCTTTATGGCAAAACATGTTTTGAGACCTCCACCTCCCCGGGGCTTGTTGAACATAATAGATGGGGGACGCTTGGACCAACTTCCTGTGGCTTGTTGGAGCCCCAGGGACCACCACCTCCTTGGGGCTTAATTAACTTCTTGGCAGTTGGGTCATGTGGACCCCCCTCTTAGGGGTCAGGGACCACCACCTCCCAGGGACCTGTAATAAAATTAAAACTGTGATGGGGTGAGTGGCCCCCCCTCCAAGGCCCTGTATGTTCCTGGGGACCACCACCTCCCCGGGTCCAGCCCATGCAAACTAAAGGAGGGGGGGCATGCAGCCACCTGCTTGGGAGCTATTAATGGCCCTAGGGAACACCACCCCCCTTGGCCAGCAGCCTATCGCCGAGGTGCCCAGCCTCAGGAGAAGGCAGTTTGTTCTCACTGGTGGGAGGTTTGACAGCTCCAGCCAAGTGAGAGCAAAGCAAACTGTAAATCTGCTCCCAGCAGGCGGGAGCAGGAAAACTGCTCCTGCTTGCTGGGGGTAGACTTTTCATCTGTTTTCCTGCCCACTGTAAAAAAGCAGACAGGAAAACAGATTAAAGGATTGCTCCTGCATGCTGGGAGCCATATTTTTGCAGCTTCCTGCATGCAGGAGCAATGCTGGCTCCTCCCATGTTCTCACATGGAGAAGAAAATAAGCACATCTCCATCAAACAAAAAATCACTTAATACATAAAATTAAGAAAAGTCTTTGGTGAAGATTAAGTTCTTTGTAGTCTCAGTGTCTTCCCCACACCAGGATTCATGTTATCACAGATATCTGTATAAAGATGCTTGAAGAACAATTACATTAGCCCGAAGTACCCTTGCTTGGTGGAGATTGAGCTCCTTGTAGTCTTGTCATCTTCTCTGCATGAGGATTCAGGTTATCAGTATGAAGACGCAGGAGGAACAATCACATTGCCAAAACAGAAGGTCTCTGTAGACATTAACTCGGCATGCTTTATGTTGCTATAGAGCAGAAAATGCACTATACATTTATCCAACGAGGTAGCAGTTACTAATTAGCCGGTACAAAGTACTCCGGTTGGGAAGAAATTTGCGCTACACTATGGCTTAATCTTAGATAAATAAGGAGGTTAGAATACTTTTTGGCACTGATGCTAACTTGACAGAAATTAAACCTCAACGGCAAGCACTCAGAAATATAAACAAAGAACATGCCCCAGTTGACGCTCCACTTCCGCTAAATACAAATCATTGAACGTTCTAGCGATTGGACAAGGGAAAGCACTTCTGTTCTTTCTGAAGTTCCACATTCAAAAGTTATCCTAAATCCTTGCTGTAGGTGTTTGTATCATCGCTGTTTCAGGTGCAAAATCTTACGTAGTGACTGTGATGAGTGTTTTTTTTTCTTGCTATGTGCTGTTGAGAACAGAGCACGTTGGTCTCCTTTTTAACTGCTATAAATATGTAAAATGAGATAGAAGTACAAATTGGCCAGGGAGGGGGGGGGGCTCCCTACGTGCGACTGGCCACAGGGCTTGGCATCAGGTCAGGTCCTACGACCATTCCCCACGAATATGTGACAGAAAAACTAGGTCCTAAACAACTATAGCCTAAACCACTACTGCTAAACAACTAAAAAGTCTCTACAACTAAGTACTGAACAACTACTGTCTGAACAACTACTGTGTCTGAATAACAATTGCCTGAACAACTAATATATATATATATTCTAAACAACTAATAAACCATAAAAACCAAAAGGAAAACCTTACCTTAAAATTAGTTGTTCAGGCAATTGTTATTCAGACACAGTAGTTGTTCAGACAGTAGTTGTTCAGTACTTAGTTGTAGAGACTTTTTAGTTGTTTAGCAGTAGTGGTTCAGGCAAGTAGTGGTTTAGACCTAGTTGTTCAGGATGATTCCCATTCCCCACTGCGTATGGTTGAAGGTTGTGCGTGGCAGAGGGTTGGATGCTTATAAGGCGTTGGCCGGGCACAGCCGAAGGCAGTGTATGGCCTGGGGTTTGGTGCTTATGAAGGGTTGGCCACAGAGCCTGGCTGCAGACCAGGATCTGAGGTCAACCGATGCTGTGCATGGCCGAAGGCGGTGCATTGCACTGTTTGGATTAATGTAATGTATATTACTTAATGTTAAAAAAAAATAGAAATTCACAGAAAAAAACAAAGGTTACAGGGGTGTTATATTTAGGAATTAGCATTTAAAAAACCTTAGAAATTCCTACAAAAAAACAAAAGTTAGAGGGATGTTATAATTAGGTTCTGAATTTACATGCAAAAAACCTTAGAATTTCAGTAGCTATAGTTAGAGATATTTCAAGTAACAATAACTCGTGCCCTAAAGTAACTATAATTTGCGCCCTGACCATACACCGCAAATTCCCCACATCGTATATTACTTATGACATTCTCTATGACATCACTGATAGTATCACTGCCACATTTGCTGTAAAATTATGATTAGAAAGCTGTGCAAGGAAGTGACCGGACCTTGGGTGATGTGGTCCATGGGGCCGAAATCAGCCCACAGAGAGGGGTTGCCTCACACTTGCACATCTCCCTCATCTGCACACTTGCACACCCCCTTGATCTGTACACTTGCAACCCCCCTCATCCGCACACTTGCACACAGACAACCCCACTCACTCGCAGACTTGCACACATGAACCCCCACTCACATGCATACCAATACACACACCTACTCACTCACACCCGACATCCCCCTCCCCTGTGCATACATGCAGACACACACCCCCAACCGCATGCATACATCCAGACACCACCACTCTCTCGCTCACAAACATGCACTCAGACACCCCATTCGCACACATACACACATGCAGACAGATACCCCCACCCCTCTGCATACAAACACACATTTTGCACTCACACCCCGACACACACCACCTCCCCTCCACATACATGCAGACACACACAGCCTCATGCACACATACATACACACACACAAACACACACACACCCACCCATTCAGGCACACATACACGCACACACATGCATCCAACATCCTCCCATCCCCCTCCCTTTTCGGATGATCAACTTACCTTTTCCGGCGAGGTGGTCGTCCAGGTGGTGATGGGTGCTGGTGTATTCCACCACCAGCACCGCACTGCCCACAGGACTCCGCCACGCTGTATTACGTATTGTAATATGGCGGCGGCATCTTGTTGTCGTGGCGGTGCTGGTGTGGAACTGCCCCTTTAACTCCTTCGGCCAGGCCGATGGAGTCGAATTTTGACCCGTATATGGGCAGAAGTTCTTTCAGGTATCCTAAAATGGCAGTCAGCAGACCCCCAACACTGGCGGTCTGTTGACTGCAGCGACTTCGGCGGTCTTTGACAAAGACCCCCAAAGTCGTAATGAGGGTCCTATGTCTGAAGGTAAACTTTTGACCGAGGCCTCTTTCATGCTGTAGCCAAGCAGGGCTCCATCGCTGTTGCCCTCAAACTTTGATTTTGCCCTGGTTTAGTGTGACCAGAGGACCAGATTGGCGCTTTTAGTTTCTATGCGCTAGAAAACATAATTTTTTTTTTAATTCATATCTCTAGTTCCCCTCATTTGATTTTCAATTGTTTTGGTGTCATTTTAAAGATACCAATATAATCTATTGTGATAAAGTGGTTTGGGATTTTTATTCTGTTTTGTATTTTACTTATTCACTGTTTTGTGATTTTTAAATGCCTTACATACCTGTCTCCTAAGTTAAGCATTGTCGCTCATTTCCAAGGTACGAAGTGTTTAGCAGGGATTCATTTATTGAGACCTGACTGGACTTAGAGGGGTTTAGAGGCCTATTGCTAAGTGTAGGTATTTACCTGACCTTACCAAAAATCTACTTTCCAACATTGGTCTAGAAACATGCTTAGAGTATTCTGATTAGCGTAGGTAGCTTTTTCTCTTAGCCATCTCATTCCCATGGAGCAAAGCTCCCACAGTAGTGATCAATCTGATTGGCTACCTGCAACATAAGAAAACTAAATTGCAGTCAGCTGTTACGGGACTTGGGGACTTAGTACTGTGTCCTGTGATTATTACAAAATATAAGGGAGCAGGGTAGGGTATCCTGCCCCCCAAACCCTTGTGGAGGGGTCCCAGAGGGAAACCACTTACGGCCCAAAAAATAAAGGGTTCAGGTGGATTACAGCATTGAAAAAAAGGAAAACTCCACCTGACATATTTTTAATAGTAATTTGACTCATAGGATGAGCCAGGGCCTGTGAATCTTTATTTACCAATATCTGGGGAGGGGGCATGAGTGGGGCCCCCTCTTCCCTCCCTATAACTCTCTACAACCTTATTTTCTTCAAACGCGTAAAAAGCTTGCAGTACATGTGAATGATTCCAATTGTCGTAATTCCTTATTTATGACAGCAGGATTGTTGTATTAGTTTCTCTGGCTCACATACCAATGTTAAACAGACATTGACTACTTCAAGAGCCTACCCCAAACTGTTGTGTTGAAATCCAAACATTCTGACCATTTAATGTAATTAAAGCGTATAAAATTATCACAATGCTGGGCCTTTTTCCGAATTTGTGTCATTTTCGAGCGTTAACAACAATATCCCAAACTGCTAACGTGACTGTGCATAGGAGAGTGACCCCACAGAAGTTCCCTGGGCTTGGTGTTTGCACATTTTCAGTGAAAGGCAGTGCAGGCTGCTTATATGTGAATGGGTATCTGATAAATGGATAGGATCAGAAAAGTGCCCCTCTTTGCCTTATTTTCCGTACAGCAGATTTGACACATTATCGAGGTGACAATGTTATAGGGATGATTTTATTAAAATCTAAAGGTGTTGCCTAATGCATACCTCAAAAGCCAATCAGCCTGCCGTTGGCTGCCAGCCTCTTGCTGTCTAGAAGGAAGGCAAGAAAGAAAAAAGGCACAATAGAAAGAAAGCAGGAAAGAAGACAAAATACAAAAGGTGAAAAAGACAAAAGGCAAGAAAGAAAGACAAAAGGTGAGAAAGACAAAAGGCAATAAAGAAGTAAGGTAACAAAAAATAAGGCAAGAATATAAGGAAGGAAAAAGAGAGTTAAGGCAACAAGACAAAAATCATAAAAGAAAAAGGGTGCAAGAAAGAAGGCACACAAGAAAGAAAAGAAGAAATGAAGAAGCAATCACGAATGAAAGAAGGCAATAAAAGTAAGAAATAAAGTGAGAAAGAAGGCAAGAGTGAAAGGAGGAAAGAAAGAAAAAACGAAAAGAAGCTAAAAGAGAAAGAATCAGAAAAAGAAAGAAAAGATAAAGAAGGAAGGAAAGGCCAAGGAAAAGAGGGAAAGTACACATTGCAGAGGTAATAAAAAAAAACTAAAGAAGGCAAGAAAGAAAGATAGAAAGACAGGGTTGCAAAGATTGAGTACTCTCATGAGATTATATTCAGAGTTCGTGTGAGCTGTTGATTTTATTAATGTTTTCCTTCAAAAGGCTCTGTTATCTAGTCCCAGGGTTGGTGCACTATTCTTATTGCAGTGTGTAGACTTTCATATGGAATTGTTACTTCAAAGATACATTGTGGCCCAAAGAATGCTGACCATTCATAGTATGCACAGCACCAGAAATACAAAGGTTGCGTTACAAATCAGGAAAGCTTCCACTGGATCAACCCACCCAGCTCTCTCTGTAGTGCATAAAGGTATTGAAGTGTTGGATTTGTGCATCATCTTGGAATAGATAGATATAATTACACTGCATTGTGTGCACAGTAAAGAGAACATAACTTAAAGCGGAACATTTTCAAATGGACACAGTCTGGTATGGTGCGATAAAAGCAGCAGTCAAATAAACAAAGGTTATCTAAAAGAAATTTGCAACAGCATTGGCAGGAGGCAGGAACTGAAAAAGCCGAAATGTGCCCTGTGCTCACATCTGGAAAAAAATCCTGCTTTCACATCAGGCTCTACAAACAAGGGCAGCATTAAAGTAATGTTAAAGTACAAACAAAAACACTATGGCGGTCATTACAACATTGGCGGTAAAAGCCGCTTACCGCCATGCAGAAGACCGCCAACACACTGCCGTGGCTGCGGAATTCCGCCACAGCTATTATGACCCACATCTCGGAACCTGCCAAAATTCAGATACCCACACAAGTCCGCCACACCAAAGGTCAGTGATAAACTGCCGATAACAAAACCTCCACCGTCACGCCAACAGAAATACGCCCACACTATCACGACACATGAATCCACGCTGCGGTCTTTCAACCGCGGTATTCCATTGGCAGTACATACCGCCACGCTCAAAATGCACACACTTCTACAAAACATCCCCACATTGGACGATTCAAAATACACACATCTGAGACACATACACACGCCACTCCCACACACCCATTACAATATAAAACACACACCCACATCACCCACAAACCCCCAAGACCACAAATTCCGAAAGAAGGCGAGAGAGAGACACCACCAGCAAGCACAACAGCATCCACAGGCACACAACACCATCACCCACAGAACTTCCACGCACCTCACACAACACCCCACTACATATCACCACACTTATCACCACACACTCCACCCCACACATCACCTACACCACCCCATGGCACGGCAAAGACACCCCAGGTTCTCGGAGGAGGAGCTCAGGGTCATGGTGGAGGAAATCGTACGGGTAGAGCCACAGCTATTCGGAGCACAGGTGCAGCACACCTCAATTGCAAGGAAGATGGAGCTATGGCGAAGAATAGTGGACAGGGTCAACGCAGTGGGACAACACCCAAGAAATCGGGAGGCCACCAGGAAAAGGTGGAACGACCTACGGGGGAAGGTGCGTTCCGTGGTCTCAAGACACCACCTGGCGGTTCAGGGGACTGACGGCGGACCCACACCTCCTCCCCCACAACTAACAACATGGCAGGAGCAGGTCTTGGCGATTCTGCATCCTGAGGGCCTCACAGGAGTAGGTGGAGGAATGGACTCTGGTAAGGCAAAGCTTTATTATTACATCCCCCACCCTACCTGTATGCTATCACATACCCACACCCTCGCCCTCACCCCCATCACTCCAGCTCCTCACAAATGTCCCAATATCACAAACCACCCATCCCAACACCAAGCCCTGCATGCAACACCAAAGCATGGACACCCATCACCAAAGCATGCCCACTGCACATAGCCATACACCCCCCTAAACCATTATCACAGAAGGTCCCACACAAGAATGGAAGCACTGGGGTACAGGGTGACCCACCCATTGCACACCATAGCACACACAGATGCAATAATCATGCCTTTCCACCCCTGCAGGACCCCTAACCAACGTCACCAGACAGGAGGGTTCAGACATGTCCACTCCACCCACAGAAGAGGCCCACAGTGATGACAGCAGCTCTGTCCAACTGGATCTAGATGACCAGCCCGGACCATCGGGGACCTCTGGACAGTCGGTTCCCTTCACACAGGCACAGGCCACCACAGACCTTCCCCCCTCTGGAAACACCAGCACTGCACCCACCCAGCGGGCCTATACCTCTGTCCCCAGGACACGTCAATCAGCTGTGTGTCCACCACTACCGGGAACCCAGGATAACCCACCACCCCAACAACAACAGGGACCTGGGGGCAGTGGGCACACGGTCCAGGGGACGGAGGCCCAGGAACGCAGGGGAACTGGGAGGGCTGCCGTGCGACAGGGGGCAGACAGGCCAAGGGAACCCATCTCCACAAGGCCCTCTCCTCCATCATGGGAGCATACCACCACTCACAGGAGACAATGGCAACGGTACTGGCCAAGTTTCAGGAGACCCAGCGCATGCAGGAGGAACAGTATATGGGCTTCAGGGAGGAACTCAGAACCACCAGCTCCACCCTGGTCACCATTGTAGGGGTGCTGAAGGAAGTACTCAACACCAGCAGGGACACTGTGGCACTACAAGGGGCCCCTGACACTAGCATGGATGATGAACTGCCCACCACCTCCGCCGGCGCTAGTGGACAGGACGTCCCGCCACAGGACCACCACACCAGCACCCCACCCCCTGCAGACGGAGACCCACCCCGCAAACGGTCCCTGAGATCCAGGAACAAGACAGAGAACGATGCCAAGACCCCCGCCAAGAAATTAGACCACCCTGATTGTCATCCTACTGTCCCACTTTGTCACCCTGTCCATAATTAAACTGCCCCAGCTCCACTTCCTATGCCCATATGGGCAATGCACCTGTGAGACTAATAGACTGGACTCTGCCATGGACACTCCGCCATCACCCCTCACAATTTAACTTCCCCCTCCAATATTTTGCATTTAAATAAACACACCTAAAGCACAAAATGATCTGGAGTCTGTCTGTGATTTCGAAATAGTGTATTTGCAATTACAGTGACAAATGTTTTTGAAATAGTAATGTCAACATACCTATGTCACACAGCTCTAGTCCATGAGGAATTTAAGCAGATGTCACACAGTGGGACCCACATCTGTGAAACCGTAAGGGAAAGTGACAACTCAGTGACCATACACTGGGTGAAAACGACAGACAGAAGAGAGGTAGTAGTGTAAAAGTACATGTAGTAGGCAGGATTTTATTCTTACCTGTGTTTCACTGGAAATATTGCTGGATCACTGAGTCCCTGTTCTGCATGTCTTCTTCCTCTGCTTCATCCTCATCACTGTCCACAGGCTCCACAGCTGCCACAACACCGCCATCTGGACCATCCTCCTGCAGAAAAGGCACCTGTTGTCGCAAAGCCAAGTTGTGAAGCATACAGCAGGCCACGATGATCTGGCACATCTTCTTTGGTGAGTAGAATAGGGATCCACCTGTCATGTGGAGGCACCTGAACCTGGCCTTCAGGAGGCCGAAGGTCCGCTTGATCACCCTCCTAGTTCGCCCATGGGCCTCATTGTAGCGTTCCTCTGCCCTGGTCCTGGGATTCCTCACTGGGGTCAGTAGCCATGACAGGTTGCGGTAACCAGAGTCACCTGCAAATGGCGAGGGACAACTGTTAGACACACACACTAACCTGTAGGGATATACCCAGACAACCATTCCCACTGTCTTGCTTCCAGGTGCTCACCTAATAGCCACACACGTTGCCTCTGGAGTTGACCCATCACATAAGGGATGCTGCTGTTCCGCAGGATGTAGGCGTCAGGCACTGAGCCAGGGAACATGGCATTCACATGGGAGATGTACTGGTCTGCCAAACATACCATCTGTACATTCATAGAATGATAACTCTTTCGGTTTCTGTACACCTGTTCACTCCTGTGGGGGGGGGACCAAAGCCACATGGGTCCCATCAATGGCACCTATGATGTTGGGGATATGTCCAAGGGCATAGAAATCACCTTTCACTGTAGGCAAATTCTCAACCTAAGGGAAAACGATGTAGCTCCACATGTATTTCAGAAGGGCAGACAACACTCTGGACAATACGTTGGAAAACATAGGCTGGGACAACCCTGATGCCATGGCCACAGTTGTTTGAAAAGACCCACTTGCAAGGAAATGGAGCACTGACAGCACCTGCACTTGAGGGGGGATTCCTGTGGGATGGCGGATTGCTGATATCAGGTCTGGCTCCAACTGGGTACACAGTCCCTAGATTGTGGCACGGTCAAACCTGTAGGTGATTATCAAATGTTGCTCCTCCATTGTCGACAGGTCCACCAACGGTCGGTACACCGGAGGATGCCACCATCTCGTCACATGTCCCAGCGGACGGTGCCTATGAAGGACAACAGCGAGCACAGAGTCAAACAACTCAGAGGTACGTACCCACAGTTTACACAGAACACCAATTATACACAAAAGGTGGCCTGTATGTGTGTTGAGACTAGGCCTAGGTATGTGTGACGCAGTTAAAAATGAGGCCATGTGGGCCCCTGAAATGGCGGCTGCCTGACCTCTAAAGTGGGACAATGGGATGTGAGGTAACTGCGCTGGCGTTGTACACCGTCGCGGTAGGCGGTCGGAGACCGCAGCGCAATGCTGCATTGGTTAACATTGGACCCTATCGGTCCCAGGAGCCAATGACGATGTACGCCGGCGGTGATGGTACGCACCGCCGCGGACGTGACCGCCATTTTCTATCTGTTCAATCACTCGATACCTGAGCTTCGACAGGAGAGGACCTACACTGCAAGTGCTGCTGTGACCTCGGTCTGGAAGAGACAATGGCTCGTGCGTCTGGGGAAAGGGCCCCTGCCTTCACATCGGAGGAGTTGGAGAAGCTCGTGGATGGGGTCCTCCCCCAGTACACGCTACTCTACGGTCCTCCAGACAAACAGGTAAGTACACAGGGAGCATGTTGTATGGGCTATGCCTGTGTGGAGAGGGCTGGATGTAAGAAGGAAGGGGGCAGAGTGCTGTGTGCATGAAAGACGGTGAATGCATGTGCCACATGGCAAGGGTAGGGATGGGGGTCAATCACTTTGACGGTGCAGTTGGTAATGACTTCTCTTCTTCCCCTGTACATTTCATGTAGGTCAGCACCCACCAGAAGAAAGATACATGGCTTGCCATCGCCAAGGACGTCCAGACCCTGGGGGTCTACCACAGACGGAGCACCCACTGCCGGAAAAGATGGGAGGACATTCGCCGCTGGAGCAAGAAGATGGCGGAGGCTCAGCTGGGGATGGCCTCCCAACATGGGAGGGGTGCCCGTCGCACCATGACCCCCCTGATGTTCTGGGTCCTGGCGGTGGCCTACCCGGAGTTGGATGGGCGCTTGAGGGCATCACAGCAGACACAAGGGGGTGAGTACGCTCTCATTCTGCTGACTTTGCACGCAGTGGAGTTGTCTGGGTGGGGGAGGAGGGCTGTGGGTTTCCCTAGGCCAGGGCGAGTTCCGTAGGCAAGGCCCCTCCGTAAGGCAGGCCATGTTGCACCCCAGCCCACCTCTGTAGAGCGCCAAATACAGCTATTCATGCCCCTGTGTCATCTATGTGTGCAGATGTCGTCCATAGGCTTGTAGGCCATTTCCCAGTAATTGAACAGTGGAGCCCAAGAGCGCGGCGTAGTGCAGGGGGCTTCTGTGTCTGTCTTGTCCGCCAACGGTAGCAGTAATCCGTGCACTCAACATGTCTTTCTTCTGTCGTTTCCCCCCCTTTTTGTGTTCTCCCTGTTCTTGTGTGCATTAGCATCATCAGGCGGAGGAGCAGTGGCACCGGAGCACGAGGGAGCTGCATCCCACATGGCCCTGAGGGCGAGACTACGGACTCGGAATTCACCAGTGGGACGGAAGGCGAGGGGAGTTTCACGGCGGGGACAGGAGCTGACACCAGCGACACGGACACGTCCTCTGATGGGAGCTCCCTTGTGGTGGTGGCAACATCTGTGCCCCCCGCATCTACAGGTACAGCCGCCACCCCCTACCAGCACTGCCCTCCCAGCAGCCCCTCTGCCTTCGCCCCGTGCCCGCTCACCCAGGAGTGTGGGCATCACCTATGCCCCAGGCACCTCAGCCCCTGCCCCTGTCACCCCTGCTGCCCTCAGTGAGGAGGCCATTGACCTCCTCAGGTCCCTCACTGTTGGGCAGTCTACCATTTTGAATGCCATCCAGGGTGTAGAAAGGCAGTTGCAACAAACAAATGCATTCCTGGAGGGCATTCATTCTGGTCAGGCGGCCCTTCACCGAGCTTTTCAAACTCTGGCCTCAGCACTGATGGCAGCCAGTGTCCCCGTCTCTAGCCTCCCCCCTCCAACTTCCTCCACCCAGACCCAATCCCCTGTACCTCTGCCTATCCTAAGCACACCATCAGACCAGCCTGCACACACCTCACCACACAAGTGAAGCTCAGGCAAACATAAGCACCACACATCCCACAGGCACTCATGCAAGCAACACACACATGCAGACACACCAACATCCACTGCCTCCACTGTGTCCCCCTCCTCGTCATCTCCCTCCTCCCTCCCAGTCTCGTCTACACTCACACCTGCATGCACTACCTCTACAGCCACTACGTCCCTCACCAGCACACCCACCAGCACACCCCGCTCATGTGCACTCACCACCCCACTACCATTCACACGTCCCCTGTGTCCTCTCCCAGTGTGTCTGTGACGCCCCCTCCCAAGGTACACAAACGCAGCCACACACCCACCCAACAGCCATCCACCTCACAACAGCCTCCAGCCCATGCACCTTCACCAAAAGTCAGCAAACGTACACCTCCTACATCCACTAACTCTTCCTCCACTCCCAAACCCCCTCCAACTACCCGTCCCAGTGTGTCTAAAAAGCTTTTCCTATCAAATGTTGACTTCTTCCCTACACCTCCCCCCTGTCCGTCCCCTAGGGCCCGCCTCCAGCTCATGCACCCAAAGTCACTAAACATACACCTCCTACTACCACCACCTCTTCCTCCACTCCCAAACCCCCTCCAGCTACCCATCCCAGTGTGTCCAAGAAACTTTTCCTGTCCACCCTTGACCTCTTTCCCACACCTCCCCCACCCCGTCCATCTCATAGGTCCCGAAGTAGCACCTCAGCCACAACATCTCCGGGACCAGTGGTGCCTGTAGTCACCGGTATGTGGAGTGCACCGGCCACCAGGACAGCCAGTGTGGCACGGAGTCACAGCACAGCCAGTCCCCCACCTGTGAAGCATCAGAAGTTGGCCAGTGTCTGGCGGGAGAGGGGGAAGACTCCAGCCACCAAAGCCGCTCCCAGGGGTCCCGGTGGGAGTGTGGAGTCAGCTGTGACACTTCCCAAGGTGGGGAAGGGCCACAAGAAACCCGGCAAGTCTGGGAAGAGCTGCATGGCGGAGAAGACCGCCATCATCCCTGCTGTCCAGGAGGCCACCGCCAGCCCCAGCCCAGCTGCCCAGGAGGCCACTGCCAGCCCCAGCCCAGCTGCCCAGGAGGCCATCGCCAGCCCCAGCCCAGCTGCCCAGGAGGCCACTGCCAGCCCCAGCCCAGCTGCCCAGGAGGGCACCACCAGCCCCAGCCCAGCTGCCCAGGAGGCCACCACCAGCCCCAGCCCAGCTGCCCAGGAGGCCACCGCCAGCCCCTGCCCAGCTGCCCAGGAGGCCACTGCCAGTCCCAGCCCAGCTGCCAAGGAGGGCACCGCCAGCCCCAGCACAGCTGATCTGTGAAGGACCGCCAGCACAAGCCCCGCTGGGCCATGAAGGACCGCCAACTCATGCACCGCTGAACAGGGCACCGCCAGCACAAGCACCGCTGAACAGGGCACAGCCAGCACAAGCACCGCTGGGCCATGAAGGACCGCCAGCACAAGCACCGCTGGGCCATAAAGGACCGCCAACTCAAGCACTGCTGGGCCATGAAGGACCGCCAGCACATGCACCACTAGGCCATGAAGGACCGCCAACTCAAGCACCGCTGAACAGGGCACCGCCAGCACAAGCACCGCTGGGCCATGAAGGACCGCCAGCACAAGCACCGCTGGTCCATGAAGGACCGCCAACTCAAGCACCGCTAGCCCATGAGCGGCAGGGGCACTGACCGTCACGGGGTGAGTGATGCACTCTGGGCACCAGTCCCCCTCCAGAACCAGTGGAGACATCCATCCACTACCTCTGTCCTTCACAGGATGAAGCACTCTGGGCACCAGTCCCCCTCCAGAACCAGTGGAGAGATCCATCCACTACCTCTGTCCTTCACAGGATGAAGCACTCTGGGCACCAGTCCCCCTCCAGAACCAGTGGAGACTGTTATCCACTTGAGAGACTGTGGCTTTGCACTCCCCAGGATATGGCAGTGGGCAACCCACCCACTGTAGAGACTTGAGAGACTGTGGCTTTGCACTCCCCAGGATTGAACAGTGGGCAACCCACCCACTGTAGAGACTTGAGAGACTGTGGCTTTGCACTCCCCAGGATTGAACAGTGGGCATTGAGCCCCCTCGTGGATCTGGCGTCGTACACTCATCCGGCTGAGGTGCCCCCCCTTCCCTTCCCCCTGAGGTGTCTGTTGTATTTCTATCTGATGCCCCTGCAGTGTTCTCTCTGTTTTGATCGGGTATCAAGTGTGGGCCTCGCCCATGCATTTTGGGCCCAGTGGTCCACGGACTATAAATGGTGCAATACCTGGACTTGTATTATTGGTGTATATATTTGTTTATGGTGTATATATATTTGTGAGTAATGGATTTTAATAGATTACAATCGTTACAATAATTTCCTTTTGTCTTTGCATTCTTCCAGGGGCCTTGGGGGGTGTAACTGTAATGTATCAACATGTATTAGTGTGTGTGTTGTAGTGGGTGGGGGTGTTGCATGTGTGTGTGTCTGTTTTTTGCCTCCCCCTCCCCTGTGTCGTAGGTGCAGTACTCACTGTGGTCTTCGCCACCGCCGTTCGTGCTCCTGGTAGAGGAGCAGGAAGACTATCGCTTTATGAATTTGGAGTTCCGGTTCCATGGTGTCCTCGTTCCTCGTGGGGTATGTAGAGGTGAGTGTTTTTCCTTCGGGATTCCTGTTTCCGCCGTGTTTTTATCCGCGGTGAATCCGCCCCGGAAAAGGTGGCGGATTGGCCTGTCATAATAGTGTGGGCGGTACATTGTCTCCCGCCTGTCTGTTGTTTGTACCACCATGGCGGTCGGAGTGTTAAAGTGGCTGTCTTTGTTGGCGGTTTCCGCCATGGTCGTAAATGCATTTTTTTACTGCCGCTTTAACACCGTCCGCCAGGGTTGTAATGACCACCTATATCTGAAGGAAAATACATTTTGTGTGGATGTGCTCCTGGTAAAATGGCTAGGGGCCAGATGTACCAAAGGGTTTTTCCCATTCTGTGTCAATGGGAATTTGTGTTCGTACATATGGCCCCTGGTGTGGTCACTAAAACTGAAGTTAGCCAGTGGCTGAAGTGGGCTGCCCCATTTCCTCGTACTGTATGCTGTAGTTGGCAGAAGCAAAATGTGAATGACATATCAACAGACTCATGGATATAGAGAGATGGCTGAGAGCTCGTTTCAGTAAGTATATTATACATATCGTTTAGTGAAATCAAAAGATCTTGGCTAATGCCAAACCTAAAATGTGATGGGAAGTAAATCACTATCTGGACACGCAAAGTGCGGACAGAATAAATAGTGAGATTTCAAACTTCATAGGAATAAAAAAAAATGCAGCCTTTGATCCAGGTTTGTGCGACAAGACATGTGAACTCTTTTTAGGAGGATGTGAACAAATTGCACAGGATTTGTTGATTTGGTGACTCAAGTGAAGGACGTCAGTGAGCAAAGGGGGCTTACCCGTTGCCCCTTGTTGTATCCTCTGGTGGGCAGAAGCACAATGGTAATGACAAGTAAATTGACCAATGGGTGCAGTCCACTAACCAAAAACCCTCTCTTTAAGTATACTATGTGTGTTTCTTTTGGAAAAACAATAGTCTCATAGGCCAGAACTAAAATAACCCATACACTGGCTCATCATTAATGGAATAATAACTGCTTCCAGGGAAAAACATATCTTTAGCACCTAAATTCAGCAATTAACAAGCTTAACAGACTGTGCACTGTTAACTTAGCAAAATCTATGCTAACCTGTGCTTCGCTTTACATGTTGTGTGCTAGTAACGTTTGATAGAGATTTTTTTTTTATGTGGAAAGTACAGCAAGTTTATAGTCACACAGAAAACGATGTGGGTGCAGGACTCCTATGATTCTCTTCTTTTATTTTCACTTATACATTACAGTGTTAAACCTTACCTAGACAAGCATTACATTAATGATTGAATGCTCTGATGTCAAGATGTTTTTCAGTTGAAGTTACTTATAAATGTGCTTTTCTCCATCAATCACATATTAATCTCATATTAATTCTCCTATTTTAATTTCTCAAATGTTCCTCAATGAAACTTGCAGTAACAATATCCCAAAGTGGATCCCAAGCAGTTGTCCAAATATAGCTCAATCTAAATGTTGGACGTGGCACTCTCTGCAGGTTCACCTCAAATGTTTTGCCTTCAACCCATTTTGCTTTGCTGAATTACTTTCTGTTGGCTTTAGGACTCTGTGTACTTTACCACTGCTAAACAGTGCTAAAGTGTGTGTGCTCTTTCCCTTAAACATGGTAAAATTGGACTAAAGTTGATTGGCATGTTTAATTTACTTGTAAGTCTCTAGTAAAGGGTATTACCTGGCCCAGGGCCTGCAAATTAATCCTGCTAGTAGGCCTTCAGCACTCATTGTGTCACGGCCTGTAGTGTAAATTCAAACTGTCATTTCAACCCAAGCTGACGATAAAAGCTCATAGGGCAGGGTGCATTGTATTTAAAAAGTAGGAAATGTGTACTCAAGTTTACATGTATTGGTAGTGAAACATTTGTAAAGTTGTTTTTCACCCTAGAAGGCCTTTTCTCTTATTGAACAACACTGTGTTACTTGATTATATTTAATAAGTTATACCTTTTGATTAGGAGCAAACAGAGATATTGTGTTTACACACAAAATAATTATAAATTAAAATCCTTGAAATTTGTTAAGTCAGATTTGTAAGGCACAATACTGAAAATGCCACTTTTAGAAAGTTGGCACTTTCTTGACCTAAACATTTGTTCCTTCCACCAGTCTGCTGGGTCACATGACTGTGAGTAGCTCTTCTGTTGAACTTTATGTATTCTTCCAGCTGTGGGTGGATCTATGCCTGCCCCCCTTACACTGCAAAGGACTTGCTTCCAGCACACACAAAGAAACCTAACACTAGTCTTTTGTCACCCCTGCCTTCATGGAGCCTTGACAGGGGAAGGGAAAATGTTTCTAGACCCAGATGTGGGATTAGTATAGGGAATCCCCCCACTTAAAAGGCTTACACTAGGTATAAATATTTGACCTCCTGAGCCACTCATAAGGACGCTTCTATATATGTTACCCAAGCAGGACTACACCCAGAGGACTACCCAGCTGCTTGAGGACTGCCCTGCTCTCTGAGAAGGAAGACTAGGCATGCTCCTTTCATCCAAGCCTAACCTGAGAGACTCCAAGGGTCAGTTGGCCGATCCCCTGTCTGAGCTACAGGAACACAACAAGCTCTGGAAGCCTCCCTACAACTGCCCAGCTGATCTGCTGCACTGGATCCCCTTGAGCCCTGTCACTGGACCTGCCTTTGCCCTGCCAGAGGACCTGCTTGAGCCCTGATGGCCTCTGCTGGAGTGAGCTCCTGATCCACCATAGGTGCCTCCCTAGGGTGAAGACCCTTAGCTGGCATCGGATGAGCTCTTCCTGTTGCAAAAGGTAAAATCCTGAAGTTTTGTTCTCTTAGCGACCTTAAACTGGCCCACTTGCACCAAGACTCTGCTGCCCTCAACAACCTACAATATGAAGCTCAGGTGAACCCAACTCTTTGCAATACAGCAGCTGCCAGGGATAATCAGCAATAAGTGATCTGTACTTCTTGCTACAGCAATGACAGCCCATGATGACCCTCAAAGCTGAGCTCCAGCAACAACCATATGTGATGCCCAACTGGATCTTCACACTACAGCAATGACTATCCACAACACTCTACCTGCTCCTCATGACTTCCTCCACTGTAAACAGAAATCTTTGCGCCAGACATTGAGAAGGTAATTTTTTCAGCAGAACCAAACTCACCCTTGAATCCAGTCCCAGCTCCATCATGGGCAGCCTAACTTGTGACTTTTCCCTGGTCTAGAATTACTAGATGACCGTAAGTGACGCTTTGTGCTTTTAGGCTCTATACATAAATAAAACTTTAAATCACATATCTCCAATTCTACTGATTGGATTTGTTTTGCTCAGGTATTGTTTTGCTTGTTAAAATTTGCAATTCTAAATTGCTGTGGGATTTTTCTTGTGTTTTCACTTTATTACTTTTTGTGTGCTGCATACACACTTTACACATTGACTCTAAGTTAACACTCACCACTTTTGTGCAAAGAAGGGGTGTAGAGAATGTTTCATTCTGCCTGTGGAATTAGTGGAATTTGGTGGCTCCTTGTTACTCCTATCCTGGCCAAAATCCGCCCGTCGCCTCATGGCGTTTTTTTTCCTGTGAATCTCCAGAAATGTGAGCTGGTGAGCGTAAGCAAGATTTGCGTCCCTTAATAAGATTTTCTAATGCAGGCGGTCATGGCCAGTGGGCTTTTGCTCGAGTAGATCTGCTAACACATGAGATTTTCTACTCCAGCGGCAGCAAAATCAACTTGAATAGCCCCACTCTCCTGTGCACCACATGGTGCCATTTGCCCTGATCTTTTAGCGCTGCTTGTGCTACCAGCACTAAAATGCAGCACAAGCAGCCCAACTTTCATATTTTTCACCAATTGGTGGTACTCAGTAGAATCATGGAGAATTCTTATGTAACTCTGGGGAATTCCATGGAATTCAACTCTGCGAGTTATGTCAACCCCTGGGGCCAAGCTACCAGAGGGTTAAGCACAGATTAATTTAGTGACTTTTGTTGTTCACCATGACAAAAATTGTTTGTTGCTTGAGAAGGCCTTTTACCTCCATCAACCAAAAACCCAATTTCTTGCACTAAACAATAGTTTCTTAGTACGGGCAGTGCTAAGAAAGTTACTGAACAGTCAGGCAGTGTATGAAATACACAATAATCTATTAGATGATGATCTATCTTTTCTCCCTGCCTGAGACTGAGTCCTCCTTTGTTGACAATAGGCAAGAAGTAGTGCTGTCCTGAAATTAGTGTTTTATTAGATTTCATTCCATTTACTAGAGCAGCTGCGAAGGGCATTACTTTGTCTTTGATTTGATCAATTTTGGCTTATATGACAACATACTTCGAACTGGTCTGCCTTTCTTGGAACAATATATTATTATTTTTGGGTTGGTGCAAGAGTTGGCCTCTCAATGATATATTATCTAAATTTGAATAGGTCATAGCTGTTGATTGCATACATATTCAGGTAAAATCTAGACCATTTCCAGTTGAAAGGGCGGTCTAGCTGTCATCAACTCGTAGATCACCTGCACCATGAAACCTAATTGTCCCTGCTTGAATGGAAGGCCAACCGATTATAAGTGTTGTTCATGGGTCCAGTTTTGTTAACACTGCACTTAATACCTTTTAATCTGAAATGCTGTCACTTTCATTCGTAGACGTGAAAAACTGAGGGATAAGTTTGACTCTACTCCATACATTTTAAAATAGTTGAGAACAGTTCTTTATTCTTTCAACGTCATCGTTGCGAATAGTTCCTTATTCTCTCATTCCTAGAAGATTACCTTCTAGACGATTTTAACGCAGCCGTCACTGGCAAATAATATCAAACATTAAAAAACTCAATTTGGTAGTCAATCTGCATAACATGCATGCAATGTGAGTCATGGAGACCGCGAGATAGGAGTTTGGCATTTGGTACCTCTTTCTTAGAAACATCTTTTATACCACTTTTCTCTAATGCATAAAGATTCCTATGAGACAGATTTGCAACCTGTTGTATGCATGCCTAACTCAAGATCCCTGTTTTCACAAAAGTGTAAATTTGTTGCACCCTCTGTAAATAAAGGCTACAGATAGACAGAAGTCTGCATGAAGGAACCACCATGATATTGCAATTCTGACTCTTTTTGTCTACAGGAAAATAACATCAAATGTAGACAAGCTATGGAGACCATATTGTTTAAGAGGATCTGGAATAATTTATACATGTAAAGTAGTCAAAGATGTCCTATAATTTCTCTTTCTTTTTTTCTTCTCTTTGTCTAGTCAATAAATAACCCTGCATTGGTGAACAGACGGTATGTGGTGTTACATACATGGATCCTAACATTAAATAAAACAATTCTCTGCCCTATCATCTCAAGGATTTAACTGTACCCTTTACAACATCACTCAATTCCACCTTATATCTCCTTTCCAGAAGATACCTTCACCATTTCCTGGCAATTAACCCTCCTACCTTATTCATCTGTTAATAAAGGCTTACTTACCTGATGTCCTAACCTTCCTGTCCAGCAACTAATTCCCTCCCACTCACAAACTCCTTGCCAGACGTGCCCTTTTGAGATTTAAATTACATCAAGAGCTGAGAGCTTCAGATGCCTGTCCTAGGCTTGAAAGGAAGTGTGTATATTTTTCTTGAGCCAGTTGCTAAGGACTCCCTGGTTTCTATAAACACCCTCACAATAACGTTGCCTGATGTACTAGTAGTTGCTGACCTGTCTCTGTGGCTGTTAGTATGTTTTGTAGGGTTAAGATCTGATTAATGGGAAAAGTATGACCACTTCTTGTCCTCTGTAAGGAAATTTAAATAAATAAGGTTTATGACCCTTAAACCCTTCATTACTAAGCCTTTTCCCTCTCCTGCGCTAAGTCTTGGTTTGGCTATTTTGTGTAGTTCGCGCTTAGGCTCTCATAACTTTTTGTCCACACAAGCTATCCACACCAAATTTGTGCCCTTTTTCCAACATCCTCAGGATTCTAAAGTTACAGAGGGTTTGTTAATTTCCGAGAAATTAGTCAAAATACAACTAAAATGTGGTGGTTTTGGGGGAAAAACAGGAGAAATGTGCTGCAGAAGAAGGCATCTGGTCTTTTCCCTTCAAATGGCATCAACAAAGGGTTTGTTGGGCTAAAATCACCATCTTCTCAGCTTTCAGGAACTGGCAGACTAGAATTAGAAAAACACATTTTTCAAAACAGTTTTGGCATTTTACTCTGAAATACCCCATTCTCCCTATTTGGGTGCTTTCAACCTCCTTCAAGTTAGAGACAGAAGTAGGTGTGAAACCAATGATGGATTCTGGAAAGTTATACATTTGTGAAAAGTAGACACAATTTTGAATTCAGTGAGGGGTCATTTGTGTAGATCCTTCAAGGTTTTCTTATATAAAGCAACAGTTGAAATAAAAAAAATATTGAAATTGAGTTAAGAAAACAGTCATGTCTGTCTCCTTTTTCATCTATAACATTTTCCAGCTATGGCAGATTTTCAAAAGCAATATACCATTACATCCGGTAGATCCTTCTAGTTGTGAGAATCTATAGGGCTTGTGGGTTCACCAAGAACCCAAGAAATGCAGAGCCAATAAATGAGCTGCACTTTGCAATGGTTTTTCTTTGTGTACCCGGTAGACACCAATTCATTTGGTAAAATATAAACAGTGAAAAATGGGTATCAAGGAAACCAATATATTTCCAAAATGGGCACAAGATATGGAGTTTAGAAGCAGTGGTTATTTGCACATCTCTGAATTTGTGTGTACCCATACTAGCATGTGAATTACAAGGCATTTCTCGAAATAACTTCTTTCTTACACACTGTATTACATTTGAAAGGCGTAAATTCAGACAAAGACAATTGGTATTAACACTTGTTCTGATATTCTGTATTGTCCCAAGTCTCCCGATAAAAATGGTACCTCACTTGTGTGGGTAGGCCTAGCGCCCCTGTAAGGAAACACCCCAAAACCCACGTTTTTTTGCAAAGTGCCTACCTGTGGATTTTGGGCTCTAGTGCACTAGTAAACCTTTACATTTTTTTAAACGAGACACAATTGGGAATGCAGGATGGGTGACTTGTGGGGCTCTCACCAGGCTCTGTCACCCAGAATAATTTGCATATTTCCCCAAAAAATACATTTTCCTCACATTTCGGTCAAGCAAAATTCAGGAATCTGAAGGGAGACACAAACTTCATTCCACCCAGCATTCCCCCCAAGTCTCTCCATAAAAATGATACCTCCTTGTGTGGCTAGGCCTAGTGCCAGCAACAGGAAACATCCCAAAGTGCAACGTGGACACATCACTTTTTTCCACTGAAAACTGACACGTTTTTTGCAAAGTACCTAGCTGTGGATTTTGGGCTCTAACTCAGCCGGCACTTAGGGACACGTAGCAAACCTTTATATTTTTGAAAACTAGACACCTAAGGGAATCCATGATGGGATGACTTGTGTGGCTCTCACCAGGTTCTGTCACCCAGAATCCTTTGCAAACCTCAGAATGTGACTAAAGAACACATTTTTCTCACATTTCGGTCATGCAAACTTCTGGAATCTGAGGTGAGCCAAAAACTTCCTTCCAACCAGTATTCCCCCAAGTCTCTGAATAAAAATGCTACCTCACTTGTGTGGGTGGGCTAAGTGGCTGTAAAAGGAATGGAACAAAACATAATGTGAACATATCAAAATTATCTATCATAAAATGATCTGTTTTGCAGGGGAGGCACCTGCGTTTGTGGTCCTAGGCTCTGCAGCCATCTAGAGAAACCTACCAAACTCAGATATTTCTCAAAATTAGACACCTGGTGGAGTCCAGGGACATGTGGCTTGTGTGTATCCTCTAACATTTTGTTACCCAGATTCTCCTGCAAACCTCAAATATAGCTACAAAATCACATGCTCCTCATATTTCTCTGTGGGATCACTGCACTGGCAAAAATTTCCTACCACCCAGGTTCACCTCAGTCTGTTGATAAAAATGATACCTCACTTGTGTGGGTGCCCAAAGCAGAGTTGGCCTTAAAACGTATTAGCAAAAACTTCACTTATGAATGTGCTTTGTTACCCCCTCAATCTCTACATGTTTTTGGCCCTTCCCTGTCTCAGGCACTTGGCCCACCCACACAAGTGAGGTATCATTTTTACTGGGAGACCGAGGAGAGCATAAGTTCTTACACAATTTTCTCACTAACTCCAAAAGTGGATGGACAGCCAGGGGGCCAATAGTGGAATCCCTACCAGTGTAGATCCAGAAATTATAGACATATCCTGTACTACTCTCAGGCAGCATATACATAATAATTCCATAATATGCCCTCTTGCTAGGAATGTACTGCCTAAAAACCAAACGGCCCTTGAACAGTACCAAAGACTCATCCACGGCTATTTATTTCCCTGGAACATAAATCTCTGCAAATCGATATACAAAGTGATCAAGGACAGGCTGAATTATAAAAAGACAGTCAAAATCAGGGTGATCTTGTGGCACTGCTAAAGCATTATCAACAAAATGCAGCATCCAAAACAGAAGCAAATAGCTATCACAACACATGACTGCAGGAAATTTGGTCCCCATCAAGGGACTGGTTGACCAATATGAAGTCAGCGACAGCTTCCTTATCGAGCTCATCAAAAAAGTTAAACCCAAGAACTTCTTCAACTCATTTAGATTTGTGGGGGTCCACCGGGTAGCTCTAGAGTGGGGCGTAAATCTGGCACTGTTGTCCCTTAAATACTGTTCAGTATACAAATTAATCTGCACAACAATCTCACCCAAAAATTAATCGTCCATAAACAACTCAAAGAAATGTATAGGCAAAATGTTTTCACTATTCACTCTACACCCTGCTGACACCAGTAAAGGCATGCAACACCAGCTGCACCGTGTTTGGGGCAATCCATAGTTCAGATATTCCAAAGGGAAGCCTTTCAGCCCCAGGCTGCTGCACTATCAGGACATCAGTGTCCTCCTCTAAAACAGGCGTTTCATCTGCACAGAGTGGCTTCATCATCAGATGATTCTTCTTGAACAGAAAATTCACTGCCAAAATCTTGCACTTCCTCCTCTCCCTCAGATGCAGAGTCAGTCTTACAATCATGGTCAGAGGAAGATTCAAAAAAGCATACCAACTACCTGCTGAGCAGTAATCCTGCGGCTAGCCATGGTCCTTACTAATCAAAAGTAACTTGACAAATAAGTCAACAACAATCAACACCGTGTACAATAAGGACTAAGCAAAGTGTGGCTTTATCATAAAGAACTATATACTCAAAAATGATACCACTCACTTGCCAGAGACAGCTCGGGTCATTAGCACCTACTCTGCACAGAAACAGCTAGCAACAACAATATCCCTAAAAAAGAAAAACAAAATAAAATTACACACAAGACAACACAATACACATCATATACAAATCTAAGGAAATATTCACATACAATGTAACAAAAGCTAAATACGCCGCTATCATTACACCATTTACCAAAAACTCATTCAGGCATGGCAACAATACTCATTTGTATAAACATATGTTCTTACGAAACACATGCAACTACCAAAAACTGCTGGTCTACCACTGCCAAAACCACAAGCAAGAGTCACAACAAAGGAATCAAAACCTTTGCACTAGAATAAAAAGGAGAAATAAAACATTATGATCACAAATGCGAATAATGTGCCAGTCTACAAACAACTCGCCACCAAACACTCAGAAACTTGCCCTGGTGACTAGTGGTTTCTTCCTCCCCTTTGGGCAGATGGGCCCAAAAGAGAGAGGCCCAAAAGGGGGTCAGAAATGGTCAACACACATAAAATATCCCTGGTAGCCTAGTGCTTTCTGCCCCCTTTGGGGGCAGATGGACCTAAAACAAAAAGGCTGATCTGCCCTCCCATGGTGGGCCAAAATGGCCAAAATAATCACCCCCTAAATGGAATCGACCTTTGCCCCAGCGGCTGCTCGCCAAAACTAACATCACACATACTAAATAACCCTTGTGGCCTTGTGTTTTCTGCCCTCTTGGGGGGCAGATGGGCCTAAAAACAAAAAAGAGGCTGATCTGTCCCCAACAAAGGCAGAAACGGCCAAAACAATCCCCCCTAAGGGAAAGTGACCCTTGCCAAAGGGGCTGCTCCCCAACATTGGCATACAATACCACTGTTGGCCTAGTGGCTTCTGTTCCCCATTGGGGAGAGATTGGCAAAAAATCAAAAATCCAATCTGCCCCCAAGGGACAGCTCCCCAACACTACAACTGCACATTATATATGTCCCTGGTAGCCTAGTGTTTTCTGCCCCCTTTGGGGGCAGATGGGCCAAAAATAAAAAGGCCGGTCTGCCCCCAAGGGGCGCAGA
This sequence comes from Pleurodeles waltl, assembly GCF_031143425.1. Lineage (NCBI taxonomy): Eukaryota > Metazoa > Chordata > Amphibia > Caudata > Salamandridae > Pleurodeles > Pleurodeles waltl. The sequence continues at coordinate 890,408,767 of NC_090448.1, read as the reverse complement.
AACAGCCAAATTAGTTGCTCCTCTAAGTGGAGTGATCCTTCCCCTAGGAGCTACTATCCCAAATACCCAAATCTTGAGAAAAAAAAAATCCCTGGTGGCTAGTGGGCATTCCTGCTTGCACGATTGTGTTGCCATTGTGCAGCAGTAATGCTCAAAGAGACATCGGAAGAAAGGAAAATCCTTTCCTTTCCCCCAATGCCTCTTTTTTATAACACCCCACCCCCTCCCAAGGAGAAACCCATCTCTTTCTCCTTGGATGCACTGGAGCGTTGGGGTAACCGCTAATGATGTCAGCGTGCAGTGCATGTGGATGTCGTTAGATGCTGCAGGGGTGGCAGCGGAAATGCCATCCCTGCCAGGGAAATCTAGAGGTGGGTGTCTCAAAGGGGGAACACCATGACTCCCCCATGGGTGGGTGCTAGAATGGCAGGGGGCCATCCGACGCACACGCCAATTGGGGCATCGGATGGCTCCCGGCTGTCCGACACATGCAAGGGGTTAAGTCACAAAGACCAAATATGCTAGAAATCTGCTCATGTAGATTCAATCCTATGTTTAGAGCAGATTTCCACCTTTAATGCAGCACACAAAAAATTGTAGGAGAGCTTCTGTAGATCCATGGGTGTTCTAGATATGCTTACATTTGTTCAATTTTATCTTACACATTTTCCACTAGTTTGAAAGACTTTACGGGCAGATTATGCATATTTGTGTATTTGTGCATTTATTGTTTTTAAATTATATTCTCCAGAGGGAAATACGTTGAATTTATGAATAATAGTTTCACTATTTGATTTCTTTTCTTTGTTTTACATCCTTATTTGTGCAAATTAATAATTATGGAGTGCACTATAGGTAATCTTTAATTGGCTGGATACCAAAGTATTAACTTTTGAATATTGAATACTGATAATGTGGATAAGTGGATATGTTCTCCCTGTGCATCCAAAGGCCTCAAATCAAGCTATTCACATATGGGGTGAAAATTGTTCCTGGCTTTTCTGAGCTCAAGATGTATCCTCACCAAAGATCCTCAGATATAAAGGTACCAAGAAACAAATGCAATACAATTCATTGATAAAGAAAGTAAAGCTCACCCGTAGGTAGATATAAAAATATAAAAACTGTATTAACTAAAGGCCACATAACTGTTGAGGATAAAATTAACAAAACTGTTTTCTAAGTGAAAAATAGGACTGTGCACTCTCTGTAAGCCATTTTGAAGAACTACCATTCCAAGAAATTCATGCAGAAGTATTTGTTTCATCATAGTTAAAGTACTTATAACATATTTGTTTTTGTATAACATATCTGGTAATGACAGAAATGAGTTGACTAAAATGATGTTTGAATTTATGTCACAATAGAGACTTGATCACTATGGCAATACTGCAGCCTTGAAAAAAAGCTTGTTGACTTAATGCCCAGACCAAAAGACACATTAGCGAAGTACTGTTCTGCTAATTTATCACAACTGAACCTTGTGTGAATAGAGGCTGAGCACCAACTTGTACAACAAGTTGATTGATACTTGTTTGGACAAAATTGATGCGAGTGGAACAATATTTAGGCCAACTGTGTCAAGAAGCACTTTTTACATATTTTTATGAAGTAGAAGAGTTTTTGCATATACATGACAATTAATCACCTGTATATAAATACAGAAGCTACAAAAATGCATTACAAATAATAAAAAAACAAGTGGAATTTTGTAGTCGCTTCCCACATCCATGTTACAAATACAAATTCATTTTGAAATCAAAAACAGAAAGGAATATACAATGCATATACCCTAAACCTCTACAATACAACAACTAATTCATTGAATTAGGCACATATCTCTTTACATTTGTGAGTAGAGACAATTCTGGCTGCATATAAGTTCTCAAGTATCTTCACCCATTGTAACTTGGTGAACCATTGGGTGAAAAAAGGCACATTACTAGATTTCCAACTCTGCAATACTAATTATCTAACGATCAATAGGGCGATAAATACAAACTGTTCCTACCTTACAGTAATATTGATAGATTGAGGAAGCAATTAAAATAAAGCCCCAAAAGGATTTGGATCTAAGTTAGCCTGAAGCTGGTGGCTTAAGAAACCAAACACCTGCTCCCAAACGTGATAGCATACCTGAAACAAATCACCCCTGGTATTTGCACACCTAAAACAGCATGCGGAGACAGCAGGGTGCATGTTATGATTAAGATACGGCAAGTGAAACACCATCCACTTACTAAAAAAAAACATTGTCCATAAGTTTACAACATGAATGGCTCTACCACAGATCTTATTATGAACGTCCCAGCTATTTTTATCAATCTTGCTGCTGGGTATAGCTGTAATAGCACTCAACAAGGACAGTAGTAGCACTACTGCCTTTTTTAATGTAATAAACAGTACCAATTACCTAAACCTTTGAGATTAGATACAAAAAATACCTTACTTTTATTTTGTGTTATTTGGGAAGGGTTTTGGAAGCTCTCATGAATAAAACATCTGATTTGTATATAATTAAACCATAGTCTGGGGGCTATCTCTGGAAAGTTCTTGACTAGCTAGTTCCAAGGTATCACAGACCCTGCTTGAACAAAATTTGCAAGCTGAGGACATCCAGCCCTTTGGCAGTTGAATATGGCTGATTTATCTTATGGTAAACCTAGATGACAAGAATTATTTAAGCATAAAGATAATTGGATCCAAGGTACCTTATGCTCCTGCTAAATTTTATAAAATGTAAAAACTAGATTATGGAGTGTCCCATACCTGGTATGCATTAGCAGCCTAGGCATTTCAAAAAATGCTGTCACCTCAACTCCAACTTCTCATCATGCTAAAATTAATCACAGCTGGAGATATTTCGGGCAGTACTCATTTGAGTTAACTAATCAAGCAGAGCAGCCTGAGAGTACATTTTAATTATTGGAAGTGCCAGCCCTTCTTCTATATCTAGTTCTAGTACCTTTAAGTTTGTCCATAAAAATTATCTTAACATTTGATCAAATTCATCAAAGAAGTATTGTAGAACCTTGTTCCTAACACTGGAAAAAATAAAGATAGACAAGTGAAGAATAACCAGTTATGACTAAAGTGACTTAACTGATAATGGTTAGGGCTAAAGACTGTCACTGATTTAGTAGCCCACACACTTTGCTAATGGTAGAAGTAAAATTCATTCAAAATACATCAGAGGGTTTAGAAGTAACATAGACCCCAGATATCTAATCTTATACTGTAGTGTTGTGGTCACAATTAAGAAGACTAATGGGAGGATAAGAGACTCGGTTTTCTGAGGACTTCCCTTTTTTAATAAGCTTATAAATACAGCCTCAGTAAATGTGTTCAAGTGCGGTCAAGTGCGCCTTTCGGTTACAAGTTATTTGGTTACCGAATACAGTTGTGTATAATGTTTAAGAAAAATTTTGACAATTTGATCTGACTGAATAACAAGCTCGCTCGTGACACATACAGAATTAATTTGAAGATCTATTGTTGTCTTTTTTTTCTCACTGCCCGAGCCAAATAGCGATCAATATGTTTGCTTCCCTCAAAGCTTTTTAGAAAGCTGGTGTTCTGGTTCACTATCTCCACCGCTATCAAGTAATTTTCAAAGTTTAGCAGGGCTTGCTTAAGTTCAGCTCTAGTTTCTTGCATATGTGATATAATGAAGAATGCAGTTGCATCATCTACTCTAAGGCGAGCTGCAGAAGGTCAACTCTGGCTTTGTTTTGTTTGATAAGCTGAGCCTTATCGGAGATGGCTTTGTCACAAATGAAGCCATTCAAATTTCCACATGCCGAGAACGAGGAGGCAGTTGCCATGGTCCTTTCCAGGAACACCCCTTCTGCATTGTCCATGTATGTAACCCAGTTCTGATGTTTTAGGAGGGATTTGTAAAAACCCTGTTGGGTTGACATGGCTAAAGTCTTCTCTTATTAACTCAGTTGTAGGCATAGAATGATTGGAAAAGGCAGTGGCTGTAATCTCTGCTTTAACTTTGGACAGTGAGTGCTATATTAAAAAAAAAACTGATGTAAGAAGCCAAGCTGAAGCGCTTGGAAAAACAGGTATAAGATGTTGCCCATGAATGCTCAGTCTACCACGGATCGATTAAGGCAAGCTCACATTTCATCCTTGTCAAAAAGTGAATGGATTTGGGCTTAGTTTTGTTGTTTCTTAAAGGGAAAACAATCCAACTTTATAACAATAAAATCCTGCCCACTACAATTAAGCTGTAGATACAGTAGCCAGATCATATAATTCTTCTAGAACAGTAACATTATCTATAAAGCCATAATAGCTTATAAAATTGACAAGTTCCTGCTGTATAGAGATTTGGACCTAAATCCACCTTGCACCTTATCCCTATGTACCTGAAGCACCTCACACCAAAACCTCATTTGAGATGTGTACTCCCACCTCTCTAACTGCAGCATTTGCGGAGGCAAAAAAAGCATTGGAAATAAAGCCTGGAATGTTGGGCTTGGGTGCTGAGGATTTAAGATGCCTTTCCTGAAGAAGGATAATACTTTGCACACACTTAGCTAGGCAAGTATAAACCTAAACCTATTCTTATTATTGATGCCATTTGAGTTGCAGCAGGCCACCTTCAGAAGTTGTTACCATACTCCCTTTTTATTCTCTTTTCTTTCTTACGCTTTCCCCTTGTGCCACCACCAGGTCATAGATCTTGTTGACTCAAAAACAATGACGTTCACCCTTTTCAGAAGGCTGTTCTGAAATGATGTGAGGAATACGACTTATGCAATATCTGGTAAAAGCACCACTAATCCTCAGTTCTTAGGGGGATCGAGATCCTCCAAACATTCTGCAGGACACAGAATCAAAGAAAAGATATGAAATCGGCCATTGTGAATAACTTTATGTTTACCCTGCTGTACCAGTCCTCCTTGCACTCTAGCCTTCTCGAATGACTCAGCTGTATACTTGAATTCCTTACAGTGGTGAGTAGTGTATTGAGACTTATCAGTGAAAATATGGAACAAAACTTTATCTGCCGTATGAAATGCTTTGTTCTGCAGTGCTTTGGTGAATATTTGGTCTTTGATAGGATAATCTCCAAAATTCACAAGAATCGTTCTAGGATACCATGAAATGGAGGGCAGATGGCCAGGGACTGTATGAGCATGTATAATTGTGAAATCAGGAATTGTGGCTGAAGGATCTGGAATTACGGCAGTCTTGACGATATCTGCTATTAGCTTGCCAATGCCCTGATCCTTTTCCTGGCATTCCAGTATACCCATAAACCACAGGTTCGACTGTCAACCTCTGTTTTCCATTTCTTCTAACTCAACCTTTAGATCGTTAATATTATCCTTGGATCATGCTGGCAATCTATCCAGTTGGTTAAAGCTGTCTGCAGTGTCAGAAATCCTCTGTTTTGCTTGTTCCACATGAGCTTTGCATTGGGCCAGCTTCTCATTTATAATACCCAGTTGCTCATTTATATCCTTTTTTAGCCTGGGATTGGCCAGCTCTCATTTCATGAATTTCTATTAAAACGTTCTGTAAAAGCAAGGCTTATGGGGATGAGGCAGGGCAAGATCAGATGGTGCAAAGTACATTTTTTTCTGCCCATCCTGTTGCAGAGACATTTGTAGTACCGACTGATCCAATTTTGCCCACCAGTCAAAAAGCTTCTGAAGGTGAAAATCCTTAATGAGAAGATTGCTAATGTCAGGGGTGTTAGAATCCTGGCTAGAAGCTTCTAATGAATGATCTCTGCCTGTCAATGTCAATGCCTCACTGAGAGATGAGGTATTGAGAGCTAGGCCATTGTTGACCATGATAGCCGATGATACAACAGGAGGCAGCCTGGAAGAGTTCAAGGAAACAGCAGAAATTGGGTATGTTGCTTTAGAGGACAATGAAGATGATGCCTGGCCAAGCACCTGCCCTGCTGCAATAACCATTGCTGTTCAGGGGCTGCTAAATGTGCACATTGAGGTGGTGATTCATCTGCAATATCTAAGCAAGGTGAGCCATAACCACTTGGAGCATTACAGACCCCAACTGATTCTGATGATTTAGACAATTGCAGAACTGAGGCCTGTAAAATGGATACCTGTATCAGATCTGAGCTGGCATCTATTGTCAAGGTCTGTGCACTGGTGTTGAGCTCAAACAAGTCTAATTTAGGACCCATCTGAGCTTGTCCCAAAAAAATAGTTGTTGATTTTGGCATCATAGTAGTTTTGCCTGTCTTTGCAGTTGCTGTACGATGCTTTGACCCTTAATAGATTTCACACAAAAAATGACTTGGGGCTGGTGCGTCACAAAGAGAATAGAGCTTCACTGGAGCATCTCACCACTTCCTAGCCACCTAGCGTTGTCAGTGTTCCATTCAATCTTCAGGCAGGGTGTCACTATAACCACAGTGTGCTCCACAGTATATGCCCTTAAAACAACAAGAGGGAGCATGCAGGGTACTCTGACAAGCTGCAAGCCGCACCCACCACTAGACACGCCTTTCCATAGCCCCAGGGAACCACTGTCCTAAGAAGTGGTGCCTAATACACTACTCATAAGGGCTCTACATCCTGCTATTCATGCCAAATGCTCACATATAGTTCTGTTCCAGCAGTGTGAAATGATAGCCTTAAGGTCTTGAGTGAAGTTTTATGGTATCAGGGCTTTGGATAAAAAAAAAAAGCACAGGTTGGTGGACGTGTTTACACACATGCTTTTTGCACAAGAAATCAATCACAGAAGTAACCTACATCAGTGCACTCTTACTGTTGATGTGCAGCCTTCTACCATCGTCTCTTCCCTTTGTGCGACTGGCTAGTACCTCATTGATGAGGAAAACCATGGTAGGAGGCCATTTTAAAACTGAAGACCTTGCTATAACCTTACTTACCTGATTAAGTGAAGATATACCAAAAACAATGTGAAAACACTGTTTCTTAGAAATCTATTAGCACCAAGAAAGCAATGTATGAATTACAGATTTTTGACTTGTGGAGTATTTCCCATACTGGCATCCTTTTGCTTTATGAGTCTTTCACAGGATAGGCTCTGTGACTTGTTGAGTGATGTTTTCCTAAACTGAGCTTGATGGTTTGTGTTTCAGTCATACGCAAAATATTTTTCTCACATGAAATCTCTTTATTTTTTTAAAGAAAAATGGCTAGCTGCATGCTGTCCTAGATCAATGCACTTGGTGCCAGTTTCTAGTTTGAAATTTATTCTGGGAACAGCATCTAAAAAATTGCTCTGGGTTTCAATGTGGTCTTTCGCAGATCTGCACAAGAGAACTCAAGGCTTTTGACATTGCCTGTTGACGAGAGGGTCTCGGCGAATTCCTTACTCTTTCATCCGAGTCAGACTTGAATAGTAAAAGTATCTTATTTAATCGCTAAACATTTTAAACTAGTAATCATTACATTAACACAACTTAATGTATCCTTATAAATGATTATTCTATTATTCTATGTAACACTTATCCATTTTTTTCGACTTGTTTCTCTATTATGGTCAAACACCATCCAACCCACCACTATTTATATTACATAGGATTTCTCTCATACATCATTGACAAACAGGATTACAGGTTTTTCTAGAAAAGAATCCTAGCCGTTTTGGCCTTCCTATTAGTTCTTGAAAGACTTCTTCAGGACTAATACTGTTGATTTAGTTTTCAAGTATACATTGATATTTGTGTCAAGTCATTCTCTGGGCAACCACTTAGGTACTCTTTTGCCGTTCTTCCTATATGGCCCAGATGTGCCATTCATATCAAATGAGCTCTACAGGTAACTGGGGAATAAAAAGACTTCCACATGGGATTGTACCAACAGGTTCACATCTCCCCGTCACCAAAAACATGTTGTAAGGAACAACACAAGACCATTAAAGAAGACTTGAAGTTTCTTTATTGTAAGGACACGTATAACACAAAGCCACTCTTGTAGTCCGTCCCAGTTATCCAACCAACTGCCAGAGCGAGACACACCGCCAAGAAGAATCTAAGTTCTACATATAGGATTCTAGGTGAGAACCTTGCTGCACATAACACCTCTATTTATTGAATCATTTCAGTGTGATTTGGTCCATCTGTTATGTGCAGAATTTTTATGTTTTAAAAGAGCTCATACACAGCCTTTGATTTCTTTAAAAAAAGGGAGTGAACTAACTGTCATTGAACTTGCTATCTGTTTTGTGGATCATTATGAAACACAATTGGTTCAAATTATCGGCTTTTGTAGCGAATCTGGATCTCCAAAGTGCAGTTCATTACAAATGTGTTAACTACACTGAATTTCTGGTACAACTGAATAAACTTTTAGTGTAGTCATGTCAGCCACTGTTTCATTTTCCAGGAATACCTTACACAAGAACCATTGCTCTTTAGCATATAAGTCCACCACACTATCTGACACTGGTAAGCCTGACATTTGAACTCTGTTGGTCTTGGCCTCATTTCTTAAAACTCCACCTTAGATTCTGATTTCACATTTGATGTGATTGCACGATTTTCAAATTTACAATGCCCCCTGCCCTTCTCTCATCCATCCTTTTTTTCACCAAGGCCATGCATTAATTCAATGTTCGTATGACAATCTCAGACACAGAAACATTATTCTTTATGTCCTCTATAACATTTTCAACAGATTCCCTTCTTTCATCAGTGGGATCACAGTGGTTTGTAAATCCTTCAGAACAAATTAATATTTAAGGATACTCTTTGAATAAGTGAGTGTAACTCTTGAAGCTTTTGTAGCTTCAGGAACCTCCCTGCGTTGTCACTCATCACATGGACTTATGGGATCAAAACATCTAGGTGGTCATTCTGACCCTGGCGGTCTTTGACCGCCAGGGCGGAGGACCGCGGGAGCACCGCCGACAGGCCGGCGGTGCTCCAATGGGGATTCCGACCGCGGCGGTAAAGCCGCGGTCGGACCGGCACCACTGGCGGGGTCCCGCCAGTGTACCGCGGCCCCATTGAATCCTCCGCGGCGGCGCAGCTTGATGCACCGCCGCGGGGATTCCGACCCCCCCTACCGCCATCCAGATCCCGGCGGTCGGAACGCCGAGATCCGGATGGCGGTAGGGGGGGGTCGCGGGGCCCCTGGGGGCCCCTGCAGTGCCCATGCCACTGGCATGGGCATTGCAGGGGCCCCCGTAAGAGGGCCCCTACATGTATTTCACTGTCTGCTGCGCAGACAGTGAAATACGCGACGGGTGCAACTGCACCCGTCGCACAGCTTCCACTCCGCCGGCTCGATTCCGAGCCGGCTTCATCGTGGAAGCCTCTTTCCCGCTGGGCTGGCTGGCGGTCTGAAGGCGACCGCCCGCCAGCCCAGCGGGAAAGTCAGAATTACCGCCGCGGTCTTTCGACCGCGGAACGGTAACCTGACGGCGGGACTTTGGCGGTCGGCCTCCGCCGCCCGCCAAGGTCAGAATGAGGGCCACAGTCTGCTTTTTAGCTCCCTGTTTAGTGAAGAGCAACATCCTAAGTGATGGGACCCTGTTTAGTTGTTAAATGCACTGAAGGGTTCCTTTTCTCTCACCTCCCCACTACCACCCTCTCTTTGAGCCACACCTTGGCCCTACACCACAGGGAACACCAGTGCATACCATGACCTTCGGTTCTCCTAGGGTTGGTGTTTAATGGACAAAGGCACAGCCAGGGGGTCACAATTATTCTTTCCTCTTTTCTTCAGGGGCAGGTGTAGTGAAGAAACCAAATCACAGCTCAGTCCCAACACTATCTTAATTCCTCTTCTGCTCACCAGCTATGAAGATCACATGGCCTTAGCAACTTTGTTGAGCCCGTGTGAACACTTGCATGGAAACCCCCAGCTCTGCACTCCAAGCTACACATATTGCTAAGCCTATCTTGTACCCTAAGTGATACTACACAACCTCAAAATAAGAACTGCAGCAGTGCTCAGACAATCACAGGCATCTTGAAGTTTGCAAGTTCCCTATCCTTTTCCTGATTATTTTGAAGGAAGCAAGGGAAGGGGACCCATCTTCAGGGCTACAATGAGAATGAAAGATGCAACATATGTGTGCAGCACAGAGTGCTCCTTTTGCTGAACTCTGGTCAGAATCAACGGCACTCAGAAGAGATCTGTTGTAAACCAAGGATTTCTTTACCACACACAGTCTGTGGTTTGCCTTTAATTTGGCTTGTCAATCCACTTTAGAAGAGAATTGAAACAGATAAAGGTATGAAGACTTCTCTGCTTTCTCCTATGAAGGATTTCAGCACGTCCACCTGAGTATTTTGGATATTTGTCTGCAAATTTGGACTTGGATCTCTGGATCAAGTTTTTTTTACATGGTCTAATGGGAGTAACTCTGACTGACCCCGAAAAGACACATGGGTTCAGATCCTGCCAAAAGGCCTACCCTTGATGCTCTTTTTATAATGAAGAGTGCACTTTGCTACTAGTCTCAGATTCCTTAATCTAATAATAATGTTTTGACTTCCATTGTTTTCCATGAACAACACATGATTTTGTAATAATCCCTGACCCCTACATCGGATTATGTTTAATATATGTCTATATATATATATATATATACCTGTATTGTTGTTTCCTACTGTGTTACATGTGTAGCACATGAATTTTTCTCTAAGGTAGGCTAAACACTATAGGCCATCCTATCAAAGAAATACAAAAAATAATTGGCCCATTCCAGTGGAGGGAAAAGATGTAATAAGTCAATACAGACAGTTAAGGGCAAACAAAACATGGTCAATACCAAAACAAATAGAAACCTGGAAACAAAACACAAAAGGAACCTTTTCATCCAAAAACAATAAAAATATTGTATGTCTACATATTATATCAATACTCAACAAGTACATTAAGTGTGACTGTGCAGTGCAGAGCAAATTAATGAAAAACAGAAGGTGCAGAGACTTGTTACAAAATAAACATTAAAGAAAACATTTCACTCACAATTGTCTGCAAAATATATAATCTTATGTTAGAAATTGAGTCTCTAGTTGGCAATCAGTTTTCACCCGGTTCAAGTAGGAACCCTCACTCTAGTCAGGGTAAGGGAGATACACAGCTCAGATAACTTGGCACAAGCAGTCAGGCTTATCTCAGAGGCAATGTATAAATTATTTGTACCAACACACAGTAACACAGTGAAAACACCACAAAAGGAATACAGCTCAGTTTCAAAATAATAGCTCATATTTATCCAAATCAAACAAGACCAAAACAACAAAAATCTAACATACACAAGCAAAGATATGATTTTTTAAAGTAGAAATCATAGAAATCAATGGATGTGTTGTTTTAGCACAAAATATTTGACATACAATACATCAACTCACTGCTGACCCCACTCATTTCTTAAAATTGTGCTTCTGGTTGTCAATATGAAATGCAAGGGTATGCTTTAATGTTTGAGGCAAGAAAAGTGCCTGTGTATTACCTTGAATAAAATAGCTTCTAGGCTTACTAGCATATGAAAGAAAAAGGGCACTTCAAGTTAATACGAAAACAACATTCATACTTGAATAAAAAGTATATCAGTGCTCATTGTGATAGAAAGGTGCAAGGGAACATTGATGTTAAAGCAACAAAAAGACAAGGTTACGTTTGTACACTCATTTTTTCCTTTTCTGCCTTTCTTTCTCTGGGTCAAAACCTGAGGATGAAACAATTAGTTCTGATCTCCACATATAAATATCGATGGATGGCCACCACCTGCAACCACCATCAGAAACTGAACAATGGCAATTCGACTGTTTGGGGGCTTGTGGACTAGTTTCACGCTGATTTCACTTTCTGTTTTATGAGCTTATCACAGATTTCCCTTGCATCTTCTGCCCACTGGAGTCCTGTATTCAAGCGCACAGTCATCTGTACAAAGGTTTAATACAATATACAAATATACAAATACCACATACACACATATATTTTCTTTGTTAAGAAATCATGCATCTGCTTCAATGTGAAACTATCCTTGCTTCACATGAGCATGCTACAAACGGAATACATGAGCCATCTCTGAGCAAAGCTGCAGATTCTATTGAAATAAAGCTGTAAATGATTACTCTGATGTCTTGAAATGTTGAGTGGTGAATGAAAAATGTATTCATGTTTATTCTGAGTTCCATGCCCTTACAGAAGTAACGTGTAGGTGATCTTTTTGAAGTCTTCTAAAATACCACTTTTTGTAATATTTTGCCATTTCCCGTTAATAACTGCAATGTTTTTTTTCTCCTTTCTCTCTTTTTGTTCATCACACTCTACTCAAGGAAACCACTGCGGAAAGAAGAGAATGGAACAAGTCGAGCTGAGTACGCAATGAGCTCCCAAAGCAAAGTATTGGACGCTAACAATACGGTCGTCTAGTCTTCAGAAGCCAAGAAGGGTGTAATGTTAAAGGTTTGATCGCTCTACACAGTGCGTGGGAGGAGTCCAAATAGGTAAATTCAAAGAGCTTCGGGTCCAGAACTTCATTTAGGAAGAAAAGGAAAATAACTGCAGACGTATTTGTTAATGAGAAGAGGATGGTGCACATCTCTTCAGCCTTGTTGGTTGTTGACAGAGCAAGGCTTCTCGGAGAGGAGATTTCACGAGGGTATAAAACACTGCATGCTGCTTCTGTCAAAAGCAACCAATTCAGGATGCTTCCAGCTTCTCTGTTCGACTGACCAACGCCAACCAACCAAGTAGGACTGTAGGATGATCCATCAGCGGAGCAGCAGCTTTATTTCACCCTTGTTTAAAAATGTAATTTGTGGAGGAGGCATCCACGTGCTCTGTTTGTCCATTTATAATTTACACCATATCAGCTTCAGGTTTTCGTCGAGATGTCTCCTGCTATATGCCAAGCAACCAAAAAACTGCATGCAGTTAAAAAAGGACCCCAAGAGATTGGCCTGCAGTCTAATGACTATGCAATTTCAAGTGGCTGACGACTATTCGAGAAGGAATTAAAAGTTCGAACATTAGTTATTGGTGCGGATAATATGGATAAATATAGTTTTTAAAGGTGCTTTAAACATTATTACATCATAGTAAATCTTTTTTACTGCTTATAGTTTAATTTGTAGCTTTAAAAGAAACTCAGATCTTCTTTGTAGCATCCAGTGTTTATTATCTTTACAAAATACCTGAACATGGTTCTCCCTCTTGAAGGGTATTTTATTTACACATTGGGTGACTGTCTCTACTTAGCTATGTTTAAGGGTCAGCAACAATGAGAACCAACGTTCTCCCTGTGCCCAACGGGTCGAAACATCAGACAAAAAGGAAAAGACTTCAAGAGCAGAGGAGGGAAAAACTTCGAGTGTCATACCCAGGCCTTTTCTACACAGGAACTGCCAATTGTGCCAAATTCTCTACGGTGGTTTTGTGACGTTCCTCGGTAAGACATACTTCAGTCCAAGCTAAGTCGGGTTTTCATCAAATCCATTCCACTTGGAACTTCGGGTGAAAGCAAATACTCACCCCAGGAAGAATGAGGCCAGTTCTCTCCGCCGCGTTCTATTCCCACATGAGGCTAGTCTCTGTTCTTTTGTTTATCATGAAACTTGTTTTAAATGTACAAGGAGAGAGCTGTCATTGTTGGGGCTGCCATATTTAATACCTGTATCTTTGAGCATCTTCTGCAGACTGTGGTTCAAATAATTACACCTTCGTAGTGTCAGTATATCTGCATCTCAAAAGTTTAAATTTTATATAACTTTACTACTCAATGACTTTGTTCATAATGTACATGTATTTATCTGTATCCCATTACAAGCGAAAATGCTGCTATACCACCGTTGTTTGGAAACTTGTGAGCTAATCCTGCCTCTTCAGCTTTTCGTTCAGTCATCTTAATATGTACTACTCCACAGATCTAAAAGGGTGCACAATATGTTCAACTTGTGGAAAACTAAAAGTGGATAAGGCTACATTGTCAAGTAAAGAGCATTAGAGCTTGTGCAAGCAAAGGGAATAGAATAGACGCTATTTACTGTTCGGGACGGATAATGGTGCATACTAACTCAATGATGACATACAAATCTAGTTCCCCAAATATCAGTGTAATAATATTGCAAATGTTGTGGACTTTTAGTCACAAAGTGACATGACATGGTTGATTTAGAGCATTTGTTTTCTAGAAAGCTCTTAACATAGTTGGCTGAAATAGTACATATTTCCTTCTCCTAAGTCTGTCTGTATGTACATAATGCACTATTATATATTATAGTTCGTGGTTTGAGGCTGGCTGCATGTGATGAGAAAGTTTTCGAATGTAGAAGAGGTGCATGCCCTGCCCCGCAATTTAAACATTTTAGTATGTTTTTCCCCTCCTCCCTAGAAATACCTCGTAGAGGCATGTTTAATTGACTGTGGTTGCACTTCGTTCTTTTATGATAACGCCCATAAAAATGTATGTAATTTTGCACACTTCACAACACAACAATGACATTTGAATTAGAATCTTGGACAACAAACATCCAACACTTCATCTTTAGCATTACACGCAGACAATATCTGTTTTCTTATTTTAACTTTTTGACACAATGTGATTATATGTTTAACGTCCTGCCCTTGTATATGAGATTTATAATACACCGAAACATCGTCTATTTTCCTTTTTTGGCAACTGTCACAACCCACTAAGTGAATTGATTTCCCTGCATTTAGTTGTAAATATCCACGCTTTCAGTATGTCCAAAGTACATATATCTATCTAACATATTTGCTGAATAAACATGGACTCTATGTATATGTCCTCTTTCTATAGAGAACATATTTTATGCATGAGGCAAATAGTTACGCTAGTCCTTAAGTGACAAATAAACGTGTACATAAATACATGGCAAAAGGCAACACAGCCTATTCTGGGCTTTTTCCATACATACATTGGCAAGGTGTAGGAACATCATATTTAACTATACCTCCCTAATGGTGCCTCAGCACTTTGTGCTAAATTTCGAAGTAAAATGCATACCATGCGATAAGTTTTATTAGAAAAGTGATCTATGTATAGCTAAGTTATTTCATAAACCACCACCTCATTTACAGGATAGCATTTACAACAAAACCTCTCGCCACGTTGTTTTTACCAAGGATCTTTTTTCTTGTTCTGCTGAGACATGCTTTTTTGACCCCTTTATGCAAATTATTATGTACGTTTATTACTCAACAAACCCAGAGATAAATCTCACAAACTACAGTTTGAAAGTAACAAGAAATGCACACTTGATCTGAAAGAGGTCAATGAGTAAAATCCTTCCAAACACGGTCTGTCTTTTTTCACTGCTTTGCAGCAGTTTTGATTAAATGTAAAGCTCCAACTTACAAAAGGAGCTTATGTATCCACTTGATTTGTTCCATGTGCAAAGGAAACTCTGAGAGACAGAATATGCAGACGAAGATCCACTCTTATTGGCGTATTCTCTGGTGACCCGACAGAGATTAACAGAGGATTATGCATTGTAAATGAGTCTAGCAGAAAAAGGCTCCTGCTTCACAGATCAGTGTGCAACCTAAAGACTCACATCTTTAAGACTCTCATTCTTCTAGGATCATTTTACTTAGCACTGATGACTGGATAATGAATGTTGCTAAGGATGTAGAAGCCCGAAGTTACTAAGCATGATTTATGCACGTTATTATCATTTTTATTTTGAGTAGTAATGTAGGAATTGGTAACGATGCTAACAATAATAATTATCAACAATGTAATAATTGTAGTAATAATATACTTTTTTTGGCCATTATCAGAAATAGTAATTAAAATGGTCATAGTTACAAAAGCAATGCTTTTTTAATGGTTTACATACATACTAACGCTGGTTTTAGTAGTGGCATTTAAAATCATTTTATTTCTACTACTCATATTTTCAGAATTATTAAGTTAATTAATGCAAATAACAGTGACAATAACACCTATCTTATAATTATTGTTATTATAATTATTATCATTCTTATCAATGCAATTATCATTAGTTCTTGTTGGATCATTACTACTTATTCTGGGGACAAACATGCAAACATTTTGGAGAAACAAGATACATGAAATTAACTGCAGTGTCTTCTTGGTCTAATGTGATGTTGGCTTCTTCACCAATATAATTTTTTTTTTAGTAATCACAGACTTTATTTTAATAATGCTTTTCTACAGTAGCTAACTAAGAGATCACTGTTAAATGTACCTATGTGGATAGGAAGGAAAACATACCTTTCACTGACCTCCTTCACCGCCATCTGATGATTGT
Source organism: Pleurodeles waltl (assembly GCF_031143425.1). Classification (NCBI taxonomy): domain Eukaryota; kingdom Metazoa; phylum Chordata; class Amphibia; order Caudata; family Salamandridae; genus Pleurodeles; species Pleurodeles waltl. The sequence continues at coordinate 890,392,545 of NC_090448.1, read as the reverse complement.
TAAAGTGAATATCACTTGCTTTGGTTGCAGAATTAGAGAGCATCAACTTTCCAATTTAGAAGCAGCAAAAACAGACTTCTAAGAGAAGCATATTGATGTGTGCTTTACAAATATAGGAACATAAGCTCTTTACAATACAGTTTGCATCTGTACAAAGCATATTACTTAAACTGTAGGAATATATTAAAATGTCTAATGCATGAATGTAAATATTTTAAGATTTGCCTTTTTGACTGTGTGCCACATGTACATATTAAGATTCTTATTGTTTATAGCAGAACTGTAACAGTAGTTCAACAAATACAGAGAAAATTATTGTATGAATAATATTGGCTTCCTGTTTCCTAAAAAGCCATTAATGTATATTATTTGAAATGAATATATGGGTATTGCGCAGTAAGCATCTTCTGTACCAAAAACAAACATGATGCATATGCATATTGTCGAATACTATGTGTAAAGAAGCACCATGCATATTTTTTCTTATTTTAAATAAAAATGTCCTTTAAAACATCCTCTGAGCTATTTCTCTAGCTTTTAGCTTATAGTACAATGAAGGTAAGAACAATCAATAGAAAAAATGAACACTTAAATTATAGATGTTTAGGAACTCTAGCAGGCAGACCCTCTTCCCCTAAGCAGCCTAATAACACAACACTAAAAAAAGAATACCCAGTGTAGAGAATTAGCCCTCATGAAAATAATGGAAAGCAGATGAGATAGCCTCCCAACTCCAGCTGGCCTGAGCACCCAACATTCAAATATATGCTTTGCACTGGGTGGAGAAACTGCTGAGAGGCTCCGTAAACAAGGACCAGGAACAGATTATTTGGATATGCACTTTTAGAAGGAGCAGCATACAAGCATTACTGATCAAAATGACCCAGTTTCAAGATTATTTCAGCAAGATTTTGTTTTAACATTTTTATAGCAGTCTAGTCAAATAAATGCTCAAGTTCCTATACTTCACCCCCTCAAGCCTTACACCATTTAAATACCAGCTGCAATTACATCATGATTCCCACCAACATTTTCAGTTTTGGATACTAAGATAATTTCTAAGCTGTTGATATTTTGCATTTTCAGCCTCTCTGGTAGGTCATAGAAGAAAGATCACACACTTCAACATGATCTGCTTAAAGTAAAGCTGACATTTGTTCCTTTAAAAGATTTGGGGGTTACAAGCATACTGATGGCATGAACCCTGGAGAGGTCTATAGTATTTAAGAAAGAAAGGTAATGGTAATAATATGCAGCCTTCTTTGACACCAGTGCAACATAAATCCTAGGGGGTAATTTTGAGTTTGGCAGGTGGAAAGCCCGGCCGCCAAACTCCTGCGGTCAGGTTGCTGCCATTGTGGCCGCCGTCCCACAGGGCCCATTACAAGTTCCCCACTGGGTCTGCAAGCGGAAACGGTGTTTTCACTCACTGGCCCAGCAGGGAACAGCCCACAACATTGAGGCTGGCTTATAATTGAGCCAGTGGCAATGTTGAGGTGCATAGGGTGCAACAGCACCCGTTGCGATTTTCACAGTCTGCAAAGCAGACAATGAAAAGCGCGACATATGTCCATGGGGGATCCTGCTCTGCACATGCCAAGTGCAAGCATAGTGCAGGGCCCCTCTGCACCCTGTTTCCACCTGTTTTTACATGGCAGAGCAACCACCATGTAAAAGGTGGTGGAGGGGGGGGTCATAATCCCCAGGTTGGCGCTGCATGCTACTCTGCTCTGGTGGATTAGGACCGCTAGCACCGCCAGTCCACCCAGTGGAGGGAAACTGGTGGTGCTGGTGGCCCAGTGGCTGAACCACCACGGTCATAATGTGGTGGTCTGACTGCTGCCAAAGTGGTCTGACCACCGCTTTATCGGCGGTCAGACCTTCACTGCGACCCTGGCGGTCTGTAGACCGTCAGTGTCATAATGACAGCCTTAATCTTTGAGAGCAGCTTCATACATTCTATTGGCCCTAATTTAACTATACATTTCAGTGATAATGCAATCTAATCTATGATTTGTACTGTAATTCAATAATTGTAATGAAAGTAGAAACTATTTTACTTTATCAAAGTATATATGATGTTGATGAATGTACAAATCTGTGTGGGTATTCCTTCTTTAGGACTACTAATAATATATAAGTGAACACTTTTTATATTAATTATTATTTCTCTATATGTTAGAGCTTCACTTTAACTCTCTTATTCTGCCAATACTGTGATGTGACAGAGGCAGTTCTTTGTTTTATAGTGTATTGTGTATTGTTAATTAAATATAAGGTACCAAGAGCCAATAACTAAAGTGCACTGTAAAGTGGTTTTTCATTGAAATCTTGCAGTGAAATAGGGAGAGTGAAAAATGGGTAGCAAGGAGACTTATATATTTCTGAAATGGGCACGAGGTATAGAGTTTAGGAGCAGTTGTTATTTCTACATCTCTGAACTTGTGGGTAACCATACTAGCGTATGATTTGAAGGGTATTTTTTAAAATGTCATCTTTCTTATACACTGGCTTACATTTGAAAGGCACACATGCAGTGAAAACCAATAGGTAATAACAAATGTTTCTACTACCCTCTGCTCCCACAAATCTCACAATAAAAATGGTACCTTGCTTGTGTGGGTAGGCCTAGTGCCTGCAATAGGAAATGGCCCAAAACACAACATGGAAGCAGCACATTTTTCCACTGAAAATTGGCACCTAGGGAAGTCTAGCCAACCTGCACATTTTTGAAAACTAGACACCTAGAGGTATCCAAAGTGGGCTGACTCGCATGGCTTTTACCACACTTTTTTTACCCAGAATTTCTTGCAAGACCATAGGGCTCATTTACAAGCCCATTGCGCCACCGCAGCGTCATTTTAAAAAAATGTTATGGCTGTGCAAAACAGACACCACCCTGCTCTGTATTTACAAATTGGTGCAATGTCACCATTGTGCCAGTTTGTAAACCCATGCATCACATTATACTTGTGCTAGGTATAATGTATGCAAGGGAGGAGTTTCGCAGCAAGGAGGCCCAAAAAATGGTGGAGTGAAATCTACAAGATTTCACTGCGCCATTCTAGCATCATTCTTTAACACCTGCCTAAGGCAGGTGTTCAACTGACTCTAGATCTTTTCAATGGGCCTACCTGCGCTTTGCTGGACTAAAATAAAAATGTTTGTCGCTAGTCCTGTAAAAGCGCCACAATTGTGTCAAAAATGTTGATGCAGTTGTGCTAACAAGTGCCATGGTGCACTGTATTATAAATACAGCACTACCATGGTGCCGTTACGGGGGCGCAGGGTGATGCAAAGAAACTGACTCATCGGAGCCGATGCACCAGTTCCTTGTAATTGAGGCCCTTATTTTCCTCACATTTCTGTGATGGAAAGTTCTGGATTCTGCAGGGAGCCACAAACTTACTTCCACCCTGCACCCCTCCAGGTTTCACAATATAAATGGTACCACACTTGCGTGGGTAGGCCAAGTGCCTGAGGCAGGAAACTGCCCAAAAAGCAATATGGACACAGCGCATGTTTCCACCAACAACTGAACCTTTTTCCAAAGTGGGTAGCTCGATATTTTGAACCCTAGCTCAGCCGGCAGCAAGGAAAACCTAGCAACCTGTACATTTTTTAAAACTAGACACCCACGGTTATGCAGAGAGGGCTGACATTGCTTGCACCACATTTGTAGCCAGAATCTCTTGCGAACCTCAAACTTTAACTAAAAAAACATATTTTCCTCATTTTTTTTGATGGAAAGTTCTGGAATCTGAAGAGAGTCACAAACTTCCTTCTACCCAGCACTTCTCCACCTCTCCTGATAAAAATGATACTGGACTTGTGTGGGTAGGCCTAGTGCCTGTTACAGGGAAGTGCCCAAAACATAATGTGGCGTTAATGATAACTAAGGTGGATGTAGTAATTAGTGCTGGGATTGGGATACCTATCAAACCCAGACATTTCTGAAAAGTAACCATCAAGGAGAGTCCAGGGAGGTATTGCTTGTGTGGCTTCTCCAATGTTTTATTTTACCCAGAATATCCCTCAATGATGAAAAGTTGAATAAAAACACTATTTTTCCTTGAATACCTGTGAGGTAAACTACAGTAATTTACAGGGATCCACAAACTTCTTACCACCTAGCGTTCCCCAACTTGTCCCAATAAAAACGTTACCCCACTGGTGTGCTTGAGCCTAGTGTCCATGCTGCTAACCTGCTGTTGTCCTGCTTCACAGACTGTGCTTGCAAAGGCACATCATGACTGTCCTCATCGTCTCCCTCAGAATCACTGGAAGAAGCGTTGTCAGATGGAACTCCACTGACTGAAAAACCACTCCCAGATTCTGCTCCATTGTCGTCTCCCCGAAATGCTGTCTCAGTATTTGCTGTCTCAGTCTCTTATCCTGTCACAGGGCTGTCCTCCAAAACCAAAGTGAGGGCTTAAACAGCAGTCATCCAACAAGATGCCAACTCTGCTACTGGCTAAACTGTCCATCCTACACACTAGCCTATGTAGGAGGCAGATATGTTGTTCATAAAATTGCTGGTGTGTGTGTGTGTGATATGTGCAACAGTAAATGTCAATCGCCTTACCTTCGCTTCTTCAATCAATCATCAGGTTCTCTAAAGACACAAAAGAACAAAACAAAAGACATACTATTACTTCACCTTGTCACATGCCTTTCATCACAGCCTTTAGCGCTGGTGGCGCCCAGTGCCACAATAATTTTTGGCACTCTCTCTCCCATGACATCCTCCAGGATATCCCTCACTACCACCCAGCAAAAGAGCCCTTTATCTCTCCATAGCCCCTCTAAAATATACATTTCATATGTTTTAAAGTAAAGGTAACAGCTGGCTTTACAAATCCACTCAGCTATTCTCATAAAATACAGATCTGTTCTTTGCTGCAGGCATATAAACGTTCTGCGCTAATTTAAGGTGTAAAAACTGCCAATAGACAAAAGTCCAATCTCTTTCTCTAGCAGAAACATAATCACAAGAGTTATCTTGCCATTTTATTGCTGCCTGAAAGCTATATATGCCTGAAAGATGAATATATAGATATCTATATCTGTTATAGAGCTATCGCACTCTCTCTCTACACATACATATATTTATATATATATATATATTTTTTTTCAAGTCCCAAATGCAGAAAATAGAAGCGCTCACTCAGTGACCAGTGTCCAAACCATGTTTATTCCCAATAACATGTTTTGGCCATAAAACTACCTTGCTCTTAAATCGCGTTATCAGGGAAAAATATTGGTTTGGACACTGACCACTGAGTGAGTGCTTCTATTTTCTGAATTTGGGACTTTTAAAAAAAATACATATATACTCTGGGCACTTTACCACTGCTAACCAGTGGTAAAGTTGCATGTGCTCTCTCCCTAAATATAGTAACATTGGCTCCTACCCAATAGGCATTTTTCATTTACCTATAAATCCCTAGTAAAGTGCACTATATGTGCACAGGGCCTATGAATTAAATGGTACTAGTGAGCCTGCAGCACTTCTTGTGCCAGCCACACACGTAGCCCCTTAGCCATGTCTCAGGCCTGCCATTGCAAGGCCTGTGTGTGCAGTTTCACTGCCACTTCGGCTTGGCATTTAAAACTATTTGCCAAGCCTTAAACTCCATTTTTAATACATAAGTCATCCCTAAGGTAGACCATAGGTAGCCTTTAGGGCAGGGTGTTATGTAAGTAAAAGGCAGGTCATGTACTTGTAAGTTTTACATATCCTGGTAGTGAAATACCCCCAAAGACGTATTTCACTTTGAATCCTGCTCCTCTCAGAGGCCAGCTTTGGAAATTCCCTTATATACTTTTAAATGGTAATTTCTAGCCTGAAAGGAGTGGTAATGTCATGTTTGGTATTGTTAAATGGTAGTGAGAAATCCTGCTTACTGGTGAAGTTGGATTTTACATTACCATTTTAGAATGCCACGTTTAAAAAGTAGGCATTTCTCTTTACTTACTGCTCTCTGTACCTTTCACCTGTCTCCAATCCACATCTGGTCTGTATTAGTTGACAGCTCCCCTGTGCATTCCACCCAGACAGCCATAAACACAAGACACTCAGCTGCATCTGCATTCATCTGCATACTGATGGGTCTTCCAGGGCAGGAAGGGTGGATGAGCTCTCACTTACTTACACCTCAAAGTCCTGTGGCCTGACCCCACATAAAGGATTAATAACCCCCAACAGATCTCCTGGAAGACAGGGTTAGGTTGAAAGGGGAACTGGTGCACTTCAAAACCACGCTTTGTTGTTTCTTCCACTTCAAAGGCACATTTGGGTACATATACTGGGTCTGTGACCCCTTCAAATTAGACACTTCTGAACCTGTAACTGGACTCTGTCAGAAGGTCTGCAGTGCTGCCCTAAGGACTCAGCTGGACCTCTTTTCTGGACAGACGGCTGTCCTGCTTGTTGCACTGCTGCTTGCTGCTCCCTGACCCTGGTGGAAGGACTTTGCCTTCCTGCCACAAGTGTTCTCCAAGGGCGTGTCAGCTGGCCTCCTGTCAAGAAATCTTAGGGCCATCAGAGACTTCACCTGAGAGGAAAAAAAACACTGCACCAAAAAAAATCAATGCAATGCCTGCAGAATCAAAGCAGCAACTGTCCTGCAGCTCAAAAACCCGATTTAACACCTGCAGAACTGATGCAGTGCCTGTTTCATCATCACAGCATGTTTGGATTTTCCACACATCATCCCTGGGAATCAATTTGCACTGCAGTAAGGAACCAGGGCTGCGTGCCTGGAAATCACCGCATCACTTTGCCTGTGAGGAAAGAATCGACGCATCACCTCTGCTGTGCCAGAAAAATCGATGCATCGCTTTACTTTCTGATGCCTCACCTCCCCTGTGGCCCACAGGGTTGTTCTTTTTTGACCCATCCCAGGTAATTTGTGCTAAAGAGATAAATCCATTGATTCCTATGAATTAAGACTTACTTAAATCTCTACAAAGTGTTAATTTGACTTGTGCATTTTGGATTTATGTCATATTGGTCTTGTTTTATTCAGATAATTATTATCTTTTTCTAAGCTGGTGTGGAGTACTTTTTGTGGTGTTGTCATTGTGTTACTGTATGAGTTATTGCACAAATACTTTACACATTACCTTCTAAGTTAAGCCTGCCTGCTCTGTGCCAAGCTACCAGAGGGTGAGCACAGGATAATTTAGGTTGTGTTGTGACTTACCCTCACTAGGATTGTGGTCCCTACTTGGGCATAAAGCATACCTCTACCAACCAGAAACCCAATTTCTAACATTTTCTTTCTATCACGCTCAATAGAATTTAATTTTATATTGACTGTAAACATTTTGCACATTATGGCACTTCTTCCTAATATTGACATCAATATTAATTTAAACATTTATCAACTGTAAAATATAACACATCTACAGATTATGGATTGGCACCAATTTCCTTCCTTAACCTGGTAAATTAAGTATACTTTCTGACTCAGAATTTTTTTTCCTCACTGCCAAGGAGGTGTAACAATTGCTCTGAGATGCTAACTTCATAAGCTGACTTACCTAATTTTATTCAGATCAGCCTTATCAATCACATAATGAGATTTTTTATTCCCAACCCCACTTGTTAGTTTGTTCTCTATTTTCATTGTATTTCCATTCTAAATCATGTTACTAATCACTGTATTATGTCACATATTGTAAGTGTTAACCTCTGCTAAACACAGCACCCCAAATCCAGTCTGTCTATTAATCTGCAGGGTTCTAAGGCCTCCATTTAATACATATTTTGTTTCAAATTCCAAGAAATAATCTTATTCCTGTGTTGGCTCTTGACAGCTTCATCTACTAACTATAAACAGTTTTGATTCAATTATTAACCCTGTTAAAAAAATGCAGTACTACTGGTGTGGTCGTATTTTTTGTCTGGATCCTGCTCTTAGGTTTCATTAAATAAAGTTGTGATGTTTACATGTGCCGGTTCATATATACCAACCCACAAATAATGGATAGACAATTTTAAGGCTATGCTCTTCCCATACTTCAAATGATCCAGTAAACACATTTGAACAAGGAACACATCATAAATACGTGACTCTGCGTTTTTGTTGCTAACATATCGTGGCTTCCTATTTTATTCTGCTATATCTGTTGGCATCAACATTTCTTTTATATTCATGCAAATATTTGCTGACCATTAAGGTTGTTTGAATTCTTGATCTCTATTAAATTCTATTTGTTCATTTTGCTGTAAATATTATAATGTAAATAGTAATTCTTCTTTGAATATCTTATGCAATAAGTTTACATATTCTCTATTGATCTCTTCTGCTTTTCATGATGCTTCTAGAAAGGCACTTCCAGCATAAGTGTTCTGTTTGTACACCTCCACATAACTGTACTGTTAGAATAACTCACACATCTTTTGATATTTGCTCATCCGATAAAGTCCACTTGACTCTTACCAACCTCTGACTAGGGTAATTACTTTTTCAGAATAATTGGGTGAAACTTGTAATTATTTATTAGCTGGTGTTAATCTGTTGTTAAATCTGTAATTATTAAAAAGGTTATTTTCACTTGTCTCACTTTTATATACAATTATCATTGAGTTGATGTTGAAAAGGCGAGCTAACATTGAAAAAAGTACACTTGTTTCATTGGCCATACAAACACATTCTATCATGCTTCTTATTTAATGTGTAAATGATACTTTCTAAATTCTCTAATGAGGCAGTCTGCGCTATAAACAAGTAATCAATTAACCTGAATTAAACTGATAAATACTATTTTCCATATTTGTTTATCATATGCATTCTTCCTCATGAACATATAATTAAATGATGGTCCCATTTGTATGTTCCACTCAGATACAGCAATAATCAATTAAGCACTTGAAAGACATTTTTAGGTCGAGCGTGCAAGCACTCTGACCTGTTGTAAGCTATCTGTGGCCTTTACCTACGCCCACAGCATGCCCATCACTATCACCTGTTCATGGGCTTGCCTTTCAAAAATCCTTTGTTATCATTGGTAAAGGCCTTACGTTTGTCCCTCCTTGGGCGGTTTGGTTACCGCCTTCAACATCAACCCTGTTACATGGATAATTGCACAATTGATGATACGTTTGACTGTGATCAAACCTCTTTTTCTTTTTGTGTCTCTCCTACACGTTCATGCTCATGGCAGCCATGGCGATTTGAATGGGCTGGCTTATGTCAACTGTTTTACTTTTCATTTTCAATTTAAGTGGCAAGAAAAGTCCAGTTAGGAATTTACAACGCTAATAGCTCTAATAGCTCGAGTAAATGTGAGACCCATTACATTGCAAATGCTTGTTACATAATAAAGTCAGAAGAGTGACACCTCTAATGACATGCTTGAATAATTGATGTTCAGCAGTATAAATCTTTGCCTGATGTGGTATTGAAGTTAACAATGGACACATGTCTAGAGTGCATAAAATGACATGTTCTTGGGTGAAAGCACCTCACCATAATCTGTAATTGTTGACCTATTCTACTACCTGTGTGATATTAAGAGAATACCCTTGCTTGAATCCATTGGTTTCTCTCCTTGCTGAAGACACATTTTAATTGTTTAATGTTTTCTTCAGTTGTATTTCATTCCACACTTTCTTCTGTGGTATCCTTAGCATGTTTTAATATCATATATTTAATTAAAAGGAAATTTGATTTTTTGGTGCTCCATTTGTCGCCAGAGCCAATCCAGCTAAACAAATAATTAAATTCAAAATTGTACCACTAAATGCATAATATATCTTGCCTGAAATTAATTTCAAAGGAATGCTCCCTGATGACGTGCCATGTGGCACAAAATGCTTAACAGCAAGATACCATTGGATGTGTTGCTAAAACATTAGAATAACAAATCACTAATAATTGTTTAGCTTTTAAAAGTCTACTCAAATTGCTCTTGATTGTGTGAAAATATGAAGAGTAATCACCAGAAAAGTATATGTTACTGACTGGAAAGATTACCTAAATAGCATATTTATTTGAAGCGCAAAGGTTTTGTTGGAATGTCAGTCCTCAGGATAGCACCACAAAGTACAAACCAAAAATAAGATATGTATTTGCCCTTTTGAATACAGTATAAACATTATCTAAGTATGATGAAGTCAAGAAGGCAGACATTAAAGACAACTATGGAAAAAGCATTTTTTCTTAAACCTCTCCACATATTACCACACCATCAAAGTTTAATCATCAAAAATATGATATAAGATTTGCTAAAGCACATTGACAATTGTTTAGAGGATGGTTGTCCACTCTAGGTCCAGGACAGGTGAATCTATGGCAAAGGTTCAAGGTAACTATGTAAGGTATCCAAGCTGTTGGAGGAATGGTCAGAAGAAGCAAATCAATGATGCCATTACTGATCAAATACACCAAAACAGGTTCTAAGAAAATCTTGTTTGAAATACAGAAATTGAGGGATGATGACTAAGTATCCCTAAAAGAAATGTACAAACTACTGGACAAAGTCCAAGAAGAAATAGACCAGGAAGAACATAAAATTCCTAAGTGACAAGCACAACTACACAAAAGGGGGATTCTTCACTTTTTTGCTATGATGGTATTTGTAAAGACCTAAGAATAGTGTTTATGCAAAGGCAACAATCCAGTTTTGAATGGAGCTCTGACTTAAACATGCAGAAAGACTCCTCAGTGTCTACAAAGGCAACGCGCACAAAAGCGATATCATAGCAGACAAGGCACCACAAGAAGTTCAAAAGGAAGACCAAAAGAAAGAGGACCAAGAAAAGGTAGAGAGCCATATGAAGAGGGGTGCCGCTCCCCAAAGGGATCATGCCCCTCATGGAGAAAAAAAGCCCAAATGACAACCAATTAATTATGGATGCAATTGGTAACAACAATATGACGTTGTTAATCTATCTTCACATGATTTAACCCCCATTGAATGACCATTACTAGAACTGGGACTATCATTTGGCCCTAACTCCAATTTTGTCGCTAGTAGGGCTTGACCTAATCCGTTCTTGTTTTCTTGTAAGTTAAAACTTCTGAAAGCTCACAAAGTGAATTGTAAGAACACTGTGAAAGTTAGCAAATAACCTCACCTGAACTATACATTAATAATATGTAAGGGTTAACTGCCCCACATACGTTAAAACTAGAAACATATAGCCCTTTGGAAAATGAAAGGCCTTGATAGAAATGGGACTTGAGGTTGACAAGTGTAGTATCAGTAGGTTCAAAATGAAATCTAAATCTAACCTGATACTGAGCAATGACATTAATCTGAAGATTTGGTACAAATAGGAAGGTCCAAAACATCCCCTAGCAGCATCACATATACAGAGAGATAAGGGATACAGTCCATACAGGATGATCCAAAGATAGTACCCAAAACCTCTCACATAATGGTAAGAATGTGGTCCTGTGAGGATCAGAAATTAGGTCTTGGGGTCTTTGGTTGACAGCCAGGTTACCCCCTGATCAAGCAAGGACCCTCACTCTAGTCAGGGTAAAAGAGAATCACCCTCAGCTAACCCCTGCTTTCCTACTTGGTAGCTTGGCAGAGCAGTAGGCTTAACTTCAGAGTGCTAGGTGTAAAGTATTTGTACCAAAACACACAGTAACTTATTGAAAACACTACAAAACGGCACAACACAGGTTTAAAAAAATAGAAAATATTTATCTTAACAAAACAAGACCAAAACAACAAAAATGCACAATACACAAGTCAAGTTATTAATAAAAATGCAAAAAGAGTCTTTAAGTAGTTTTAAACACACACTGTTAGCGTGAAAATGTACCTTAGGTGCATCAAAATTAACCCCGCACGAGCGGTGCACATCAAAAAAGGGCTTGCAGGGCGTTGATACCACTCACGAGCGGGACCTTGCGTTGTTTCTCCTTTCGCTGGGTCAGGGTGCATCGTTTCTTCTCTCCACAGGAGAGCGATGCGTCGATCTGGTCAGCACTCTAGGGTCCGGGCAGGCCTTGCGTTGTTTTTACACACCCAGCGGTACTTGAGTTGGAAATCCAGCCACACGTTGATCTGAAAACCACCCAGCGCAGGTTGCGATCTCCCAGCCTCCGTCAGCGATGCTGCACATTGGTTCTCCTGCTCCGTGCTTCGATTCTTCAGTCGCGTTTACGGCAAGCGTTGATTTTCAGCTGCAGAGCTTGCGGCGCATCGTTTCTTCAGCCACAGAGCAGAGTTGTGTCAATCTTTTCCCCGCACGGCGCTCTGTGTGTGGATTTCCTTTTCTTTAGGCTGCCAGCTTCTCTTTTCAGGGTCCCAGGAACTGGATAGTCACTACAGGGCAGAGTAGGAGTCTCTCCAGAGACTCCAGGTGCTGGCAGAGAGACGTTTTGCTGTCCCTGAGACTTCAAACAACAGGAGACAAGCTCTAAATCAAGCCCTTGAAGATTTCTTCCCAAGATGGAAGGCTCACAAAGTCCAGTCTTTGCTCTCTTACGCTGGGAGAAGCAGGAACTGCAGGATAGCTCCATAAAGCACAGGTACAGGCAGGGCAGCTCTTCTTCCTCAGCTCTTCAGCTCTTCTCCAGGCAGAGGTTCCTCTTGTTTCCAGAAGGGTTTCTAAAGTCTGTGGTTTTGGGTGCCCTTCTTATACCCAATTTCTCCTTTGATGTAGGCCTACTTCAAAGTAAAGTCTCTTTTGAATGTGAAATCCTGCCTTGCCCAGGCCAGGACCCAGACACTCACCAGGGGGTTGGAGACTGCATTGTGTGAGGACAGGCATAGCCCTTTTAGGTGTAAGTGACCACTCCTCCCCTCCCTCCTAGCACAGATGGCTCATCAGGATATGCAGGCTACACTCCAGCTCCCTTTGTGTCACTGTCTAGTGTGAGGTGCAACCAGCTCAACTGTCAAACTGACCCAGACAGGGAATCCACAAACAGGCAGAGTCACAGAAATGGTATAAGCAAGAAAATGCTCACTTTCTTAAAGTGGCATTTTCAAACACATAGGCCCTCATTACAACATTGGTGGTAAATCCCGCTTACCGCCGTGCAGAAGACCGCCAACACACCGCTGCGGCGGCGGAAATCCGCTACTGCTATTACGACCCACAGGCCAGAATCCGCCAAAATCCAGACACCCACACAAGTCCGCCACACCAAAGGTCAGTGATAAACTGGCGATAACAAAACCAACACCGTCACGCCAACAGGAATACGCCCACACTATCACTACCCACGAATCCACGCGGCTGTCCTTCAACTGCGGTATTCCATTGGCGGTACACACTGCCGCGCTCAAAGTACACACACATTTACAAAACACAACCACATTGGACAATTCAAATTACACACACCTAATACACATACACACACCACTCCCACACACACAATACAATATAAAACACACACCCACAAACCCCTACGACAAAAATTAAGAATGAAGCACAGAGAGAGACACCACCATCAACAAACTAGCATCCACAGGCACACACCATCACTCACACAACATCCACGCACCTCACACAACACAAACAAACACGTCCCCTCACACATCACAACACACACCACCTCACACATCACCCACACCACATCATAGCACCGCAAAGACACCCCAGGTGCTCTGAGGAGGAGCTCAGGGTCATGGTGGAGGAAATCGTCTGGGTAGAGCCACAGCTATTCGGATCACAGGTGCAGCACACCTCCATAGCTAGGAAGATGGAGCTCTGGCACAGAATCGTAGACAGGGTCAATGCAGTGTGACAGCATCCAAGAACTAGTGATGACATCAGGAAGAGGTGGAACGACCTACGGGGGAAGGTGCGTTCCGTGGTCTCAAGACACCAGATTGCAGTTCAGAGGACTGGCGGCGGACCCCCACCTCCTCCCCCACAACTTACAACATGGGAGGAGCAGGTCTTGGCTATACTTCATCCTGAGGGCCTCACAGGAGTAGCAGGAGGAATGGACTCTGGTAAGTCAAATCTTAACTATTTCATCCCCCACCCTACCTGCATGCTATCACATACCGCACCCTCACCCCCCCCATCACTCCAACACCTCACATATGTCCCACTATCAGAACCCACACATCCCAATACCAAGCCCTGCATGCGACACCAAAGCATGGACACCCATCACCAAAGCATGTCCACTACAGATACCCACACAGATCCCCAAACCAAATATCACACAAGGTCCTAGACAAGAATGTAAGCACTGGGGTACAGGGTCACCCACCCATTGCACACAATGGCACACACAGATGCAATAATCATGCCTTTACACCCCTGCAAGACCCCTACCCAACGTCACCGGACAGGAGGTTCCAGACATGTCCACCCCCCCCCCCACAGAAGAGGCACACAGTGATGACAGCAGCTCTGTCCAACTGGATCTAGATGACCAGCCCGGCCCATCTGGGACCTCGGGACAGTCGGTTCCCCACACACTGGCACATGCCACCACAGAGCCTCCCCCCTCAGGAAACACCAGTACAGCACCCACCCAGCGGGCCCATACCTCTGTCCCCAGGACACATCAAGCAGCAGTGTGTCCACCACTACAGGGAACCCAGGCAAACCCACCAAACCAAGAACATCAGGGACCTGGGGGCAGTGGCAGTGGGCACACGGTTCAGGGGACAGAGGCACAGGAAAACCGGAGAACTGGGAGGACTGCTGTGCGACAGGGGGAGGACAGGCCCAGGGAACCCACTCACCACGAGGCCCTCGCCAACATCATGGGAGCGTACCATCATTCCCAGGAGACGATGGTAACGGTACTGCCCAAGTTTCAGGAGACCCAGCGGCTGCAGGGGGAACAGTATTTGGGGATCACAGAGGAACTCAAGTCCATCAACACCACCCTGGTCACCATTGTAGGGGTGCTGAAGGACCTTGTGAACACCAGGAGGGACACTGTGGCACAAAAAGGGGCCCCTGACACTAGCCTCGATGATGAACAGCCCACCACCTCCGCCGGCACTAGTGGACAGGAGGCACCACCACAGGACCACGACCCCAGCACCCCACCCCCTGCAGATGGAGAACCATCCCGCAAACGGTCCCTGAGATCCAGGACAAAGACAGAGAACAATACCAAGACCCCCGCCAAGAAATGAGACCACCCTGAATGTCATCCTTCTGTCCCACTTCGTCACCCTGTCCATCCTTAAACTGCCCTAGCTCAACTTCCTATGCCCCTTTGGACAATGCACCTGTGAGACAAAAAACTGGACTCTGCCATGGACATTCCTCCACCATCACCCCTGACCATTTTACAACCCCCTCCACTATTTTGCACTTAAATAAACACCCTTGAATCACAAAACAATCTGGAGTCAGTCTGTGCATTCACATATGTGTATTTGCTATAACTAGGGAAAATAGCAATATCCATTGTATTGTCAACATACCTATGTCACACAGCTCTAGTCCATGAGGTAATATAGCAGAGGTCACACAGTGGGACCCACATCTGTGAAATGGAAATGTAAAGTGACAAGTCAGGGTCCATACACTGGGTGAAAGTGACAGACATATGATAGGTCTAACAATTGTATGAGATGTAGGAAGCAGTGATGTCTTCTTACCCATGTCTCACTGGAAGTATTGCTGTTGTCGATATCCTCTTGTTTCTGTTGTCAATATCCTCTTCTTCTGCCTCCTCTTCTTCACTGTCCACAGGCTCCACAGCTGCCACAAGACCTCCTTCTGGACCATTCTCCTGCAGAAAAGGCACCTGTCGTCGCAAAGCCAGGTTGTGCAGCATACAGCAGGCCACAATGATCTGGCACACCTTCTTTGGTGAGTAGTAGAGAGAACCACCTGTCAAATGGAGGCACCGGAATCTGGCCTTTAGGAGGCCGAAGGGCCTTTCGATCACTCTCCTAGTTCGCCCATGTGCCTCATTGTAGCATTCCTCTGCCCTTGTCCTGTGATTTTTCACTGCGGTCAGTAGCCATGACAGGTTGGGGTAACCAGAGTCACCTGCAAATGTCGAGGGACAACTGTTAGACACACACTAACCCTTAGGGACAACCCCCAGACCCAGACAATCATTCACTCTGTATAAGGTCCTTGTCCTCACCTACTAGCCACACCCGGTGCCTCTGGAGTTGCCCCATCACATAAGGGATGCTGCTATTCCTCAAAATGTAAGCGTCATGCACTGAGCCTGGAAACTTGGCATTCACATGGGAGATGTACTGGTCGGCCAAACACACCATCTGCACATTCATCGAATGATAGCTCTTCCTGTTTCTGTACACCTGTTCACTCCTGCGGGGGGGGTACCAATGCAACATTTGTCCCATCAATGGCATCTATGATGTTGGGGATATTTCCCAGGGCATAGAAGTCACCTTTCACTGTGGGCAAATCCTCCACCTGAGGGAAAACGATGTAGCTGCGCATGTGTTTCAGCAGGGCAGACAACACTCTGGATAACGCGTTTGAGAACATAGGCTGGGACATCCCTGATGCAATGGCCACTGTTGTTTGAAAAGACCCACTTGCCAGGAAATGGAGTACTGCCAGGACCTGCACTAGAGGGGGGATTCCTGTGGGATGGTGGATAGCTGAAATCAGGTCTGGCTCCAACTGGGCACACAGTTCCTGGATTGTGGCACAATCAAGTCTATAAGTGATAATGATGTGTCTGTCTTCCATTGTCGACAGGTCCACCAGCAGTCTGTACACCGGAGGATGCCTCCATCTCCTCACCTGCCCCAGCGGACATGCCCTATGGACGAGAACAGCGAGCACAGAGTCAGCCAACACTGAGGTATTAAAAAAATATTTTATTGCACACATTTGTCAATCCGCAATGTGCCTGTCACTGTGTGTATGCAAGGCCTAGATAGGTGTGAAGCATTTAAAATTAATGCCATGTGGCCCCCTGAAATGGTGGATGCCTGACCTGTAATGTGGGACACGGGGATATGAGGTAACTGCGCTGGCGTTGTACACCGTCGCGGTAGGCGGTCGAAGACCATGGCGCAATCCTGCATTGGTTAACATTGGACCCTATGGGTCCCAGGAGCCAATGACGATGTACGCCGGCAGTGACGGTATGCACCGCCGCGGACGTGACCGCCATTTTCTCCCTGTTCACTCACTTGATACCTGACCTTCGACAGGAGAGGACCTACACTGCAAGTGCTGCTGTGACCTCAGTCTGGAAGCGACGATGGCTCGTGTCTGGGGAAAGGGCCCCAGCCATCACTTCGGAGGAGTTGGAGAAGTTAGTGGATGGGATCCTCCCCCAGTACACACTACTCTACGGTCCTCCAGACAAACAGGTGAGTACACTGTGAGCATGCTGTATGGGCAATGCCTGTTTGGAGTGGTGTGGATGGAAGATACAGGGTGGGGAGGGACTGAGGCTTGCATGAGCGGATGCTTGCCCTGACGTACGTGCGTCAGGGCAAGGGTGGGAACGTGGGTCAATGACTGTGACGGTCCGGACCGTTAAAGATTATCCTTTTCCCCTGTACTATTCCTCTGGTCAGCTCCCACCAGAAGAAGGATATTTGGCGTGCCATCACCAAGGGCGTCCGGACCCTGGGGGTCCACCACAGACGGAACACCCACTGCCGGAAAAGATGGGAAGACATTCGCCGTTGGAGCAAACAGACGGCGGAGGCCCAGCTGGGGATGGCCTCCCAACGTGGGAGGGGTGCCCGGCGCACCATGACCCCCCTGATGTTCCAGATCCTGGCGGTGGTGTATCCGGAGTTGGATGGGCGCTTGAAGGCATCACAGCAGCCACAATGGGGTGAGTACATTCACATCCATCTGACTCTGCGCGCATTACGAGGTGTCTGGGTGGGGGAGGTGGGCTGTGGGTTCCCCTAGGCCAGGGCGAGTGTTGTAGGCAAGGTCCCTTCGTGAGGCAGGCTATGTGGCACCCCAACCCCACCATTGGTAAGAGCCATCTACACCTAGTCAGGCTCCTGTGACTTCCATGTGTGCAGCAATCGGGCATAGGCCTTGTACCCCATGTCCCTGTGATTAATTAGGGAACCGTAAGTGCATGGCAGAGTGCAGAGGGCTGCTGTGTCTGTACTGTCCGCAACGGTAGCAGTATTGGATGAACTGAACATGTCTTTCTTCTGTCTCCCCCCCCCACTTTTTGTGGTCTCCCTGTTCTTGTGTGCATTAGCATCATCAGGCGGAGGAGCAGTGCCACCGGAGCAGGAGGAAGCTGCATCCCACATGGCCCTGGAGGGCGAGACAACAGAGTCTGAAGCCACCAGTGGGACGGAGGGCGAGGGGAGCTCCACGGCGGGGACAGGAGGTGACATCAGCGACAGCAACTCCTCCTCTGATGGAAGCTCCCTTGCGGTGGCGGGCCCCTCTGTGCCCCCCGCATCAACAGGTACAGCAGCCACTCCCCCTACCAGCACTGTCCTCCCAGCAGCCCCTCAGCGTGTGTCCAGTGGCTGCTCACCCAGGAGGGTAGGCATCTCCTTCGCCTCATGCACCTCAGGCCCTGACCCAGTCAGCACTGCTGACCTCAGTGAGGAGGGTACTGACCCCCTGAGATCCCTCACTGTTGGGCAGTCTACCATTCTGAATGCCATCCAGGGTGTAGAGAGGCAGTTGCAACAAACAAATACATATCTGGAGGGCATTCATTCTGGCCAGGCAGCCCAACAGCGAGCATTTCAGGCTCTGACCTCTGCACTGATGGCAGCCATTGTCCCTGTGTCCAGCCTCCCCCCTCCAACTTCCTCCACCCAGACCCAATCCCCTGTACCTCAACCTATCCCAAGCACAACATCAGACCAGCATGCTCACACATCAACACACAAGGGTGGCTCAGGCAAACATAAGCACCACACATCTCACAGGAACTCACACAAGCATCATACCCATGCACACATACCAACATCCACTGCCTCCACTGTGTCCCCCTGCTCCACGTCTCCCTCCTCCACGTCTCCCTCCTCCCTCCCTGTCTCATCTCCACTCACATCTGCATGCACTACATCTTCAGCCACTACCTCCATCACCAGCACGCCCATCACCACACACCGCTCACGTGCACTCACCACCCCCACTACCATCCACACATCCCGAGTGTCCTCTCCCAGTGTGTCTGTGAGCCCTCCTCCCAAAGTACACAAACACAGCCACACATCAACCCAACAGCCATCCACCTCACAACAGCCTCCAGCCCATGCACCTTCACCCAAAGTCAGCAAATGTACACCTCCTACATCCACTACCTCTACCTCCACTCCCAAACCCCCTCCATCTAACCATCTCAGTGTGTCTAAAAAGCTTTTCCTATCAAATGTTGACCTCTTCCCTACACCTCCCCCCCGTCCGTCCCCTAGGGCTCGCCTTTCCAGGTCCCAACCCAGCACCTCAGCCACCTCATCACCGGGCACAGTGGTGCCAGCAATAGCGGGATTTTGGAGTGCACCAAGCAACAGGGCTGCCACTGTCCCACGGAGCGAGGGCAAGGACATTCCGGCACCTCCAAAAGTAAAAAAGTTGCCCATATCCCAGAGGGAGAAGGCTTAAACACCTGCCACCAAGGGCTCAGGCAAAACAAAAGTGGAAAGTGGCAAGGCAGCTGCGCTACCATCCAAGGTGGGGAAGGGCCAGAAAATCAAGGGCAGGTCCACGTCGACCCCAACCTGCACAGCGGACAAGACCGCCACCAGCACCACCACCTGCACTGCCGCCACAGAGACCGCCGCCAGCACCGCAGTCACTAAGCCCGCCACCAGCTCTGCAGTCACTGAGCCCGCCACCAGCACCGCAGTACCTGAGCCCGCCGCCACAAAGACCGCCACCAGCACTGCCGCCAGCACCGATTCCGCAGAGGCCGCCGCCAGCACAGATTCCACAGAGGCCGCCGCCAGCACCGATGCCACAGAGTCCGCCGCAAGCACCGCCGCAACTGACACCGCCACCAGCACCGCCAGCCGCCCCGCGGCATCCTGAGCCAGTGGCACCACCGCAGACATAGCTGCCATCCCCAGTGGTCAGTCGTCTGAGGCTGGTGGTCAGTTCCAGGAGCCTGGGCAGCTTGCATGTTGCACCACTGTCAGTGGAGTGTCACGTCCACTACCTCAGTCCTTGGCAGGATGAAGCACTCTGGGCACAAAGTCCCCTCGAGAACCAGTGGAGTATCACATCCACTACCTCAGTCCTTGGCAGGATGAAGCACTCTGGGCACAAAGCCCCCTCCAGAACCAGTGGAGTATCACATCCACTACCTCAGTCCTTGACAGGATGAAGCACTCTGGGCACAAAGCCCCCTCCAGAACCAGTGGAGAATGGCATCCATTACCTCAGTCCTTGGCAGGATGAACCACTCTGGGCACAAAGCCTCCTCCAGAACCAGTGGAGAAAGGCATCCACTACCTGAGTCTTTGGCAGGATGAAGCACTCTAGGCACAAACCCCCCTCCAGAACCAGTGGAGACTGTTATCCACTTGAGAGACTGTGGCGTTGCACTCCCCAGGATAAAACAGTGGGCAAAGCACCCACTGGAGAGACTTGAGAGGCTGTGGCTCTGCACTCCCCAGGATAAAGCAGTGGGCAAACCACCCACTGGAGAGACTTGAGAGCCTGTGGCTTTGCACTCCCCAGAATAAAGCAGTGGGCAAACCACCCACTGAAGAGACTTGAGAGACTGTGG
The DNA here is from genome assembly GCF_031143425.1 of Pleurodeles waltl. Taxonomy (NCBI): domain Eukaryota; kingdom Metazoa; phylum Chordata; class Amphibia; order Caudata; family Salamandridae; genus Pleurodeles; species Pleurodeles waltl. Next base: position 890,371,921 of record NC_090448.1, on the reverse strand, counting down.
CTTTGCACACCCCAGGATAAAGCAGTGGCTAAACCACCCACTGGAGAGGCTTGAGAGACTTTGGCTTTGCACTCCCCAGGATACATCAATGGGCATGGAGCCCGCTCGTGGAGCTAGCGTTGTGCACTCATCCGGCTGAGGTGCCCCCCCTTCCCTTCCCCCTCAGGTGCCTGTTTCATTTCGATCTGATGCCCCTGCAGTGTTCTCTCTGTTTGGAGTCTGGTATCGAGTGTGGGCCTCGCCCATGCATTTTGGGCCCAGTGGTCCACGGACTATGAATGGTACACTATCCGGACTTGTATGGTTGGAGTACATAATTGTTTATACTGTATTTCAAGTTTTGACTAATGGATTTTTATTGATTACAATCGTTCAACTCATTTCCTTTTGTCATTGCGTTCTTCCAGGAGGGGTTGGGGGTGTAAATGTAATGTTGCAGCATGTATTAGTGTGTCTGTTGTTGTGGGTGATGGTGGGGGTGGGGGTGTTGCGTGTGTGTGTCACTTTCTTTTCCCTCCCCCCTCCCCTGTGTTGTATGTGCAGTACTCACCATGGCCGTCGCCACTGTCGTTCGTGCTCCTGGTAGAGGAGCAGGAATACTATCTCAGGGAGGATTTGGAGTTCTGGATCCATGGTGTCCTGGTTCCTCGTGGGTTGTGTAGAGGTGAGTGTTTTCCCTTCCAAGTGCTGTTTCTGCCGTGTTCTTGTTCGCATTGGTTCCGCCCCGGAAAAGGTGGCGGATTGGCCTCTCATAATAGTGTGGGCGGTACATTGTCTTCCGCCTGTCTGTTGGTGGTGACCGCCATGCTGTTTGTTTGTACCGCTGTGGCGGTTGGAGTGTTAAAGTGGCTGTCTATGTTGGCGGTTTCCGCTATGGTCGTGATTTCATTTTTTTTACCGCCGACCTGTTGGCGGTCTTACCGCCGCTTTAACACCGACGGCCAGGGTTGTAATGAGGGCCATAGTCTTAAAATCAACTTTACTAAACAATGTATTTTTTAAATTGTGAGCTTGGAGGCCCTAAACTCCACATGCCCATCCGCTCCCAAATGGAATCCACACTTTAATCAGATTTAAAGGTAGCTCCCATGTTAACCTATGAGAGGACGGGCCTTGCAACAGTGAAAAACGAATTTAGTAATATTTCACTATAAGGACATGTAAAACACATTGCTATATGTCCTACCTTAACCATACACTGCACCCTGCCCTTGGGGCTACCTAGGGCCTACCCTAGGGGTGTCTGACATGTAAGAAAAGTGAAGGTTTAGGCCTGGCAAGTGTGTACACTTGCCAAGTCGAATTTACAGTTAAAACTGCATACACAGACACTGAAGTGGCAGGTCTGAGACATGATTACAGAGCTACTTATGTGGGTGGCACAACTAGTGTTGCAGGCCCACTAGTAGCATTTGATTTACAGGCCCTGGCACCTTCAGTGCACTTTACTAGAGACTTACTAGTAAATCCAATATGCCAATCATGGATAAACCAATTACATACACATTTTGTAAAGGAGCACTTGCACTTTAGCACTGGTTAGCAGTGATAAAGTGCCCAGAGTAACAAAAACAGTAAAATCAGAGTCGAGCACACATCAACAACCTGGGGAACACAGGCAAAAGGTTAAGGGAGACCATGTTAAGGATGAAAAGTCTAACACGTGTCCCCCCCCAGCTGAAAGTGGGGAGCAACTTCCCAACCTCATGGGAGTTCTCATCACTAAGGCGGAAGAACCTGGACAGACCATCAGCGTTGGTGTGCTCTGTGCCAGGACGGTGTTCCACCGTAAAGTCCATCCCCTGTAGGGAAATGGACCACCTCAACAGTTTTGGATTCTCACCCCTCATCTGCATTAACCATATGAGCGGCCTGTGGTTGGTCTGAACTCGGAAGTGAGCCCCAAACAAGTAGGTTCTTTGCTTCTTCAGTACCGAGACCACAGCAAACGCTTCACGTTCTATGGCACTTCACCTACGTTCCATGGGTAGTAGCCTCCTGCTAATGAAGGCTATGGGTTGATCTAGGCCCTCTTCATTAAGCTGTGAGAGTACTGCTCCAATACCATGCTCTGAGACGTCTGTTTGCACAACAAACTCGTTGGAGAAGTCAGGTGCTGTGCACATGACAGCCTTCAGGGCATCAAAAGTGTTCTGGCAAGCCTCTGTCCATATCACTTTCCTGGGTTGCTTCTTAGAAGTCAACTCTGTTAAGGGGGTAACAATGGTACCATGGGCCAGATGTAGGTAGGTGGCAAATTGCGAGTTGCAATTTGCGAGTCCTTCCGACTCGCAAATTGCAACTCGCAATTTGCTATGCAGAACGGTGTCTCAGACACCGTCTGCGACTCGCTATGGGGTCGCAAAGACCCACCTCATTAATATTAATGAGGTGGGTCGCAATTTGCGACCCCATAGAGAGTCAGGGCACTCACGGGGATGGTGGCCTGCTGGGAACAGCAGACCACCATGTCCGTGACTGCTTTTAAATAAAGCAGTTTTTTTTTTTGCAAAGTGCAACCCGTTTTCCTTAAATAAAACCGAAACCTTTTGTTTCGGTATTTTTCAGGGCAGGTAGTGGTCCATTGGACCACTGCCTGCTCTGAAAAATTAGTTTTTGTGCCAGACACAAAGGGGAAGGGGTCCCATGGGGACCCCATCCCCTTTGCGCCTGGGTTACCATCCACTTCAAGTGGATGGTAACTGCGCCTTCATTTGCGGTCGCAAATGAATATACATAGCATTGCGAGTCGCTAATAGGAAGGGAACACCCCTTCCTATTAGCGAGTCAGAAATGCATTTTGCGAGTCGGATCCGACTCGCAAAATGCATTTCTGCATTCCGGTGAGGCTTTTGCGACTTGCAAACGGCGTTTTTCGCCGTTTGCGAGTCGCAAACGCTTTGCTACATCTGGCCCCATATCCCTTAACAAACCTCTTGTAATATCCTGTGAGACCTAAAAAGGCTCTCACTTCTGTCTGGGTCTTGGGAGGCTCCCAAACCAGAATTGTGTCAATCTTAGGCTGTAGGGGTGCCAGCTGGCCACTCCCCACCTGGTGTCCTAAGTACACCACAGAACCCTTCCCTATTTGGCACTTGCTCGCCTTAATAGTGAGGCCTGCCTTCTGCAGGGCCTCTAACACTCTCCGGAGGTGTTGCAGGTGTTCCTCTCATGTGGAACTAAACACAGCATTGTCATCCAGGTAGGCGGCACTGAACTCATCCAGCCCAGCCAACACCTGGTTGACCAACCTCTGAAAGGTGGCAGGGGCATTCTTCATCCCAAATGCCATCACTTTAAATTGAAAGTGTCTATCTGGGGTAGAGATTGCTGACCTCTCCTTGGCCCCCTCAGTTAAGGCAATGTGCCAGTACCCATATGTTAGGTCAAACGTACTGAGGTACTTGGCAGCCCTTAACCAATCAATAAGCTCATCAGCTCGGGGGATGGGGTGTGCGTCAGTCTTGCTGACCGCATTGAGTCCCCGGTAATCCACACAGAACCTGAGTTCTGGAGTGGCACCAGGTTCAGCAGCCTTTGAGACTAATACCACTGGGCTGGCATAAGGACTGCTGGAGTGCTCCATAACCCCTAGGGCAATCATTTTAGATACCTCATCCTTAATGCATGCCCTGACCCTGTCATTCACCCTGTAAACCTTCTGTTTTATAGGGTGACTGTTCCCAGTGTCCACATCATGTGTGCACAAGGGTGTGACTCCTGGGATCAGGGAAAACAGTGAGGAAAACTGTCCCAACACGTGGCGACAGACACCTTGCTGCTCCTCAGTCAGGGAGGGGGAGAGGATCACTCCCTCCACTGACCCATCTTTTTCTCCTGCAGACAGGAGGTCAGGAAGAGGCTCACTCTCCTCCTCTACCCCATCATCTGTTGCAAGGAGCCTTGACAGCTCAGCCCGCTCAAAGTGTGGCTTGAGGCGGTTGACGTGCAGGACCCTTAAAGTGTTCCTTGGAGACCGCAAGTCCACCACGTAGGTGACTTCACTCTTGCGCTCCATCACTTCAAATGGCCCAGTCCACTTATCCTGGAGCACCCTAGGCTCCACTGGTGCCATCACCCACACTTTTTGTCCATGCTGAAACTCGCCCAGAGTGGCATTCTGGTCATACCAGCGTTTCATGTCCTCTTGGCTTGCTTCCAGGTTCTCCTGAGCAAGACTCCTGAAGCGGGCAGTCTGGTTTCTCAAAGCCAGCATGTACCTGAATATATCCTGGGGGGGTTACTAGGAGCTTTCTCCAAAGCTTCCTTAACCAGACTCAAAGGTCCTCTTACAGGGTGGCCATTAATCAGCTCAAAGGGACTAAACCCAAGTCCCTTTTGAGGCACCTCCCTGTAGGCGAACAGAAGGCATGGCAAGAGGACGTCCCACTTCTGCCTCAAGGGCGCTGTCCGGCCCATGATCATGCCGTTTAAGATGAGGTTGAATCTCTCAACCAGACCATTGCTTTAGGGGTGGTAAGGGGTGGTGAACTTGTAGGTTACCTCACACTCCTTCCACAGAGACTTCATATACGTGGATATGAAGTTGGTACCCCTATCAGATACCACTTCCTAAAAAAAACCCATCAAAGCATGACTGTCAACACCAGGACAGTGCGCGCTCTACGGGCATCTAGAATGCAAAAACCCAACACTCGCAAGATAATGTAATTTATGCATTGTGATGATATGTTATTGTTTAACCTTTTGCATTGCAGAACTCCATCCAAAAGATTCATTTTTAAGGTGCTTATAAATACTGTACATTTGCAATGTATTGCTGCAGACATTCAGAGTGTCTTAGGGTGTGGTCCCTTTCCAGGGCCTTCTAGAGACTTTCCCTGCAACATGCCTGGGCGTGGTTCTAGGCTGGGCCAAGACTCTATAAAAGAGAGTCAGCCCAACTTCCAGTGCTCACTATTCAGAGGTCCCGGTGCAGAGCAGCAGCTTCTTCCTGAGCTCCTGTCCCGGAGGCCTATTTGGATTTTCCAGTCTTCTGCACTCATCTCTCATTGGTGATCACTGTTTCCAGGCGGTAAGACGGTGTTTGGACATTTCCCAACACCGTAATTGAGAATTTTCATATTCTTGACTTTAATTCTTAAATGAATAACAAATTACTTGTGCGCTGCAATTTTTTGACATTTGTATGGTGGTTTGCAAATAGGGAGGACGCGCAATTTATTCCATAAAGATTTGACTTCGTTATTACATTGTTGTTCATTGCGCGCTGATATTTCTTCACATTTACATGATGTTTTACGAGTTGGCAAGACGTGCAACTCGTTTCATGAGCATTTAACTTTGTTATTCATTGCGCGCTACCTTTTCTTGACATTTACATGGTGGCATTCGAATTGGCGAAACGCGCAATTCACTTCTCGTGTGTAATTCATGCTGTTCATAGTGCGCTACCATTTTCTGGCATTTACATGGTGGCATTCGAATCGGCAACACGCGCGATTCTTTCCTTGAGTGTTTTTTCATGTTATTCATTGTGCGCTACCATTTCTTGGCATTTGAATCAACAAGACGCGCGATTCTTTCCCTGAGTGCTTTTCATCTTGTTCATTGTGCGCCACCTTTTCTTGGCATTTGTATGGTGGCATTTGAATCGGCAAGACGCGCAATTCTTTCCTCGTGTATAAATAATGTAAATTACTGTGCGCTACTATTCTAAGACATTTTCTTGGTAGCATTTCAAGTTGACACATTGCGTGATTTATTCCTTGAATCTACGTTGTGTGATTTCATGGTGCCCATTCCTTTATGGTGTTTAATACTCATATAAAAATCTGCAATGTGCGCAATTCACCTCCCAATGTTTTTTCTGAGAAGAACACAACAATACCAGAGTTCTAGATGTAATGCTGTGTGTTCCTGATATGTATTCTTAAAAGGAGATTCATATGGTTGTTTTGAAATTGCTCAGAGTGTTTCCTGATTCTCATGCTAAAGAAAGTATTTGAATCTGAAAGTCCTATTTAACTTTTCCTGTTTCCTCCTCAGGTATTCGGTCATCTAAAGCCTAATCAGTTTTAGGACTATTCCAGGGTTGTTCATGTTTTTCGGAAAAAAGACGAAGCTTAGAGTTGTAGCATTGTACTGAATTCATGAGATGTAATTTTGATGTTGTGTTTTAACCTTTTGCTTCCTACAGGTCTCCTTCCCAGCTGTTCCCGTCCTAATCCCCTTTTCCCCACTTGGACTCTCTTAGACTCTGTGATAAATCTAATCAGAGTATTGGAGCTGTCTTGTGGTGGAAGTGTTGGGAACGTGCACAGACCCCGAGGATCTGGTGACTCTGACAATGACCCACCAACGGGGAAGTGATTGATCTCAACGGAATGGCTTCTGGGTACTGGGTGGCATGGACCACCAAGACCAGGATAAACCTGTTGCCCATGGCTGTCTTGGGATTCAGAGGCCCCACAATGTCAATGCCTACCCTCTCAAAGGGAGTACTGACAACAGGCAAAGGCTGGAGGGTAGCCTTACATTTCCTCCTTCTCTTGCCACTTGCCTGACAAGTTTGACAAGACCTGCAATGTGCATCTGAGTGCCTGCGCAATAGGGGCCAGTAAAAGTGGGTCCTCTCAAAGGTCTTGTCCTTCCCAAATGTCCAGCTAAAGGCACATCATGAGCCAACCCCGGTAGGAAGACCCTGAAGCACTGGGGTACCACCAGCACACGGGCTGACCCAGGCTCAGGAACCTTAGGCTCGCTATACAGGAGGTCATCCTCCCAATATATCAGGTGTGATCCTGGCTCCTTGCCAGCCGCCTGGTCTGCAGCCTGCTGCCACAAATCCTCCAAAGTAGGGCATGTATTCTGTGCTGCACAGAATGCTTCCCTGGTGGGCCCCCCTTCCTGCTGCCACTGTGACAGCTCAGGGACCTCCCCCAGTTCAGCCACCTGTTCCCCTGTAGGCTCGGTGGTGTCACCCTCAGGCTCCGCCTCCTCCTGGACCGTGGGAATTTCTGGGGCCGGTTTCCAGCGCCCCCTACACTTCCTCTTCTTGGCGGTCCCCTGGGCTACTGTTTCAGGCTCCAGGGGCTCTTGATTACCCTGACGGGCTGCCATTGACCGGGTGGATATGCATACCCACCCAGGCAGACCCAAGATCTCCAAGTGAGACCTGTGTTCCACCTCCTTCCAAGGTGAATCCTCCAGGTCAATGCCTAGCAAACAATCAACAGGCATGGTTGGACTCACAGCTACCTTCAAGGAACCTTAGACCCCCCCCCCATTCAAAGGGAACCTGCCCCACTCTGCACAGGTGCCCTGAGTTGTCCACTGCAACTACTTGGTGTAGTACCCGGGGATCTATCTGCTCTTCAGACACCAGCTGACTCCTCACTGTAGTCACACTGGCTCCTGTGTCTCTCGGAGCCTCCACCCTCTGTCCATTAATGGTCACCCACTGCCTGTACATCTTAGTGTTTTCAGGCACTAGGGTTCTCTGGACCATCTCACTGTCCCCTAGTGAGACAAGGGTCATCTCAGCTGGTTCCCACCCATCTGAGACCAACTCCTCCCCAAGCGCTACACTGGCCAAACCCTGGGACAGCGCACCAGTGGGTGCCAGTGTACTTTTGGGGCATTTGGGGACCCCCTCACGTGACCCACCTTGTCACATGCATAGCACTTACGTGGGGGACCACCTGCCATTGGCTTCCCTTTGGAGAACCATGGCTTTTTTTTACTGGGGGTTGGGAATCCTTACCTTGGCAATCAGTTTGGGGCCTTTAGAGAACTCCTCCTGTTTACCCTTACCCCCCCCCCTTTCTTCTGAGAGGGACCCTGCCTACCCTTGGTGTGGTCTACCCCATACCTCTTCTGGACCCAGGGCTCTCCCAGAGGTCCGCTTCCTGAGCAAGCTTCCTGGGGTCAGTCAGCTTGCTGTCAATCAGGTGCTGGTGCAGCTTTGGAAAACATAAACTGTACAGGTGCTCCCAAACAATCAGATTGTAAAGCTCCTCATACGTAGTTACCTTACTGCCCTTCCCCCAACCATCCAGTGACCTGCAATAAGAATCAACACATTCCAACCATGTTTGGAATTCCTTCTTCTTGTAGGACCTAAACTTATCCTTGTACTGCTTATGGGTAAGACCATACTTTGTAAGCAAGGAATCCTTCATGCTGGAGTAGGTGAGATTCTGAGCATCCCGTAAAGCTGTCAGGGTATCCCTCCCCTCTACCTCAAAGTGCTTCCACCGACCCACCCCCCAATGAGCGACAGGTGCCAGAGTCATGTGGAGAGCAGACTCATGCCCCTTTAACCACAAGTATATGTCATCCTCCCTCTTGTAACCTTTCACAAGGTCTTTAGGAATGTGCACCCTCCTCTCAGGCTGCACTGTAGGGTTGCTGGTACTCCCTTTCTGCCTGTCTGTCCTGTAACTCCTCAGGTGTCAGACCCTTAGATGAGACACTGCTACCTACCCTGGAGACATTCTCCCTGGACGTAACAGGCCCACCCACAATACCACTGTGTACGGAACACTCTTCCTCCTCATCTCCCTCATCCTCTGTGTGCCCTTCGGTGCTCTTGGCTGTTACCCAGGCCCTCAGCACCTATTGCAGCTCCTCCTTCCTGAATGAGCTCTTAATGGGACAGTCAAAACGTTTACAGAACTGCTTCAACTGAGCCTTGGTATAACTCTCCAATTTCTCAAGGTCAAAGTCAGCTCCAACTGATGCATCTCCAGCTTGGACATAATGAAGATTCAAAACCAAGTGCAAAGTTCCAAAGGCAGAAAAACATTTTCCCAAATGAAGTTCCGAAGAAAGTCAATCAAGGAATCAGCGAAAAAATGGAAGTAGAACAAAAACAGTCCCAAAGAGAAAAAAATCAAAAGATCACCAAACAAGTAGTACGTGGTCACGTAGTGTTCTGCACTCAAAATAGTAGTGTAAACTTCATCACTGTATGTCAAGTACAAATACAAGTCCAAATCCCAACCGCTGATCACCAATGTTAGAAATGAGGTCTTTGGTTGACAGTCAGGTTACCCCCTGTTCAAGCAAGGACCCTCTCTCTAGTCAGGGTAAATGAGAATCACCCTCAGCTAACCCCTGCTTACCCCCTGGGTAGCTTGGCAGAGCAGTAGGCTTAACTTCAAAGTGCTAGTGTAAAGTATTTGTACCAACACACACAGTAACTTAATGAAAACACTACAAAATGACACAACACAGGTTTAGAGAAATAGAAAATATTTATCTAAACAAAACAAGACCAAAATGACAAAAATCCACAATACACAAGTCAAGTAATTAATAAAAATGCAAAAAGACTCTTTAAGTAGTTTTAAACACACACTAACACTGTTAGCGTGAATATGTACCGTGGGTGCATCAAAAATAACCCTGCGTGGGCGTGTGCGCATCAAAAAAGGGCTTGCGATGCGTTTATTCCACTCACGAGCGGGACCTTGCGTCATTTCTTCTTTCGCCGGGTCGGGCGCGTCGTTTCTTCTCTCTGAAGGAGAGCGATGCGTCAATCTGGTCAGCACTCTCGGGTCCAGGCAGTCCTAGCGTTGTTTTTACACACCCAGCGGTACTTGAGTTGGAAATCCAGCCGCACGATGATCCTAAAAACACGCAGCGTGGGTTTCGATCTCCTAGCCTCCGTCAGCGATGCTGCGCATCGTTTCTCCTGCTCCGTGCATCGATTCTTCGTTTGCGTTTCTGGCGAACGTCAATTTTCAGCTGCGGAGCCGGCAGCGCGTCGTTTCTACAGCCGCAGATTGGAGTTGCATCGATCTTTTCCCCGCACAGCACTCTGTGTGTGGATTTCTTTTTCTTTAGGCTGCCAGCTTCTCCTTTCAGGGTCCCAGGAACTGGATGGGCACCACAGGGAAGAGTAGAAGTCTCTCCAGAGACTCCAGGTGCTGGCAGAGAGAAGTCTTTGCTGTCCCTGAGACTTCAGACAACAGGAGGCAAGCTCTAAATCAAGCCCTTCGAGATTTCTTCTCAAGATGGAAGGCGCACAAAGTCCAGTCTTTGTCCTCTTACTCTGGCAAAAGCAGCAACTGCAGGATAGCTCCACAAAGCACTGTCACAGGCAGGGCAGCTCTTCTTCCTCAGCTCTTCTCTAGGCAGAGGTTCCTCTTGTTTCCAGAAGGGTTTCTCAATTCTGTGGTTTTGGGTGCCCTTCTTATACCCAATTTCTCCTTTGAAGTAGGCCTACTTTAAAGTAAAGTCTCATTTGAATGTGAAATCCTGCCTTGCCCAGGCCAGGACCCAGACACTCACCAGGGGGTTGGAGACTGTAATGTGTGAGGACAGGCACAGCCCTTTCAGGTTTAAGTGACCACTCCTCTCCTGCCTCCTAGCACAGATGGATCATCAGAATATGCAGGCTACACCCCAGCTCCCTTTGTGACACTGTCTAGTGTGAGATGCAACCAGCCCAACTGTCAAACTGACCCAGACAGGGAATCCACAAACAGGCAGAGTCACAGAAATGTATAAGCAATAAAATTCTCACTTTCTAAAAGTGGCATTTTCAAACACACAATCTTAAAATCAACTTTACTAAAAGATGTATTTTTAAATTGTGAGCTCAGAGACCCAAACTCCACATGTCCATCCACTCCCAAAGGGAAGCTACACTTTATTCAGATTTAAAGGTAGCCCCCATGTTAACCCATGAGAGGGACAGGCCTTGCAACAGTGAAAAACAAATTTAGCAATATTTAGCTGTCAGGACATATAAAACGCATTATTGTATGTCCTACCTTAACCGTACACTGCACCCTGCCCTTGGGGCTACCTAGGGCCTACCTTACGGGTGTCTGACATGTAAGAAAAGGGAAGGTTTAGGCCTGGCAAGTGGGTACACTTGCCAAGTCGAATTTACAGTTAAAACTGCACACACAGACACTGCAGTGGCAGGTCTGATATATGATTACAGAGCTACTTATGTGGGTGGCACAACCAGTGCTGCAGGCCCTCTAGTATCATTTGATTTACAGGCTCTGGCACCTTCAGTGCACTTTACTAGGGACTTACTAGTAAATCCAATATGCCAATTATGGATAAACCAATTACATACACATTTTGTAAAGGAGCACTTGAACTTTAGCACTGGTTAGCAGTGGTCAAGTGCCCAGAGTAACAAAAACAGTAAAAGCAGAGTCCAGCACACATCAAAAACCTGGGGAACAGAGGCTAAAAGTTATGGGAGACCACGCCAAGCATGAAAAGTCAAACAGTCCCAAACTGTGCCAACCTGTTCCTGGGCTGGTGGGAGTAGATGTTGTTTGATCTACAACATTTGAAAATGACACAAGTAATATACTATTGTGGATATGGTACGTAAATATATTATTCATTATTTGGAATGGCCAGAAACTGATTGCATTACATTTCATCAGGCTCTTGCTTAAATCTGACATCTGAATAGGCATTACAGAAACGTGGATACAGCTTTTGAGACTAGAAGGATGGCCGCACATGCAGACACAGCCACTAATCATTGTGAATTTATAGATACATCAAACTAACCGAGAGAAGAGATCATTTATCGCCAAACTGGAGGACATAATACCTAATTTAAAGACAGACCATCGGAGAAGCTCATCTGACGATCAATTGAGACGTTAGTTTAATACTTCTTCTCCCAGGAAATTATGATGAAAATATTACAGTGCAAGATGCAGAGTGGAGCCGGCCCCAACAGCCACTTATTAAGCGAAAGCACAGGGATACAATGGGGAAAAACTGGCTGTCACATTCAGATCACTTGGAGTCTTAAAAGGTTATTTTGAGGATGAGCAGCCTCCATTTAGGAACCTTCTTAGCGCCAAGTCAAACACCGAACTGAGAGGGACCATCTGCCTCAAGGAATTAAAGTCAGAAACGCCACAAATACATTAGACATGACAAATTTGTTGATGGAAGATGCCCACACAGATGATCTAAGGAGGCTAACATGGAATGCTCTCTTTTCCCCAGAGGTTATGATGAAGTGTGGTACCATGCTAGATGAAATTGAGTGGTCTGAGGGATGTGTGATCTTGCTGAGGCAATAATTTGTCAAAATATTCCTGGCAACCTATCCATCCTCAGTTAAGATTTCGAGGCAGGTGGGTTACAACCCTACCAGGAAGACCAAGCACCTAAAGGAAATGATGAAGGCCTTAAACAAGGAATTTTGCCTACTTAAGAAAAACCCTCCTAATTTTCCACAGCTTTCCAAGGTATATATCATGTGGCAAAACTTTAAAAAGGAAGTATGGGTCTCTAAAAGGTCATTTCAAGATCCGCACTGGTGTAATATACTGTACACCTGAAAAAAGAAAAACCCAAACAACTTTTGGATTCTAACACACTGCTAAATAATTTAACTCCAACATAAATTAATCTACCTGGGTCAGCCATCTGCTGCAGCATCAAGTGGGATCTCAGGCATACCAGCTGTTGGGAAAGAAAGGGCTAGTCAAAAGCAAAGAACCAACATGGATCTCCTTGGATTTCCCAGCAACACCTACTCTGAGGTTTTCCATGAACAACAGCCAGTAAAGGTGATCAAGAAAGCCCACACCAGAGCTGCAACTGGTCCCAATTGCCTGCTGCAGGTCCTCTTCAAAGTTAACCTACGATTCTATAATCAGGAATCATTCTAGACTCTGGGAGATGCTCCATAATACATCTGATCTTCAAGGAGGGTGCCATCCACAACCCAGCAAATTACAGACTCCTAGCCCTCTTGGATAATAAGGCAAATTATTATGCAAGCCTGCTTCTTCAGGATTTGGACAACTGGGCCACTGATTCAAAAACTGTTCCACTGAACCAAACAGGACTCTGATCTATACTGACTCTGGTCTCAAGCAGGGGTGCGTACTTCAGTCTCTACAATGCAGACTTGTCTGTTGAACTAGATGAGGTTAATGCCCTCGCCCCAAAACTGGGAGTTCAATCCATCTCAAACCTACTTTACGCCAATGATCTCCTATTACTCAGTAAGACATGTGTTGGCCTTCAGAGAGTACTTGACACATTGTACACCTTCATTATTAAATCTAAATTTGTCGACACTCTCAATAAAACCAAGACCCATAAAATAAGAGGGAAAATGAGCATTCCAGGGTCATGGACATCAATGGTTAAAAAGTAGAAAAGGAAACAAAGCATAAGTAATTAGGAGTTGTTATTGACAACAGGTGGTTATACACTGCACACAGCCATCTAATCAAGTAAAACATGGCGCCACTGATAACAGTACTTCACCCACTAAAAAACAAATTGTGGGGACCCACATTCAGTCCGCTACTAAAAGTCATGAGTGCCTTATTGTTTCTATAGGTTACTTAGTTATGTGAAATAATGAAGGGCAAGCATGCTGCATCCCTGCCCCTCCTTGTAGCCAACACGTATAGTTCCATCTTCAGACTCCCCAGGTGCACTTTAAAGGTCCAGGTTCACCTTGAGTTTGGTCTAGCGAGCAAATGTGTCAAAGCAGTTTCGGCTCACAGTGATTCCTGGCGGCGGGGAGGCACGTAGGGGGGAATTAATACATTTAAATTTTTAAATGAAATTACAAAACAACGTACCTTCTCCATCGCGTGCCCCTCCTCTCTCCCGCGTCGTCGCTGCACGCAGGCACAGGCTCCCAGCCTGCCCTGCAGCCAATCCTGACGTTGCTGGGCTGCAGAGAGCCCTGTGCGCATGTGTGTTTGGCCGGCCCGAGACGTCCAGCCAAACATACATGCACAGTGAGGGGGGACTACTGTGCACTCCCACTCAGTGCACGTCACCTCCGTGGCCCCGCCCCTTTTCTTTGAAAGGTTTTGCAGCTGCCGCTGCTGGCAGGGGACGACACTCCTCCGCCCTAATGGAAGAGCCACCCCTGGTCACAGGGTCCACTTAGCTCAACTCAATACTTTAGACCCTCTCATGTGGCACAAGAGCTGCTCGTCTTGCAGGCGGTCTCCTCATCTATGCTATCCTGAGGAATCCATATGTGCGCTACAGGAGGACAATTTATTGTCACAGTCGATGTCAACCGCATGTTTTGAAAAAGCGATTAGCAACTTGCTACATGAGCAATCTGTGCTGGAGGACAAACATTGTTACATGAAACGTAGTCATGCATGGCAAAATATAAACACGTACACCACCGTAAAACCACAGCCCTACATAGATATCTGTTTTTCCAGAGCACTGAAAAGTAAATTTTTACCGCCCAGACTTGCCGTCCATTCAACTTTAGTGAGTCTTTCATCTTGGCAAAAAAACAGACGTGGACCACAGTTGTAGGCTCTATGAAGCAACGAAGGAACCTTTACCACAAATTATTTGTAATTACCGGGCATTATTGGACGAACAACGTTTCAAGCTTCGGAAACTGTTTAATCAACTGTCAGTACGGAAGTGCAGACAAGCTGTCTCCCAGGCATCGAATCCCATTAACACACGGCTGGTTTGCTTCGTACGATATATTGTCTTATTTTATAAGAAAGTAGAGCAATACTCAGCACGGCACAAAAGCTCACCTCAATGAAGATCGAACAAAGGCATCCTGAGACTGTTCGCCCTTACTTTTAGGGTGACACCTCTCAATATGTCCTGTACTAGTTTCAACATGCCCCAGTCCTAAACATTTCAAATATCCTAGTGAGCACCTTTGACTCCTAAGGACCCTAGGCAGCATTACAAAAAGACAGTAGACATTGTTTTAACCAAGGAAATAGCTACCTTTTTAACTGTATATTTGTAACAAATAGCTTTTTATTATTTTAATGCCTGTAACGGTCTTTATTGACTGCATGACTAATAATAAACGTGTATAACTTATTAGCCACATTAGCACTATCGAGATTGATTTTCTGGAAATACACGATACGACCTATGGAAGGAAATTGCAACCAGTCTGTTCTGTAAAGGTACAGCATGGAACACCGTTCTCTATGTCTACTGCCAGGTCCCCGTGTACTAAATAGCATATTCCATATTGGATGCTTATCAGGGAAAGTAGAAACAGTTGTAGTGAATCAACCCATTTGCAGGATGAGTATAATATCATTAAATGCATCTCTGAACGAGATTACCTTCCTAGGGTGCTTGTAGAAACCAAGAGAAAAATTGTAACATGTCGGTGACATGCATCAGGGGTGTGTGTTGCATCACAATGCACAACAGCAAACCATGGGAAAGGTACAGAATACTGACTTAACATTGAGGCATTTTTAAGGGTGACCACATCATTGGTAGGGATCTGGACACGCATCTCCCTATTACATACTAAAAAGCATGATCACTTAGGGGCATGCAGCTCCAGAGTGATCTCATGGCCCTACAGCTTAGTAATTTGCTTAAACTCACACAAGAGGTTCTTCAGTTGTGACAAATGCATGGCCTGTAAATCCACCAAAAATTTTAGAGTTTACCAGATTCACAGAGGGCAGACTGAAAGGATAAATAAACAGACATAAAGATCAAATATACCCAGTTGTCAGCTATTTTGCTGAGAGACATGATTCAAATCTTGTTTATTTGATTTTTTTTTGTCATCAACAGAATCCCCCCCATCAAGACGTGGAGGAGACAGACTGAAAAAAACCAGGACGTTGGAATCAAGGATGGTGTTAATACCTATTTTACAACATGCCAAGGGGGAAACTGTACATGGGTAGGACAACCCTTAAACAATGAGTGTTTGAAGACAATAACCAGAAATGTGGACTATACATAACACCCAGATGGAGCTCTCATAAAATCCAGAGTTGTAGATGGCCACCATGGAAGAAATTGCCCCCTTACAATCTCTCATGTTATTTACATCAGGCTACCCATCGCACTTCACCTTTATGGTTCACTGGACACAGAGATCATTCAGAAGCACATTCCAAGGAGGATAAATGTGATATATTAAAATGATTAAAATGTGGAATGCATTATACTGTATTAGTTGATGAACGTGTCACGGGGAGTATCCATTAGACTCTGTGTCTTTCTTCTATGTCTGTTAGGCTGTCAGATATATTGTGAAATTAATTTAAAAAATGAAGTATTAAATTATGTATTAGGATGCTAATGTGAGTTGACCATACGGTATTTAAAGAAATATTATCAGTATGTGAAGTATAACTTCCATTTCCATTGTAGTCCCTTATTTTAATTTGGATCACTAATGCACATAGTATGGTCTGACAAAGGCATTGTATGCCAAATTTGTACCAATAAATTACTGTGAGCACGAGCACTTTGGAGTGGGCCTCCTTCTTCACGAAAGTTTGTTTTGGACTTACTGGCTTGTTGTGGTACCCATCTGCCCTGTAATGAAAATGTAGTCTCTCTGCCATATTATTAATATCTTCCAAACTCCATTCTGTGGATACAACCTTGATTGCTCAGGTTTCAAGGACTTAAAAGTTGGCAAAATTCCTTTAATTATGTGTTTCACTGCTGTTGACTCACATATGTATACTAACCCTGGAAAGGATTATTTCTTCTTTATCATTCATAAAATGGGTTTATTAAATGGGAATATGGTGTGATACAATCCTAAGAGAACATTTGTTCGGGTTAGGTTTTTTTTTTTAAAGAAAACTCTGAATACCTTATTGTGCCCAACTTCTTTAATGTCGCTCGTTTCTTCCTTGCATGCAAATACATTCCCAGGTTCTGTTGAAAGGTCTGATTTCACCCAGCGTTTCTCTAGAAAGCAGAACTACAACTGGTTATTCTTTCTCATAGGTGGCAAAATTACCTTAAAGTTGCCTATCAAAATTTCTAAAATTGTTTAGATATGATGCAGAATGATTGTGACATGCAGGCTATCCAGAGTTTTTCTATTTGGGGAAAGTTAAAATAAACAATAATACCATTCTCTCAAAATGTTTATACCAATTTATTTATATGCCTCCCATTTTACAAATACTGGGTCCTGATCTATAAGATACCTGAAAAATTTCCAAGATGCGACAAGAAATAGCTAGATGATTTTACAGGCATTAAATAACATTGTAAAGGTGTAAAGTTTCAGAGTAGCTGATTTGGGAATTTACAATAACCTTTATTTTACAGTAACTGTCAGTGTGGCTCTGGAGTGCATCAGACAAATCTGGTTTAAGAAGGAATCTGAGACAGATACAATTAAGCCTTTAATACTTTGTCACTATTCAATTCCGACAGAATTATTCCTAGGCCCAGAATTAAAAGAGTAACTGTTTCAAAAACAAGACCATCATTATGTAAAATTCAGAAGCGAAAAGGGAAAGAGTTTTGTCAAATATACTCTCCTTCCACAATAACGTGGTTAAATCATCTGGAGTTGAACAAGTTTATTAACGCTCAAATGACACCATCAACCTCCAGGCAGCTGAGCAGTCAATCGGCAACTGATCTTAACGATTTCACGCACACACGTGCATTCTACTTACCTCATAAATTCAATACTCTGTGGCGAAATTGCAACCCATAACAGGTTCATTTGTGTCCAGTTAATGCTTGCATATTTCTTCACCTGGTGAAAATTCTGCATCCATAAACATCATGCATTTTAATATGCCATGAAATCGACAACTTGCACTCATTTCCTAGGAGAGTTCCTGGGATTTTTTGTGAATCCCTTAAATGTTAGGAATTTGCTCTAAACGTATCAGTAACCTTGCATGAACGCATCTATTTTTTTCAACAGGCCTTTTGGTAGAGCTACTGATATTACATCTTTTGTTTACTCATAACTGAAACATTCACACATTAGCAAATAATCTGCTTGTGTTTTCCAGTTTATTGTATCAATACCGACTGTGGGGCCACCATTGAACTGCAAAATAATTTTATGGCAAGAGCAGAGGCTCCTATTATGCATTTGTCTTTTCTTTATTTTTAATAGCAGCTCCAGTCAAGAACAAACTACAAATCCCATGAGGGTAATAACAAACAGCCAATGGGAGACAAAAGGTAGTTTCAATCAGTGCACCAATCACAGACAATCCACTGTAATAATACCTGTCTTGACTGAGAACAGCTCTCTTTTCTTGCTGCTCGCAGTCAAGAGAAGTATTATTTTTCCTTCACTTTCACTACATAATATGTAAATTTGGTGTTTAGTGTTTGCTTTGTTGTTTATTATGGTACCGCTTTACTTAAAGTTTTTATAACAGTCGGCTTGTAGCCGCATGTGTTCTGTTCTTTTTAATTTTTTTACCAGGATGGAGTAACACCGAAACAGAACAAAATACATTGTCACTTAAAAAAAAAAAAAAAAAATCAGCCAGACTTTTCTAAGAAATAATCCCTCCAGATCAAAGAGAACTTTTTAACACTGCCTACTCTGCTAGCATATCTCATTTCCTGAACCCTGACTATTTCCATTCTCCTCAGCACACGTCGGTTAATTGCTGCGTTTGCTGAGGAGACTGCCATCGCTTACCGGTCCTCCTTTTGAGTTTGTTTGAAACCGGGGTTTTTTCAGGATTCACACTGCGTCCAAGCCGGTGCCTCTGGCAGTTACTCGATCTACTTGCACTTGTGTCCCAGCTGGGATTTTCCCTTCGCAGTAAGCTTTGTCCCGCCCATTGGCGGGGCTTAGCTGTCTTTCTCACCCTGTGTGAGAAAGTTAATCCTTTCTTCACACAATTTGGTATTAGTATTAACGGACTGTTTACCATAGACAGTAATATGTCCCATATTTCTCATGATGAGGAGGAAGACGTCCTAAAGGAGAATTTAAGTGATTTTCTTCAGTTATCAGTTGACCAGGCTATGTCAGCTTCCTGGCAAAAGCTGTCAAAGAATTTGGAGAATTCTGTGGAAACTTAGGGCCTGATTACAACTTTGGAGGAAGGTGTTAATCCGTCCCAAATGTGACGAATACACCACCAGCCGTATTACGAGTCCATTATATCCTATGGAACTCGTAATAGGGCTGGTGGTATATCTGTCACATTTGGGACGGATTAACACCTCCTCCAAAGTTGTAATCAGGCCCTTAGTGTCTAAAACCGTGCTGGCCCATTCTGCGGGGGAAAGCAGAAAGCGTCCTACCACGTCAAAAAATCCTAAAACAACGCGGTTGGTGAGTGACAAAGCTTCACATGTGACAGAGGACACGGTTCCGCAAAGGCCTCCTGGTAAGGAGGGGTTCATGTTGAAGACTTCAAGGAAGTGCATGGTTAAATCGAAACATTTATCCTCACCGATTAAGATAACAAAAATTTTAGACACTGATGATGAGGTGCAGGACCCTAACTCGGACTCGGATCATTCCGATAAGGACGTTGGAGATCTTTACTCCCCTCCTCCTTTTAAAAAACCCAAACCTGGGGTTCAAGATTTATCAGGTCCTAGCACAATCTATGATACGCAAGGGGTCCCTATGTTCGACCCAAGTGATATACAACATTCAAATTCCATGGAATGGGTCCCTACTGAACAGGTGGCAGACCACGTAACAGCCAGATTACGTACCCCTTTAGATAAGCAGGGGCGGGCAAAACTTAGATCGGAATGCCCTTGTCCTGCCTTAGCCTCTAAGATCACTGCAACCCCTACGATTGACTCTTCTTTAGTCACCTTCTTTACCAAATACGGCAAGGACCCCCGGAAAGGGGTAGATAAAGCCTGGTCTACGTGCCAGGACAAGCTCTTGGACGTTGTGGGTCCTTTAACTCGAATCTTGGATTTGGCCATATCGGCCAGGCTGGAACACGTCTCAATTGACCCTGCCGAACTTTTATTATTGGCACAATGCGCTGTTTGTTTGTTAGGAAATGCAAATTCCTCTATTACACATGAGCACAGGAAGGGACTCTTACTTAAACTCGATCCAAAGTTGATAAACCTTGCTGGTTCGGATCCTGGCGCAAAAGCAGAAGGCTTGCTGTTTGGGGACTCTTTCATAAAGGAATTAAGCAAGTATGTAGCAACCTTCTCTTCTCTGGACAAGGCACAGCAGTCATTAAAAAAAATGTTTTCAGCTCGGGTTTTCACCAGGGCCGGCAGAGGTAGGAACCGCTTTGTCGGCCGTTCCTACACTAATCAAGGTTCCCGCGATTTCTACAACAACGTCAGCTCTGCACAGGACTACAGACCGCAGTTCTACCCTCAAAGGAGCAGAGGATTTAGAAACAAAGGAAGTCGCAATTCCAGATTTGTTGCACAATCCGGTAAATCAACATGTCTATTCTCCAGTTGTGGGGGGTTGTATTTCTCGGTGACTGCCAAAATGGGCACAGCTCACGAAGGACCCTTAGGTCTTAAATACTGTCCAAGCTTATGCTATAGAACTCTTTTCAGAACCTTTTCAAGAAAGTTTTCCGCTCCCCCTCAGTTTTCACTCCAAATGACAGAATTAATTTCTTTAGAAATTCAATCTCTTTTGCAAAAACAGGCAGTAGTTCCTTGTTCGCTAGATCCTTCAGGCTTCCTCAGTTCTATATTTCTAGTTCAGAAAAAGAACAAGAAGATGCGCCCAGTTATCAACCTCAAACAGTTCAATCAATTCGATCTATATCGCCACTTCAAGATGGAAACCATCCTTCATCTCAGGGACAGATTGCTTCAAGGAGATTGGATGGTAAGGCTAGATCTCCAAGATGCATATCTTACGGTTCCCATTCACCCGGTCTCCCAGAAGTTCCTTCAATTTCAGTAGGCCGGTCAGACTTATCGTTTCACCTCCCTTCCCTTTGGTCTGTCCTCCGCTCCTTGGTGTTTCACAAAATTAATGAAGCCAGTAGCTGCTTTTCTCAGAGCTCGAGGCATCAAACTAGTCATCTACTTGGACGACATTCTGATTATGAACCAGAATCGCACTTCTCTTCTGTCTCAAATGCATCTTACTTGCGTCCTACTTTCAGATCTAGGTTTTATTATAAATTACGAAAAATCTTCTTTAGATCCGGTCCAAAGGATCAAATTTTGGGGTTTTCTGGTGGACACTGTCTCGGCCACTCTTCTCCTTCCGTCTTCAAAGATAAAGTCTATCAAGTCGGAGATACTTCTGATGTTACGCAGTTCGTGTCTATCCCTCAGATCCTTAGCAAGGGTGGTAGGTCTTCTTTCTTCTTCAATTCAGGCTATTTTCCCAGGTCCTCTGCATTACCGGGCTCTGCAGAGGCAAAAAAATTGTCACCTTCAAAAAGGGTTAGCCTACACGGATTTCATTGCCCTAGACCAGGATTCCCGCACGGAAATTCAGTGGTGGATAGACCATTTAGACGCCTGGAACGGCAGGACTATCTTCGCATCAACCCCAGATCTTGTATTAGAGTCAGATGCAAGTCTGTGGGGCTGAGGGGCCCGGTGTGGTGCAATCTCAACTGGAGGCTCATGGTCTCTAGAGGAGTCAAAACTGCACATAAATGGTTTAGAGATGCTTGCCGGCTCCTTTGCAATCAGGAGCCTCGCAAGAGACAGAATTTCCTGTTCGGTTCTTCTCAGAATGGACAACGTTTTTGCAGTCCGTTACATCAACCGTCTGGGAGGCACAAAATCCAAACCTTAAGCGGAATTAGCAAAAGGGTTTTTGGGAGTTCTGTCTGCAAAACAAGATTTCCGTTCATGCGGAGTATCTCCCGGGCAACCTCAACTATGTAGTGGATGGGTATTCTTGCCATTTCCGGGACTCCAGCGACTGGATGCTCAATACGCAGGTCTTCAACACCCTTCTCCATAAATGGGGCCCCTTCCACATAGATTTATTCGCTTCCCGTCTCAACGCTCAACTCCTGCAAATCTTCAGTTGGCATCCGGACCCTCTAGCACTTGCCTTTGATGAGTTTTCCCAGGATTGGTCATCCTCCCTGAATTACGCATTCCCTCCCTTCATTGTGATTTCCAGGGTATTGGCGCAAGTAAGGCATCAACAAGCCTCTCTGGTGCTCATAGTTCCATTCTGGCACTCCCAGGTGTGGTTCCCTTCTCTCCTAGAATTATCAATCGAGCCTCCGTTCCTAATTCCCTCCTTCCCAGATCTCCTGAACAATCCCCAGGGCCTCTGTCACAGTTGTGGTACTGAAAATTCTGGACCCGTGTTATAAACATCGTCGTATCACAACGATTTTGGTATCAGCAGACCGGGAATGATTAGAATAGTATGCACAAGCATTGTATTAATATTCAGGTAACGAAATCACCCGAATATCAGAGTTTCCGTCCTGAACCCTCGTGTTCCATTTAAACGACAGCCATTTATTGATTGCCCTCACATAGGCCAATGTCTAATGCTGAAAACGAGTCTGAAGGACACGTACATCTTTGCTGACTCCTCTGTGACCTGGGCAAGCTGACTCCACTGCCTGTAGCCAAACCTGTTCGGCCAGTTTCTTTCCCAGTGGCCGAATGAGATTAGTATCAAGGCACAACACATCATAAAACCTTTCATCACACACAAACCATGCCTAATCTTACACGCACCTGTCCCCGTTTCTTTCTTTATGACTTGCTTTACAAGGAGGAGGTGCCCGTTTATATTGGGGGTCCGTCGATATCTGATGAAAGTACTAAGCCTTGCCGGGTAATTGATTGAGGGCTGGACAAACTGAAATATGGGCTTGTCATCATAAACCTGCTATTTCTTTGTAGTGAAAATATGTGAATGGTCAACTGTAAAATAAGGAATGTTTGCCTAAAGCATAATATTTTGTATAAAAGAGAAGGTTAGCTTTGCAAAGGGAGCAGTCTCCTGAGAATATACACCGTGTTGTACTTCTAGGATACCTGTTACTGGCTGCAGCCAATAAACAAGATCATTGACTTCACCAAGAAGACTCTGGCCCTCATTACAACTTTGACGGGCGGCGGAGGCCGCCCGCCAAAGTTGCGCCGCAGGAATACCGCACCGCGGTCTGAAGACCGCGGCCGGCATTCTGAGTTTCCTGCTGGGCAGGCGGGCGGCCGCCTTAAGGCCGCCCGCCAGCCCAGCGGGAAACAACCTTCCCACGAGGACGCCGGCTCGGAATCGAGCCGGCGGAGTGGGAAGGTGCGACGGGTGCTACTGAACCCGTCGCGTATTTCACTGTCTGCTATGCAGACAGTGAAATACAAGCGGGGCCCTCTTACGGGGGCCCCTGCAGTGCCCATGCCATTGGCATGGGCACTGCAGGGGCCCCCAGGGGCCCCGCGACACCCCCTACCGCCATCCTGTTCCTGGCGGGCGAACCGCCAGGAACAGGATGGCGGTAGGGGGTGTCAGAATCCCCAAGGCGGCGCAGCATGCTGCGCCGCCTTGGAGGATTCTGACGGGCAGCGGAAAACCGGCGGGAGACCGCCGGTTTTCCTGCACTGACCGCGGCCAAAGCGCCGCGGTCAGAATGCCCTAAGGGGCACCGCCAGGCTGTCGGCGGTGCTCCCGCCGACCGCGAGCCTGGCGGTCACAGACCGCCAGGCTCGTAATGAGGGCCTCTGTGTTTCTGTAGTCTGAAACAGGAAGGACTCGAAGTCTTAGGGTGTGTTCCCTGGCACCGCTGGGTTCTGAAAAACCCAGTACTTCAGTTGGCGCCCAACGTGGGGCGATTTTTTAGCGGTACCAGTCCAAGCCAGAGGTTCGTGAGGAGCTTCGTGTGATAATTCTGGAGGAAGGCCGCCACTTCATCGACCCCTGTATGTCGACGTGGTCCGAAAGTCTTTGCTGCGAGGTTCCCTGCTTTCCGACGGCTACGAAGGACTGCTGCCCTGACTATCACCCTGTTTTGGACCCTTGATGATTTGGTAGAGCGAAACGATAAACGAGTCTTCTGGTGACGTCATCGATACCTCAGTTAAGTATACGTGGAGCGTCTCCCAGTCCTTAGTTTGGTTCTTAGTTTGGTATCCCCTTGGGATCTTTGATTTGGAACTTGCAAGTACCAAAGCCGAGGGATTCGTGTATTCACAAGACTATCGTATTCGATAATCCTTTGAAGTTTGAAGCTAGACTAGAGAGCGAAGATGCCTGGTCTTAGCAGATATGGAAATTTGTTTTGTCTTGGTTATAATAGGGATTCCCGATTGGAGGACTCGTGTCCGGTTCCTCCGATTGGAACTCCAACCTATGAACTATATGTGAAACATGGCATAGGCCCCATCATATATAATGAAGTATGGATCCGATACACCAGGAAAGATGGTGTTTTAAAATGGCCCCAATATGGTAGTTTTGACACAGAGATTCTGAATAATCTGGAGGTTAAACTTTTTAAGAAGAAAGCCGGCCAGCGATGTTTGACTCTTTCCGCCTATGGCGTAAGGAAGCCAAACAGAAGGAAATTAAATTAGCAAAGAGAAATAAGAGGGAAGAGGGTATCTCGATAATGCAAGCTGCCATGCAGTTTAAAGATGATGAAGAAGAACAGATGAATGAGCAGTTGCACAGGCAACGTAAAATGGTGACCGATAAATGTTATCCAGTTCTTCCGCTTCTTCAGCAAGATGCAGCAAAAGAACTTGAGAAAGATCCTTTAATGTCACACTTGTTGAGGTCGCCACCCCCTTATGCGCAGAATGCTACAGCACCCCCGCAACCTTTAGCTCTGCAACCTCCGGTTATTGTGCCTCAGGTTCTTCCACAGCCGCCAACTCCTTTTCAGTTGGCTCCTACTACTATGGCGAAGCCCCTTCAAGGGCCACCGACTTCGCTACCTGCTCCATCTGTACCTCCTGCGACTTTATGTACTACATCGACTGCTTCTTCTGGTGTTCTTCCTGATACTGCCTCTGCGTCTGCTTCTGCGTCTGCCTTGCCTCCCTCTGTTTTTCCTCCTGTTCTTTCATCAACTTCTCCTTCTGTCCGACAGAGAATGACAGATACTGTTGCCAGCCTTATATTTCCTCTCTTTGGGTCGTCTGGTGTGACCCCAGATTCGGAGCGTAAGCAGTCGCGTAGTCAACTGCCTAATTCTCAAGAGAGAGAAATGTTGGACCGTATGGCGCGTAAATGGGTTGATTACCCTTTGAGATACGATGTAGAGTCTGTTATGGATGTCTTCCGTCAATGGGGAGCACCAAAACAAAGATATGTTTTTGAGAAAATGTGTGCTTTCCTTTGTGAGGAATTGGAAGATAATGATTTGGAAACAAATCCGCCTGATTTGTGCCGTGTACGGTTTGAGTTTGCAAAGGGCACGATTGTGGGTCCCGATGTTGAGACAGCAGTTGCGACGTTGTTGTCCTTTAGGAATAAGGATCCTTCTCAGTCATTGTTCCAGCATAACTCCTCTGTTAAAAAAAAGGTGCGACAGTACCCAATGAGAGAAGTCCCTCGGTATGGAAGGACGCTGTTGAGGCTGATGATGCTAATCACATTGATGCTGTCCCAGCTCATTTTCAGCGTGTTTGGGTACATGTTCCGTGGAAGCGAGCTGAAGTTTTAGCCCTTAAGCAGACTTTGCCTGATCCCCGTAAAAACCCTGCAGGGTATTATAAGGAATTATCACAGACTGCAGACTCATGCATTATGAATTTAGCCGACATAGATATGTTATGTGGGAATGTTGTTCCACAGCCTTTGTGGGGATTGATTCGCCATACAGATCATGCACAAGAGTTAGGAGACTCATGGGCTAATATTAGTGCTGCAAATGATAGACAAGTTGGAGGTGCCAAGCCTGATCCTTTGGTAGCAGAACTGCCTGCTAGGATCATTACTTACATGAAGACTTTAATGCCTGCGATGCGTGTGAATTGGGATAAATTGTCTGCGTGTCAGCAGAAGAAAGATGAAACAGTGTCTGATTTCTTCACCAGGTTTGAGGAAACGTTTATCGACCACAGTGGTCAAGATATGAGTACAGAAGGTGGTCAACGTTGTTCGTCGACAAGTTTGTGCACAATTTGCTTGCCGAGCTGTGTAAGAAATTGAAGGATTCAGAGAGTTCTTGGGCCGTTTCCTCTTCAGCACAAATATTGTCTACTGCACAGTACTACAAAAATAGGGATAAAGATGAGAAGGATAGAGCAGACAAGAAAACTAAAGAATTAAAGACGAAGGTTCTTTTACAACAGGCGTATCCGCCACGTGGTGGTCAGAGTAACTATCAGCAACCTCAACAGTTCCAGAGAAACTCGCAAAGGTTTGAGTTTTCTCAACCACGTGTTCCTGTAGGTCCCAATCAGTGTTCATATTGTAAAGAAGAGGGTCATTTCAAGTATAGTTGTCCTATTTTGTTACAGCGTACGAATGGTGCTTCTGGCGCAAGAGGTCGAGGTGTTCAACAAGCTCCTAGAGGTAGAGGACATGGAAGTTTCCCCCAGAACACGCGTTCCTTTCTGTCTCAAAACTCAATGAATAGTTTTGACCAGCAACATAACGCGTCTGGTAGGAGGGCTCAGTACCATGCTGACGACTACTATGCAGAAGATGAGAATCTGGAAGGTAATAATTGCTAGGACAGCCATAGACGAAGGGAGGGAGTTTTTTTAGTTCCAGTGGATCAGAATGGACCTTATGTTAAGGTGATTGCCTCAGGTGTGTCGGAGCCTTTTCTGTTAGATACTGGTGCTACAAAGAGTTCTATTATGCACTCAAAACTCCCTGGCGCACCATTGTCTGGCGAGATGAATGTTTCAGTAGGTTTTTCTGGCGCCCCGGTTAGAAACCCGATTTCTAGTCCTATGTCCCTTTCTGTTGGACCTTGTGAATTGGAAGCACCTCTTATTCTGACGACAGGTTGTGGTGAAAACTTGTTAGGATTGGATTTGTTGAAAAGATTGTATGCGACATTATATTGTTCTCCTTCAGGAGTACAACTTACACTGGGTAGGAAAATGGTCTCTCCAATGTATTTGTCAAAGGATAAACTTCCGACTGAATTGTCATTTCTTCCTGATACCATTTGGGCTACTGGTCCTAATGACGTGGGTCTTTTGGAAATACCACCTTATGTTGTGACATTAAAAGCCAATGTTAAATTACCACGCATTCAACAATACAAGATCTCTAGTGAACGTGAAAAGGCGTTGCTAGCGATCATTTATGATTTAATTGAAAAAGATGTAATTGAAGAGACAAGAGGCAACGTTTGTAATAGTCCTGTTTTGCCTGTTTTGAAACGTACTGACCCCTCTAAGCCACCTGTTTACAGGCTCGTGATTGATCTTAGAGAGGTAAATAAAATAGTTGTGCCACAGTTTCCAGTTGTTCCTGATATCACGGCCATATTGACTATGATTCCAGCTTCCGCCACCTGGTTGTCGGTGATCGACTTAAAGAATGCTTTCTTCAGCATCCCGATTGCAGAGGAGAGCAGGGATATTTTTGGATTCAGTTTAGGAGGCCGAAGTTTCCGCTTCAAACGTGCTCCACAAGGCTACTGTGAAAGTCCATCAATATATAGTCAGGCTTTAAAAACACAGCTTGATGCAATTGTTTTACCTGACGGCGCTACCCTTATTCAGTACATTGATGATTTGCTAGTCGCTACAGATACTGAAGAGATTTGTAAAGAAGCCACCTTGTTGTTGTTGCGTCATTTGTCTGATTTACATCACAAAGTGTCCCTTTCAAAACTGCAATATTGTCGACAAGAAGTGACCTACTTAGGTCATCTCTTATCGAAGGAGGGAAGGAAACTGACCTCAGAAAGAATTCAGGCAATTGCAAAATTGAGTGTGCCAAGGACACAGAGAGAAGTACGTGCTTTCTTGGGCATTACATCATACTGCAGACAATGGATACCGAATTTTTCTTTGCTGGCCAAACCTTTGGTAGCATTGACCTAGAAAGATACACCAAACCCTGTTCCGTGGTCTGAAGATTGTCAGAAAAGTTTTTCCGAACTGCGTAATGCATTGTGTTCGGCTCCTGTGTTGGGTACCCCCGACTACAGTAAACCCTTTACACTGTATGTCCATGAGAAAGAGGGTTGTGCATTGTCAGTGCTGACACAGTCTTTTGGAGACAAGCAGCGCCCATGCGCATATTTTTCATCAACTTTGGATCCGGTAGCTAAAGCATTGCTGAGTTGCTTGAGAGCCACAGCGGCAGCAGCTGTTTCTATTCGACAGTCTGCTGGGTTAGTGATGAATAATATGTTGATTGTGATGGTTCCACATGCAGTGGACACGTTGTTAAACAGGACCAAGACACAGCATTTAACTAGTGCTTGATTGTCAGGTTACGAGTTGACACTGTTAGCGAGTCATGTGCACATAAAGAGGTGCAATACGTTGAATCCAGCCACGTTATTGCCGATTTCAGTAGAGACAGATGATGTTGAACAACATGATTGTTTTCTTAGGACAGAAGAAGAAACGAAAGGGAGAGTAGATCTTAAAGATACTCCTCTTGTAGAGTGTGATGGTACCTTATGGGTGGATGGTTCATGCTTCAAGCTTCCGAATGGTGATACGACTGCAGCATATGCTGTCACAACTTTGCATACGATTGTTGAAGCGGCACGTATACCACATAATTCAGCTCAAGCAGCAGAGCTGATTGCACTTACGAGAGCGTG
Organism: Pleurodeles waltl; assembly: GCF_031143425.1. NCBI lineage: Eukaryota > Metazoa > Chordata > Amphibia > Caudata > Salamandridae > Pleurodeles > Pleurodeles waltl. Next base: position 890,343,530 of record NC_090448.1, on the reverse strand, counting down.
TGTGTTATCGAAAGGAATGAAAGTGACCATATATACCGACGGCCAGTATGCGTTTGGTGTGGCCCATAGTTTTGGACGATTGTAGAAAGAACGTGGGTTCCTGACTTCGCATGGAGCTAAAATTCAGCATGGTCAGTTGGTGAATGAGCTTCTTGAGTCACTGACATTGCCATTACAAGTTGCGATTGTGAAATGCAGTGCACACAAGAAGGTTACTGATGATGTTGGTCGTGGCAATGCATTTGCTGACGAAATCGCAAAAGAAACAGCAAAAGATGTGATGAATCGAATGTATGTTGCAGGCTCCGCAAGATGGATTGGTGACGTTGGAATATGTGAAGATACGATAGAGGGTGTGAAATCTATTCAAGCTGAAGCTTCAGAGAAAGAATTGAGTGTGTGGAAAGAAAGTACAGGTAAATTGGATGAAAATGGTTGTTGGGTTGACTTGTCAGAACATCAGCGATGGTTGTTACCCGATGCGTATGTGCTTGCAGTGGTGACAATGGCTCATGGAATGGCCCATATCAGTGTGAAAGGGATTTGTAAGTTGTTGGCTCCAGTATGGCAAAATGCTGGAATTCCTAAATGTGCAGAGAATGTGGTCAAGAATTGCATGGTGTGTCTGAAATACAATCCTGGTAGGGGAACCCCAACTCCAGCTGGTCATTTTGCGCCTCCAACGTATCCGTTTGAGGTTTTGCAGCTAGATTTCATCAACATGGAAAGGTGCAACAATCTGAAATACGTACTCGTTGTTGTTTGTGCTTTTTCAAGATGGGTAGAAGCATATCCCTTAAAAGACAACACTGCCTTATCCACAGCTAAAGCCCTTGTCAAAGAATTCTTCCCTAGGTTTGGAATGCCGAGAATGGTCTGGAGTGATAATGGGAGTGCATTTGTGGGTCGAGTGATGAAAAAAGTATGTGAAGGGCTAGGTATCCAGCAAAAATTCCACCCTGCAAATCACCCCCAATCAGCTGGACTAGTAGAGTGCTATAATGGCACGCTAAAACTGAAGTTGGCAAAGATACAAGCGAGCTCTGGTTTTAAATGGCCTGACGCTCTGCCTCTAGCACTCCTATCAACAAGAATGACTGTGCATTCGCGAGTGGGACTTAGTCCCTATGAAATCGTGTTTGGCCGCCCGGCCAACATATGGGGAGTGAAAAGACCAACAAAATTCAGTGAGATCGAACACCCTGTACTGCTTGATTATTTGTATGAATTGACGGCTAAATTGCGTGTTCTACACCAACAGGTTCACGATACTCTGCCTCAGGTCTCTGAAGCTCCAGGACATCTTATCGATCCCGGATCATGGGTGCTGGTCAAGAACTTCCAGCGGACAAAGAATGACCAGCCCCGTTGGACCGGCCCCTACCTCGTCCTTCTCTCAACAAGATCAGCTGTTCGAGTGGAAGGGTGTTAGAAATGGGGTTTCTGGTTGGCTAGGGTATGCACCTCAGCCAGGCAGAACTTACCCACTCTAGTCAGGGCAAGGGAGTTACACGTCCAAGATAACCCCTGCTCACCCCCTTGGTAGCTTGGCACGAGCAGTCAGGCTTAACCCGGAGGCAATGCGTAAAGCGTTTGCACAACACACACATACATGTGACGCAATATCCCCACCACCAAGGAAACACAACACCAGATTATATAAAAATACACTGTATTGTACACAACGTAATTATTAGACCAACATCACATAACAGTACTATCCTGCTACCTTAGCAGTTGTCAGAACGTTACACATTAGTTACTCTGCAAACTAGCAGTAGTCACACATAACACACAGGTTACTCAGTATTCTGCAACATAAGCAGTAGTCAGGAACACGTTATCACATTAGAACACTTGTCATAAGCATATCATAAAACGCCCATAGTAGGAACATTAGAAAATCTATGGCAAGTTAGCAAACATATTAGCAAGTCATGCCCATAAAAGGAACATGTGCACACATATGTAAAAGCATCAGGGAACAGGTAGGCAATACATCATAATTAATAAAGTCTGTAGAAAGAACTTAAATTATGATTCTATTGGTCCGTTTAACAGTACCTGATAGATGGAAGAGGCACCTCCAGTGCCTAAAACAAATAATGGGGCCCCCGGCGCTCTTCTGCACAAAACGGGGTCCTCCCTGATCATGGCAGACCGAGAGGGGCGGCACGCACCCTCTCTGACTTCTTGACGGGCCCCTTCTGGGACCCGTGATCACTGGGGCCCCCCCTGAACCTCCACCGGCCCTCCTGAGGGGGGCCCAGGTCGCCCAATAAGTTTAAAGGGTGGAGGGGGCGATCGCGCCCCTAGGTCAGTGACCGGGGAGAAGGGAACTCTCGTTCCTCCCCGTGTCCTGCGTGCCAGGGGGGCAGCCGCCCTTGTCCGCGGTGCGGCTGCCCCAAAAGGAAGTATAAGGAGCAGGGACCTCCGTTGAGGTCCCTCGCCGGCTTCCTGCGGCAGCTGCACCCGGCCTGGTGCACGGACCGCTTCCCTGCCGTCCCTCGTCCACGAGGGAGGCAGTTCCGGGAGCGTGTGCCGGCGTGTGCCCCGGGGGCGCTCCGTAGAGCGCGCGTCACCCGGGAGCACGACAGGAGCGGCCCTGCTCCTCTCTGCACCTCCGGCAAGTGCCCCGGGGGCACAATGAGCAGCGCGGTCCTTGCGACCGTTCTCAATGCGGCGCCCGGGCCGCGGCGGTGATTCTGCACCATATAAAAGCGCTGAAGAGGGCGCGAAGGTCCTCTCCTGAGCCCGGGTTGCGGCGGTGATTTTACCGGCATGGAGGAGCGTGTTTTCAGCTCCAAGAAGAGGCGCTTTCCAAAGCGCTAATTTTGGCAAACTTTTGAAACACTACTCGTGTTTCAGGATCCATGCAGGGCTCAGGGGCACTGCACCCTGCCCCTGGGGAGCAGAATCCCTAGAACAGGGCCACAGATGGAGGCCCCAACACAGGCCAGCACAAAGGGGGGTGCAGGCTGGGTGCAAGTCCTTCTCAGCCACCAGGCAGGTTACAGGTCAGCACAGCAGCAGCAGTCCATGGCGGTTCCTGGTGAGTCCTTCCAGTAGTCTGTGTCCAGTTCCAGGTAAATTCAAAACGTCTCCAAATTGTGGGGAAAATTCCCCTGTACTTATAGTCCATTTTTACAGTGTTTTACAATGATAGGGAGAGGAGGTTCCAGCCAGTTACAACTGGTTCTGGGAGTGCCCCCTCTCTCCTTTCAGCACAGGCTCCAAACATCAGTGGGGGGTTAACAACCCTATTGTGTGAGGCCAGGGCACAGCCTTTACAAATGTAGGTGTGCCCCGCCTCTCCCTTCTCTCAGCCCAGGAAGACTATTCAGTATGTAGATGCACCTCAGTGACACCTCCACCCTCCCTGTGTACAGGCTGTCTGAAAAGTATGCACAAAGCCCCAACTGTCACTCTGCCCAGACGTGGATTGGAGTCAAGCTGCAAAACACCAGAATCATAAGCACAGATAAATGCGCACTTTCTAGAAGTGGCATTTCTGTGATAGTAATAAAAAATACACCCACACCAGTAAGCAGTATTTATTATCACCATCACAACCATACCAAACACGCCTAGGCTACCCCTCATAAATCAGACAATACCCCTTACACATAAGGCAGGGCATTTCTAATGCAATCCTATGAGAAGGCAGCACTCACAGCAGTGAGACACCAAGTTAGGCTGTTTGTCACTACCAGGACAGGCCATGCAATATGGCACATGTCCTGCCTTTCTACATACATGGCACCCTGCCCATAGGGCTAGCTAGGGCGTACTTTAGGGGTGACTTACATGTAGTAAAAGGGGAGTTCTGGGCCTGGCAAGTAAATTTAGATGCCAGGTCCCTGTGGCAGAAAACTGTGCACACAGGCCCTGCGCTAGCAGGCCTGAGACAGGTTTGAAAGTCTACTTCAGTGGGTGGCGCAAGGAGCGCTGCAGGCCCACTAGTAGTGTTTAATTTACAGGCCCTGGGTATAGAGATACCACTGTACAAGGGACTTATAGGTAAATTAAATATGCCAATTAGGTATAAGCCAAACATACCAACTTTAGATGGGAGAGCACCTGCACTTTAGCACTGGTCAGCAGTGAAAACGTGCTCAGAGTCCTAGAGCCAACAGCGAGAGGTCAGAAAAACCAGGAGGAAGGAGGCAAAAAGACTAGGGATGACCATGCGTATGGCCAAAAGTCCAACACAACCCCCTACCAGCCAAAAGCCAGGGGAGAACAATCAATACCTTGATGTACTTTCCTGATTGGGGCGATAGAACAAGGACCCAGGCCCACAACAGCAGGGGCATGTTCCAGTTCTACGCCTTCCTGACTCCACTGGGATCTCTCTGTCAATGCGTCCCAGGCAGCCTAGACCAACCCACGGGGATTCTCTAGCTGCCAATGGCCAGAACCAGGTCCCAGGCCATCTAGGAGCCTCTGGTCTCTGAAACCATAATGAGTGGGGGGCGGAAGCCCCAGGTGCAAAGCAACCTGTCTCCACTCCATTTCTGATCAGTTCAGGGGCTCTACCCTGCCACTGATCCACCAACCTAGGGTCCGCACCCATAGGTTCTACAGGGGCTAGAGGCGAGGCTCTCCTCTCTCTACCCCTCCTTCTAGGATCCCGCCCTCCTCTCCTAGGAGGGGTATCACCAGAATCCACACTTGCCAGGGTGCTGGGTACAGCAGCCCTGCACAACTTTCTCGCCAGCCCAGGATCACTACCTGGCGACTGACCACCCAACCTAGGGAAGACACCCTTGGGTTGCACCAGGGTCCGGGGTGGGCTTCCCCTTCCCTGAACCCCACTTCCAGAGTCCTGCGTCTCCCCTCCTCGGGAGAAGCCACCAGAAGTTTCACACGGGGGGGTGAGCACACTAACCGCCCCCCCAACCAGATCAGAGTTTACCCCCTGAACCTGTCTATCTAGTCCAGGGACGACACCCTTAGACTGGACCATTGCCCAGCGAACCAGGACTTCCTTGGGAGCACACCTACCCCCTACCAGATCAGAGCTTACCCCCTGAATCTGGCAATCCAACCCAGAGTCACTACCCTGCGGTTGAACTACTGCCTGGCGCACCAGGACTTCCTTGGGAGCACACGTACTCCCCATCAGGTCAGAGTTTACCCCCTGAACCTGATCATCCAACCCAGAGTCACCACCCTGCGGTTGAATCATTGCCTGGCGCACCAGGACTTCCTGGGGGGCACACCTACCCCCCATCAGGGAAACACTTTCCCCAAGGGCCACACAAGAGTCTGGCTGGCGCAGGTCTCCTGACCTCTGCCCATCAGACAGAGTCTGGATTCCCCCCAGCCCAGAAATGGTCTCACCAAGGTCATTCCTGGGGGGCTCTGCTCTCAGAGCTAACCCCTGACCCTCCAGGTTCTCCACTGGGGCCCGCAGCCCCCTCTCAACCCTATGCCTGGTTTTCCGCCTCCTCCGCTGTAGAGCGAGACTACCAGACACCAGGACCGGCGGAACGCTATCACCAGCCACCCGCCTAAGTCCTAATGACAAAATGGGATCCTTCTGAACAGCTGGCCCTACGGCACAGGTTAGGCTCACCTCCTGGCGTTCACTCATGGAACCTTCAGGGGCCTGGGACGGTATCTTGGGCACCTTGGGCCTCAGCCCAGCCCCATTCCCTCTCCTCAGAGACGGGACATGGGGTCCCTCACCCATCCCAGTCCACTGGGACCTACCTGGGACACTCCATTCCTTTCCCACCACACCTTGTTGGGAAACACCTAGACCACTCTCATTAGGAACACCCCCTAATATCACACCAGACCCTCTGGTACGCAACCAGAAGTCTGCCTCCTTTGCAAGCTCCCTGGGGTCAGAGAGCTCACACACTGACAAGTGTTGGCGTAACTCTGAAAAACAACAACGAAACAGGTGCTCTCTGAGAATCAGATTAAACAGCCCTTCAAAATTGTTTACTGTGCTACCCTTCACCCATCCATCTAGTGCAATGCAGCAATCCTCCACAAACTCCTCCCAAGACTGGTGGGACAGTTTCTTACCACCCCTAAAACTTTTTCTGTATTCCTCAGGGGAAAAACCATACTTCACAATCAGTGCGTTCTTCACAGCGGAGTACCCCTCCCTGTCACTCTCTTCTAGAGTCAGTAGGGCATCCCTCCCCTCCTCAGGAATAAAACTCCCTAGGCCAGTTCCCCAATCCTTCTCAGGGATCCTGCGCTCTACCAGAGCCTTCTCATATTCCTTTAACCACTGACGTATGTCACCCCCCTCTTGGAACCTAGGTACCAGATCTACGGGTATGTGAGGAACATCTTTGCTACAGCACTGTACATTGCTGCCACCACTGGACTCCACCTGCAGCGCTGGTGAGTCCAGAACCTTCAGACTGCGCTCTAGAGCGAGTCTTTCTCTGGCAAAGGCCCTCTCTGCCTCTGCCATTCTCTCCTGTACTAAGGCCTTCTCTACCTCAGCCCTTCTCTCCTCAACAGCTAGGCGCGCTAACTGCAACTTCAGGTCCCTCTCTTCCCGCCTATCTCTTAGCTCATCAGGCGTCAAGGAATGAGAGGTAGCCCTGCTTCTTACACTGGACCCAGCAAGGGACTCCCTATCACTGGGGCCTTCCCTGTCAACTGGCGTCCCCAACCGGTCATTCTCACCCTCCTGATCAGTCTCTCTACCACTCTCTAGGGATGAGGTCTGGGAGCCCTCCCATTGGGAACCCTCGCTACACTCAGGATCCTCTGGGTACCCCCTACGCACACTCCCTCCCTGGGTAAATGTCACAAACCTTTCAAAGAAATTCAGAGATCTCCTGAGGTCCCCTTCTACAGGCAGCCCTCTCTCTCTACAGAACCCCTCTAATTCCCCCTGCGTGTAAAACGGCAGGTCCTCTAAATCAAAGGTAAGCCCCATCTTGAAAAGGTACAAATAACTCAACTGTGACAACCACAATACCCAAGCGTGAGAACTGAAAACAGGAAAAATGACCAAAGAGAGAAAGTTAAGAGAAGCCAAACATGTGATGGTCTAAACGCAATCCCTGTAGTGAAATAATGAGTCACAATGGTATTGTGCAAGCGCAAGTCCTATCCTCACCGCTGACTTCCAATGTTAGAAATGGGGTTTCTGGTTGGCTAGGGTATGCACCTCAGCCAGGCAGAACTTACCCACTCTAGTCAGGGCAAGGGAGTTACACGTCCAAGATAACCCCTGCTCACCCCCTTGGTAGCTTGGCACGAGCAGTCAGGCTTAACCCGGAGGCAATGCGTAAAGCGTTTGCACAACACACACATACATGTGACGCAATATCCCCACCACCAAGGAAACACAACACCAGATTATATAAAAATACACTGTATTGTACACAACGTAATTATTAGACCAACATCACATAACAGTACTATCCTGCTACCTTAGCAGTTGTCAGAACGTTACACATTAGTTACTCTGCAAACTAGCAGTAGTCACACATAACACACAGGTTACTCAGTATTCTGCAACATAAGCAGTAGTCAGGAACACGTTATCACATTAGAACACTTGTCATAAGCATATCATAAAACGCCCATAGTAGGAACATTAGAAAATCTATGGCAAGTTAGCAAACATATTAGCAAGTCATGCCCATAAAAGGAACATGTGCACACATATGTAAAAGCATCAGGGAACAGGTAGGCAATACATCATAATTAATAAAGTCTGTAGAAAGAACTTAAATTATGATTCTATTGGTCCGTTTAACAGTACCTGATAGATGGAAGAGGCACCTCCAGTGCCTAAAACAAATAATGGGGCCCCCGGCGCTCTTCTGCGCAAAACGGGGTCCTCCCTGATCATGGCAGACCGAGAGGGGCGGCACGCACCCTCTCTGACTTCTTGACGGGCCCCTTCTGGGACCCGTGATCACTGGGGCCCCCCCTGGACCTCCACCGGCCCTCTTGAGGGGGGCCCAGGTCGCCCAATAAGTTTAAAGGGTGGAGGGGGCGATCGCGCCCCTAGGGCAGTGACCGGGGAGAAGGGAACTCCCGTTCCTCCCCGTGTCCTGCGTGCCAGGGGGGCAGCCGCCCTTGTCCGCGGTGCGGCTGCCCCAAAAGGAAGTATAAGGAGCAGGGACCTCCGTTGAGGTCCCTCGCCGGCTTCCTGCGGCAGCTGCACCCGGCCTGGTGCACGGACCGCTTCCCTGCCGTCCCTCGTCCACGAGGGAGGCAGTTCCGGGAGCGTGTGCCGGCGTGTGCCCCGGGGGCGCTCCGTAAAGCGCGCGTCACCCGGGAGCACGACAGGAGCGACCCTGCTCCTCTCTGCACCTCCGGCAAGTGCCCCGGGGGCACAATGAGCAGCGCGGTCCTTGCGACCGTTCTCAATGCGGCGCCCGGGCCGCGGTGGTGATTCTGCACCTTATAAAAGCGCTGAAGAGGGCGCGAAGGTCCTCTCCTAAGCCCGGGTTGCGGCGGTGATTTTACCGGCATGGAGGAGCGTGTTTTCAGCTCCAAGAAGAGGCACTTTCCAAAGCGCTAATTTTGGCAAACTTTTGAAACACTACTCGTGTTTCAGGATCCATGCAGGGGTCAGGGGCACTGCACCCTGCCCCTGAGGAGCAGAATCCCTAGAACAGGGCCACAGATGGAGGCCCCAACACAGGCCAGCACAAAGGGGGGTGCAGGCTGGGTACAAGTCCTTCTCAGCCACCAGGCAGGTTACAGGTCAGCACAGCAGCAGCAGTCCATGGCGGTTCCTGGTGAGTCCTTCCAGTAGTCTGTGTCCAGTTCCAGGTAAGTTCAAAACGTCTCCAAATTGTGGGGAAAATTCCCCTGTACTTATAGTCCATTTTTACAGTGTTTTACAATGATAGGGAGAGGAGGTTCCAGCCAGTTACAACTGGTTCTGGGAGTGCCCCCTCTCTCCTTTCAGCACAGGCTCCAAACATCAGTGGGGGGTTAACAACCCTATTGTGTGAAGCCAGGGCACAGCCTTTACAAATGTAGGTGTGCCCCGCCTCTCCCTTCTCTCAGCCCAGGAAGACTATTCAGTATGTAGATGCACCTCAGTGACACCTCCACCCTCCCTGTGTACAGGCTGTCTGAAAAGTATGCACAAAGCCCCAACTGTCACTCTGCCCAGACGTGGATTGGAGTCAAGCTGCAAAACACCAGAATCATAAGCACAGATAAATGCGCACTTTCTAGAAGTGGCATTTCTGTGATAGTAATAAAAAATACACCCACACCAGTAAGCAGTATTTATTATCACCATCACAACCATACCAAACACGCCTAGGCTACCCCTCATAAATCAGACAATACCCCTTACACATAAGGCAGGGCATTTCTAATGCAATCCTATGAGAAGGCAGCACTCACAGCAGTGAGACACCAAGTTAGGCTGTTTGTCACTACCAGGACAGGCCATGCAATATGGCACATGTCCTGCCTTTCTACGTACATGGCACCCTGCCCATAGGGCTAGCTAGGGCGTACTTTAGGGGTGACTTACATGTAGTAAAAGGGGAGTTCTGGGCCTGGCAAGTAAATTTAGATGCCAGGTCCCTGTGGCAGAAAACTGCGCACACAGGCCCTGCGCTAGCAGGCCTGAGACAGGTTTGAAAGTCTACTTCAGTGGGTGGCGCAAGCAGCGCTGCAGGCCCACTAGTAGTGTTCAATTTACAGGCCCTGGGTATAGAGATACCACTGTACAAGGGACTTATAGGTAAATTAAATATGCCAATTAGGTATAAGCCAAACATACCAACTTTAGATGGGAGAGCACCTGCACTTTAGCACTGGTCAGCAGTGAAAACGTGCTCAGAGTCCTAGAGCCAACAGCGAGAGGTCAGAAAAACCAGGAGGAAGGAGGCAAAAAGACTAGGGATGACCATGCGTATGGCCAAAAGTCCAACACAACCCCCTACCAGCCAAAAGCCAGGGGAGAACAATCAATACCTTGATGTACTTTCCTGATTGGGGCGATAGAACAAGGACCCAGGCCCACAACAGCAGGGGCATGTTCCAGTTCTACGCCTTCCTGACTCCACTGGGATCTCTCTGTCAATGCATCCCAGGCAGCCTAGACCAACCCACGGGGATTCTCTAGCTGCCAATGGCCAGAACCAGGTCCCAGGCCATCTAGGAGCCTCTGGTCTCTGAAACCATAATGAGTGGGGGGCGGTAGCCCCAGGTGCAAAGCAACCTGTCTCCACTCCATTTCTGATCAGTTCAGGGGCTCTACCCTGCCACTGATCCACCAACCTAGGGTCCGCACCCATAGGTTCTACAGGGGCTAGAGGCGAGGCTCTCCTCCCTCTACCCCTCCTTCTAGGATCCCGCCCTCCTCTCCTAGGAGGGGTATCACCAGAATCCACACTTGCCAGGGTGCTGGGTACAGCAGCCCTGCACAACTTTCTCGCCAGCCCAGGATCACTACCTGGCGACTGACCACCCAACCTAGGGAAGACACCCTTGGGTTGCACCAGGGTCCGGGGTGGGCTTCCCCTTCCCTGAACCCCACTTCCAGAGTCCTGCGTCTCCCCTCCTCGGGGAAGCCACCAGAAGTTTCACACGGGGGGTGAGCACACTAACCGCCCCCCCAACCAGATCAGAGTTTACCCCCTGAACCTGTCTATCTAGTCCAGGGACGACACCCTTAGACTGGACCATTGCCCAGCGAACCAGGACTTCCTTGGGAGCACACCTACCCCCTACCAGATCAGAGCTTACCCCCTGAATCTGGCAATCCAACCCAGAGTCACTACCCTGCGGTTGAACCACTGCCTGGCGCACCAGGACTTCCTTGGGAGCACACGTACTCCCCATCAGGTCAGAGTTTACCCCCTGAACCTGATCATCCAACCCAGAGTCACCACCCTGCGGTTGAATCATTGCCTGGCGCACCAGGACTTCCTGGGGGGCACACCTACCCCCCATCAGGGAAACACTTTCCCCAAGGGCCACACAAGAGTCTGGCTGGCGCAGGTCTCCTGACCTCTGCCCATCGGACAGAGTCTGGATTCCCCCCAGCCCAGAAATGGTCTCACCAAGGTCATTCCTGGGGGGCTCTGCTCTCAGAGCTAACCCCTGACCCTCCAGGTTCTCCACTGGGGCCCGCAGCCCCCTCTCAACCCTATGCCTGGATTTCCGCCTCCTCCGCTGTAGAGCGAGACTACCAGACACCAGGACCGGCGGAACGCTATCACCAGCCACCCGCCTAAAGCCTAATGACAAAATGGGATCCTTCTGAACAGCTAGCCCTACGGCACAGGTTAGGCTCACCTCCTGGCGTTCACTCATGGAACCTTCAGGGGCCTGGGACGGTATCTTGGGCACCTTGGGCCTCAGCCCAGCCCCATTCCCTCTCCTCAGAGACGGGACATGGGGTCCCTCACCCATCCCAGTCCACTGGGACCTACCTGGGACACTCCATTCCTTTCCCACCACACCTTGTTGGGAAACACCTAGACCACTCTCATTAGGAACACCCCCTAATGTCACACCAGACCCTCTGGTACGCAACCAGAAGTCTGCCTCCATTGCAAGCTCCCTGGGGTCAGAGAGCTCACACACTGACAAGTGTTGGCGTAACTCTGAAAAACAACAACGAAACAGGTGCTCTCTGAGAATCAGATTAAACAGCCCTTCAAAATTGTTTACTGTGCTACCCTTCACCCATCCATCTAGTGCAATGCAGCAATCCTCCACAAACTCCTCCCAATACTGGTGGGACAGTTTCTTACCACCCCTAAACCTTTTTCTGTATTCCTCAGGGGAAAAACCATACTTCACAATCAGTGCGTTCTTCACAGCGGAGTACCCCTCCCTGTCACTCTCTTCTAGAGTCAGTAGGGCATCCCTCCCCTCCTCAGGAATAAAACTCCCTAGGCCAGTTCCCCAATCCTTCTCAGGGATCCTGCGCTCTACCAGAGCCTTCTCATATTCCTTTAACCACTGACGTATGTCACCCCCCTCTTGGAACCTAGGTACCAGATCTACGGGTATGTGAGGAACATCTTTGCTACAGCACTGTACATTGCTGCCACCACTGGACTCCACCTGCAGCGCTGGTAAGTCCAGAACCTTCAGACTGCGCTCTAGAGCGAGTCTTTCTCTGGCAAAGGCCCTCTCTGCCTCTGCCATTCTCTCCTGTACTAAGGCCTTCTCTACCTCAGCCCTTCTCTCCTCAACAGCTAGGCGCGCTAACTGCAACTTCAGGTCTCTCTCTTCCCGCCTATCTCTTAGCTCATCAGGCGTCAAGGAATGAGAGGTAGCCCTGCTTCTTACACTGGACCCAGCAAGGGACTCCCTATCACTGGGGCCTTCCCTGTCAACTGGCGTCCCCAACCGGTCATTCTCACCCTCCTGATCAGTCTCTCTACCACTCTCTAGGGATGAGGTCTGGGAGCCCTCCCATTGGGAACCCTCGCTACACTCAGGATCCTCTGGGTACCCCCTACGCACACTCCTTCCCTGGGTAAATGTCACAAACCTTTCAAAGAAATTCAGAGATCTCCTGAGGTCCCCTTCTACAGGCAGCCCTCTCTCTCTACAGAACCCCTCTAATTCCCCCTGCGTGTAAAACGGCAGGTCCTCTAAATCAAAGGTAAGCCCCATCTTGAAAAGGTACAAATAACTCAACTGTGACAACCACAATACCCAAGCGTGAGAACTGAAGACAGGAAAAATGACCAAAGAGAGAAAGTTAAGAGAAGCCAAACATGTGATGGTCTAAACACAATCCCTGTAGTGAAATAATGAGTCACAATGGTATTGTGCAAGCGCAAGTCCTATCCTCACCGCTGACTTCCAATGTTAGAAATGGGGTTTCTGGTTGGCTAGGGTATGCACCTCAGCCAGGCAGAACTTACCCACTCTAGTCAGGGCAAGGGAGTTACACGTCCAAGATAACCCCTGCTCACCCCCTTGGTAGCTTGGCACGAGCAGTCAGGCTTAACCCAGAGGCAATGCGTAAAGCGTTTGCACAACACACACATACATGTGACGCAATATCCCCACCACCAAGGAAACACAACACCAGATTATATAAAAATACACTGTATTGTACACAACATAATTATTAGACCAACATCACATAACAGTACTATCCTGCTACCTTAGCAGTTGTCAGAACGTTACACATTAGTTACTCTGCAAACTAGCAGTAGTCACACATAACACACAGGTTACTCAGTATTCTGCAACATAAGCAGTAGTCAGGAACACGTTATCACATTAGAACACTTGTCATAAGCATATCATAAAACGCCCATAGTAGGAACATTAGAAAATCTATGGCAAGTTAGCAAACATATTAGCAAGTCATGCCCATAAAAGGAACATGTGCACACATATGTAAAAGCATCAGGGAACAGGTAGGCAATACATCATAATTAATAAAGTCTGTAGAAAGAACTTAAATTATGATTCTATTGGTCCGTTTAACAGTACCTGATAGATGGAAGAGGCACCTCCAGTGCCTAAAACAAATAATGGGGCCCCCGGCGCTCTTCTGCGCAAAACGGGGTCCTCCCTGATCATGGCAGACCGAGAGGGGCGGCACGCACCCTCTCTGACTTCTTGACGGGCCCCTTCTGGGACCCGTGATCACTGGGGCCCCCCCTGGACCTCCACCGGCCCTCCTGAGGGGGGCCCAGGTCGCCCAATAAGTTTAAAGGGTGGAGGGGGCGATCGCGCCCCTAGGGCAGTGACCGGGGAGAAGGGAACTCCCGTTCCTCCCCGTGTCCTGCGTGCCAGGGGGGCAGCCGCCCTTGTCCGCGGTGCGGCTGCCCCAAAAGGAAGTATAAGGAGCAGGGACCTCCGTTGAGGTCCCTCGCCGGCTTCCTGCGGCAGCTGCGCACGGACCGCTTCCCTGCCGTCCCTCGTCCACGAGGGAGGCAGTTCCGGGAGAGTGTGCCGGCGTGTGCCCCGGGGGCGCTCCGTAGAGCGCGCGTCACCCGGGAGCACGACAGGAGCGACCCTGCTCCTCTCTGCACCTCCGGCAAGTGCCCCGGGGGCACAATGAGCAGCGCGGTCCTTGCGACCGTTCTCAATGCGGCGCCCGGGCCGCGGCGGTGATTCTGCACCATATAAAAGCGCTGAAGAGGGCGCGAAGGTCCTCTCCTAAGCCCGGGTTGCGGCGGTGATTTTACCGGCATGGAGGAGCGTGTTTTCAGCTCCAAGAAGAGGCGCTTTCCAAAGCGCTAATTTTGGCAAACTTTTGAAACACTACTCGTGTTTCAGGATCCATGCAGGGGTCAGGGGCACTGCACCCTGCCCCTGGGGAGCAGAATCCCTAGAACAGGGCCACAGATGGAGGCCCCAACACAAGCCAGCACAAAGGGGGGTGCAGGCTGGGTGCAAGTCCTTCTCAGCCACCAGGCAGGTTACAGGTCAGCACAGCAGCAGCAGTCCATGGCGGTTCCTGGTGAGTCCTTCCAGTAGTCTGTGTCCAGTTCCAGGTAAGTTCAAAACGTCTCCAAATTGTGGGGAAAATTCCCCTGTACTTATAGTCCATTTTTACAGTGTTTTACAATGATAGGGAGAGGAGGTTCCAGCCAGTTACAACTGGTTCTGAGAGTGCCCCCTCTCTCCTTTCAGCACAGGCTCCAAACATCAGTGGGGGGTTAACGACCCTATTGTGTGAAGCCAGGGCACAGCCTTAACAAATGTAGGTGTGCCCCGCCTCTCCCTTCTCTCAGCCCAGGAAGACTATTCAGTATGTAGATGCACCTCAGTGACACCTCCACCCTCCCTGTGTACAGGCTGTCTGAAAAGTATGCACAAAGCCCCAACTGTCACTCTGCCCAGACGTGGATTGGAGTCAAGCTGCAAAACACCAGAATCATAAGCACAGATAAATGCGCACTTTCTAGAAGTGGCATTTCTGTGATAGTAATAAAAAATACACCCACACCAGTATTTATTATCACCATCACAACCATACCAAACACGCCTAGGCTACCCCTCATAAATCAGACAATACCCCTTACACATAAGGCAGGGCATTTATAATGCAATCCTATGAGAAGGCAGCACTCACAGCAGTGAGACACCAAGTTAGGCTGTTTGTCACTACCAGGACAGGGCATGCAATATGGCACATGTCCTGCCTTTCTACATACATGGCACCCTGCCCATAGGGCTAGCTAGGGCGTACTTTAGGGGTGACTTACATGTAGTAAAAGGGGAGTTCTGGGCCTGGCAAGTAAATTTAGATGCCAGGTCCCTGTGGCAGAAAACTGTGCACACAGGCCCTGCGCTAGCAGGCCTGAGACAGGTTTGAAAGTCTACTTCAGTGGGTGGCGCAAGCAGCGCTGCAGGCCCACTAGTAGTGTTTAATTTACAGGCCCTGGGTATAGAGATACCACTGTACAAGGGACTTATAGGTAAATTAAATATGCCAATTAGGTATGAGCCAAACATACCAACTTTAGATGGGAGAGCACCTGCACTTTAGCACTGGTCAGCAGTGAAAACGTGCTCAGAGTCCTAGAGCCAACAGCGAGAGGTCAGAAAAACCAGGAGGAAGGAGGCAAAAAGACTAGGGATGACCATGCGTATGGCCAAAAGTCCAACACAACCCCCTACCAGCCGAAAGCCAGGGGAGAACAATCAATACCTTGATGTACTTTCCTGATTGGGGCGATAGAACAAGGACCCAGGCCCACAACAGCAGGGGCATGTTCCAGTTCTACGCCTTCCTGACTCCACTGGGATCTCTCTGTCAATGCGTCCCAGGCAGCCTAGACCAACCCACGGGGATTCTCTAGCTGCCAATGGCCAGAACCAGGTCCCAGGCCATCTAGGAGCCTCTGGTCTCTGAAACCATAATGAGTGGGGGGCGGTAGCCCCAGGTGCAAAGCAACCTGTCTCCACACCATTTCTGATCAGTTCAGGGGCTCTACCCTGCCACTGATCCACCAACCTAGGGTCCGCACCCATAGGTTCTAAAGGGGCTAGAGGCGAGGCTCTCCTCCCTCTACCCCTCCTTCTAGGATCCCGCCCTCCTCTCCTAGGAGGGGTATCACCAGAATCCACACTTGCCAGGGTGCTGGGTACAGCAGCCCTGCACAACTTTCTCGCCAGCCCAGGATCACTACCTGGCGACTGACCACCCAACCTAGAGAAGACACCCTTGGGTTGCACCAGGGTCCGGGGTGGGCTTCCCCTTCCCTGAACCCCACTTCCAGAGTCCTGCATCTCCCCTCCTCGGGAGAAGCCACCAGAAGTTTCACACGGGGGGGTGAGCACACTAACCGCCCCCCCAACCAGATCAGAGTTTACCCCCTGAACCTGTCTATCTAGTCCAGGGACGACACCCTTAGACTGGACCATTGTCCAGCGAACCAGGACTTCCTTGGGAGCACACCTACCCCCTACCAGATCAGAGCTTACCCCCTGAATCTGGCAATCCAACCCAGAGTCACTACCCTGCGGTTGAACCACTGCCTGGCGCACCAGGACTTCCTTGGGAGCACACGTACTCCCCATCAGGTCAGAGTTTACCCCCTGAACCTGATCATCCAACCCAGAGTCACCACCCTGCGGTTGAATCATTGCCTGGCGCACCAGGACTTCCTGGGGGGCACACCTACCCCCCATCAGGGAAACACTTTCCCCAAGGGCCACACAAGAGTCTGGCTGGCGCAGGTCTCCTGACCTCTGCCCATCGGACAGAGTCTGGATTCCCCCCAGCCCAGAAATGGTCTCACCAAGGTCATTCCTGGGGGGCTCTGCTCTCAGAGCTAACCCCTGACCCTCCAGGTTCTCCACTGGGGCCCGCAGCCCCCTCTCAACCCTATGCCTGGATTTCCGCCTCCTCCGCTGTAGAGCGAGACTACCAGACACCAGGACCGGCGGAACGCTATCACCAGCCACCCGCCTAAGTCCTAATGACAAAATGGGATCCTTCTGAACAGCTGGCCCTACGGCACAGGTTAGGCTCACCTCCTGGCGTTCACTCATGGAACCTTCAGGGGCCTGGGACGGTATCTTGGGCACCTTGGGCCTCAGCCCAGCCCCATTCCCTCTCCTCAGAGACGGGACATTGGGTCCCTCACCCATCCCAGTCCACTGGGACCTACCTGGGACACTCCATTCCTTTCCCACCACACCTTGTTGGGAAACACCTAGACCACTCTCATTAGGAACACCCCCTAATGTCACACCAGACCCTCTGGTACGCAACCAGAAGTCTGCCTCCTTTGCAAGCTCCCTGGGGTCAGAGAGCTCACACACTGACAAGTGTTGGCGTAACTCTGAAAAACAACAACGAAACAGGTGCTCTCTGAGAATCAGATTAAACAGCCCTTCAAAATTGTTTACTGTGCTACCCTTCACCCATCCATCTAGTGCAATGCAGCAATCCTCCACAAACTCCTCCCAAGACTGGTGGGACAGTTTCTTACCACCCCTAAACCTTTTTCTGTATTCCTCAGGTGAAAAACCATACTTCACAATCAGTGCGTTCTTCACAGCGGAGTACCCCTCCCTGTCACTCTCTTCTAGAGTCAGTAGGGCATCCCTCCCCTCCTCAGGAATAAAACTCCCTAGGCCAGTTCCCCAATCCTTCTCAGGGATCCTGCGCTCTACCAGAGCCTTCTCATATTCCTTTAACCACTGACGTATGTCACCCCCCTCTTGGAACCTAGGTACCAGATCTACGGGTATGTGAGGAACATCTTTGCTACAGCACTGTACATTGCTGCCACCACTGGACTCCACCTGCAGCGCTGGTGAGTCCAGAACCTTCAGACTGCGCTCTAGAGCGAGTCTTTCTCTGGCAAAGGCCCTCTCTGCCTCTGCCATTCTCTCCTGTACTAAGGCCTTCTCTACCTCAGCCCTTCTCTCCTCAACAGCTAGGCGCGCTAACTGCAACTTCAGGTCCCTCTCTTCCCGCCTATCTCTTAGCTCATCAGGCGTCAAGGAATGAGAGGTAGCCCTGCTTCTTACACTGGACCCAGCAAGGGACTCCCTATCACTGGGGCCTTCCCTGTCAACTGGCGTCCCCAACCGGTCATTCTCACCCTCCTGATCAGTCTCTCTACCACTCTCTAGGGATGAGGTCTGGGAGCCCTCCCATTGGGAACCCTCGCTACACTCAGGATCCTCTGGGTACCCCCTACGCACACTCCCTCCCTGGGTAAATGTCACAAACCTTTCAAAGAAATTCAGAGATCTCCTGAGGTCCCCTTTCTACAGGCAGCCCTCTCTCTCTACAGAACCCCTCTAATTCCCCCTGCGTGTAAAACGGCAGGTCCTCTAAATCAAAGGTAAGCCCCATCTTGAAAAGGTACAAATAACTCAACTGTGACAACCACAATACCCAAGCGTGAGAACTGAAAACAGGAAAAATGACCAAAGAGAGAAAGTTAAGAGAAGCCAAACATGTGATGGTCTAAACGCAATCCCTGTAGTGAAATAATGAGTCACAATGGTATTGTGCAAGCGCAAGTCCTATCCTCACCGCTGACTTCCAATGTTAGAAATGGGGTTTCTGGTTGGCTAGGGTATGCAGCTCAGCCAGGCAGAACTTACCCACTCTAGTCAGGGCAAGGGAGTTACACGTCCAAGATAACCCCTGCTCACCCCCTTGGTAGCTTGGCACGAGCAGTCAGGCTTAACCCGGAGGCAATGCGTAAAGCGTTTGCACAACACACACATACATGTGACGCAATATCCCCACCACCAAGGAAACACAACACCAGATTATATAAAAATACACTGTATTGTACACAACGTAATTATTAGACCAACATCACATAACAGTACTATCCTGCTACCTTAGCAGTTGTCAGAACGTTACACATTAGTTACTCTGCAAACTAGCAGTAGTCACACATAACACACAGGTTACTCAGTATTCTGCAACATAAGCAGTAGTCAGGAACACGTTATCACATTAGAACACTTGTCATAAGCATATCATAAAACGTCCATAGTAGGAACATTAGAAAATCTATGGCAAGTTAGCAAACATATTAGCAAGTCATGCCCATAAAAGGAACATGTGCACACATATGTAAAAGCATCAGGGAACAGGTAGGCAATACATCATAATTAATAAAGTCTGTAGAAAGAACTTAAATTATGATTCTATTGGTCCGTTTAACAGTACCTGATAGATGGAAGAGGCACCTCCAGTGCCTAAAACAAATAATGGGGCCCCCGGCGCTCTTCTGCGCAAAACGGGGTCCTCCCTGATCATGGCAGACCGAGAGGGGCGGCACGCACCCTCTCTGACTTCTTGACGGGCCCCTTCTGGGACCCGTGATCACTGGGGCCCCCCTGGACCTCCACCGGCCCTCCTGAGGGGGGCCCAGGTCGCCCAATAAGTGTAAAGGGTGGAGGGGGCGATCGCGCCCCTAGGGCAGTGACCGGGGAGAAGGGAACTCCCGTTCCTCCCCGTGTCCTGCGTGCCAGGGGGGCAGCCGCCCTTGTCCGCGGTGCGGCTGCCCCAAAAGGAAGTATAAGGAGCAGGGACCTCCGTTGAGGTCCCTCGCCGGCTTCCTGCGGCAGCTGCACCCGGCCTGGTGCACGGACCGCTTCCCTGCCGTCCCTCGTCCACGAGGGAGGCAGTTCCGGGAGCGTGTGCCCCGGGGGCGCTCCGTAGAGCGCGCGTCACCCGGGAGCACGACAGGAGCGGCCCTGCTCCTCTCTGCACCTCCGGCAAGTGCCTCGGGGGCACAATGAGCAGCGTGGTCCTTGCGACCGTTCTCAATGCGGCGCCCGGGCCGCGGCGGTGATTCTGCACCATATAAAAGCGCTGAAGAGGGCGCGAAGGTCCTCTCCTAAGCCCGGGTTGCGGCGGTGATTTTACCGGCATGGAGGAGCGTGTTTTCAGCTCCAAGAAGAGGCGCTTTCCAAAGCGCTAATTTTGGCAAACTTTTGAAACACTACTCGTGTTTCAGGATCCATGCAGGGCTCAGGGGCACTGCACCCTGCTCCTCGGGAGCAGAATCCCTAGAACAGGGCCACAGATGGAGGCCCCAACACAGGCCAGCACAAAGGGGGGTGCAGGCTGGGTGCAAGTCCTTCTCAGCCACCAGGCAGGTTACAGGTCAGCACAGCAGCAGCAGTCCATGGCGGTTCCTGGTGAGTCCTTCCAGTAGTCTGTGTCCAGTTCCAGGTACGTTCAAAACGTCTCCAAATTGTGGGGAAAATTCCCCTGTACTTATAGTCCATTTTTACAGTGTTTTACAATGATAGGGAGAGGAGGTTCCAGCCAGTTACAACTGGTTCTGGGAGTGCCCCCTCTCTCCTTTCAGCACAGGCTCCAAACATCAGTGGGGGGTTAACGACCCTATTGTGTGAGGACAGGGCACAGCCTTTACAAATGTAGGTGTGCCCCGCCTCTCCCTTCTCTCAGCCCAGGAAGACTATTCAGTATGTAGATGCACCTCAGTGACACCTCCACCCTCCCTGTGTACAGGCTGTCTGAAAAGTATGCACAAAGCCCCAACTGTCACTCTGCCCAGACGTGGATTGGAGTCAAGCTGCAAAACACCAGAATCATAAGCACAGATAAATGCGCATTTTCTAGAAGTGGCATTTCTGTGATAGTAATAAAAAATACACCCACACCAGTAAGCAGTATTTATTATCACCATCACAACCATACCAAACACGCCTAGGCTACCCCTCATAAATCAGACAATACCCCTTACACATAAGGCAGAGCATTTCTAATGCAATCCTATGAGAAGGCAGCACTCACAGCAGTGAGACACCAAGTTAGGCTGTTTGTCACTACCAGGACAGGCCATGCAATATGGCACATGTCCTGCCTTTCTACATACATGGCACCCTGCCCATAGGGCTAGCTAGGGCGTACTTTAGGGGTGACTTACATGTAGTAAAAGGGGAGTTCTGGGCCTGGCAAGTAAATTTAGATGCCAGGTCCCTGTCGCAGAAAACTGCGCACACAGGCCCTGCGCTAGCAGGCCTGAGACAGGTTTGAAAGTCTACTTCAGTGGGTGGCGCAAGCAGCGCTGCAGGCCCACTAGTAGTGTTTAATTTACAGGCCCTGGGTATAGAGATACCACTGTACAAGGGACTTATAGGTAAATTAAATATGCCAATTAGGTATAAGCCAAACATACCAACTTTAGATGGGAGAGCACCTGCACTTTAGCACTGGTCAGCAGTGAAAAAGTGCTCAGAGTCCTAGAGCCAACAGCGAGAGGTCAGAAAAACCAGGAGGAAGGAGGCAAAAAGACTAGGGATGAACATGCGTATGGCCAAAAGTCCAACAAAGGGAAAAAGAACTGGATCCACGGCGTACACTGCAAGAGAGTCCCTTTTCCTCTACCGTACGACCGGTGGGTCCAGGAGGGGATCGCTGACTCTGAGACTGAGACTGTGCCTCGTTTTTTGCCATTTAGCGATGCACGTGTAAAAGGAACAATTTCTGAACAAGAAAGTGACAATAATTTGCAAGAAGCTGTGCCACCGTCAATTCGATTGAACACTACAGAGCCTGAACTCTTGTTCCAGAACCAGACAGTTCCTGGAAAAAGCTGTTATAATTTGAGACCAAGAACTAAGGACAAATAATTTTTTTCCCGTTCCTTTGCTATTTTTTTTTTAAAGTGCAGCTCTCTCATCTGAGAAACTTTCTTATTTTTGTTTTTTTCTTTTCGAACCGCCATCCGGGTTCAGCTGTAGGGTCGTGGTTGCCCAAGTCTTTGGAGTGCAGCTGAAGACGTTAGGTCGACAGTTCTGGTCGGTCTAAGGGAGTTGCCCTGGACTGACAGAAGCATTCCCTAGCATAGAACACCCTACCACCACGAGCAGCAATTAGAGAGGATGGAGTTTTTCAAGAATGAGAGACCTGCCAGACAGATGGACTTTAAAGCCAGAATGGGTATAATAATGACAAAGAAACGATTTTTGATATTATGTATTTTCATGTTGCTTAGTGTAATGACGTTTTTAATAGGATATGTTTTATTCTCTTTTCAAGTGACATTTGCACCCATTACTCAGCCCATACCTCCTTCTACTGTTTCCTCGCATTCTTTTCACCCCCTGCCTGAACACGAGTCTGCCAGAAGATTAGAATTTGTCAACAATTCATTAATTCAGCTTCTACACCAACACCAATTAGTAGTGAACACAACTAACTGTTGGGTGTGTGGTCTTATGCCTCATACTACTGATAAAGGTATCCCTTATCTGGTCCTGCCTTTCAGCCATAATGGTTCTGTGTGGGCATATAGAACGGTGTTCATATACGCGTATGAAGCCAACCCCCTACGTTCTGTGAAAGATAATCCTAAGAATAGTGCTCTAGCTAAAGGTATAGTAGATATGATTAGGGAAGATATTTCCTATGAGACTATCCCGAGAGATGAGACACTAGCATATATTGGATGGAACATAACAGGATATGGAGTTACTCTGAGTGGGAACCAGCGAGCAAAGAGATCCTCCCCGATTTGGATTGTACCCCATCAGGGTCACCTATGTCTGCAAGGTAATGGCAAGAATCCCAGAGCTCAGTTAGGGAAAAGTATCTGCACTGAAACATATGTTTTTGCATCTCAGACTTCTCCTTCGTTCTTAGCAGCTAAGGGTACCTATTTCATCTGCCATAATAGAGCCTATACATGGTTGCCTCCTGACGTCTCAGGCACATGTTTTGTTTCGTTCCTGTTACCTCCCACCTACACGGCCGCGGCAGATTACCACAAGACAAGGATGGTTCAAGGTGTCATAAGTAAAGAAGACACTACAGGACAAGAATTTGGAGATTTCGCAAAGGGTTTTCTGCCGTTTTGGGGCCCTATGGTTAACAGCAGGAACATAAGGCAATTGACAAAGGTGGTTGAATCCACGGTAGTTGAAACCACCGGTGCCCTTAGTAATTTGACTGCTGAGCTCCAGTCGGATCGCCTTATGACTCTTCAGAACAGGGTCGCATTAGGCGTCATACTTGCAGACCGAGGTGGGGTATGTAAAGTGATCCAATCAAGTTGCTGTGTTTTCATCCCAGATAACGCTCCGACAGTCTACCAGGCCATTTCCAAACTGCATAAGATCTCCGAGTCTATTCACGTGGATAAAGGAGATTGGTCATTGATGGGGTGGTTCTGCGAGCTGATATCCGCCTGGGGATGGAAGACTCTGATAGTCATTGGGATGATCTTAGCTATTCTTTTCCTGTCCTGTCTGTGTGTACAGTGTGCTCCTGCAATATGTGGCCTCTGTGCTACATCGTGTGTAAGGAAACCTGTATCAAGGGACGAGCTAAGTAATAGGATGATGCTACAGCAACATCTCAACGACTTTATGAATATAGACCTGGACTCAGATTAGCGTGAGTATGGGTTATTGCCTATGTAAGGGCAAAAGGAGGGTCTGTGGTACTGAAAATTCTGGACCCGTGTTATAAACATTGTCGTATCACAACGATTTTGGTATCAGCAGACCGGGAATGATTAGAATAGTATGCACAAGCATTGTATTCATATTCGGGTAACGAAATCACCTGAATATCAGAGTTTCCGTCCTGAACCCTCGTGTTCCATTTAAACGACAGCCATTTATTGATTGCCCTCACAGAGGCCAATGTCTAATGCTGAAAATGAGTCTGAAGGACACGTACATCTTTGCTGACTCCTCTGTGACCTGGGCAAGCTGACTCCACTGCCTGAAGCCAAACCTGTTCGGCCAGTTTCTTTCCCAGTGGCCGAATGAGATTAGTATCAAGGCACAACACATCATAAAACCTTTCATCACACACAAACCATGCCTAATCTTACACGCACCTGTCCCTGTTTCTTTCTTTATGACTTGCTTTACAAGGAGGAGGTGCCCGTTTATATTGGGGGTCCGTCGATATCTGATGAAAGTACTAAGCCTTGCCGGGTAATTGATTGAGGGCTGGACAAACTGAAATATGGGCTTGTCATCATAAACCTGCTATTTCTTTGTAGTGAAAATATGTGAATGGTCAACTGTAAAATAAGGAATGTTTGCCTAAAGCATAATATTTTGTATAAAAGAGAAGGTTAGCTTTGCAAAGGGAGCAGTCTCCTGAGAATATACACCGTGTTGTACTTCTAGGATACCTGTTACTGGCTGCAGCCAATAAACAAGATCTTTGACTTCACCAAGAAGACTCTGTGTTTCTGTAGTCTGAAACAGGAAGGACTCGAAGTCTTAGGGTGTGTTCCCTGGCACCGCTGGGTTCTGAAAAACCCAGTACTTCACAGTCTTATACTCCAGAATGTTCTTATGCTTTCGGCTTGGAAAATATCGGGGAGACCCAACCTGACGGCCCTATTTCGGCAGAGGCTTCAAAATTCATTGACCTGGCGACAGCCCCAGGAACAAAGAAGGCATATAGATCAGCTTGGTCTCTCTGGCATAGCTGGTGTATGGGAAAACACGATGATACCTTTACAGCAAATGTAACCATGATTGTTAACTTTCTGGCAGCAGAGTCCAGTATAGGTAAGTCCTTTCGCACTATTAACTTATATAGGTCAGCGATTTCTGCTGCACATTCTTACATTCAAGGAAAACCGGTTGGAGAACATCCCTTGGTCAGCCGTCTTCTAAAGGGAGTAAAAATTTCTAATCCTCCACAACCTAAATATAGTTCTTTATGGGACGTTAATACTGCACTAAAGTTTTTTGTTTCCTGGCCGGACAACTCTTTCTTGTTGCTGAAGCAGCTTTCAGCGAAGCTTACCATGCTTTTATGCTTAGTATCTTTTAAACGTTTATCTGATGTTAGAGCCCTAGATGTTACAGCTCGTCAGTTTACACCCTCTGGTGTTATGTTTAATGTGTCAAGGCGTACTAAAACTAATCTTTCTTCAGTTTTTTATCCCTTTGTTCCGGATCAGCCTAAACTTTGTGTTGGTCAATGTTTAAAAGTTTATGAGCCACAGACAGCCGATCTGAGAAATTCCTCCTCTACCCAACTGCTGATTTCTTGTAGAAAACCTTTCAAACCTGTGTGCTCTCCTACTTTGGTTCGCTGGGTCCGTTGGATTATGTCCCTGGCTGGCATTGATACCTCTGCTTTTGGTGCACATTCAGCTAGAGGAGCCATGGCATCCAAAGCTTTTTGGGCTGGTTCTCGCTTGGAGGATATTCTCAGGTCGGCCTACTGGTCTAATGACAATGTTTTTAAAGTTTTCTATTTTAAACCAATTCAACATGCCTTATTAAATGTAATTGATACGCTTTAAAATTGCATAATAGGAGCCTCTGGGCTTGCCATAAAATGTAGATTTTCCTAGTAATTTATGAAGGAAAGGCGAGTATTATCCCGCCTCTACAAATATTTACGCTGTTTTTTGTTACCCTCCCTTTCAGCATCCACATCCACGCAACAGACCTCGTTTTAGAGATCCTTCCGTAGCTTCTACGTCCCCGATATCTCCTTCAGCATTACCCGGCAAGGACTTCCATTTGGTGGATCACCACAAGCTTCCGGTCTTCATCCAGAGACTGTTATTACTTTTACAGGAAATTTTATCGCTTTGTTTGGCAGTTTGTATTTGCTGTTCTATAGTTCCATTATTTGTTAATTACTGATTCTCGCACAAGAAAAGAGGGCTGTTCTCAGTCAAGATAGGTATTATTACAGTGGATTGTCTGTGATTGGTGCACTGGTTGAAACTACCTTTTGTCTCCCATTGGCTGTTTGTTATTAGCCTCATGGGATTTGTAGTTTGTTCTTGACTGAGCTGCTATTAAAAATAAAGAAAAGACAAATGCATAATAGTCGCCTCCGTGTCTTTAATAAAATTAAGACTTTCCGTCATAAATTACTAGGAAAATCTACATTATGTCATATACTATGAATGTGCAAGAGCAATATGGCACAGGTTACAACAATGTAATTGTCCTATGCTGCAGCA
This sequence comes from Pleurodeles waltl, assembly GCF_031143425.1. Lineage (NCBI taxonomy): Eukaryota > Metazoa > Chordata > Amphibia > Caudata > Salamandridae > Pleurodeles > Pleurodeles waltl. Next base: position 890,317,665 of record NC_090448.1, on the reverse strand, counting down.
CTTGCATATAAATTTTGATGTATGATTTATTGGTATTTTTAACAATTTAGACACTAAAAATTAAAAGTACTAATAATAGCTGTATAATCAAAGTGCCTTGATAGCAGGCGGTCGAACCTTTTTGTCCACTCTGTGATTCATGCACATATTTACATATTAGTCGGTTTGAAGGCCCACCAAGCTCTTTCGAAGTTCAGCCAACTGAGTCCCCTTACCCATCTGCCAGTCATCACTGTGCACTCCTATACCCCACTCATTGCCACCAGTACTTGCTCATCTGCCCACATCACATTTCCATAATAGAAAATCTAGATTTGGTAACTGCATATGATATTCTATTTATCATCCCCATAGTGCTAACAACATAATGAGGCTGTCGAAGGTTTGTGCATAGGAACAGATTTATTTGAATTTGCCGTGGTCCCAGGACATCTAAGGAATAAAAATATGGCAAACATTGAGTGATTGAATATTCAGTATCAAAACTCACCCACAAATAATTAAACGCCACCACAAATTTGAGGTGGCAGTACCCGCATATTCACAAGTCAATTAAGGAAAAGCACACCTGTACCTGCTCTTGCTGGACAGGGGGCTTCACTATTGTAAACGCCGCTGCAAACCTTTCTACAGTCATTTGGTAACACCAATAGGAACGTGAAAGTAAGTATCCACGCGTCTCAAGAGAACATTGCCTCCTTTTCTCAGGGGCATGGCTGAAGGCAAAGGAGGGAAGATTTCTGTGTGTGTCTGCACCATATTACAAACACAGATACATGGGCATTCAAATATTTAGGACTTCTCTATAATTCGATTATGGCTGAGACGCACACATACTTTAAAAGCTCTAGAGCTCTACAAATCTACATAACATAACAGTACCTTGTTTGCAGAGGTCAAATCGCATTAAAACAAAGTATGGGAACTATGATGCTGCATGCGTGGGGCGGGCCAGTGAGTGTGGGGGGGAGTCAAAGGTGTGGCTAAAAAGAAAATATTCTATATTTTTTTGGTCTTTCACTGTAAGTTAGCTACATATAAAATAATGAACAGTTTGAATGAAAAATTAATGAAAAAAGTTGTTACTCAGTGGGAAATGCAATACATTACATTATGAAACCTCTGTTAGTTCATGCACTGCAGAAGTCTGTGTGTAACCAGAAAGTCACAGAATTAAATCTTGGTTGGTGCAGTGGAGAGTAGCGACTTGTGTCTTTTTAGCAGGATGAGGTCACAGCCTGTGACAGAAAGTGCTGTGAATATGTAAGTCATTATTTCGATCTTGCCTTACACACACTAAAAAAGGCTGTTACAAAATGCGGAAAAGGGTTGAGGATAAAATGGTGCTTCCAAAATATACATTTTAGATATTACCAGCACGGACGAAAAACAATATTTTTTTTACATTACTGTCACTTTATCACCTCCAGGTATAGGAAGCACTATATCAATACATTTACAATTAAAAGCACACACTTCACAGCTCAATTGTCAACTTTTTTGCACTACCACCCAAAAAGAATAAGGGCCGTATTTATACTTTTTGGCGCACAACTGCGCCAACGCAGTTGTGCGTCAAATAATTTAACGCCGGCTAACGCCATTCCAAAGCGCCATGCGGGCGCCTTATTTATGGAATGACGTTAGCCGGTGGAGCTGCCTGGTGTGCGTAAAAAAAAATGACTTACACCAGGCAGCGCCGGCGTAGGGGAAAATGGAGCTTGGGCGCCAAAAAATGGGGCAAGTCAGGCTGAGGCAACATTTTCGCCTCAACCCGATTAGCGCAATTTTTTTTTTACTCCCAACCCCCATTGAAATGACTCCTCTCTTAGCAAAGACAGGAGTCATGCCCCCTTGCCCAATGGCCATGCTCAGGGGACTTATGTCCCCTGGGCATGGTCATTGGGCATAGTGGCATGTAGGGGGGCACAAATCAGGCCCCCCTATGCCACAAAAAAAATAAAAAAGAAATACTTACCTGAACTTACCTTAAGTTCCCTGGGATGGGTCCCTCCATCCTTGGGTGTCCTCCTGGGGTGGGCAAGGGTGGCAGGGGGTGTCCCTGGGGGCATGGGAGGGCACCTCTGGGCTCCTTCCGAGCCCACAGGTCCCTTAACGCCTGCCCTGACCAGGCGTTAAAAAATGACGCTAAAACGGCTGGACGTCATTTTTTTTGACCCGCCCACTCCCGGGCGTCATTTTTGCCCGGGAGTGTAAATACGGCGCACATGCCTCGGAGTCATTTTTTAGACGGGAACGCCTACCTTGCATATCATTAACGCAAGGAAGGTGTCCACGCTAAAAAATGACGCAAACTCCAAGATCTTTGGCGCTAGACGGGTCTAACGCCAAAGTATAAATATGGAGTTAGTTTTGCGTCGGAATTGCGTCAAAAAAAACGACGCAATTCCGGCGCAAACAGAGTATAAATATGCCCCAAACTCTTTGCCATCACATAGCTTAGAGTGATTCGATAAACTAAAGCCAGTACCAGCTCATAAGCATCCTTTACATTTGTAGATTACCCTTTACATTTGCAGATAAACTCACATTGCACATTTGCATTTCTTTCGGGCAAGCAGGCACCATAGCAGGACGGCTTGTTTAGCTGTCTGTCTGGCTTAAATTTCACAACACAGGAAACTCACTGAATGAAACTTCAGCTGAAGAATTTAAACTACTGCAATTAACAATGCCGCAATGGTCGTCTTTTTATGAAAAGTAGGGTAAATTGTTTTCAAAAATCAAAAAAGAATGAGCATGTTGTGCCTCTCTGATCCCACCCACTTTGACCTCTGCTTGTTCGTACTCTCTGGCTGCTTTAAGATATTTCATACTGATTGGATATCAATTAGTGTAATCTGTATAAATAGTGTCATCCGACCTCGGTGTCCTTATCTCTCTTAGGCACTCTTTGCCCTTTTTAACTTTCATTCTAGTCTGACTCTTTCTCGTCTGACACTTTCTTCCTCACACATATACCTATAGTTTACAACTACTCCACCCCAATCACATTTAGATATCATTCATGTACTTACCTCAAAGCACATCATAAAATCTATAGTTTTACTTCTCTAAAGTCTAACAGAATTGTGTTGTTTGATTTCTTATTAGTTCATCTTTCCTTTACTCTCTCTCTCACTCTTCACTGCCTGTTTGCCATTTTTACTTTTTCTCCCTTTCTCACTCTTTGTTGCCTGTTTTCCTTTCACTCTCATGTTTCCTGTTTGCCCATTTTTCCTTTTACACTCTCTCACCCCTTGTTGACTGTTTGCTATTCACTCTGTTCTCATTTCTCCTTTGACTCTCTCCTTCATTTCTGTTCTCCATCTGTTTCCTCCTTGATCTCTCCCCTTTTCTCTTGGGTTCTCCGCCTCCCCCTCCCTTGCTTTCCCACCCTCGTCCTTGCTTGTTGTGCTGCATCTTCTGCACGAGCCTTCTCATGCCTCTGGTGTACCACATCTCCATAGTCCTGCTCTACTCCCTTCCAGGACCTTATTTATGGTGGCCGCTGGCTCACACCAAAGACAAACCCATCTGCACCTGTCCATGTCTGAACCGCACTCAGCTCCAAGGATTCTGGTCCATCCAAACCATGTCACTATACATCATCAAAGCACTCAACATTGGATGCCGCCATGACAGATGCCGTCATGCCTCATCTCAACCAACAGTAGGACCTTTCTCATGTGCTCTGCCATTTCTCTTGCATCCGCACTCCTACTCCACCCAGCACAAACAGCTCCCCTGCCTGACGTGCACACCACTGAGGTCTGGGGCACAATTGACATGTACTCCCCTGACACTCTCTTCATCACCAAAATCTACTCACCTCTTCATTCACACCCACCATCGCCGGGGACATCCCATCGCAATAAAATAATCTCCTGCCAGGCCAAGGCCCCACAAACCAGGAGCAGGCTTCACCAACATCCACAAGAACTCATCACCTGCACCACCGACGGGAACATGCCTTTCATGAAACACATGCGCTTATGACTACAAGCCGGCAACCACACCACGATCAAAGGCATCCTCACATACCACCCCCTCCTCCCCCAGGCCATGCTCAGAATGCCAGACACACCCTCGACCCTCATCTAAACAGCCAACAAGAAGATTAAAGTCAAGCACCTCATTCCACTCACATGGATTGACCACTCTATTGTTCACTTCCACATTGAAGGACCCCAACTCCCCACACCAAAGGCCAACTAGCAGTCACAGTTGTAGTTGGAACAAGATAGCAGAAGCAGACTGGGTCAACACCCTCAAAGCCTACCGACCAGACCACACCAGGGACCTGAAGACTGACATAAAAACTTTCAACAACTGGATCACAGGCTTCACGGATGTCCTAGCCCTCCTGAAGGATGTCAAACAATAAGGAACCAATGTGCGAGCCACCTAGTACACTGAAGACCTACGAAACTCCAAACGTTTCTGCGAACAGCTGGAGAGAAGATGGAGAACTAGACAAGACACCAACACAAGAAACACTTACAAATCTGCGCTTAAAATATATCACACTCAAATTAAAGAGGCCAGGGAAACAGCAATTTCACTAAGACTACAAGCTAGTTTCAACAACTGCAAAGAGCTCTTAAACATTGTAAAAAAATCCTCCAACCTTTCAGCAACCACCAACACCATCATCCCATTACATGACTTCTGCAACAACCTCTTCGACTTCTTTCACAATCCTCAGGATCTACAGCAAATCTGACCCCAAAGCATGACACAAGACCTCATGAACAAGCTGCCCAGCGCCCCAAGTCTGACCACCAGCTAACAAACTGGAGCCCTCTCACCCTAAAAGACACCTCTGAAATCATGAACACAATCAACTTGGAGGCCACCGTCTCCTTCCCCCACCACTTCTGCAGCCTAGGAGGAGCCCTGATCAGCTCCAACCACATCACCATCATCAACGCCTCCATCCATAGGCAAACTCTCCCAGACAACTAGAAACACACAGAGATCACAGCTCTCCTGAAATAAACCTCTAGCAAATGAGGAAGCTTAGCAATTACATACTCATCTCGCTCCTGCCCTTATCATCCAAAGTCACAGAGAAAGCAATTAACAGGCAACTCTTGAACCATCTAGAACAACACCATCTCCTAGACATCACTCGGGCAGGTTTCCGAAGCAACCATAGCGCTGAAACTGGCCTCATGAAAGAAACTGATGGCATATGTACCATCGTGGACAAAGAGGAAACTACAGCTCTCATCCTGCTTGACCTCTCTGCAGTATTCAACAGCATCTTCAATGGCACCCTCCTCTCAAGACTCTAGAACTTTGGAATACAAGGACACACGCTGAGATGGCTTACCTCCTTTCTCTCCCACAGAACACTATGAGTCAGACTTCCACAGTAAACCTCTGAACCCAAGATTGTCATATGCAGAGTGCCTCAAGGGTCATCTCTGAGCCTTACTATGAGACCGGGGCTCTTTTGGCATGGTTAGCCCACCACTTTTTGCCTGGCTTGTGATGTGGTTTCAAAGTTGTTAGTGTCCAGGGCCACTGCTAACCAGGTTTCCTAGACTAGATCTCTTTCCAAAACAGTTGTGATGCATTGGCACAATTATCAACACCTTTAGCTGCCACTATAAGTCCTTAGTAAATGGTACTTAGGTACCCAAGGCATGGGGTACTAAAGGTAGGCCCATGAGGACAGCAGTACTGATTGTGCCACCCTCAGGGACCATGCATCCAAGTGCACCTAGCATTGCCATTGCAGGCTGAGCGTCCTAGTACAATCCTAAAATGCAAAACTGACATGGCACCCAATCTGTGTGACCTGTCCACTATACACTGCATGCAATATTGGTCACCCCTCTGGCAGCCCTTTCAGTATACTGCATTAAATAAGATCATAGTACAATTATGAATTACATGATTTTCCTAAGTGTCTATGGATCTTGTACAAAATTGTTGTGGCACAATATCAAGAGCACATAAATTCACCCTGTAAACATTTGTGTGCCTCACTGTGCCGTGCCACACCAATGTGACATATCCCTCGTGTACTGAATAACCTAACATTAAGTCTGGGTTTTTGGTTATTATTTGTCTGAACAGATCAACAATTCTTCTTACTATTACTCTTACATAATGAAGCCTTATAAAAGCCCTAGGCTTGTGAGCTCCCAGGGTGGGAGGGGGGGAGGTGAAACATGGTATCAATGGGTGTCCTGAATGAGAACAAAATCTTTGTTACCAACAAAAATCTAATGAAGAAGCATAATAAGAGTACTACCATGCCCATGATGATCTGCCTCAAGAAATTAATATTGGGTGTAATTTGGTGAGTGTTGTTATTTAACTGGGTGCTTGTGTTCCATTTCCTATGTAGTAACAGTAGCCGTACCTTTTACCTTATATAGGGGTGGTCCAAATAAACACTGTAGCCCACTCATGACATTCAACTGCCATGTCAGAGATGCACTTTCTGTGCCATTAACCATGCCCTTATTGGAAAGTTAAATGAGCCACTTAGATTAAATCAATAAATAGTATGTTTTGGGAAAAGTCACATTTTCTGTGACTTTGTTTAACAGTGCCATAATGCACATGGTCCTAAAGCCAACAAAGCCAAATAGTAGAAGGTGGGAGGAACCACGACATAAACAATATCATTGTTTACACTGCACCAGCAGATTTTACACTCACAAAGCCTAAATTAAATTAGAGACTTTCTAAGCACTAGGGGATAGATGTATGATATTTTGTTTTGCGACCCTTTTGGGAATAGCAAATTGCGAGTCACAAAATAAAATGCACAACAGTGTAAAGCACACTGTTTGCCATTCCCAAAGGGGTCACAAATGACCTACCTCACAGGGATGGTGGTCTGCTGGGGAACCCTTCCCGTTTGCGAATGGATACCAACTGTGAATGTTTTGCAGCCGCATTCATGGTCACAAAGCATTCATACATGCCAGTGTTATTCGGTTTTAAAAAGGGATGCCCTAAACACGCCCCTTACCAATACTGAATCGCAAAAGCAAATTGTGATTTGGTAACAACTTACTGAATCGCATTTTGCCTTTTGTACATGGCAAAATGCATTTTTGCGACTGGAAAAATTGTTTGTACATCTGGACCAAAGTCCTTACATACGCTGATTATACAATGCTGATGGCACGTACTCCTAAAGCTCTGCGTTTGTTGGTGTCCTCCTTTATCTAATTTATGGCTGCTCTTGATCTGCAAACCAATTTTTCAAAGTAATGTATTATGACTTGCGGCCCCAAGCATATCCTGATTTCTACCCTGGCTGTAGGTCCAAATCGTTTAGAAAGTACTAGCAATTTTTCCTATTTAGGAGTCACTTTGGATTCAGTTGCTTCTTGGGCACCTAATATCTTACAAGGCATGCTGAAGCTATCTAGAGCAGTTGGCTTTCTTTAGTCTACCCCAGCGCCCTGGAGGGAGGGCACTTTAACCACTTTTGCAGATCTACGCGACTAAGTGCATCCCCATTGCAAACAGGGCCGAGAAATGGGGTATCACAAACTGTGAAGCCATTCAGGTGGAGTGAAAACGCTTTTACCGAAAACCCCTCTCTGCCCCTTTATACTCCTCTCATTGCATTTGCCATAAGGAGCTGGGGTTGACTTATATAGGTGACTGCAATAGAACTCGCCTTCTACTCCTGTGGTTATCCATTTGGAGAACTGAGGAGGCGGCCCTTACTAAAGATATTATGAAGGACTGTTTAGCATGTGATAAGGGCTATAGCATACCATGGATAGAGTATCTGAAATAAACTTTCCAGGGAATTGGGATGTCTAACACTTTTCAACGCCTTGCTCCAGGGGCAGTCTAAATAAAAACATGTGAAAATGTTATTACTCAATCAAGCCTGATCCCATAGACTTAGAGTGGAATTGCTAAAGCCCAATGTCACAGCTTTTTTGCGACTGAGCCTTGACAGGCCACTGACTATTTGTTTATTGCATGCAGGTGTGTAGCAAGATGTTTATTATTTTGCTTCAGGGCGGGCACTTTTAAATATTTACTTTGTTTCCACTGGGCTTTCAAAAAAGCCTTTGCAACTGCCTATGTCCTTGTGGTAGTAGATCTGGGCAAACAATGTTACATTTCATCTTTTTTTGTGAACTTTATTAAAAAAAAATACCATGCACTTTGAGTAGAGTATTAATGCTCCACCTGATATGTTTTGCATCACGTTACTGTATTTTAACACGTGATTCCTTTTCATACCATTTGAAACTGTACTTAAATGAGTATTTTATATGTTTCATGTCAATTACTTGGATTGTGCACTTTTATGGATGCATTTAGCACCCGAATAAAGTTCTTTTGATTCATATATATATATATTTATATATATATATATATATATATACATATATATATATATATATATATATATATATATATATATATCATTAGTAAATATTACATGTGATGTTTATAATAAAATAAAAGATTATTTATATTTTATTAAAACTTAATGTTACATTCATTTATAAATTAAAAAAAGTTTGTTAAAATGATTTTCAATTAAGTAAAACGTGTATTATTACATTTTTTTAAACAATTAGTTATACTTTCTTTTCATTTTTAACTATATTAAACAATTTAATTTAACTTACATTATTTCCGGTGGGGTTTCATTTTAAGTTCCAACCTCCATCATTCTCTGTGGGGGCTGTTGCAATATCAGTGGTCGGCCAGGTGTGCCTTAGACATACTCCAGATCTGAGCTGGACTATGTTTACCACTGTTTTGGGTCTCTTTTTGGCTACAGTAACTTTATAAGTCCAGTTTGTGAATAGGAATGGGTTTAATCACCTCCCTAAATTCCTCCTTACTCCTCCCTAAACCCTCCCTAAACCCTCCTGTTCAGTGGTATGTCCTTTTTACAACCACTACATCTGGACCCATCTACATGTACTACTAAGTGGTAAACTTACATTTGTGAGGATCTCCCAATAGAAAAGATGGAAGAGGAGGAGTTGGAGACCTACACTTGTAAAGTTGTGAATATCATTTTATAGACAGAAAACCAGGTTCCTTGCTGGGGAAAAGCTACAAAAAATGCACTGTGCATCTAAAATGACTAAGGTAAAATCTGAATTCTGTATTAGTTATTCACACTAGGTATGGTTCCAGCCCTGTTGTTGAAGAAATGGGAAAGTAAATCATAGCAGTATCCATTGTGCTCGGGTCATCCGAAGTTCTTGTCTGTGTCTAAAAACAGGGTTTCACATAAGCCTTAACATTTTTATTGATCATGTCAGGGGAATAAAAAAAGTTCTGATGCCAAATTCAGAAAATCCGTGCGTGACCTAAGATAACCATATCCAAGGTGAAAGAATCTTTGAGTATCGAACGTGAAAAATTGTCCTCAGTTCACTAAGGCCCTCATTACGAACTCAGCAGAAAATCCCACGAGTCCGGGGCTGGCGGTTGGAACAACGACAGCCAGCACGTTGAAGACCCTGCCGGCCCTATAAACAACATTCCGCTGGGCCGGCGCCCGGAAACAGTGTTTCCGCTAGCCGGCCTAGCGGAATGCTGCGCCTGTACATTGCCCACGGCTCCACATGGAGCCGTCTTCAATGTAGCAGTGCTGCGGGTGTAGCAGCACCCGTCGTGCATATCACTGCCCGCGCGACAGGACTGTGCACAGGGGCCCCTGCACTGCCCATGCCAAGTGCATGGGCTGTGCAGGGGCCCCCAGGGGGGCCCTGGGGCACCCATTCCACCAGCCTTTCCCTGGCAGCCTAAACTGCCAGGGAAAGGCTGTGGGAACACAGGTTGTTTATCAGGTGGGCAGTGCTGCTTGCAGCGCTGCCCTGTCGGATAAGGAACTCCGCAATTGGCAGGCTGCCTAGTGGCGGAAGCCTGACGGTAGCGGAGTTCCGCCTGTGGCGGTCTCCACGTGTACATAATATGGCTGTCCGGACCGCCATGCTGGTGGCGGTAATTTCCGCCACCATGGCGGTCCGGACCACCCTGTTCAGAATCTTTAGCCATAGAAGTAAAAGTGCTATTCTGATAGTATCCTCATTGTAGGGGATGTCTAGTTCTGAGTGCACAATAAAACTCGCAGTACTCTTGGGGACAGAGAGTAAACTGCATAAAAATCTATTTTCTAAAGTTTGCAGACTCCCTGGGTTAAGATAGCCCTAGAACCCCACCCATAGGAGCCTACAAAAGGCATTTGCTTTTATAAAGTTAGATCGTATTTTTTAATAGGCTTATGGACAAGCTTTTCTGCAAAACTAAATATTGCTTCTGAAGCCCTTAAAAAAATTATGTACTCTTTAATTGAAAAGGTTACCCCACTTTAAATTAGAATAAAAAGTAATACCTAACTAGTTAAAATGTTTAATCTTAGTGACTGCCGCCCCTTCTATTGCTTAGTTTTTGAATCTAGTGTTTTTGTGGCCATTAATCATAACAAAAGTTTTCAAGTTACTGACTTTTAACTTACGATCATTCATAAAAGTGATGAAAAGGTCTAATCAAATTTGAAGACAGTTGGCTGTTCGTACGATGTGAACAGCATCTTCAGCATGTAATAGGACAGGAACAGAGTGATTCTTTGCCTAGTGCAAATCCTTTCCACTTCCTACTAAGTCACCATCCAAGCCATTGATATAAAAAAGGAATACAATTAGATTTAATAGGACAAGAAAATTCCCCTTTCCGGCCATAACGTACTTTCTCTACAGTTCCCTGAAGCAAATGCCTAAGTAGGTCCAGCAGAGTTATCAACACACATTTTTCCCCTCGTGCTCCACAATTTTCAACAGGTCAAAAGCACCGGAGCGGACCATAAAAGGATTGTTCTACTGTTCCAATACCAGAGAAGAAACTATATTGGTCTTCTGAGAATGCATTGTTGTGTTCTGCCCAATCCTCTAATTTTTGGAAGATAACCCTCCCTAATATTTTTGAAGTGGAATCCAAAAGTGATTTCGGGTGATAGAAATTTGGTTGATTCCTATCTCCTTTTTGAAGTTTGGGAGTATTATGGATTCCCTCCATAATCTTTGCAGGCCACCCTTTATTGCAGCCTGGAACACATTTATGATTAACAGTGCCCAGAAGGGAGTGTTCTGCCTAAAGATGACAATGGGGATATTGTCCCACCTGGGTGATTTGCATACAGGGCAGTTTAGAATAGCTTTAGACACATCATTTATATCAATCATATTGCTTAAACTGAGAACGCTATTAGGATTAAAAGTGGTTGGATTTGAGAGGTCTGTCTGGGACAAGGAAACACTCTTGGGGGTCAAACTCCTTGGTAAAGTGGGTTGCCCAATGTTCGGCAGAGATCTGGCATTCAATCTTTGGCTTGCCATACTCAGTGGAGTACAGCCGATTAACAATTTCCTAAAAAGCCTTACTGTCCATGGTTTGAGTCACTACTTCCATATCTTCCTAGACTGTCCTTCTTAATTTCTTCCTGAGCTGCTCTAGAACCATCTTATATGAGTGCCTGACTATTCTAATGTCTTCAATGTTACGTCATGAGGCCTTGATAACAAATCTAATGTGTTTGTGAACTGCCAAAAATGCAGAGTTGAACCAGCTAGTGGAAGGGGTATCCTTAGGAAATTTATTGGATATCAGCACGCGAGCGATAGCTTGAAATTTCTCCTCACATCTACTTAATACTTCCCCTGGATGGGCTTCATCTGGTAAGCAAGTGTTAGTCTTATGTCTATTTTCAGTTATCAGTTTGGTGAAAAAAATTGTTGGATCAACTTTGTCCCATTTAGGTCATAGTCGTTTGTTTGGTAAAGTAACTTAAATTAGAAGTCACATTAGTTTATTTATTCCAATGTGGATAATAGTCAAAACTAAGTGACTAAGGATTATGATCACTTACACAGGTGGACAGGACCTTAGAATCTAAAATAAAAGGCACAAGGTCTGAAGACAATAATATGAAATCAATTGTGCTACAATTCTAATTACCAGCAAATGACAGAGGGTAGACAGTTCCCTCCTGAACAAAATTTGAGAAAAATAACATGTTAATTTTTTTATAAATCGGATTAGTGCCTCCCAGTAAGGTTTACGTATAAAATGCGAGGTATCTTCCCCTTGCCAATCTGTAACACCACATACAGGTTTGCCAGTATAGTGACACCTCTTAATGTTAACATCTCCAGACCAAGGTTGTATGTCCTGAGCTTCTCCAGGAAGAATCTGGGAGGGGATACTTCTGAGTCCTCTATTACATAAGCTGGCTGTTTAGTTTAAAAAATATAATTAAAATGAGTTAACAACAATTAGTTAACAGTTAGGCAACGTATTAAAGACAGATACAGAACTTGAAACCAGGGGGTCCTTTTTGAGAGAAACCAGCACTGTAAGACTATCTTTCAGCCTGCCTGATGAAGATGGCATGGCTGGAGTGCAAAATGATCAAAAGCCCCCTCTACAAAAAACGTTTTCTATTGCCCAGGTATCCTGACAGCAAATTACATCAACATTCTTTACCAGCAACAACCAATCTTCATTTTGTAATTTGGATGATATACCAGCAATATTCCACAAAAAAATCTGAAAAATGTCACCACCCTCAAAGCATGTTACACCAATAGCTATGTTAGAGATTCCACCCCTATCCTCATCAGATCTGTTACTTCTAGCTAAGGAGAAAGCAGGCAAGGAAAATTTCAGTTCTCAAGTTTGGTAAGCCCAGTCACTCAATGACAGATATTCCAGATAGAGGGGTGAAATGATTCTGTAATGGCAGAAAGTTGGACGGATGTTCTGTTGCATTTGGGCCTGAACTTCTAGAGGTGGCCTGGAAAAATAACCCACGGGGAGGGTCCATACCTTACCCTGATAGTTCAGTAGGTGGCTTAAACGTTCTCATAAACCAAGGACATTTAAAGTTAACATTGACACAGTTGCCTTTCAGTAAGTAGCCTACCAGTGAACTCTCCTTTCCATAAGTATATCGTCCACTAAATCAGCAGGGCAACCCACATTTTGCCTACACTTATGGGCCAGCTTGAATTTCAAGTCCAGTCAATCTTCTTGTGCAATCCAACCCCCGATGGATCCCCTTCCAAAACAATGACTTGTGAAGTACATTCAGGTTGTAATTGTAGGTGTTGCAGGGATGCTCCACTCTTCTGAGTATTCATCTGCTAGTTTAAGGACGAGGCTCGCACAAAACGCATTTTATCATGTAAGCTTTTAATTTGCTCAAAGACTTCACTGCAAAAATCATTCAACAAGTCCTGCATTCAACTAAAGAGCAACTTACAGAACTCCATTAACTGAGTCTGGAGGTCAAATGCACCCATGTTAGGAAGGTCCACTAGACCCCTGATAAGCGAAGAGCCTCTACGACAATCATCCACACTAGTAAGCTGCTTCACCTGCACTGTTCCCTCAATTTCGTTCCATCTCCATGCTTTCTTTTTTAAGGAGGTGATTTGAGTGCATTTGGTTGAAAACCCTCTGGGACCTCAGCGATAATATTGGCAAGCATTTCAGTGATGATACAGGGATTATTTATTTTCACTGTAATTCCAAGGCAGTTTTTTTGTTGGGGGGGTTAGCTATATGCTTTAGGGTGGTACCAGGTTTCCTTTCAGTTGTTTTTGCTGGAACAGGAGCAGTTGAGACTGTGGGCTCAGATGTGGGATCATTAATCAGCCTCTAAACCACATTGATTCGATCCTCAACAACCTCCAATGCAGTGTTCATAGCTCCCATGGCTAATGATAGATATGTGGTAATTGAAATGTGGGGAAACTTCCCTTGTCCCTTCCTCTCTTAGGCTGGTTTAATTTCCCCCTCCCCATCTGTATGGGCACAATAGAACATAGAACATAAAAAGTCCAAGTCTACCTCACTTGGTAAGGACTGTTACCATGCACTGTACTGTACAGCCATGACGGGTAGGCCAGCTCATCCTTGTCTAGCCAAGGATGGGCACAAACAGGCCAGCTCTTGGCCCGGTCTTTGCCTGGGCACACTCCTGCACACGTCCAATGCCATGTGCTGGCGAACTTCAATGTAACCTCCCAGAAAAACCAGGGAGGCATGGCAGAGGCAGCCCTTCCTCGAAGGCACCACATGAACTTCTGGGCTTAAAAGTCCCAGCTCAGCCCACCCCACCCCACAATGCACTCCTGGTGTGCAGGAAGTACTCTGATCCATTCTGTAGTAGTGTGTAATCCCTAGGCCACTGATAAAAAGCACAATGACTGCCTCTTAGAAGTTCTGCAAGGCATTGTACATGACCTGTTTGAAGACAGAATAGAAGCGAAGTTCCAGAGAAGGTGTGAGAAACACTATTATAAGAGGATGTTACATTTTATTCCTTCTTTCCACCACATACAAGTTGGTATCAATTTCATTTAATGAAGTCTAAGTCATTACAAGTTTGAGCCATTTTTGCATCAAAAAGCAGCGCAAATGCAGCCCTAAAAAAGTATAAATATGGGCCTTAGTGTTTGAAACTTTTTTCTGTAGGCAGATTTGAAAAGCTAGGAGACCGTTACACATATGAGGTGTGGGAGCTGCCCTTTAATTACAGATCTTTCAATGGCATAAAAGAGGTCTTTCTCAGCCGTAGTGAATGTGTGACTTCAGTGTCAACAGATGTCCTTGCACTGAGGATTTAATGCTTTGATTGTGAATTTGGGTTGCTACCTGAAGGGTATCCCTATGCCTTTGATTTGAGCAATGTTTCAGTTGCTTTCGAATGGGAGTTACTTAATGCTGCGCAATCAAGGCTGCTGTGGAATAAGACCTGGTGTTCCTTATGTAATTTTGGTCTCTAAAGAGACTTATTGCAGAAACATACTCCCCCTAAGAAGGAGATGAAAGTAGCAAACATATGGCCTCACATTGATACTTATAATGTAACTTTTGACAAGCTGAGCAGACTGAAGGCTATTTTGTTTCAAAAACATTTGCTGTTCACACCAGCCCACAAACCCTCTGACCTCCAAGTGGCAAGGTCATCCGCAGAGATACAATCCCTTTTAAATACCAACTTTCTAAACCTTTTGCTGAATTAATCAGTTGCATCATTTTTAATGCATCTAACACTGCTGGGATTGTACACTTTTTGAGCCTGTTGGCTATGTATTTGCCAGCTTTTTACCAGGCCGTGTTTGGAGTTATACCTTTGGCCATCCATTCGCTCTTTTGGAGTGTTTTTGGAGGGTCCCCGATAACTTTTATATTAATTGGTGGTATTTTTGATTCGCAACGGCTGTCCCATCCCAACAACGAGAAATTATGGAGCTCCCACCAGCCAACCTGTGTCATGATCACATGATGCAGTACTTTGGAGCTTCACTCTCAGAAGAATTAGACAGGAACTGGTCACTGTCATTGTGACCGGTCCTTACCTATGTGCAGCCTGTCTTTTGCTATCTGTGGTGCCCCTTCAAACATGCCGTGAAAGGATGTCTTGCTTTGCCACACATACCTTCTTTGGACACAGATCAGGTGATGCTCTCAATGATGGTTCATTGCCTGATATGCCCATTGAGATTGTGGTTGTTGCAGGATGCCTTCCATTGGCCACCTTTCATGGATTTGCCAAAGGAGGATAGAGGGGATTCCAGCCAGAGCCATACCATGCTGTCTGCCATCTTGTCGACTGCTACACCGACCCTGGTTTTTTCTTCTGCTAATCGGAAGTATTTCCAGAAGAACAACGGACTGACTCCTGACGCTTTTTAGGTATGTGGTCGGGACCCCTCCTTTAGATCGGGATGGGCTGAAGGGCTACACACCATCATGCTACTATTTTTAGAGATCAGAGCGTAGGTATGAATCATTAGACTCATGCCTATTCCAGAATCTGTGAATTGTTTATATTTTTCACATTTATGATCACAATCATGCTTTGCTAAGTTTCATATTGCTAATAATCGTAGTTCATGTTTTATATCCCAGGATGCAGTCTCTTCAATAAAATGTATGGAAAATGTTCCTCCATATCCTTGTTGCCTTCATGTGTATGACATCTCATGTATGTGAGAGAAAGGGGTGTGATTTGTGAACCACAACTTCCCTGAGGAGTCTGGGTGCTATGTCTTTTTTCCTAGGTTTGGGTGAGGTGCTGCTAGCTAGCCAAGACAGTCAGGCTGACAGCTTCCATTCGCTGTGAGACTGACTCAGTCACTCACACACGGTGGTGCTGCTACCCTAACCTCAGTAGTCTTACCCCCATGATGAGAGTCCTACGACATGGCACCACAAACGTTGGTCACACACCAACTTTACAGATCTCCTGAGTATCTCAGTCTTTCACATGTTAAATGTACCTTAATTACCTTATACAGAGACATCAGATGTTTTCGGGAAAATCCTCCTCATCTAAACCTAAGTCTGTAGGTTGTTTAAGCTTGAACTTTAAAAGGATTCCTGTTAGAAATGGGGTCTTTGGTTGGCAGTCAGGTTACCCCCTGTCCAAGCAAGGACCCTCATTCAGGTCAGGGTAACTCTCACACAATCCAAATTATCCTGTGCCCACCCTCTGGTAGCTTGGCACTGAGCAGTCAGGATTAACTTCGAAGGCAATGTGTAAAGTATTTGTGCAATAAATCATACAAGAAACACCATATAGCACCACAAAAATACACCACGCAGTGTTTAGAAAAATATATAATATTTATCTGATAAGATGCAGGTTAAAACGATTAAAGATGCAATAAGTACATGTTGCGATATCACTGAAAAGTGATATAAATTGTCCTAAGTCTTTTAAAAGCAAACAAAGTCTCTTTCAAGGACAAAGTACCTGGTTTGCATGAAAAATCTCCGCAAAGAACCGCAGAGGAGGAAATGCGTGGAAACAAAGGGGTGTGCGTCGATTACTCGGCCCGCACACGGCGATGCGCTTTTTAGTTTTCACACAGGGACGGCTGTGCGTCGATTTCCGGTGCTCGGTTTTGGATCCTCTTCGGGTTGCGGGGTTTTCAGACGCCCCGGGGGCGTTGCGTCAATTTATTTACCGCACGGCAGGCACTGCGTCGATTCCTCTCTGGAAGTCGGGCTGCGTCATTCCGGGTCGGCTGTGCTTCGATCCAGTGGGCTGTGCGTCGAATTTCCAGTCACTACGCTGGCGCTGCGTTGATCTTCTCACTGTGAAGTCGGTCTGCATCGTTCCAGTTCGGCATGCGGTGAAATTTTCACTGTGGTGCAGGTTGTGCTTCGTTTCTGGCAGGCTGTGCGTGGAATTTCACCGCACAAGGAGTCCTTCTTGAAGAGATTAAGGCTTTTTGGTCCTGGGACTTCAGGGAACAGGAGGCAAGCGCTATCCAAGCCCTTGGAGAGCACTTCTTCACCTCAGCCAGAGAGCAGCAAGGCAGCAAGGCAACAGCAAGGCAGCAGTCCTCACAGAAAGCAGTCAGGTGAGTCCTTTGGACAGCCAGGCAGTTCTTCTTGGCAGGATGTAGGTTCTGGTTACAAGTTTCTTCTCCAGTAGTTGGTAGGGGCAGAGGCCCTGTTTCTATACCCAAATGTGCATTTGAAGTGGGGGAGACTTAAAAGAGTGGCTTAGAAGTGCACCAGGTCCCCTTTCAGTTCAATCCTGTCTGCCAGGGTCCCAGTAGGGTGTGGCAGTCCTTTGTGTGAGAGCAGCCCCTCCACCCTTCCAGCCCAGGAAGACTCATTCAAAATGCAGATGTATGCAAGTGAGGCTGAGTATCCTGTGTTTGCGGTGTGTCTGAGTAAATGCACAAGGAGCTGTCAGCTAAACCCAGCCAGACATGGATTGTAAGGCACAGAAAGATTTAAGTGCAGAGAAATGCTCACTTTCTAAAAGTGGCATTTCTAAAATAGTAATAATGAATTCAACATCACCAGTCAGCAGGATTTTGTATTACCATTGTGGCCATACTAAACATGACCTTCCTACTCCTTTCAGATCAGGATCTACCACTCAAACAGTATATGAGGATAGCCCTAATGCTATCCTATGAAAGGAGCAGGCCTCGCAGCAGTGTAAAATTAATTTAGGAGTTTTACACTACCAGGGCATATAGAACACACATGTTTATGTCCTGCCTTTTGCCTACACAGCACCCTGCCCTATGGGTTGGATTACCTAGGGCATGCCTTAGGAGTGTCTTATATGTAGAAAAAGGGGAGTTTTAGGCTTGACAAGTACTTTTAAATGCCAAGTCGAATTGGCAGTGAAACTGCACACACAGGCCTTTACAATGGCAGGCCTGAGACAAGGTTAAGGGGCTACTTAAGTGGGTGACACAATCAGTGCTGCAGTCCCACTAGTAGCATTTAATCTACAGGCCCTGGGCACACATAGTGCACTTTACTAGGAACTTATAAGTAAATTAAATAGTCCAATTGGGTAAGATCCAATGTTACCATGTTTAAAGGGTGAAAGCATGTGCACTTTAGCACTGGTTAGCTGTGGGAAATTGCGCAGAGTCTGAAAAACAGCACAAACACTGCCTAAAAAGTGGAGGGAGACAGGCAAAAAGTTAGGGATGACCACCCAAAGGCTGCCAGGTCTAACAATTCCCCATTTTTGGTGTTCTCAACTCAGAACTTTATCTTTTATAATGGCAGAACCACAACCAGTAAACATAACTGGAAACTTTAAATTACCAGTCACACAGGATTTAATTGCTACTGGTCTCACTGATGAGGGTGGAGAAGTTACGATCATGGTAGAGGAACATGATGCATACCGCTCTAAAACATTTTACACAAGTCACTTTTCCTGCAGTCGACACAGATGCACGTACATTTTACACATATAGAGTTGCAAATGTACAGAGCATACCAATACCTAGAGATACCTCTAACTTATCAAGAACACACAGATTGGTTCTCAGGCGCCCTTCCACATGTAATACAACATGTTAGATTAGGTCCTTTAAGCTAGGATGGACCTACATGGCCAACATTGGCTACATATATACTACACTCCAAAATCAAGTAGCAAGGAAGCAGAAGTATGTACATTACATAATGACCTTTTAGATATATATAGACGCTTAACACAATTCGTAAGGCAGACATTGAGTGTAAGGGCAAGGGCTGCTCCCGCTGGACATCAGTTGGATATAGCAGGAATAAATAGGCAAACTGCACATAAGTAATGGATAAACCACCCACCACATGGGAGAAAATTCCATTTTGGATTGCACACAAAAAACACATCTCTTAAAAGTAGTATTTCCCCATACTGGACCCCAAGATAAACACGGAATTCTCCCAATGTGCTTGCCATTTGGGGTGGTTCCCTCAATAGACAACTATGCCACATGGGGCTAAATTTTTGCAGCCATTATTAACACTACGCATGGTAAATCAACACTTGCAAACCTTCCGGAAGGGTTAAAATAAATTCTAAATGAACACAAGGTATCCTCTGCCTTGGATTTGGTGATGAAATTAATGTGAAACTTTGAAACTGTAAGTAATAGTAAAGGTGAAGCAGTAGCATTGGCAGTATGCCAGCAGCTCAGAGATGTTTTTACACAAGATCAGGAGCACAAGCTTCCAAAGATTATTTCCAAAACTTTGACAAGTATAGATTTCAATAGTCTGGTGCCAGACCAATTAAAACAACAATTACAAGGTAATTCCAATAAAGACAACAACAAGCAAGTGCAAGAGAGCTCTAAAAAATGCCTGGATAAACAAAGATCTAATAAATAAATAAAGGGTCAAAGAGGAGAATCCCTGCATTCGGAGACCTCAGAAAAAAGTAAAAAGATATAATTTGAGAAATAGGGAAACTTTACAAGCTCCTGACAGATATTACTATGCTGATGCTCACCCATCTCCTACCTTCCAGGACTCAACCGAGAAACAGAGCGAGGGAGAAGGGTGGTCAGATGGCATGCATGCATATGCTATGGCACATGTATGGGCCACTTAGGTGGAGGTGTTTGCTGGGGCCTGGTTGACATCATGGTAATGTTTGCTAATCAGAGCTGTTGTTCAAGTGTGACCATGGACATGTGATGACATTTCTCATCATCTTTGCAGCATCAGCACAGGGAAGCGAAGGAGACTTGGCAGAGACGAGTGGGACGCATCTGGCCACGCGACCTCGGATCTATACACCACGGACACAAAGGGACCCAGTGGCCTGGAGGGTTAGGGGAGTGCTACTGGTAAGACTGGAACATCCTCTTTATCATCAGATTCTTTCTCCAGTGCACAATCCCAATTGGTGGCGAACCCATCAGGGCATCCCCCTGTACCATCTTTGTCTGTCACCTTGCATTCTACCAATGCCCTCCCTGTTGCTCCCCACACAGTAGGCCATGCCCGCTCACCCAAGAGGGTAGGCATCTCCTTTGCCGCAGGCAACTCCACCCCAGCCCCTGTTACCCTGCTGCCCTAATTGAAGAGGCTATTGACCTCCTGAAAAGTATCTCTGTGGGTCAGACAACCATTGTGAATGCCAACCAGGGATTGGCAAGTCAACTCCAGCAGACTAATGCATTCCTGAAAGGCATGCAGGGGTGAAATGTCTGGCCTACAAAGATCTTTTCAAGGTCTGACCTCCACACTGATGACAGTCAGTCACCCCCCACACTCCGTTCCCCCTCCACTTCCCTCTTCCCAATCCAAATCCTCCCTTCCTCTATCTACCCAAAGCATACAAATCAATGCACATGCACCCCTCCTCAACAGACAAGAGCAGCGCACAGAAAAACAAGCACCACAAAAAATACTGGCACACAAGCAAACAATAGAGACCCACAGACACAACCTCAGTCACCACCTCCTCTGGCACCCCTACCACCCCCAGCGTAACACACGACATCAAGCATATCCACGAGCACCACCACAACAGTCAGTCACACACTGACCACACCCAGCATACCCGCAGACACCACCCCAACATACACATCCACCATTCCATCCCCCAGCACCCCCACCTCCCAGCCCCAAAGGCAATCAAACACCCACACTCACCCATGCAACACACACCACCCAAACACAAGTACCTCCCACACACACACACACCCACAACATCCACACCTACACTCCAGACAAGCACTCCCTGGACCTCCAAATTCCCCACCACCTTTGATGACTGTCCCCGTGTTTTTTTGTTTGACTTTGACCTTTACCTTGTTCCCTCCACCCCGTCCCAAACCAAAAGGCCAAAACCCACCTCCCAACCCCTCCCTTCCACCTCCAAGTCCTCCCCTGTCACACCTGCCCCCTTCAAGCACCCATGCCCCCCCAAGAAGAAGCCCACCCCTCCCAAACAGTACTCTACCACTCCCAAACCCAAGACCAAACCCATTCCTCCCAAATCCAACCCTCCTAAGATGATCCCTGAGGTGCCTTCCTGCCCACTTGATGCCCCTTCTTGTGGAGGTTTTTCTGTCTGTTAGGGGTCAAGTGATGGCCCATGATGTGCCTGTGCTGTGACAGTTGGACTGGCCAATGGTCTTGGACCTAAGAAGATTTGCAGTTAATAGACCCAAAACGTTGTTTTTGGGGGGGTACACATTTGTCCTGCACTTCCTCGTCTACCTCTATGTTTTTCCTGAGTGACTTGTGTTGTGTGCCTACCTTTGTGTGTATCAGCCTGTTTACTGATCCATTTTCTGTTGTTTGCAATATCTGACTTTGTGGGCAGCACTAGTGTCTCTCAAGAGAAGGGCATACGATGACTGTATGGATATGTGGTTGTAAATGCAATGGTCGTGTCAATGCATTGTGTTCTGTTAGATGTGGCAAGTATTTCATATTGTGTTGTCCAATGTGAACATCTATGGTGTTATACTTGTCCCCCTAATGTGTGGCAGCTTGAGTTTTGTTTGTGGAGACATGGGGTGTGTTAAATCGTGCTAGCTTCCTTTGCATTTGACTGTGCATGTGTCCATTTAGCTGTGTGTACCTTGCATCTACTTCATGTAGAGGTATGTCTCGGGCAGTTGGAGTGGTATGTGCTTTGTTGACTTGAACACTGTGCAGATAGGCATGTCATTTGGGTCTAGTATTGTTTGTGCCTGAGATACATGTAGGGCCAATTCCTGTGCAAATATTGTTGAAGGGGCATGTGCAAAGTGATATGTGTCTCTGTGCAGCCTCCTTCCCTGAGGGTTCCAGATGTCTGCATCCCTATTTTGCAGCTATTGTTTTCATAGTGAACTTTGTATATTCGTCTCCCTGTCTATTATGCATCCCATTGTCCTTAGATTGTGTTGCATTGTGGGAGATATGTGTGTCCATTGCAGAGCTGTTTGACAGTAGTGGTGTTTGTGTTCCATGCCACACCCCTACATATATGTGTTGAATGTGACAATAGTCTTTGGCATGTGTGCAATGAGTGTTTGAGTTGTATTAGTAGCTGTGATGTTGGTCTGTTTTTGACGTTGTGTGAGTCAATGTTGTGTACACTTCACTGTCCCTGTGCCTGAGATGAGAAGAAGTGTATTTTTGTGTAGTATTTTGGTGCAGTGTGAGTTACCAGCCCAAAGGAGGTGTTTTGTTGCTGTCATTGTGTCCCTCTTTATGTGTGATTCTGATGCGGGACAAAATGCCAATTTTACTGGGTTCCCATAGCTTGACCCCCCATATGATGTGGCTAACGGCGTAATGATCAGTTGTTAAGGTTAATGAGACAGGTAGGTATGTGCACTTACAGTCGGTTACTCCCACAACAGCATGGATTTTGTGCTCCATCGATGATCAGCAGCAGCACAGGCCATGTGTGATGGGCTCCATGACAGCACTGGACGTGTGAGGTTGTCTGCAGGTGAGTGTCTCTCTTTATTGTCACTGTTTCCGCCTGCTGAAATATGGTGTTTGGACCACCATGGTCACATTGGCAATGTGCAACCTCATAATGTGTCCAGTGGCAACACAGGCTCTACCTTCTTGTTTTTGCAGCCTCGTGACCATGACGGTTTGGGCTGCTTGGCAATGCCAGCAGGTCCACGGCAGTCTCTACTCCATAGGCCCGCATGACTCCTAATTTGGTGAGCCGACAATCAACACTATGACGGTTAGACTGCCAACGCCACCATGGTGGTCCATGGATGGCCAAACTCATAATGAGGCCCTTAGTTATGATATTTTCCTGGCAGAAGACATTGGCCACCTGAATTTGTCCGTACAGTCCCACAAGAGGAAGATGTCATTTTGTCTTCTTTCTCATTCCTCATTCCATGTGCAGTAAAAGAAGCTTACGCCTCAGATTTGTCATTGGTGCAAGTGCCAGCGCTGTACCGCAACCATGTGGGGTGGGATAGAGAGTCCCCTTACCACATGATGCCAATAAGATTCACTCCACAAATCCAACCACAATACCCCAATAAACATGAAGCTAAAGCACCAGAGGGAAATTCTCTCACAACTTGAGTATCAGGGAGTAATTGAACCATGCGTCTCTCCAATGAACAATCTCTTGCTTCTTGTAGTGAAACCAGACCATTCGTATGGAATAGTCTTAGATTACAGGCACTTAAAAAGTCATATATGCACATAGGCCATACAAACTTCACATAGCACAGCACTCATAAACAACATAGTGAGCAAAAAATACAAAAAACCTTGGCTATTTCCAATTTTTCTTCTGTCAAAATCTAGCACATGAAAGCTGGGATTTAAGCTCCGGTTTCAAAGAAATATTTGTAGACTCCTTCAGGGGTATAAGAACAGTCCAGGACTGTTTGCTGCCTGAGTAACATCTATATCACATGATATTGATCCTGAGGCATTGCCCTATGTCAATGACATCTATTTGACAGATGACAACCTCAATACACACTTAGCCTGAGTGGATTGCATTGTTTTGGGAATTGCCATGTTGGGCTAAAAGTTCAATTTCAAGAAAATAAAAATTGCTTTTCTTAGTGTCCTATTTTTAGAATACAAACATTCTAACAAGGGAAAAAGATGGGCTCCAAACATTTTTAAAAAGTGTGTGCAGTTACCACCTCCAAATGCCATTAAGAAACTACAGTCACTGCTTGGTTTCTTTAATTTTGGAAGAACATACATTCCAGAATATGCAGAATGCATAAAACCACTTTATAACTTAACTTGCCCAGATTTCTCAAGTAAAAACCTGTTTGTACCTTGCAGACAGTTCCTGTAGAGATATATCCCATGAAGTTGGAGCTGTATGTACTTTGTTGACTTGCACTTCCACATTTTGCAGATAGGCATGTAATTTGGGTCTAGTACTGTTTGCCCCTGTGACACATATAGGCAGGCGCGGCTCCACTGTATAGGCGGAGGAGCGTCGCCCCCCGCCAGCAGTAACCACTGCAAATCCTCTTACCTGGAAAGGATAATAAACTGTGTTTATTATCCTTTCCATGTAAGTTGGTCAGGGCATTGGGGGTGACAAGCTGAGGGGAGTGCACTCTGCACTCCCATCAGAGCGCATGTGTGTTTGGCCGGCTGTTTCGAGCCAGCCAAACACACATGCGCACAGAGCTCTCTCCAACCCAGCAACACTGTTGTTGGGCTGGAGAGAGCCTGCACAGGCTCTCTGTCTGCCTGAGAGCGCCCTGGCTGGATGCTCCCTGCCAATGCTGACACTGCTCTGATAGCTTGGCACAAGCAGGCAGGCTTAACTTCAAAGTCTAAGTGTAAAGTATTTGTACCAACACACACAGTAACTCAGTGAAAACACTACAAAATGACACAACACAGGTTTAGAAAAATAGGAAATATTTATCTAAACAAAACAAAACTAAAAAAACAAAAGATTTAACATGCTCAAGTCAAGTTGTTAATTAAAAGCAAAAGAGTCTTAAATCCTTCAGTAAACAGTAAAAACACTATTAGCGTTGAAAAGTACCTGGGTAGCATCAAAATACCACGCACGGGCGAGTGTGCGTCGAAAAAGTTTAGCGAAGCGTCGATTTCTCACCCGCAAGCGAGACCGTGCGTTGTTTCTCCTTCTCCAGTCAGGTCGGCGTGTGTAGTTTTTCCTCTCTGCAGGAGAGCGATGCATCGATCCGGGCAAGCACTCGGGTCCGGGCAGGCGTTGCGTCGTTTTTCCGCGCCCAGCAAGGTTTGCAGTGAAAATCCCACCGCACAGTATCAGCAAAACCGCGCAATGTGGATTGCAACATTATCAGCCTCCATCAGCGGGTGTTGCGCGTCGTTTCTCCAGCTGCGTGCGTCGATCTTCGAGCCGCGATGCCGGTGGAGCATCGATTTCTGCTGCATCTCGGAAGGTGCATCGATATTTTCCCCCACACGGCGGTCTGCGCGTGGATTTTCAGTCTATGTCTGCCAGCTTCATCTGTCAAGGGCACCACTTGGCAGGGCAGGATTCTCAGAAGAGAGTCCAGGTGCTGGCAGGAGAAGTCTTTGATGTCCCTGAGACTTCAACAACAAGAGGCAAGCTCAGGACAAGCCCTTGGAAATGTCTTCACAAACAGGAATGCACAACAAAGTCCAGTCTTTGTCCCCATGCACAGGCAGAACTGCAGGATCACTCCACAAAGCAGAGCCACAGGCAGGGCAGCACTTCTCCTCAGCTCTTCTCCAGGCAGAGGTTCCTCTTGATGTCCAG
Source organism: Pleurodeles waltl (assembly GCF_031143425.1). NCBI lineage: Eukaryota > Metazoa > Chordata > Amphibia > Caudata > Salamandridae > Pleurodeles > Pleurodeles waltl. Next base: position 890,292,140 of record NC_090448.1, on the reverse strand, counting down.
AAGTGATCTAAAGTCTGTGGTTTTGGGTGCCCTTCTTTTACCCATTTTAGCCTTTGAAGTAGGCTTACTTCAAAGGAAAGTTTTTCTTGTTTGTGAAATCCTGCCTTGGCCAGGCTCCAGACTAATACCAGGGGGTTGGAGACTGCATTGTGTCAGGGCAGGCACAGCCCTTTCAGGTGTAAGTGACCACTCCTCCCCTCCCTCCTAGCACAGATGGCTCATCAGGATTTGCAGGCTACACCCCAGCTCCCTTTGTGTCACTGTCCAGAAAGAGGTGTAAACAGCCAAACTGTCAAACTGACTCAGACAGGGAATCTACAAACAGGCAGAGTCTCAGAATGGTTTAAGCAAGAAAATGCCCAATTTCTAAAAGTGGCATTTTCAAACACACACTCTCAAAAACTACTTTACTAAAAGATGTATTTTTAAACTGTGAGCTCAGAGACCCCAAACTCCACATGTCTATCTGCTCCCAAAGGGAATCTATACTTTAATCACATTTAAAGGTAGCCCCCATGTTAACCTATGAGAGAGATAGACCTTGCAACAGCCAAAACCGAATTTGGCAGTATTTCACTATCAGGACATATAAAACACATTAGTATATGTCCTACCTTAAACATACACTGCACCTTGCCCCTGGGGCTACCTAGGGCCTACCCTAGGGGTGTCTAATGTGTAAGAAAAGAGAAGGTTTAGGCCTGGCAAGTGGGTACACTTGCCAAGTCGAATTGGCATTTTAAAACTGCACACACAGACACTGCAGTGGCAGGTCTGAGCCATGTTTACAGGGCTACTAATGTGGGTGGCACAACCAGTGCTGCAGGCCCACTAGTAGCATTTGATTTACAGGCCCTGAGCACCTCTCGTGCACTGTACTAGGGACTTACCAGTAAATCAAATATGCCAATCATGAAAATCCAATCAACAATACAATTTACACAGAGAACATATGCACTTTAGCACTGGTTAGCAGTGGTAAAGTGCTCAGAGTTCTAAAGCCAACAAAAACAGGTCAGAAGAAATAGGAGGCAGGAGGCAAAAAGATTGGGGATGACCCTCCAAAAGGAAAAAAGTCCAACATGATGTAATTCCGTTCAGCTGTTTCGTCTGTAGTAATGTTAAAAAGTCCCTATGGAAATTTGCATGGCGATGTTGCTTTGTTTGAGACCCCCTTTTTTCTCTGTCCCTGCCTGACGGAGTACCCCAAAACTTTCATGAAGGAGCTAAGCAAAAAAAGAGCGCTTTTTGGAGAGTTTTGTGATGATTTTTAAAATATCACCATTGTTATTAGCAAACCCAAAAAGCCATTTCCTATAGAAACATGATCCACTGGGTTATATATACTTATCTTGTGTGGTAAAGTTGTATGCATGGTAAAGTCATGCGTGGTAACGGATGCAGGGTAAAGGCATTGCGTGGTCAAGGCTATTTCCCTACACATCTGTAGGATGACAATAATCCTAAACTAGTGAAGTCACATAAAATGTAATCCCTGAGCGAACACCTGTTTGTGAAGGAATAGCAATTACACCTGGCGAGATATTTATCCCACTCAACATTTAAAAGTCAGGAGTTCAATCTGCCGGAATTTAAAAAGGAAAAATCCATGGTATTCAAGGGACTTAAATTCACATGTTATTCCGCAAAAGCTCACAATGTGCGATAATTATCGCATCCGCTAAATTATTAACTCCCCGGTGTTGGATTTTTATTACATCTGACAGGTCCTACTCATAGTAAAGTTTTAAATAGAGAAAAGTCAGATAGTGACTGGGGATGGTGGGGAGGGCTGGCTTTAGGTGCCTTAACAGATCGCAAAGAAGCTAAACAAAGGCTTCCCCCCAGTAGTGTTGGTGTAGCTTCCGTGTGAACATCATTTTTTTCAAATTATTCTTAAAGAGTAGAAAGTGTTTGTAAGGTTATGAAGCCTTAAAAACAGTCAAAAGGGTAGAAAATGCAAAGGAAGCCAATCAAACTCTCTAAAAATTAGACACAGTTACTTGTTCAATTCGAAAATTGAGTATAATTCAATGTGACAGTTCTTGCAATTCAAAAGGCTTGCATTGTCACACACCAAGGCATGAACTGCCTAACAGCAAAGTCATTCTGACAGTCCTAACAGGGCTACTGAGAGCGCTAATGGTGTGGGCCCAAAGACGCCACCATGCAGTCAAAATTTCTTAAAAAACGAATACGTACAATTATTCAAAATGTGTCTGAAACCTGCAAATTCGTTCAAACCTCATTTGCAAGCATTTTTTAAGTCGTACTCGGTGTCTGTGTTTTCCTGTGAGTTTCGCTGTCCGTTTCGGAAAGTAAATCTAACCCCTCCACAATTTCTCCATTTCTCAGACATACAACACTGTGATTTTTCAATAGCTCAATGTCCCATATTTTCATTAAACATTTGCTGCCCTCTGGGATTCCAACATATTCTGTTGAGGTTAAAACGGCATTCATAAATAGCATAATTCTCTGTACTCCAATCTTGGTGCTGCTGCAACTCCGCAGAGGCAGTTTTTTATGCTCTTTCGGACATTGAAAAGACGCATTCCAGTCCAATTGTAGCTGGCAACCGGTCCCACAATTTTCCTGCAGCAAATGGAAAAAAACCTATCGCCAATATGATGGGAACATTTGAGCTGAAGCATTCGTGCTGTGAGTTTTGCACATTTGGGGGCATATTTATACTAGGTTTGTGCCGAATTAGCATCATTTATTTAACGCTAATTCAGTGCTTTGGCACTAGACTCGTCTAGTGCCAAAGTTATGGAGTTAACGCCATTTTCTGGACGTGGAAACCTACCTTGTGTCAATGAGATGCAAGGTAGGTGTTCCTGTGCAGAAAACAACGTTATGGCCCTTGCGCCATATTTATCCCCCATGTTAAATTCATGCCCAGGAGAATGGGGGCCTTAAATAAAGGTGATAAGCTTGCTTAGCGCCAATATTTAACGCCTGGGTATGGGCAGGCGTTAGGGGACCTGTGGGCCTATTTCCATGGTCAGAGACCATGGAGAGTGCCCACATGTGCCTTTCCCTGGCCCTAGGGACACCCCTACTCACACCAGGAAGACACCTAAGGAGTGGGGGACCCCATCCCAGGTAAGTAGAGGGGAGTATTTAGTTTAATTTTTTGTAGTGCCATGAGGGGGCCCAAGTTAGGCTCCCCTAAATGGCACTGCATCCAATGGCCATGCCCAGCGGACCTAAGTCCCTTGGGCATGGCCATTGGGCTGGGGGCATGAATTCTGTCTTTACTTAGACAGAAGTCATGTCCATGGGGGTGGTGCATTGAAATATGGTGCTAATCAGGTTAGAGTCTTTTTCTTCACTCTAACCAGACGAGTGCCATTCTTTGACACACATCCTCCAGTTTTCCCTATGCCTCCCCCACCCAGTTAGCGCCAACTATATTGACGCTAACCAGGACTTACCGCTGGCTAACGTCATCCCATAAATGTGACGCCCACCCGGCATCTTGGGGTGGCTGTAGCCAGAAGTATGCTTTTTGACACTAAACTGCGCTTGCACATTTTAGCGTCAAAAAGTATAAATCAGGGCCTTGAAGTTTGAAAAATAGGCCAAGGTTTACTAAGGGTTTACTATCTGGAGTGATGCAACACTTTCTGGTAAATATGCCCCTAAATGTGCATAAAAAATCTAAAGCAGACATAAACAAGGGGAAATGTTTTCTTTCTCAAAAAAAGCAGTGCATTGCCTGCGCGTTGACGCGCATAGCACACATCCTGTGTATGGCATCCATCTGAGCTTGACTACGCACAGGAATTTGTGCTGAAAGAAACAGAATGCTTCCAGTACAAATCCTATTTAGGAACACACCATGGTGCGAATCCTCTGCCTTCCACTAATCAGCCTAATTAGAGCGCCAGCAAAGGAAGTGACAGCAGCAGGCTAATCTCAATAAATCTGGCTCTGTGGTGCGTATTTTCCCTTGCGCACCCTAACACAGCAAATCGGTTGGTGCGCTGCATTGCGTGAAAGATTTGTAAATCTGCCCCTGTAATATTTTGACATGCTTCAGGTAGACTGGATTACAGCAGTCAAGGCGAAATGAAATGAAGGAATTTACAAGGCTCCCTGGTGGGGTTAAAAAACACGAATATAGTGCAAGGCAAAGGAGGAACAATTGAATTAATCTGAGTTAGACATCTATGTCAGCATCCATTTTAGTACCAGGATTTTTCACCAGTCGTCCTTGAGTTTAGCTCGATATGTTATACAGTTGGGTGTGACAAGAGGCAGAGATCTCGAAAGCATGTCTTAAATGTGTCACTTACATCGCTGTCAACCTTGCTTCCACACAGTTGTACACAATTGTATTTCGCGTTGAGTATATCATTGTAGTTTGTCAATAAATTCAAAGTGCCTTGGACAAGTTGTTGTTGCACCTTACATGACTAAAGGACGGGCGTAATTCTGATGCAAAGAAAAAATATCTCTGGCACCGTTTACTGGCATAACAATCATTTTTCAAAGGACATTGGCAGTGGCCTCTGTTCTTGCTAATAAGCGTTTTCTTTTCCAATCTATAGTTCCTGACAACACGTTAATGTCCTCGGTATGTCCAAGGAAACGTTATTGAAATGTTAAAATAATGATGCCTCAGTAGTTGGTCGTAGTATTAGCAGCAGTACTTACCGAAGAATTATTAGTAGTAGCATTGCTACACTTATTCATGCAATTTTTATTGTTAGTTGTATTATTATGCTAATGAATATTAATAATGTTAATGCTATTATTAACACACCCATTAAGAAGAGTCTTGCATTTATTATTGCAACATTTGCTGGCATTCTTATTCTTTGTACTTTAATTAATTATGAGGATGATGACCATTATTATTATTATTATTTTGACATTGTTGACAGGGATCTCTTCAAGACGCCAGCTTAGACATTCCTTAATATTGTGGATGCAGTACATATATATTGGAGGAAACGCACTTCATTTTACCTTTTTAAGGTACTTCGGTGTATTGACAAGCTCGTTCCCAGGACCCTCTCAAACAGGAGTGGGCAAAATGTATTTTTCAAATTTTCAGATAGTGGCTGCAAATCAAGACAAATTTCATATGATTTGTGGGATTCGCACGTGGCTATTACTCTTGGAAAAAATGAGACCTGTTGGCCAACTGGTCTAACAATTCTCATTCCTCAGGGGTTTGCCGTTCTCTGTCTGTAACTGCCATTTCCAGGCACTTATGTTGGTGCTAGGGATTGAAAGTTACAGACAGAGACCTCTACGCTGCACTTCCCTGGCAGCTGCTGATAAAGGTTTTTGCAGTCTTTTCATGTGTAATCACAAAGGAAGACATATGCTGCAATCTCAACTCCAAAAGGGGGAAACTGTTGCTCCCCTGCTAACACAGCACTTTAATTAACAGAATATTTGGAAATGGAGAGAAATGGAGGTGATTTACTAATGTTTTGAACATGTGCAAAACAGGACAAAGAAACGTGTTGACTTTCTTACCATTAAAAATGCCTTCAGGCACAGCACAAAATTGTGCAATGTCACACAAGTGCTCTTGCAACTCTTAGTAAATTGAGGCACAAGTTTATTGTCATTCATGAAATATAATGCCAAATCGGCCATCCCCTAATTGAACTTTAATTAATAATTGTTGGACTGGAGACAGTATCTTACCACTTTCCCTGTCACTGCTAAGTTTTTTTTTGCAGTTGCATATAAAAAAAGACTGGTATATCCTTCCCCAAGAGTCACACAAGAAGTGATTTTGCATTAAGTTTCTTGTATCACAAGTAATGATTCAAGAAACGTAATGCCTGTAAGAATATGGTTTATTAGTTTCTTGCAGTTCGCACTTCTACTGATGCCTGTCAAGGGTCCAGAATCTTGTGGGCACCTCTTGGGGAATCAGTCTTTACTCCAGCACAGGCTAGCAACAGTGCTCAAGCAGGTTCAGTTGCAGCAGTTCAGCTGTACAGTTGCAGGGAAGGCCTCTGAAGCTTGTTGTGTCCCTGTGGCTCTCCCAGGAGGTCAGCCAACTCACCCTAATAGTCACTCTGGGTAGCTTTGCATGAAGGCAAGCAGGTCCAACCTTCCTTTTCAAACAGTAAGGCAGTCCTTGAAATAGCAGGACAGTCCTCTGGCAGCAGAGTAGTCCTTCTTCTGAGTCCTCCACAGGTCAAGGAAATGTTCTAAAGAGTGGTTATAGAGTTTCTGTATTTATACCTGGTGCCAGACTTTATGAAGGGTGGAGTCCTGTCCTTCCCCCACTACTGGGTCTGTTAAGTTCTTCTCCTTCCCCAGGTGAGGGCTCCAACCTGTCTCGGCTGACAAATGGCACATTAATTGATCCTACCTTACACAAGAAAACAGAAAGAATCCTCATCACTTAGAAAGGCTGTTGAAATATTTAGAATGCACATATTATGTTAAAGATAGTGGTGGGTATTGAAGCAAGACAAAAAGGGAACCTTGAATGGACATTAACACCAGACTGCATGCACTCACAAACCAGTCACCTTGTCCAAGAAAAGAGTGTGCTTATTTTAAAAGCTGAGTAATGTTGATTAGATAGATTAGATAAATGAAATGTAGAGTAATTCAGAAAATGTATCATTTCCATTAAAGAGGTAGATGACTTAATAGAGTAATCATGTCTTAAAGAAATTAATCTTATCTCGAGATGTCCACTCTGACCTGTGAAGTCAGTGCCCAGCAGAATGATAAATCATAGTGGGAACATCCGGGGATGACTCTTGGGCTGATTCAAATGTTGGTGGAAGGGGCACTCCATCGCCATGGTGATGGAGTACCTTTTCCATGAACCCGAAGGTCCACCCGCCTCATTTAGAGTCCGGCAGACCTTCAGTGTATAGAGAGCAGAGACTTCTCCATATCTGCCACCTATACACACCTCCGATGGAGTAGGGCCATTAGAGCTTTGGCCATGTGTCCGCCTGCCATATTTAGTATGGACAGACACTGGCAAGTTTTCACTGCCATGAGAAAGATGGTAGTAAGGGTAAGGGGAAACTTGGAAAGGTGGTCATTGTTTTTTATATTTTCAAAAAGAAAATCCGTCTTTGGGATTTTATTTTTGAAAATAAAAAGAAAGTTGTAAGTTTGATGTACTGCTCCGTCATGCTGAAGCAGCCATCGGTCAAACTTACAATACATTTCCAGGAACTGCTATGACAGTGGTTCCTGAACATGCTAGAGATATCTGCAGGGGCAGGGTGTACCCTCTCCATGGCGGAAGCAAAATACTCCGCCATGGCAACGGTAATTACTCAGTCTATCAATAATTAAATCAACCCCTCTGGTTTCTCTGTAATGCCATTCCCCTGATCTGATGTAAAGTGGCATATTACTATTGTGTATGAACCTGGATTCAGAGAAATGCAGAAACAATAATTGCTCACACTGGATCTGGACTCCATGGTTAGTGTTTTCTGACATGCATAAAAATAAGGTTACTCACTTAGCAACCAATTTCTGTCATTCTGTGGCTATAAGTAAGCGTTTAATACTGTGACATACTAATCCTGGGAAATGTAATAGCATCTAACAATTCAATTGGCATTGCAATTAATTTGTATGTGCAATTGATAAGTTATTTTCCTCTTTCAAGAAATTAGTACAAGCAGTGCTGACAATGATATTATGGAAGGAAGATCCTACATAAAATGCAGGTTAAACAGATTTCAGACTACCACGATTATTGGGAAATGTTATATATGAGATGGGATGTAAAATATAGCCAAAGGTAGGCTGTGAAATGTTCAGCGTTTTAGGACAGTTGCACAAAACCAAGGACTAAAAGCAACTTTTGCAACCTGCACCACAGTCTGATTACTAGTGAAAAGTCCCAACTTCGTATTTACCTATGCAGAGTATATTTTTTATCATCCAGCCTCTATGTTTAGAACCTGCTCCAAACTCATGCCTTATATGGAGCATCTGGAGCATTTGGGAGTATGAAGGTTGAACAATTTTCCCTAGAATAGATTTCATATTTAAAAAATTGAGCTGCATCTTGTAGAGCCAGAAATATAATATTGAATCAAGAAATAACAAATGCAAAATCAGTGCTTGAAACTACATGTGTTTGAAATCAATGTGGTTAATCGATTTTTTTCAATACTTTAGGCTTCTAAACTTTCACGTGCATGCCCAAAAAGCATTGGCAAAGCCAATAGTTATGTATAATTTGTAAAGGCAAGATTTTGTGCGAATGGGATTGTGGAGTGATTTGATAGTTAATATGTTGATGGATGAGTGAGATAATGAATTGATTACTGAGTGAGTCACTTAGTGCATGGATAATTGATCAATAATGAGTGGATTAATTAACTGATGGGTGGGTTCATTGATGTCTATTTGAAAATGTGAGTGCAAGGCTGGATGAATGGGTGATTGGGTACATAAATGACTGCAGGTCGGTTACAACAAACATACACTTTGAGGCTTCAGATAACAGTAGAGATAATGTTATAAACATAGCAACAATGATAAATGTTATGCTATTGAAAGCAATTCATCAGCACAGGGAACTGTCATGCCATGAATGTCCACAATATATGAAGAATTACCACCGCTATGTGAGTGCAAGCATTGCACTAGGGCTGACTACCAAGAATTCTTACATTACGTCAAGAACTGTGATCATTATGTAAGTGCAAGCATTAGGCAGACGTGGACAGAATACCAGAAGAATTACCAACATTATGCATGTTAAGTTTGGGAGGTTGGACCTTCACCATTTTGTTTCTTATTGGAGTAAGGTGTGTTTATTTTAAGATGACAACTTGGGTGGGCCAAAATGCACAGGGCTTATGATGGAAAATGCCATTTTTGCACTGGAACTCTGCTAACCAGGTACCAGTGCATGTGCTCTGACCCTTAAAATATGTTGAAATTGGCTATATTCCTAATTTGCATCTTTCACTCACCTATAAGTCTCTAGTATGTTGTACAAACATTTGCTCAGGGCCTGTAAGTATAAAATGTAGCTAGTGGACTGTTGCACATATTGTGGCACCACTAAAGGGGCAATGCAAAACATGACTGCAGGCCTACCACCAGTAACCTAGCAATGCAGGTGTAAACTGTAAATTCTACCTGTCAAAATAACCCCTGTGACAGCCATAAACTGCCCTTATAAGTATGAATAAGTCACCCCTAGATAGGACTGAAATGCTCACAAGGCAGTGTGCATGATATTTAATAGAAGGACATAAAAAGTTAAACGTTAAACATGTCCTTAGAGTGATAATGCCTTAAAATCTATTTTCACTGTTACAGGATTAGCTGTTTCATAGAAAATAAATTGGATACTTTATTAAAGTTAATAAAGTTATCCCTGCCAAGGGACCAGATAAAAATGTCATTCTTGGACTTTTTGAAATATATATTACAATTACAATTCATTGGTAAAATTGGATTTGTAACACATATTGTACAAAATGTACTCTCAAAAAGTTGCCTTTAGTCTGCCTAAAGCCCCTAGGAGCTCATGTGCCTGGGCTTCTGTCACCAACAAGCAGAATAGCTCTTTGACTAGGTGTGAGTTGGCTCTTTGATCTGAGGCAAGGGTTTTGGGTGTGGTAGAAGTTGACTTTCCCTCTCACAAGATGTCCTGGGCTGTGTCCAGTACCATGCATATCTTTAAAGGATGCATACTCTGCCACTGGCAGATGTAGCTCACACCTGGGCCTGTCTTCCCTTTGTCTAACTTCCCAGCCAGGCACCAATCAAAGTGGGACAGGAGCTGTCCACAGAACCGATTTTGAGTAACCATGGAAGAAGGTTTTCTCATTTCCCTGGCCACACCTCTAGGGTGGGAACAGGAGCTCTGTACAAGGAAGGAAAAGTTCAACCTGTTTTGATTTATGCAGAGAGGGGCGCACTGAGATACTATAACCCTTGGCTGGTGTTAGAGAGTACTCCTCCCGCCCAAACTACAATTGCTGGGCCTTAGAAAGTTTTGCCAACTTGCTGCCTTAAGAACCAACAGAGACTGGGATCATTGTTGAGCCAGAGCCTTTAACATTGAATCGACAGTCGACCTCTACTTGTTGGTTTGCCCCGCGGACGGAAATCTGACTTCCAGAAAAGTGTCCAAACGTAGAGGGCTACACCGGGACCAAAACAAAGCAGCATCCAATTCACGTTTAGGTCTACCTGGGCACAGACGTTCATCTTTACCTGCTCTGATTTTCCAGTCTTCATCGATGACTGCTCCAGGACCCCACACTTCAGCAACCTGATGTCGTCGAGCTCCGGTTCATATCCCGCTAGCAGCCTTCCCCAGTGGTGACTCATTGACAACAACTTTTCTCCAAAATAGTTTCTGATTCCAAAGGTAACTCTTTGACTTGAACTAACCTGGTCCTCATATCTGCCCCGTGCTTCATGACAGTCGACCTCAAACCTTAGCCTTGTCCCTGTTTATCAGAACCAGTTGCTCGCTTTTTGTTCAAAAAATGTAAAACTTAATATCACTCGCTCTCTTTATTTGAGTTGTGTTGTTTTGGTGTCACTTTGTCTAGTAAATTTACTTTCTAATTTCATAAATTTGAGCAGGATTTCTATGATGTTGTATTTTCATCTTTTTAACTGTTTTGGTTCTTCTAACTGCTTTATGCATTTTCCTCGGTTAATGCTTCCTGCTCTGTGCCATTGCTACAAGGGGTTGAGCTCAGCTCTAAATTAACGAAAGCTTTATTGGACCTAAAAAGAATATTGACATTTTTACATGTAGGGGACTATCTTCCTCCCCAATTAATAATCCAGTTTCTCATAGTATATGTTTGCAGGGTTAGGTATTCATTAGTGCATGGAGTTCAACAGTAACTTGCAGAGTTGTTTTGCAAATGTCAAGGATATTGATAACATTAAATGAGGGTTAAAACATGCTATGCAGGTTGATGAGTTCAACTTGGTGAGTGTCTAGGGAGGTGTTTGAAGGAACAGTATGTTATTATTTTCTTTGGTTTTGCTCAATGGAGATTGGTGGTATGAAAGATGGTGAAGCGGATGACAAGGTGATATTTCAAGTTAACAGGTGCTGGGATGTTGCAGTGGATTGCAGGTTAGTTTGCAGGAGATGTCTGAATGTGTTGCCTGGAGTGTGCTCGGTCAGTGATTTTAGAAAGTTGAACATTTGCAGAGGAATGTGTAGAAATACACAGATTTTCTGTTACTTTCTTGTTACAAGAGGCAATGGGAGAGTATCTAATCCCCTGAACAGTCCGGCACGCAGACTGATTACCTTAAAAATGACTGAGAATGTGCCTGCATGCTTCACCCAGTGTCAAGGGATATAAGTGTGGAACTTCTGGGCCGATTTTGACTTCAATGCTGAATGTGAAAACATTGGTGCCATTCTGTAGAATATATAGCCTGATGATCAAGCTTGTAAAAGTTTCCAGCAGATAAATAGTTTTAATTCAATTTTGAGGAGAAAACAAATTTTAAATGTTCCCCTAGGTTGTATTCAATCTTTAGGTTATGACACTAACATGACCTCCACCTCTGCACGTGGTATTGTCTATGAAATAAATGATGTGTCACTGGAAGCTGTGAACCATAATCAATTGTGATATACAACTAAAAATGAAACATTTTAATAGTAATAAGAACAACTACAGCCATTTATAGATACGTATACAAAAGATATTGGTGGAGTTGGGGAATGCATTTTCCAAAATTAAGCAAGACGTTCCATGACAACGATGTTTTGCATATGAAGGTTCAGTATTCAGGGTCCAGTGTTACATCTCCTATCATGTCATAAAATTGATTATTTATCTGCCACACGTAGGCTCGTCTTTATTTTTGTTCCTCTGTCCACAGATAAACACCAGAGCTTCTCAGAAAATAAATGTGCATGTTTTACGATGCTGTTGTTCTCTTCGAAGTGTCCATGCTAAATCTGTTATCTCTGCATTGCCAGGTATTGCCCTTTAATATTGCATAAATTGTCGATTGTATTCAACCCACTTACCGTATCTCTGTTGCTAAATGCTTGTTCCTCATCTGGTTTCCAGGCCATTATGTATACCAAGTTGTGCATTGCATGGAAAAACTGTTCCTTCTTACATGCAATATCGTACTGAATGTTCCCTTAGTCTTCTAACCTTTTATGATGAGATAGTGAAGCTCCGTGCCCCCACCTTTCCACAGTGACCATTGTTACGAGTAGTCTGTGTTGTATAGTATACTCTATGATGATGGAACTATCTGGTCCTGGGTAGTCTCACTGGGATGGGAGTTCTGGAATGTTGGAAGACCTGCCTGGTGTTTTTACCGTTATTCAAGTGATGTTCATATCTAATAAATAAACTACTACTTATTTACTTATTGGGTCCCTGGTGTCAAAAATGGTGAAGAGGATGGGATCCAGCCTTATGTGAGAAGAAGACTGAGGAAAATCATTGAATGGAGGAGAAACTGAGGACAGCAGCAGTGAACAGTATGGTAACCCCATTTAATTGTCTCTGCAGGAAAACGGTACATGGTGGCGACAGGCAGGATTGAAGAGAGCGCTGAGGCAGTGAGCATTGGCTGGTTTGACAAAATTTGGGCTGTATATTGTTAAACCACGTCTGGGGCCTTAATGCGTGTGACTGCGCTGGTCGTGGTTGTGGTCCCGATCTGTGGCCATGAGCAATCACAAGAGAGAAGAAGAGGCAGCATGTAGCGTGGGTTATAGTGTCAGCCTCAAACAGAAAGCAGCGCACTTGCTGTGGCAACCTCCAGCAGGGTGGCTGTGTCTCAAATCATGCTGTTGTTGGTGGGAGCGTGCAGTGAGTTTAAAAAAAAGACAGAAAGGGGGGAGCGTTCGGCTTAGCTCCTTGTGCTCGAGTGTTGGTTAAAAACCAAACACTTGAGTTGCTTACTAAACTCTATACTATTCGCTAATGTTTTTTGCAATTTTATGGCAAGACAGGAGGCTCCTATTATGCTTTTGTCTTTTCTTTATTTTTAATAGCAGCTGCAGTCAAGAACGAACTACTGATCCCATAAGGCTAACAAAAGTGACCAATGAGGATCAAAAGGTAGTCCTAAGTATTGCACCAATCACTAACAATCACTACTAATAATACCTATCTTGACTGGGAACAGCCCTCTTTTCTTGCTGCTCGCAGTCAAGATAAGTACTATTTCCTTTTAAGTGCATTCATTAACGGTGTGTTTTAACCTTTGTGGATGTTTTGAACTATTATTAATGTGATATTGCCTTTGTTTGCCTTTTTTTTTTTTTATAGTATTGTGGTTTCTTGCCAGTCGGCTCGTAGCCGCATTATACTTGTGCCGGTTGCGGCACGAGCCGCTCGTTCTATTGTGTAATTATTGATTCTCCTCAGCGCGCGTCGTTTCTTTCAGCCGCCCGCTGAGGAGAAGTTTCGGTGCCCAGCAGGAGCACTTTCAGCACGCATCTCCTCACAGCTGAACCGCGTTTTTCTTTCGATTGTTTCGTTCTTCAAAGGGTTCGTTAACCCATTTTCACAACGTGTTTTCTACACGCTTCACCCGTTTTATTACTTACCGCCTCAAGCGGTCTTTGTAGCCTTCTGCTATCGTCGGACGCCGTTCGTTTCTGGAGGTTCTGTTTTTTTCTTTCCTTTTCACTCCGCCCAGAGGCGGGGCTATTTTCTTTTCTCACTTCAGTGAGATTTATTAACCCTTTCCTCACCCTATTTTTACCCTTTCCTCACCCTGTTTTTACTGTCTTAATCTATTTACACTGCTAGTACCATGGACAGCTCTGCTCACCCACTTTTGTCACAAGAGGAGGAGGAAGACGTCCTCAAAGACAGCCTTAATGACTTTATACAGTCTTCTGTGGAACAAGCCATGGCAGTTTCTTGGCAGAAATTCAAAAAATTTAGAAAATTCAGTCATCAATCTAGTGTCAAAAATCATGCTGGCACAATCTGCGGGGGAAGGCAGAAAGCGTCAGAACCCTTCAAATTTTTTTAAAGCAACGCTAATATCGAGTGACAAAAGTTCACATGTGGCGGAGGACGTGGTTCCTCAAAGGCCTCCTTTAAAGGAGGGGTTAACGGCCAGACCGTCCAAAATATGCATGGTAAAAACTAAACATATCTCCTCTCCCATATCTATAACAAAAAATTTGGACACGGACGACGAGGTGCAAGACCCAAACTCGGACTCGGATATTTCCGACAAGGATGTTGGAGATATTGGGCCTGATTACAACTTTGGAGGAGGTGTTAATCTGTCCCAAAAGTGACGGTAAAGTGACGGATATACCACCAGCCGTATTACAAGTCCATTATATCCTATGGAACTCGTAATACGGCTGGTGGTATATCCGTCACATTTGGGACGGATTAACACCTCCTCTAAAGTTGTAATCAGGCCCATTATCTCCCCTCCTCCTCTCAAAAAAGTTAAAATTGGGTCACAAGACTTCATGGGTTCTTGCACAATACTGGACGCCGAAGGGGTGCCTATGTTTGATCCGGCTAAAATCCAGCATCCAAATTCATCTGAGTGGTTCCCTACGGGCCACGTTGCAGAATATGTGACAGCCAGGTTGCGCACCCCCCTAGACAAACAGGTGCAAGCGGAACTCAGGTCTGAGTTTCTCCGCCCCACCCTTTCCTCTAAAATCACGGCAACCCCGTCCATTGACACTTCCCTAATTACCTTCTTCACTAAATACGGCAAGGACCCGCGGAAGGGTGTTGACAAAGCTTGGTCGTCTTGCCAAGATAAGCTGTTGGACATAGTAGGCCCCTACCCCGTATTTTTGACTTAGCAGAAACTGCTCGTTTGGAACAAGCTTCAGTAGACCCAGCTGAACTATCCTTGTGGGCCCAACGGGCCATTTGCTTGTTAGGAAATGCAAATTCCTTCATCACGCATGAGCGTACAAAGGGTCTCCTCTTGAAGCTAGATCCCAAGCTTGTCAACCTGGCGGGCACAGACCCTGGGGTCAAAGCTGAGGGTCTGCTTTTTGGCGACTCCTTTATCAAGGAGTTGAGCAAGTATGTGGCAACTTTTTCATCACTGGACAAAGCGCAGCAATCTTTAAAAAAGATGTTTTCGGTGCGTGTTTTTGCCAGGGCCGGCAGAGGTAGGAACCGCTTTGTCGGCCGCTCCTATGCCAATCAAGGTTCCCGTGGCTTCTATGGCAACACCTCAACACAAGACTACAGGCCGCAATTCTATCCCCAAAGGAGCAGGGGATTCAGGAACAAGGGGAACCGTAATTCCAGATTCTCTTCGCAAGCCGGTAAGTCATCAGATTTTTTCACGTATTCTGGGGTGTCGTCTTACAATGTGCCTGTCAAAATGGAAGGAACTCACAGCAGATCCCTGGGTCCTAAATACTGTTCAAGGATATGCAATAGAACTCTTTTCAGAACCTTTTCATGTGAACTTTCCTCCTTCCCCTCACTTCTCTCTCTCCAAATGACAGAATTTATTTCCTCAGAAATTCAGTCCCTTTTGCAAAAACAGGCGATAGCTCGTTGCTCTCTAGATCCTTCAGGTTTTCTCAGTTTGTTTTTTCTGGTCCAGAAAAAGAACAAGAAAATGCGCCCAGTTATCAACCTGAGACAATTCAACCAGTTTGTTCTTTATCGACACTTCAAGATGGAAACCATTCTGCATCTCAGGGACACCTTGCTCCAAGGAGATTGGATGGTAAGGTTAGACCTGCAAGACGCATACCTTACGGTACCGATGCACCCGGACTCTCAAAAATATCTGCAATTCCAATGGGCCGGTCATATATTCCGTTTCACTTCCCTTCCTTTCGGTCTGTCTTCCGCCCCATGGTGTTTCACAAAACTAATGAAACCAGTAGTAGCCTTTCTCAGGGCTCGAGGCGTCAGATTAATCATCTATCTGGACGATATTCTGATCATGAATCAAAACCGCTCTTCTCTTCTTTCTCAGGTGCGCTTGGCGTGCAATCTTCTTTCAGATCTAGGTTTTCTCATAAACTACAAAAAATCTTCCTGAGACCCGATCCAAAAGATCGAATTCTTGGGTTTCCTGATAGATTCAGTTTCGGCTACTCTTCTTCTCCCATCTTCAAAGATCAAATCTATCAATTCAGAAATTCTGTTAATTTTACGCAACTCTCGTCTTTCCCTCAGATCCCTTGCAAGAGTAGTAGGTCTCCTCTCCTCTTCAATCCAAGCTATATTTCCGGGTCCTCTTCACTACCGAGCATTGCAGAGACTAAAAATTGGTCAACTCCAAAGTGGGCTGGCCGATTCAGATTCCATAGTTCTAGACCAGGACTCGCGTTTAGAACTGAAATGGTGGATTGACCATTTAGATGCCTGGAATGGCAGGACTAACTTCGCATCAGCCATAGATCTTGTATTAGAATCAGATGCAAGTCTTCTGGGCTGGGGGGCCCGTTGTGGTCCAATCTCAACTGGAGGCTTATGGTCACGAGAGGAGTCAAAACTGCACATAAACTGTTTAGAGATGCTTGCCGGCTCCTTTGCAATCAGAAGCCTTGAAAGAGACAGAGTTTCCTGTTCGGTCCTACTCAGAATGGACAATATTTCTGCGGTTAGTTACATCAACCGTTTGGGAGGCACAAAATCCAAACCTTTAGCGGAATTGGCGAAAGGGTTCTGGGAATTCTGTCTCCAAAACAGGATCTCCGTCCAAGCGGAGTACTTACCGGGCAATCTCAACTTCGTAGCGGATTGGAACTCGCTCCATTTCTAGGACTCCAGCGACTGGATGCTCAATGTGCAGGTTTTCAACAACATTTTTCACAAATGGGGTCCCTTTAACATAGATCTTTTCGCTTCCCGTCTCAACAAGCAGCTTCCGAAGTTCTTCAGCTGGCATCCAGATCCTCTTGCTCTCGCTTTCGATGCTTTTTCTCAAGACTGGTCATCCTCCCTCAATTATGCTTTTCCTTCCTTCATTTTGATTCCCAGGGTACTGGCACAGGTCAGGCGGCAACAGGCCTCGGTAGTACTTATAGTTCCCTTCTGGCACTCCCAGGTGTGGTTTCCCTCTCTCCTGGAACTGTCAATAGAACCTCCGTTTTTAATCCCCTCATTCTCAGATCTCCTAACCAATCCCCAAGGGCTCCACCACAATTTGATACTTCAGAATGTCCTCACCCTCTCAGCCTGGATAATTTCAGGGAATCCCAGCCGAGCACTTCTATTTCGGCAGAAGCTTCAAACTTTATGGTCCTGGCAAGAGCTCCAGGAACAAGGAAGGCACATAGATCAGCTTGGTCTCTCTGACATAGCTGGTGTGTGGGAAAACAAGTTGATCCCTTTACAGCAAATGTAACAATGATCATTAATTTTCTGGCGGCTGAAGCCTGCAAAGGGAAATCGTTCCGTACGATTAACCTGTATAGATCCGCTATTTCTTCGTGACACTAATTGTTCCAGGGAAAACCGATTGGAGAACACCCCTTGATATGCCACCTTTTAAAGGGAGTAAAATGTTCTAATCCTCCAAAACCTAAGTATGGTTGAATATGGGATATCAACACTGTGTTAAAACTGTTTGTGTCTTGGCCAGACAATACGTCGATATCTTTAAAACAGCTTTCTGCGAAACTTACCATGCTGTTATATTTAGTGTCTTTCAAGCGTTTATCTGACGTTAGAGCTCTAGATGTTACTGCTCGCCATTTTACTGCCTCTGGTGTTATGTTTAATGTGTTTAGATGTACTAAAACTAATCTTTCTTCAGTTTTTTACCCCTTCTTTCCAGATCACCCCAAGCTCTGTGTAGGCCAATGTTTAAAAATCTATGAACAACAAACAGCCAGTCTGAGGAATTCCTCCACTACTTAGCTCCTGATTTCTTTCAGGAAACCTTTCAAACCTGTGTCCTCTCCAACCTTAGCACGCTGGGTCCGTTGGGTTATGTCCTTAGCTGGCATTGATGTCTCCGCCTTTGGAGCACACTCGGCTAGAGGAGCCATGGCATCCAAAGCTTTTTGGGCCGGTTCTCGCTTGGAGGATATTCTCAGGTCGGCTGACTGGTCCAATGACAATGTTTTTAAGGTTTTCTATTGTAAACCGATTGAACATGCCTCTTTTAATGTAATTAATACGCTTTGAAATAGCATAATAGGAACCTCCGGTCTTGCCATAAAATGTAGATTTTCCTTGTAATTTATGAAGGAAAGTCTTAATTTTATTAAAGACACGGATGCGAGTATTATCCCGCCGCTACAAAAATTAACACGGTTATTTTGTTTCCCTCACTTTCAGCATCGACATCAGGACAACAGTCAGCTTCCTAAGGATACTGCCTTCGTCTCTTCAGCCACTTCGTTCTTTGCCACATCCACCTCCACGATCCTCCATCCATTCGATCAAAACACCCTTCCAGAGTTTGCTCAAAGACTGATTGGCCTTTTTCAAGAACCTTTAGCTCTAGGCCTGGCTATTTGTATTGTGGTTTCATTATTCCTTTGTTTGTTACGGTTTGAGCTTGCACAAGAAAAGAGGGCTTTTCCCAGTCAAGATAGGTATTATTAGAAGTGATTGGTGCATTTCTTAGGACTACCTTTTGATTCTCATTGGCCACTTTTGTTAGCCTTATGGGATCAGCAGTTCGTTCTTGACTGCAGCTGCTATTAAAAATAAAGAAAAGACAAAAGCATAATACTCGCCTCTGTGTCTTTAATAAAATTAAGACTTTCCTTCATGAATTACTAGGAAAATCTAAATTTTCTCACCATTGGGGCCGTGATGATTTGCCCACATCAGCAACTAAGAGGACGTCTTTGAAGGAGTTGATTCCTGTACTAGAGGCGAGGACACTGATTGGTCCAAACATTCATGTGCTATAGACAAAGAAATAAGACAAGTCCAGAAGTGGAACACTATAACAATAATAGTGAGGAAGGACTGCATTTGCACTGTCAACATAGTGAAAGGACGCCACTTACTTGAAGAAGGAAGCAGTTAAACCTGGAAATCTTGAAACGGGAAAAAAAAATTCTTAGGACCGAAGTGACCACAGAGCCTACTATATTTATGCTAGTTAGCTTTTTTGTGGACTTATTATTGTAATTTTGTAGTTTTGGTGTGAGACATGGAACATTTACGCAGAAACATGGAAATGCATTTTATTATTGCCTCCCCCCCCATGTTTTTGAAAGAAGCAGGGCTTCCAGTAATGGCATGGGAAGCCTGGAGGGAGGCATTTGAGACATATCTTGAGGCCATCGGTGGGGAGGTGATTGTAGCATGAAGGAAACTGGCTATTTTAAGACATAGGCGGTCATTACGAACATGTAATTTCTGCCACCGGCATGACGGTCCAGACTGCCATATAATGTACGTGGCAGAACCACCATGTTTGAAACGCCGCCACTGCCAGGCTTCCGCCACCAGGCAGCCTGGCAGTGGTGGCGTTTCTGATCTGACTGGGCAGCGCTGCAAGCAGCGCTGCCCGCCGGATAATGAGTCAGGTTCCACCAGCCTTTACCTGGCGGTTTACACCGCCAGGGAAAGGCTGGCAGAATGAGTGACTCGAGGCCCCCCTGCACAGCCCCATCGCGCATTTCACTGCCCGATTTACTACCTGCCGCACTGCTACGTTGCCAGCGTCAATGCTCAGGCCCTGCATCCAACTGGGCCAGCTAGCGGAAACACTGTTTCCTCCCACCGGCCCAGCTGGATGTTCTTTATGTGGCCGGCAGGGGTTCTGCACGCTGGCGGTCTTCTGTTGACCGTCAGCGCCGATCTCAACGGGTTTCCTCGCCGAAATCGTAATGACCCCCATAATCTAGATGTAGAGGGTGGGGGGTGTTTAAAAACCTTGCAGGTACCTATGGATGAGAATGGGGAGAATGATGAAGAGCAGGGGGATGAAGGATCTGAGGATGACTACATTAGGTCAATGAGAGCCTTCAAAGAACATTTTGGAAAGGTAGTAAGCATAGTTGTTGAACGACATTATTTCTTTTTTCCTGTGGCTAATTACCAGGAGAAACCATTGAGCAGTATGTAGCCATATAAGAACAGAGCTCTAGCAGCCTTGTGCAGTTCAGGGAATTACATGAAGATATCAATAGAGATCAAATGATAAACTGGACACCTAATATGAAAA
Source organism: Pleurodeles waltl (assembly GCF_031143425.1). Classification (NCBI taxonomy): domain Eukaryota; kingdom Metazoa; phylum Chordata; class Amphibia; order Caudata; family Salamandridae; genus Pleurodeles; species Pleurodeles waltl. The sequence continues at coordinate 890,272,043 of NC_090448.1, read as the reverse complement.
TTCAGGAAAAAGTTTGGGCATGAAAGATCCTTCTTTGGAGAAAACTATCAAGCTAGCAAAACTTATTGAAAACTCATCACGTCATTTTAAAGAATTAAATAAAAGGTAAGTAAGTAAAAAATTGAACGAGGAAAAAAGCATATGTGTACTACAGAAAAAAAGAGAAGGACAGGAAGTATAAATGTTACAAGGAGTCACAGGCAGATACCAAGAACAAACAGCGCTACAGGTGTGGCAGTTTGAAACATCTAGCAGTATCCACCAGGTGTCTGGCTGCTAAAGCAAATGCAAAAATGTGGAACTTTTTTCTAGGGTGTGCAAGGCAAGTGTAATAGGTAACAATGAAAAATCTAGAGTGAACCAGGTGAAATGTTATCTTAGCAGCAAAATGGATGGTGGCACGGATAGTGATGAAGTGAAGGTATTGTTGGTATGTGGATGTGACAACCAGAGAGAGGGTATAGTTCAATGTTGTGAAACATGTAATCCCCCTATGTGTGTCAAAGAAGTGAATGGTGTTGGAATTCCCATGTGAGCAATTTCATGTTCCCCCTATCCTCTGATTGACAAACCCAAGTAGAAAAATATAGGTGAATATGACCTCATATCCACAGATGTGGAACCGCAGGGGTATTGTGGAGTCAGGTTGCCAGTCAAAGCTACTTTGATGCAGTTTCGAAGTACAAAGACAAGAGGGCTGTTGAGAGGGTGTATGTGGTAGAGAAAAGGAAAATATTTCTGGATTGGAAAGAGCAGCATGCATTAAGAATTGTACTCAACCCTGATCACCCAGAGCAAGTATTACTCACCTCACAAAACACAATGGATAAAATGGGAGGTTTAGTTTCCTAAATTGTGCCACGAAAATTCAGATGTTTGCAGAACTGTGAATATCACATCATTTTGAAAAGTGGGGTGATTCAGAGAGTGCATAAGTTGCACAATGTTCCCTTGGCATTAGGCGGTCAGTTGAAAGAAGAATTGGATCATTTGTGTATAAGGAAGAGATTATGGAGCCATTAGAGTCTTTCGAATTGCTCAGACCTGTTGTATTAGCAAGGAAATCTAATGGGAGTCTGCGTATAGGCATGGATTTCAGTGATTTGAATGAGAATATTTGGATGGATAGGCTTCCCTGAATAAATGAGATGTTGATGCATGTACGTGAGACTAAGTATTTCCTAACATTGGATTCATCAAGTGCATATCACCAAGTGCGACTACATTCAAAAGCTAAGCACTTGACATCATTTATCACACCTGAGTTAGCATTACAGTTTGTGCGCATGCCTTTCAGTTTGGCCTCTGAGTCTGCAGTTTTCCTGAGAATCATGCAAGCTATATTGAGTGATCTGTCTAATGCCTGATATCTTAGTGTGGGGTTCTAGAAAAGAACAACATGACTTGAATCTGAAAAGGGTGCTGAACAAGTTGGAACAAGCAGGATTGATATGGGGGGGGCAAATGTAAATTTGAAGACAAGGAGGTGGAATATCTGGGAGACACATTTTCTTCCCAGGGAGTTAAGCAGAATCTGGAACTACTAGAGGCCATTGAAAAGGCACCTGTGCTGGTAGACAAGGAACAGTTAAGATCCTTTTAAGGACTGACAGAGTACTATTCTAAAATGTTTAAAAATTTTCAGAAAAGGTGCATGTCTTGCACACCTTAATGAAGAAAGGTGCCATGTGTGAATGAATGGTCTAATGAATGTCAAGTGGCATTTGACAAAGTAAAAAAAAGCTAGTGTGAATTTGAATGTTCCGAAACCGTTCAATCCTAAGGATGCTCCTGTTGTAACAGATGCTAATGAATATGGATGGGGTGCAGTATTGATGCAAGTGGACAAGAGACAAGAAAGAGTAGGGGCTGTATTGCTTGCAAGAGTTCATGTTTGACATCAAATATGAGCCTGGTTCCAGAAATGTCAATGCAGATTGTTTGTCTCAGTTATCTTTTGTGACAATACACAGATTGTTGAGGATGACTGGTTGGTTGCAGAAATTGGTGATGTTTGTAGGGGAGCCATTTAGGAAGATGAGTGGAAGGAGGCATTATTGGAAGACAAGTCCATGTAAGTACTAATTTCCAAGTTGTGTAATGAAAGTAATATGAGTCAAGATGAGAAGTCTGAGTTGAATTAATTTTTACCGGTGTAGAGTGAGTTATCAGTGGAGAAAAGGATTGTGAGAAGGTGTGATAGGTTAGTGGTACTGAAGGCTTTACGTCTTTATTAAAAATGCTACAGGAGGTACATGATGGATTATTGGTTATGCAAAGAAGGGCACACGATTTTTGGTGTCCTGGAATGGACAATTTGGTCAAAAGATTTGTCCGAGATTGTGTGCCTTGCACATGCAGTGATAAATTGCACAAAGTCTCGCATTTCCTAGTACAGCTTGGGATTAAGTTGTCATTGTGATCCATTTGAATGTCTAGGTTCCCGAAAGTAAATTTGTTTTGGCACTTGTGGATTACTTCTCCAAATAGCCAGAAGTTGCTTTTCTTAAAGAGGTGAACACGGCTAATGTGATTTCATTTTGTGAAGAGATATTCAGAAGAGAGGGTTGCCCAGAAGTAATTGTGTCGGATAATGGGCCACAATTTGTGGCAGAAGTTTACAGTATTTTTCATAAAAAGGAAGGAGGAAATTGAACATTTCGGAACCTCTGTTTACAATCAGTGTGAAAATGGTCTAGTGGAAGAATTTAATAAAGTGTTGAAAGAGAACATTTGTTAGACTTTTCATCCTTGGCGTGGTCACCCTTAACTTTTTGCCTCTGTTTCCCAGGTTGTTGATGTGTGCTGGACTCTGTTTTTGTTGTTTTTGTTACTCTGGGCAATTTACCACTGCCAACCAGTGCTAAAGTGCAAGTGCTCCTATACAAAATGTGTATGTAATTGGTTTATCCATGATTGGCATATTTGATTTACTAGCAACTCCCTTGTAAAGTGAACTAGAGGTGCCCAGGGCCTGTAAACCAAATGCTACTAGGGTGCCTGCAGCACTGGTTGTGCCACCCACCTAAGTAGATATGTAATCATGTCTCAGATCTGCCACTGCAGTGTCTGTGTGTGCAGTTTTTAACTGTAAATTTGACTTGGCAGGTGTACACACTTGCCAGGCCTAAACCTTCCTTTCTCTTACATGTAAGGCACCCCTATGGTAGGCCCTAGGTAGCCCCAAGGGCAGCGTACAGTGTATGGTTAAGGGAGGACATATAGTAATGTATTTTATATGTCTTGACAGTGAAATATTGCTAAATTCGTTTTTCACTGTTGCAAGGTCTGTCCCTCTCATAGGTGAACATGGGAGCTACCTTTAAATATGATTAAAGTGTAAATTCCCTTTGGGCATGGATCGACATGTGGAGTACGGGGTCTTTGAGCTCACAATTTAAAAATACATCTTTTTAGTAAAGTTGATTTTAAGATTCTGTGTTTGAAAATGCCACTTTTAGAAAGTGGGCATTTTCTTGCTTAAACCATTTCTGTGACTCTGCCTGTTTGTGGATTACCTGTCTGGGTCAGTTCGATGGTTGGGCTGGTTTCACCTATCACTAGACAGTGACACAAAGGGAGCTGGGGTGTAGTCTGCATTTCCTATTGAGCCATCTGTGCTAGGTGGGAGGGGAGGAGTGGTCACTCACACCTGAAAGTGCTGTGCCTGCCCTCACACAATGCAGTCTCCAACCCCCTGGTGTGTGTCTGGGGCCTGGCCTGGGCCATGCAGGATTTCACAAACATGAGAGACTTTCCTTTGAAGTAGGCCTACTTCAAAGGGCAAAATGGGTATAAGAAGGGCACCCAAAACCACAGACTTTAGAACACTTCTGGAAACCAAGAGGAACCTCTGCCTGGAGAAGAGCTGAAGAGCTGAGGAAGAAGAGCTGCCCTGCCTGTGACTGTACTTTGTAGAGCTATCCTGCAGTTGCTGCTTCTGCCTGTGCTAAGAGGACAAAGAATGGACTTTGCGTTGCCTTCCTTCTTGTGAAGATCTCCAAGGGCTTGATTTAGAGCTTGCCTCCTGTTGTTTGAAGCCTCAGGGACATCAAAGACTTCTCTCTGACAGCACCCGGAGCCTCTGGAGAGGCTCCTACTTTGCCAAGTGGTGCCCATCCAATTCCTGGGGCCCTGAGAAGAGAAGCTGGCAGCCCAAGAGTGAGAAGTCCACGCACAGGCTGCTGTGCGGGGAAAAGATCGACGCAACTCCAATCTGCGGCTGAAAAATCAACGCGCCACCAGCTTTGAGGCTACAAATCAACACTCACCTGCAACGCGGCCCAAAGACCTGGAGAAACGACTTGTAGTATCACTGACGGAGGCTGGTGAGATCGCAACCCGCGCTGCGTGGTTTTCGGACCATCGTGCGGCTGAATTTCTGACGTAAACACCGCTGGGCATGTAAAAACGACGCAAGGCCTGCCCGGACCCGAGGGCCCTGACTAGATCAACGCATCACTCTCCTGCAGAGAGAAGAGCGATGCATGCCGACCTGACTAAAGGAGAAACGACGCAAGGTCTCGCTCGTGAGTGAAATCGACACCTCGCAAACCCTTTTTGACGCACACTCACCCGTGCGGGGTTATTTTTGACGCACCTAAGGTACATTTTCATGCTAACAGCATTAGCGTTGGGTTTAAAATTACATGAAGGCTCTGTTTGCACTATTAGTGATAACTTGACTTGTGTATTGTGGATTTTTGTTGTTTTGGTCTTGTTTTGTTTAGATAAATATTTTCTATTTTTCTAAACCTGTGTTGTGTCATTTTGTAGTGTTTTCATTAAGTTACTGTGTGTGTTGGTACAAATACTTTACACCTAACAATCAGAAGTTAAGCCTACTGCTCGTGCCAAACTACCAAGGGGGTGAGGGGGGGGTTAGTTGAGGGTGATTCTCTTTTACCCTGACTAGAGTGAGGGTCCTTGCTTGGACATGGGGTAACCTGACTGCCAACCAAAGACCCCATTTCTAACAACATTCAATTAGCTTTGGAACAAGGTCTTATTTGAAAAAAAGAGGTAAGAAACATGTTGAGGTGTTATAGACCCACAACCCATTCAAAAACAGGTGAAACTCTTTTTTCCCTTAAAAGGAAGGATGGCATGTATCGCTGGGGTTACTGCTTGGATGGAAAGGACGTTGTGGGACATGCTTAACAAAGGAGCATTGAGGAACAGAATGGAGGTGTATCAGCACTAGTATGCATGTAGGCAAAATGAAGGGATGGAAACAAGAGAATTTGTGGAAGGAGATTGGATGAGAATGCAGGTTGGGGGCAGGTCTGGAAAGGAGGTTCTAAATGTTCTAAAAGTGTATGAGAGTAATGGTAGTGTGGTGTGCCTGGAAGATGAAAAATGGTAGAATGTGAGAAATGTGACGAAGTTCCATGCCTCAGAACCTAGAAAATGGGGAAGGTTGAAAAAACTGCATTGACAATGAATTCCGATTTTGGATTAAATGCTAATTCACAGAAGGAAAAGTCGGGGTCTCATATTAGGAGGAAACCTAAGAAATGAGATGATTATATTTGTACAAAACGGGATTCACTAGGCATGCGAGTGCTGCCATTTTGTTTTTTAGTTTTGTGTATTTTTTTTTACTGCGAAATGCAATCTTCTGCTTGTGTTCTTATGTTTTGTTAGATAGAGGGATGTGTTGTGTAGTACTCTATGATGATGGGACTTTCTGGTATTGGGTAGACTCACTGGAAGAGTGTTGTGCGCTGGGAGTTCTGGGATGTTGGGAGACCTGCCTAGGTTTTTTACCGTTATACAATTGCTGTCCATAGCTAATAAACAAATAAACTAATATGTATTTACTTATTGGTCCCCTGGTCTCAAAAGTCTGTTAAAGGAACCGGAAATTCTCGTCCCAGAAGTTACTATTACGGACTAGCAAAATAATTCCAGGGCATAGAAAAACCATGCCCTTTCAAGTTGAAAACTGGAGGTCTACAAAGAAATTTGGGAAATTGATTTGCAGAATCCGTGTCCCCATTAGTTTCTTATTCCTGGGCACAATTTTGCCCTATGGTTTCTGGTGCAATGAGCACCCACAACTCCCAGAGAAAGCTGTCTGGACTCGCAGGTAGATCATGTTACTTATAATGCCGATAGTGGTGGTAACGGATTCAGGGATTACACGCTACAAGCAAGTCATTCTGGGGCAAAGTATTCCTATCCACTTTTAAATATTGTATTATTGTTCTGTATTTTTAGCCTTGAGGCATTTCTTGGGTCGGGTCCATGCTCGAAAAAAAAAAATATATATAACGTTAATGAACAAACAGTAAACAAATAAATCCACACAATCATACATAAATAAATAATTCAGAGTAACTGTTAATTGGTAGTTATGTTTGTGATCTGTTGACCTCAAAAGGTGCAAAACATCAAACCGAACCACACATTGTGTTATACTTACCTGCAATAACATGTTGCTTTATTAATTGGTCTCCAGCTCTTAATTTAATGTACATTAAACTGTTTACGGGAATCCTATACTGGATTCCAGCCTGTCCCGTTATCAGTCTTTATCAGTCATATCTTTCCACTTCCCAGAATCTTGGCATATAAAACGTGACATATTGGAAATGCTGCACTAGCTCCAGCCCATCAGCATCAAACCATTAATACATTCCTCATTAGGTTCCCAGCCTCGGGGGAAATGATCTACGAAACTGCTCACATATGGCATCTGTCAACATCATAAAGTCTTCTGCCGCTGTGACACGGTGGCACTAATGCAAATCGGAAACCCTCTCTCTCGTTCTGTCGCTCACTCCCTCTTTCTCTCTTTCCTACTCATTCTTTGGCTCTCTTCTCTCCCATCACGTTTTCTCCCTCTGCATCTCTGCGCATCTTCACCCTCTCTTTCTCTATCTTTTATCTAGACTATGAACATGCATTTTGCGTGGGCTCGACCTCAGAGGGTCCCAGTGAAGGGCATAAGCCTTTCAATTGTGCTCTGTAATAGACGTCTAGCACCAATCTATACGTAAATCTGTTCGGTCTCCGTGACTAAACTGCTGTGTAAATAGTGTTGTTTGCTAAGAATTAGTGTCGGCACTATTAATAGTGCCTTCTTGCACCAACAGTTATGTTTAACATATCATTTCATCACAAAATACATAGTATTTGTATTATGTTGTGATTGGATATATGTATGTATAGTGCTTCATACCTTTGACAAGGAGCTCAACTGTATTAACAGACGGTATTTAAGTATCGTGGCACAGTATCGTAGTAAAGTGCTTGGATGAAAAAATGTAAAAGTGTAGTGTGGTGTCTGTGGAAAGGGTTTTGGTATCATGGATGTGTTGCTGGACTGGTGCAATTATCATATTATAGGTCTCAGCGTCAGGGCATCTAACAGTGCGAGATAGAAACCATGAAATTTGCATGAATAGCTCGCGTGCTTGATTCAGCGGCTGTATATGGAATCCACCCACGAGTACCACCTGAGCAGCCCACATCATGCACTGGGTGAAGGAAAGGATGGCCGATGCTCTTCATCTTCCCCGAAGGGACTGTGAGCATCCTGCAAGCAAGCGCTGTAAACTGCCAGCCATGGTGAATGACGCGCGTTCATCCAAGAGTGACACGCCAGCACAGGAGAGCTGCAGCACTTTAGGAGCTACATGGGAGCAATCGGGGAAGTCCACTGGCTACAGGAAGCTAGGCGAATTGTTCTATATGGTATACCCAGGAGTGACAGCACAGTCGCCCACGATCAGCAGTAGCTAGAGGCAGGAGGGTACATTTGCTAGAGTCCACTCGCAAGCCATTGGGAAGCATCCAACAGGAGCAGCCTAGTTACAGACAGACGGAATAAATGCTCCATAGGGGGAGATAGGAGAGTGGCCGGCTGGTGTGACCAAGGAGGTAAAAAGCAACGCCCCAAATCAGAGAGAATTCAGTAAAGGGCTTATAGAGTTACAGGAAAAGAAGCATTGTACCAAGTGATTGAAAAGAAAAGTTTATGCATAAGGGTCTTGAAAAAAAAAAAAAAGATTTAAAAGGAAGTGCGAAGAGGCAGGGAGAGGAGATGGCATAGTATTAGAGAAGGGTGTGGGGATCTGGCCTTAGGCACTTTCCTGACCGTTGTGAAATTACCCCTTTTTTAGTGGTCACCGTCCCGGCTTTCAGTTTTTTTTAAACTCTGGAACTTTGAACTCTGACACTGTGACACTGCTATCCACTGCCCAGTATATGTTCTGACCCCTAAAGCAAAGCTGAAATTGGCTTAAAACCCCATTTGACATATCTAATTTTATTGTAAGGCTATTATTCTATATGGCGTAAAAATCTGCAGCTAGTGAATGAAAAATTAAGGGGTAGATAGAAGAAAAGTGGTGCTACACCTTGTGCAGCACCACTTTCCTTGCTCCCCTTTGCACCCCCAACTGCCACCATGTGTGCATCGTATTTAAAATACGGTGCACCATGGCACAGTGTAGGGGGCAATTGCATATATTTTTTTACGCTATAGGTTGCCCCCTGTTTTATAGGTTGCCCCCTGTTTCCTTTTTTCATCTGGTGTTTCTCTTGATGGTTTCTGGCGTTCTCCTCACCTTTATGCTAGCGTTTCGATGCTCTTTGTGAGCTGGAATGCGCTCTATAAATTTAACATTCATACATACATACATGTACTCTGCAGGAGTAGTGCCAATATTTTGGCACTATTCCTGCAGAGTACATAGGGACTCATTATAAATAATGGTGTGCCCCCTTTTAACGCCTGTTCAGTGCACGCGTTAAAAGGGCCGAAACAAATGAAAAGGAAATCTCTTAGATGTATGCATTGCGCCACTTTGTAAATATGGCGTGGGGAAAAAGCTACTTTAGCGCCGCCTTAGCATAAAAAAAATAAAGCAATAGCGGTGCTAGGGTGGCACTGGGGGCTCTTAAATCTGACCCCAAATGTCACATTTGGACTGAAGCACTATATTACTACATCCACTTTGCGATACCAAAAGCATGGCACAGGCCCCCAAGGAGGCCTGGGCCCCTGCAGCCTGCAAGCTCTCATGTTTGTATGTCAGTCTGTAAACATAAACGGCCTAAAAACACTTTAAGTCCTAAATAAGTCATCTCTAAAATAATCAAATTGCCCATAAGGTAGGATGCATAGTGCCTTGGAGAGGTACATGACTAAATTAATGTTAGTATGTATCTACAGTGAAGACATCACCAAAAGGTGTTTTTACTGTATTGGGTTTAGCTGTTTCCATAGGAAATACCGGTAAAGCAGAATAAATGAATATGTTTTGCAGTATCCAATAGGAAACAGCTACAGAAAAAGTTCAAGAATATTTCTTAAACCTAACTGACTTTAAAAATCCAATTCAGTGGTAAAGTCAGATTTTTGAAACTAGTTGAGAGAATTTTTTTTTTTAAAGTTATATTTACTTGCCTGAGCCACTAGAGGCTATTTAGCCTTAAATTGCAGCTGATGTCCATCTCCACATGCCTGTAATGAGGTGCGAAATTACTTGCAGGAGCTGGACAATAGACCACTTTCATTGGCATGCCAACCTGAATGGGCAGGTATAACCCATAATACATTCCTCCTGTGAGCTCCACAGAATATTCAGGGTGTGAACTGCTGCCCCTCCCCTTGGCATTAATCCTGTGTGACAGGCCTGTCTGAGGCACATGTAAGACTTTTGCGTCCTTGAAAGGGTCCAAATAGACCCAGATCACAATTCTTGTGTATCGCCTGTTTGGTTTCTGGATTTTAGTGTAAGGTGTGGGAAGACACTAGTCATTTCTGAAGTAAACTCCTCTAGCCTCCCCCAGATGTCAGAGCCCATGTTTAGTGTTGCTGAAGACTTACCCCATCTTGGATTTGCCCTGACAGATTGCTTTTTCGACCTGTTTGCAGCAAAGTAAGCAGTAACTTTTGAAACACAGGTAGGGCAGGGCCTGGGAACATTTACTTAATTAGTCAGAGAGGCACTGGAGTGTCTTAGGGTGTCCCACTGGCCCAGTCTTCCTTAGAACTCTTTGGACTTGTGAAAGGGTAGCAGGTGGACTAAACCTGATACACGTGGTATCTGTGAGAAGGACCTGAGGAGGTTGGATGCCTTTCACTTGAATTCCAAAGACAGAAAAAGCTCTAAAGAACATAAGGCTGTTCCCTGGGGTGGTGGCGGAACCATAAAAAAGCTTAAAGGGACATCCCTGTGAAGAATCCTAGTAGAACTGTGGTATATGAACTGGGAATAGACTTTGACGTTGGCCTCTGCATGGCACCTCAGCTGTTTATAAGTGACTTTCCCTCAGGCCCTGGGGTCCTTAGAAGTGTACATGTGTGGTTCTTTAAGCATTAGTAGAAAGTTTAGAAACTTTTGAAATTGTTTCCACCAGATTGTAAGAGTTTCAGAAGGACCTGTCGGAAAAACTATCCAGCCAGCAGTTCCAGAGTGAGGGGCCGAATTTCAGCTTTATCCTGTGTGGATATCTCTGCATCTCCCCAAAAAATGGCTAAGTCACATTCTGAGCTGGGAGTCGAGGAAACCTTTCAGTGAAAAGTCTCAAAAGGTCAATAGCACAAGCAGGATGAACGTGCTTCAAGTATGTAGCTTTCAGTTTTATGGCAAAGACGATTTTTCTTCTCAAAAATTTGCAAAGTCCTGTTCTGCCCTAGAACTTAGAAGAAATTTCAACATTTTGTCTTCAAGAAAGTGACAAAGTCCTTTTCTGAAGATGGACATAGAAACGTTTTCATACTTTTTGATTTTCAGACTTTCACCAGGAGCAATTCACAGAGGAGCATAATTACGAGCCCCTTGCATAGCACAAACCTTTTATTCATATTAATGAGGCCACACAAAGCCGCTCTGCATAGCTTTGAATTGCCTCATAAATACGAAGTAAGATAAGGCAGTGCAAATTGCTGAGTTGCCTCACTCTGTGTTAGGGAGGCATTTCATGGACATTATGGTGGCTGTTCCTACACAACACCCACAACACCCATGGTTTGTGTCACTTGCCTAGATTTACAGGAGCTTGTAAACCTGGGACTGCAGCAAATCCTTGTGTCTACCCAGGGGAGAAGCCATACAGAGAAATATCTTTATTTCTCCTTGTTTTTCCTCTTTCTCTGTGTGCTGAATTCTGCAGCACTATAGAAAGAGGAAAATGCCTCCTAAGATTGTTTTTGTGGAGAAGGGTGTCCTCAATGGTGCAAGGGTTCCTACGTTGGTGCTAGGCTGCCAAAGCGGTGCCAGAGCAGGGAGAAAGTACAGGGATGTGCAGTATGCTATAGATACAGCACATTACTGGCCCTTTCTTTTGTTGCAAGGCAGTGTAGAAAGGTGACTTGCTGTACTGCCCTTCACCAATATTCCATAAATATGGGCCTAGATGTATTCAACCCAGGCTCTAAGGCGGTCGGCTGAAAATTGCACCTTGGTCGCTGTCTACAGAGAATATTGACCTACATTGGGCGCTACATTTTTCTCTGGTGCTTTTACATTTTAATTCCTTAAAAATTAATATTGCTTGTTCCCTTCTTTTGATTTTTGTCCTTTTAGTCTTATTCTACTGATAATATGTTTCTCTTTATTCTAAAATTGGTTGTGTTTGGCTTGACTTCTACTGTTTATGCAAGAGCTTTTCACATTGCCTTTGATTTAAACTTGACCGCTTTGTGTCATGTTATAAGGGATTGAGCACAGGATTGTTTGATTTATTTTGTGAGATATTTAGCAGGCGGTTGCTTCATGCTTCGAGGTGAACACCCTAAATAATTATTCACTTTCCTACACTGACCAAAACAGGCCCAAACGGGAGACGGCACAGAAATTTACCCTTAAGTCCCTGGCCTTGCCTGAATGCCACTGGAGGAGGAGCTAAAAGGGCAGAGAGAATGTAGATTTTCCAAGTAATTTATGATGGAAAGTCTTAATTTTATTAAAGACACGGAGGCGAGTATTATGCTTTCTTTTCCTGCCAAGAAAAACACCAATCCCAAAGGTTTGCGTAACAGTCAACCAATGGGAGAACGAGAGTAATAAACTGACCAATTTCGACACTATACACCATAAGATATACCAATCCTGACTGCAGGCAGCCCTCTTTTCAGCTGCGAGATAGTCAAGAGAATGATTTGGTAAAATACAACAAATTAAACATATTGCCAGAACAAATGCAAATAAGTCTTGAACTCTGTCCAGGGTAGTCGAGGAGAAACACTTGACAGGATGGTGAATCGAGGAATCCAGCTTCGATGATGATTGGACTGAAGGCATAGTTTGAGTAGAAACTGCATCCGATGATTTAGTTTGGAGTAGGCGCTGGGGCGTTGGTAGCGACTAAAGGGTGGGAAAATAGAACAACATTAATATAGTAAGCGGTGGGATAATACTCGCCTGCGTGTCTTTAATAAAATTAAGACTTTCCGTCATAAATTACTTGGAAAATCTACATTTTATGACAAGACCGGAGGCTCCCATTATGCTTGTTTAAAGCATGTTAATTACTACAGAAGTTGCTGTATCAACGGGTTTAAAATAAAAAGTGCGAAAAATAAAATCATTTGACCAATCTGCCGATCTTAGAATATCTTCCAAACGAGATACCGCCCAAAAGGCTTTAGACGCCATAGCCCCTCTAGCAGAATGGGCTCCAAATTGTAATGTATCGATGCCCGCTAGTGACATTACCCATTTAACCCAGTGAGCTAAGGTAGGGGAAGATACAGGTTTATAAGGTTTTCTGAAGGAAATTAAAAGTTGAGAGGCAGAAGATGTTCTAAGATCAGCAGTCTTTTGTTCATAAACCTTTAAACAATTTCCCAAGCATAGTTTTGGGTAATTGGGGAAGAATGGATAGAAAACAGAAGTAATATTGGTTTTAGTACGACAAGATACATTGAACAGTACACCTGAAGGAGTAAAGTGACGAGCCAAAATATCTAAGGCTTTGACATCGGACAAACGTTTGATAGAAACTAGACAAAGTAACATTGTTAGTTTAGCGGAAAGCATCTTCAAAGACAATAAGTTATTATCCTGCCAGGATAGGAACATTTGTAAGACGAGATTTACATCCCATAGAGCGGTATATTTGGGAAGGGGAGGGTTGGAGAATTGTACTCCTTTCAAAAGACGACAGATGATAGGATGTTCTCCTACGGGTTTCCCGTTTATAAAAGGATGATGTAGGGAGATAGCTGCCCTATATAAGTTAATGGTCCTGTAAGACTTGCCAGCACTAGCCTGAGAGGCAAGGAAGTTAGCTATCAGACTGAGATCTGCTGAAAAGGGATCACATTCTTTTCCCAGACACCAGCTAGACCAGATGGACCACGCTGATTTGTAAGCCTTGGAAGTGCCTGGAGCCCAGGAATTGTTGATGTAGGTTGAAGCCTCGAGTGAAATTCCTGTAAAAGATGAGGAAGACCTGAAACTTTCCAGGCAGATAGGAGAAGGGATTTGCTGAGAATGAGATCGTGAGGGAGACCTTGTGGATTGAGAGTGAGAAAAGGGAAGGAGGGCAGGAGTACTGGGAAGTCGATTGATAATTTGAGAAGGGGGGATACCACACTTGAGATTGCCACAACGGAACAACTAGAACTACTGTGGCTTTTTGACGACGAAGATGAGCGAGTACTCTGTTTATCATGATGAAAGGAGGAAAGGCATAGTTTATTGCCTGCAGCCACTGTTGGAGAAATGCATCGGTCGCTAAAGCTTGAGGATTGGGTCTCCAGCTGAAGAAATGAGGAAGTTGAGTATTTAGACGGGATGCGAAGAGGTCTATATGAAAGGGACCCCATTTGCGATGAAGAGAGTTGAAGACCGAAGAGTGAAGTTTCCAGTCGCTGGAGTCGGAAAGATGGCACGAATACCAGTCTGCTACTGAATTGAGCGAACCTGGCAAGTATTCTGCTCGAACTGAAATTTTTCGGTGGAGGCAGAATTCCCAGAAATTTTTGGCTAGTTCGGCTAGGGGTTTGGATTTGGTACCGCCAAGATGATTGATATATTTGACTGCTGTGAGGTTGTCCATACGCAGTAGTACGGAACAATGGACTCTGTTTTTGGTGAAGCTTCTGATTCCAAAGGAGCCTGCAAGCATCTCTAAATAGTTGATGTGCAATGAAGACTCCTGAAGAGACCATGTGCCTCCAGTCGATATTTGACCACACCTTGCGCCTCAACCTGTTAGACTTGCATCGGATTCTAAGACAAGATCTGGGGCTGAGGCAAAGATGGTCCTGCCATTCCAGGCTTCTAGATGGTCGAGCCACCATTGAAGTTCTGTACGGGATTTGAGATCGAGCGGGATGAAATCTGAATAAGCAAGACCTTTGCGCAGATTACAAATTTTTAACCTCTGAAGGGCCCAATAGTGAAGAGGGCCTGGAAATATTGCCTGAATCGAGGAGGAAGGAAGACCTACAATCCTTGCAAGAGACCTTAGGGAGAGAGAAGTCTGCTGTAAAGATAGGGTTATCTCTGATTTGATAGCTTTTATTTTTGAATCCGGAAGTTGCAGAAGGCCTAGGGAGGAATTGACTAGAAAACCTAGGAATTCCATGGTCTGTGACGGAGTAAATATCGATTTCTCGTTGTTGATTCTAAAACCTAGATCTGAAAGGAGGGATATAGTGTAGGACAGTTGAGACCAAAGAATGGCGATGTCTTGATGCATAAGAAGGATGTCGTCTAGATAGATTATCATTCTGAAACCTTGAGACCGGAGAAGAGCTACAATAGGTTTCATTTACTTGGTGAAACACCAAGGGGCCTGTTAGACCTGACATGCCTTAGGGTGGTCACCCCTAACTTTTTGCCTGCCTCCCTCCACTTTTTGGACCCTGTTTTGCTGGCTTTTAGACTCTGCGCACTTTACCACTGCTAACCAGTGCTAAAGTGCATATGCTCTCTCCCTTTTTAAACATGGTACTTTTTGGATCATACCTGATTGGGATATTTAATTTACTTATAAGTCCCTAGTAATGTGCACTATATGTGCCTAGGGCCTGTAGATTAAATGCTACTAGTGGACCTGCAGCACTGGTTGTGCCACCCACTTAAGTAGCCCCCTTAACCTTTTCTCAGGCTTGCCATTGCAAGGCCTGAGTGTGCAGTTTCACTGCCACTTCGACTTGGCATTTAAAAGTACTTGCCAAGCCTAGAACTCCCCTTTTTCTACATATAAGTCACCCCTAATGTGTGCCCTAGGTAACCCCTAGAGCAGGGTGCTGTGTAGGTAAAAGGCAGGACATGTACCTGTGTAGTTATATGTCCTGGTAGTGTACAACTCCTAAATTCGTTTTTACACTACTGTGAGGCCTGCTCCCTTCATAGGCTAACATTGGGGCTGCCCTCATACATTGTTGAAGTGGCAGCTGCTGATCTGAAAGGAGCAGGAAGGTCATATTTAGTATGGCCAGAATGGTAATACAAAATCCTGCTGATTGGTGAAGTCGAATTTAATATTACTATTCTAGAAATGCCACTTTTAGAAAGTGAGCATTTCTTTGCACTTAAATCTTTCTGTGCCTTACAATCCACATCTGGCTGGGCTTGGTTGACAGCTCCTTGTGCATTCACTCAGACACACCCCAAACACAGGGTACTCAGCCTCACTGCATACATCTGCATTTTGAATGGGTCTTCCTGGGCTGGGAGGGTGGAGGGCCTGCTCTCACACAAAGGACTGCCACACCCGTACTGGGACCCTGGCAGACAGGATTGAACTGAAAGGGGACCTGGTGCACTTCTTAGCCACTCTTTGAAGTCTCCCCCACTTCAAAGGCACATTTGGGTATAAAACAGGGCCTCTGCCCTACCTCATCAGACACTTGCTGGAGAAGAAACCTGAACCAGAAACTACATCCTGCCAAGAAGAACTGCCTGGCTGCTCAAAGGACTCACCTGTCTGCTTTCTACAAAGGACTGCTGCCTTGCTGTTGGCCTGCTGCCTTGCTGAACTCTTGCCTGGCTGTGAAAGTGCTCTCCAAGGGCTTGGATAGAGCTTGCCTCCTGTTCCCTGAAGTCTCAGGACCAAAAAGACTTCTCTTTTTTTTTCGACGCACAGCTTGTTCCGCGGCGAGAAAAACGCAGCACACTGACGCTGATCGACGCGACGCCTTCGGGACGACCGGAACTTCGACGCACGGCCTCGCAAGGACAACGCTGCCCGACCTCCAGAGGAGAAGTCGACGCGCCGCCTGCCGTGAGAGCGAAACTTCGACGCGCAGCCCCGCAGAACGACGCGCAGCAGGAAAACAAACAGGAGAATCCACGCACAGACCCGGGAAATCTGGTAATCCCCGCGATCCACAGAAAGAGACTGTCCGCATACCGGAAAACGACGCACGACTTCCCCGCGTGAAAAATTACGACGCAAGTCCGTGTGTGCTGGGGAGAAATCGACGCACACACCATTTTTCCACGTATCTCTTCTTCTGTGGCCCTCTGAGGAGATTTTCCACTCCAAACCAGGTACTTTGTGCTTGAAAGAGACTTTGTTTGCTTTTTAAAGGTTTAAGACACTATGGGGGTTATTCCAACTTTGGAGGAAGTGGTAATCCGTCCCAAAAGTGACGGTAAAGTGACGGATATACCACCAGCCGTATTACGAGTCCATTATATTCTATGGAACTCGTAATACGGCTGGTGGTAAATCCGTCACATTTGGGACGGATTACCACCTCCTCCAAAGTTGGAATAACCCCCTATATATCACTTTTCAGTGATATCTCTACAAATTCACTTTGCAACTTTATTCGTTTTGACCTACAAATATCCTGATAAATATTATATATTTTTCTAAACACTGTGTGGTGTACTTTTGTGGTGCTATATGGTGGTATTGTATGATTTATTGCACAAATACTTTACACATTGCCTTCTAAGTTAAGCCTGACTGCTCGTGCCAAGCTACCAGAGAGTGGGCGCAGGCTAATTTTGGATTGTGTGTGACTTACCCTGACTAGAGTGAGGGTTCTTGCTTGGACAGAGGGTAACCTGACTGCCAACCAAAAACCCCATTTCTAACAGGGCCGAAGAAAGCCCGAAGGGCAGGCAAGTAAATTGATAGGTTCGATGTTGCCATTGAAACTGCAGAAACTTTCTGTGAGAATAATGAATAGGTACTGTTAAGTATGCATCTTGAAGGTCCAGGCGGACCATCTAGTCATTCAGGAGAAGCGAGTCTCTTAGATGAAGAATTGTTTCCATCTTGAAATGTCGATAAACAACAAATTGATTGAATTGTCTGAGGTTGATGACTGGTCTGATCTTTTTGTTTTTCCTGATTACTAAAAACAGGGGGCTTATAAAACTGGATGGAAGAGGACGAGCTTGGTGGATAGCTCGTTTTCGAAGTAGATCTTGAATCTCGGTAGAAATGAGATTTTACATCTCTTCTGCAAAGATGAGAGGAGGAAGGGGAGAAGGTTGGAAGGGAGTCTCGTAAAATTCTATTAAATAGCCTTTGACTGTGTTGAGAACCCAAGGGTCTGAGGTAATCTCTTTCCATTTGTGAAGAAAAAACTTTAGACAACCCCCTACAGAAAGATGGCCAGAAGATTGGCTTACCTGAATTGTTATATGACTTGCGTTGGTTCCTGCCTCTGAACCCTCTGGAACGCTGGGGCTAGAATTGCGGCCGAAATTCTTGTTGCTGGTAATTGTAATACCCTCTGAAGCCTTGATTCCTGAAGGACCGGCCGGTGGAGCGGCCTCTTCCTCTACCGGCCCTGGCAAAAACCCATGTGTTGAAAATCTTTTTGAGAGACTGCTGCGCTTTGTCCAGAGAGGCAAAAGTGGTTACTTATTTACTCAACTCTTTAATAAAAGAGTCCCCAAAAAGCAAGCCGTCAGCTTTAGATCCTGGATCCATAGCTGCCAGATTCGCTAGCTTAGGATCTAGCTTGAGTAAAAGTCCTTTTCGACGTTCATGCGTCATAGCTGAGTTTGCGTTACCTAGCAAGCAGAAGGCTCTCTGAATCCAGAGGGACAGTTCCTCAGGATCTATAGATTCGTTATTAATTCTTGCGGATTCTGCCAAGTCAAAGATGAGGGTTAAGAGACCGACCAAATCAAGAACTTTATCCTGGCAGAGGGCCCAGGCTCTGTCTACCCCTTTGCGGGGATCTTTCCTGAATTTAGAGAAAAAGGTAAGTAGTGACGGATCTATAGAAGGAGTTGCAGTAATGTGTAGGGGAAGTGAGGGCCTGGGGCACTCGGAACATAATTTGGCCCGTACTTGTTTATCTAAGGGAAGATGTAGTTTTGCTAAAATACAATTAGCAACGTGCTCCGAAGGAAGCCAATCAGTGGAATTGGGATGGTGAATTAAACCAGGATCAAACATGGGATTGCCCTCGGAATCCAGCAGGGGGGAGTGTGCTTGGTCAGAAGATGCTGGTTTTGTCTTTTTGGGAGGAGGAGGCCCAATCCAAAAATCAGAGGTGTTAGTATCCTCGTTGTCTGTATTAGAATCAATGTAATCCCCATCATCATCTGTGTCTCTAATGTCCTCAATCACGATCTTATGGGTCTTAGATAAGTTTTTTGTTTTAGCTTTACTTTTCGTACCCATAGACTTATTCCGCTCCGTAATAGGAGGCTTGTGAGAAGCTTCGCCCTCTATCCTGGGTGAGTTTGACTCTCAATCCTTTAGCGCAGAAACTGCAGTTGCCTGATTAGAAGTAGAAGCCTCCGAGGCTTTGCGCTTTCTGCTTTCCCCCGCAGAATGGGGCCAAATGTGATTGGGAGAGACAGGAAGACACAGTGTTTTGAATTTGTTTGGAAATGTTTACCAAAGAAGCAGAAACTGCTTTCTTGACTGAAGACTGTATAAAGTTATTTAAGTTAGATGAAAAATTCTCTTCAGAATCTTCATTTGTTGAGAAGAAATCTGAAAAATCCATTTTTCTGTTGGGACGAGAACAAAACCGGTAAATAAGGGGTTAAAAATTGAGGGGCAGGGCTTGTGAACAAGAAACTGTGACTCACCAGGAAGCTGTAAGCTGAGAGGCCAGAACGTGCAAGCCACGCCTCACAAGGAAGTGGCAGAGTCAGCATTTGGAACCGGCTGAGTCAGGGACCAAAATGAGGCTTGAAGAGCCGACAAATGATTAATGGAGACGAACAAGATAAATATTGAAGAGCACTTCAATGGAGCTGCTCTAAGAACAGAGATATGGGAAGAATAACGGTAAGACGGCACTCGCGTCAGCCGGCGTTCATAATAGAACGTTAGCGCGGCTACGCGAGCAAGTGAAAACTGAGGAAAACACTTGGTGCTGCGCACGCGACTAGAAAGAATTTAAGGAGACAAGCAGATTATAAAGGGAAAGCGCAAACACGCGCCGAACGTTATACATTGAAAAACATTCAGGAATAAGGTTTAAAAACAGTCAATTATAAACCAATACTAAGATTTATGTAGAGCACTAAAAGATATACTTATCTTGACTGTGAGCAGTAAGAAAAGAGGGCTGCCTGCAGTCAGGATTGGTATATCTTATGGTGTATAGTGTCGTGATTGGTCAGTTTATTACTCTCGTTCTCCCATTGGTTGCCTGTTACGCAAACCTTTGGGATTGGTGTTTTTTCTTGGCTGCTGTCAAAATAAAGCAGGAAAAGAAAGCATAATAGGAGCCTCCGGTCTTGTCATAAAATGTCAGTTACTGTAAGAATGAGAGAGGGAGGGCGGAAGGGATAAAAATTTAGATGGGACGATCAGGGAAATGGAGCTGAAGGACTAGCAACATGAAGACGTCCTGTAGGAAATAAAGCAAGTTGCTTAGAAATAAACATAAAATCATAAGTGTACCAAAGGGAAATACACTTTTAAACATAATTTCATTACTTCACTACATTCGGTTTCCTTAATCATTAAAATGCACCATTGCAAATGGCAGGAGTAGCACAACTGGGTTCTCTCATATAAAAACAATGTAAACAAAGATCTGCTCAATCACAGTTACCACATGAGACATCAGGTGCCTCACTGACACACAGGGCTTCAAGGATAGCAAAAGCCAGCTGAGGGATTTCTCTCTCCAGTGCCATCTCTTCAAGTAAAGCTTGTGGCCACTGATGACTGAAGCCTGTATTTGTAGGAATGAAGGGCAGAATCGAGAGGGCAGGGACTGTTAATGAACTAAAGCGTTGGCTTTCAACAGGTTGAAAGGGAACAAGAAGGGTCTCCTTCAGGGGCGGCTCCTCCACTATGGTGGAGAAGCGTCAGCCCTCCCCTCCCCCCGCAGCAGCAGCAAATCTTTAAAAATAAAATGATAAACAATGTTTATTATCATCTTATTTTTAAAAGGGTGGGACCATGGGGGTGACGAGCAGTGAGGGGAGTGCACAGAGAACCCCCACCTCAGTGCGCACGTATGTTTGGCTGGCTGTCTCGGTCCATCCAAAGACACATGCGCCCAAGGGCTCTATCCAACCCAGCACTGTCTTGCTGTGTTGGAGAGAGCAAGCCCAGATTTCCCAGTCTGTGTTGGAGTGCCCAGCCAGGGCCTTCCAGCCAATCATAACTCTGCTCTGAGTAGCAGCATGATTGGCCATAGGGCAGGCTGGGAGCCTGTGCCTGCAGCGCAGCAGAGAGTGGAGGCAAGGTAGTGCAGAGAAAGTAAGTTTATGTATATATATATATATATATATATATATATATATATATATTTTTTTTTTTTTTTTTTTTTTTTTTTTGTTCCCCCGCCCCGCCACTTTGCACAGTAGCCAGCTGCAACTGGTCTCCTTTACTGAGAAGTGAGAGAAAGCCGAAGCAGCTAAAGAAGAAACAGGCTTTTTCTTTAGGGTTCCTAAAAGGAATGTAAATGTGTGCAATAGCATCATAGGTAAATCTGAAGGCTGCTTGGTAGCCTTTATACGTTTTAATTGATTGATCTGGAATTTCTCCTTCCAGAGGAAACCTATAAAAAGGTTTGCACTTGGTACAATCAGCATTACTAAAAACATAACTTTTGAAAGCACTGTAAACATTCAGACAAAATAGTTTTGCACATTTTGTGACAGCATGTATGCAACCTATCTAATACAGTTTGTAAAACATATGTTAAACTAATGACTTACATAGTTCACTGTG
The DNA here is from genome assembly GCF_031143425.1 of Pleurodeles waltl. Lineage (NCBI taxonomy): Eukaryota > Metazoa > Chordata > Amphibia > Caudata > Salamandridae > Pleurodeles > Pleurodeles waltl. The sequence goes on along the minus strand of NC_090448.1, from coordinate 890,250,950 downwards.
CTTTCTGTCAGTGGCTTAGACCAGTGGTTCCCAACCTGTGGTCCAGAGACCCCTGGTGATTCCCAAAGCCTTCTCAGGGGTCTGTGACTGCTTAGAAAATTAATAAATGTTAACATATTAGGTCCCCAGCTTTCAGTAATGTCTCAGTGGTGGGTCCCCAGACTCCAATAATAATTCAGTGGGGATCCTCGGGGTCCACAGAAGTCAAAAGGTTGAGAACCACTGGCTTAGACCTCTCATCTCAATAAATAAACATCATTGTTACCCCAGGGCACCACCCAGGATTCACATCAGTGATTGCCAGAGGTATACCCACAGATACGAGAAGTGCTCGCATTATCCAACCAAACTGTTCTACTAGAAATGTGCAATTCCCATAGATTAATTTAAGTTGCATTCAATTTTCATTTGAGGGATATGCATTTTATTGTATGTGCAGTTAGATGTAGGTCAAAGGCTAAAAAAATTGTTACAGAATATTTTGTTCTTTTAGGCATGCCCCTTAAACCACTCCACAATATAACTCATGAAGTAAAGTAACTATAACTCTCGCCCGCCATGCACAGTGCTGTCATCCATGATGGCATTTTAGATCTTGCAGTTATGTTATCAAAGTTCTCATAGAACATGTCATGAGTGATGTAATATGGGAAGTAATTTACTTATAAGACCCTAGTAGAGTGCACTAAATGTGCCCAGGGCCTGTATATTAAATGCTACTAGTGGGCCTGCAGAACTGATTGTGCCACCCACTGAAGTAGCCCCTTAACCTTGACTCAGGCCTGCCATTGCGAGGCCTGTGTGTGCAGTTTCACTGCCAATTCGAATTGGCATTTAAAAGTACGTGCCAAGCATAAAACTCACCTTTTTCTACATATAAGACACCCCTAAGGTGTGCCCTAGGTAACCCTTAGGGGAGGGTGCTGTGTAGGCAAAAGGCAGGACATGTACTTGTGTAGTTTACATGTCTTGGTAGTGTAAAACTCCTAACTTCCTTTTTACACTTCTGTGAGGCCTGCTTCCCCCTCTCATAGGCTAACATTGGGGCTGCCCTCATACATTGTTTGAGTGGTAGCTGCTGATCTGAAAGGAGTAGGAAGGTCATATTTAGTATTGCCATAATGGTGATGCAAAATCCTGCTGACTGGTGAAGTTGAATTTATTATTTCTATTTTAGAAATGTCACTTTTAGAAAGTGAGCATTTCTATGCACTTTAATCTTTCGGTTCCTTACAATCCATGTCTAGCTGGGTTTAGTTGACAGCTCCTTGTGCATTCCCTCAGACACACCCCAAACACAGGATACTCAGCCTCACTTGCATACATCTGCATTTTGAATGGGTTTTCTTGTGCTGGGAGGGTGGAGGGCCTGACACTTGCATGTCAAAGGACAGTAGCCACCCCTCCCCCCCACTGGAACCCTGGCAGACAGGATTGAACTGAAAGGGGACCTGGTGCACTTCTAAGCCACTCTTTGAAGTCTCCCCCACTTCAAAGGCACATTTGGGTATTTAAGCAGGGCCTCTGCCCCTACCAACTCAGACTCTTCCTGGAGAAGAAATTGCAACCAGAACCTGCATCCTGCCAAGAAGAACTGCCTGACTGCCCAAAGGACTCACCTGTCTGATTTCTGTGAAGGACTGCTGCCGTGCCGTTGCCCTGCTGCCTTGCTGCTCTCTGGCTGTGGTGAAGAACTGCTCTCCAAGGACTTGGATAGAGCTTGCCTCCTGTTTCCTGAAGTCTCAGGACCAAAAAGACTTCATCTCTACAAGAAGGACTCCTTGTGCAGCGAAATTCGACACACAGCCTGCCAGAAACGATGCACAGCCTGCACTGTGGTGAAGATTTCACTGCACACCAAACCGGAATGACCCAGCCTGACTTCGCATCAACGCAGCACCAGCGTAGCGACGGGAAATTCTACACACAGCTCACCGGATCAACGCACAGCTGAGCCGGAATGACGCAGCCCGACTTCCAGAGTGTAATCGACGCAGCGCCTGCCGTTCGGTGGAAAATTTGGCGCAACGCTCACCGAATCGACGCAGCTCCTGTGACTTCGTCCTGCCAGCGCAGGAAATCCACACATTGTCATCGGGGCGTCTGAAAACCCTGCAACCCGAAGAGGATCCACGACCGAGCGCCGGAAATTGACACACAGCCGTCCATGCCTGAAAACTAAATGACGCATGGCAGTGTGCGGCCCGAGAAATCGACGCACACCCCTTTGTTTCCACACATCTCCTCCTCTGAGGTTCTTTGCGGAGATTTTTCACGCAAACCGGGTACTTTGTGCTTGAAAGAGACTTTGTTTGCTTTTAAAAGACTTAAGACACTTTATATCACTTTACAGTGATATCTCAACATATACTCATTGCACTTTAATCGTTTTGACCTGCATCTTATCAGATAAATATTATATAATTTTCTAAACACAGTGTGGTGTATTTTTGTGGTGCTATGTAGTGTTGCTGTATGATTTATTGCACAAATACTTTACTAATTGCCTTCTAAGTTAAGCCTGACTGCTCAGTGCCAAGCTACCAGAGGGTGGGCACAGGATAATTTGGATGTGTGTGACTTACCCTGACTAGAGTGAGGGTCCTTGCTTGAACAGGCGGTAACCTGACTGCCAACCAAAAACGTAATTTCTAACACTAACTATAACGTTACTATAAATTTTTTCTTTCAAATAGTTTCTAGTTTGTTTTTTTAACATAAATAATACATTATATTACGATATGTAAAGCCAACCCTATGTGGCGCACGGCCAACATAGGGTTGGCTGCAGGGCCAGACCCCACATGGTCAGGATACCCCTACCCGCCATCTTATACTGTATTTATTTTAATTTTCTGGATACAGGGACTGAGCTCTCATTTCCTGACAAAGCAGTATGAACTCTTGGGGGATTACAAAATGAAATACACTATGAAACAGTAACCCACTCTAGCACTCTCCTTAAATTCAAATAGATTGAAGAAAGTCTGGCACTCTCCTAAAATACAAATACATTAAAATGATTTTGGAACAGGTGGCCAAGGCTCTTCCTGCAATGCAAGAAAAAAGCGACAGAAAAATAAACAGCAAAATCTGTAAAATATAAGCAACTGCCCAGTGACCAAGAAATCACACATTGGAGCACTGACATGGAGTTTGGTGTTATCAATCACTTTACTTTAGCAAACTGCAGTCTCAATGTTCCAATAAACATTATTTATGAAAACTAAGAAAGGCCCTTTATGGGCTAAAATAGGTGATGTCACTTTCTTTGAATTCATTAAAGATTCAAAGATTGAGTGATGTGACTTTCATGGCCCTTATGATTTTTGTGCAATGGCATTACCAATGCTTTTCAGAACAATTCACTGTCGCTTGTGTGTAAATTCACACTTCAAAAGTGACCTAAATTAACCACAGCAATTCTTTAGAGTGGTCTCTGAAAGAAATTGTTGACCAATCTTACATTTCAATCCGATGGATTAACATTCATTAGACAACTATGAACAACCATTTAAGTTATGCTGCCACAAGAATTTACTCCTTCATGATTCTCCGGACTGAACAGTTGCCATTGAACAAAGTTACCTAGTTATTTAATATGCTCATCTTGGTGCATCTTTGAATTTAGTGAACAGCGTAAGGATATAATTTGAAAGAGTGGCAACAGAGATCTTTCAATAAGAAGCTCTTAATGGGAATCTTCAATCACTTAAGAAAGCAGTGATGTAATAAAATGATTTCATTTCAGAATAAAGCTCTCCATCCATCTATGTCTTAATTAGGGCAGTTGGTGCCGTATACCACAGCTCTGTCCTCAGAAAAAGACTGTGATGCCTGTATCAAGCTACCTAGGAGTCAGATTGTTTTAGCCTTGTAAGACCTCAGTCACAGCTGACAACAAGGTTGTGGTCTCTCTATCTCACAGTTTAACAATCTGATTTGGTAAAGGAAATATCTAATTCATGCTTCTTAAGAGTCAAGGTATTGTTATAAAACTATGCCAGAAGCCATTCTCTCAAGGAGAAGCATATTGACCAATGCACTCACAATGAGTCACTATGCAGGAAGTCTCCTACAAGAAATGTTCTTTCAGAATCAAGATACCCATCTTGTGTGTTGTACAATTTCATGTAACACAATATAACATGGGCAGAGGTTATCTAAATGAGAATGCACAAAAGAACATAAGTGAAGTCTTCCATGAAATGGCTGCCTCATTAGGCAGATGTTGGACTTTTTTGCTTCTGCAGGGTCATCCCCAATATTTCTGCCTCCTGCCTCCTATTTTTTCTGACCTGTTGCTGTTGGCTTTTGAACTCTGAGCACTTTACCACTGCTAACCAGTGCTAAAGTGCATATGCTCTCTGTGTAAATTGTATGTAATTGGTTTATCCATGATTGGCATATTTGATGCACTAGTAAGTCCCTAGTAAAGTGCACTAGAGGTCCAGGGCCTGTAAATCAAATGCTACTAGTGGGCCTGCAGCACTGGTTGTGCCACCCACATAAGTAGCTCTTTAATCACGTCTCAGACCTGCCACTGCAGTGTCTGTGTGTGCAGTTTTAACTGTAAATTCGACTTGGCAAGTGTACCCACTTGCCAGGCTTAAACCTTCCCTTTTCTTACATGTCAGACACCCTTAAGGTAGGCCCTAGGTAGCCCCAAGGGCAGGGTGCGGTTAAGGTAGGACATATAGGGGGTCATTCTAATCTTGGCGGCCGCCAGAAGACCGTACCGCGGTCAAAAGACTGCGGCGGTCATTCTGAGTTTCCCACTGGGCTGGCAGGCGACCGCCAGAAGGCCGCCCGCCCACCCAGCGGGAAACCCCCTTCCACGAGGATGCCGGCTCCGAATGGAGCCGGCGGAGTGGAAAGGGTGCGACGGGTGCAGTTGCACCCGTCGCGATTTTCAGTGTCTGCTATGCAGACACTGAAAATCTTTGTGGGGCCCCCAGGGGCCCCACGACACCCGTTCCCGCCAGCCAGGGTCGGAATGACCCCCATAGTAATGTGTTTTATATGTCCTGACAGTGAAATATTGCTAAATTCGTTTTTCACTGTTGCAAGGCTTGTCCCTCTCATTCGTTAACATGGGGGCTACCTTTAAATCTGATTAAAGTGTAGATTCCCTTTGGGAGCGGATGGACATGTGGAGTTTGGGGTCTCTGAGCTCACAATTTAAAAATACATCTTTTAGTAAAGTTGACTTTTTAGAAAGTGAGCATTTTCTTGCTTATACCATTTCTGTGACTCTGCCTGTTTGTGGATTCCCTGTCTGGGTCAGTTTGACAGTTGGGCTGGTTGCACCTCACACTAGACAGTGACACAAAGGGAGCTTGGGTGTAGTCTGCATTTCCTGATGAGCCATCTGTGCTAGGAGGGAGGGGAGGGGTGGTCACTCACACCTGAAAGGGCTGTGCCTGCCCTCTAACAATGCAGTCTTCAACCCCCTGGTGAGTGTCTGGGGCCTGGTCTGGGAAGGGCAGGATTTCACATTCAAAAGAGACTTTACTTTGACGTAGGCCTACTTCAAAGGAGAAATTGGGTATAAGAAGGGCACCTAAAACCACAGACTGTAGAACACTTCTGGAAACAAGAGGGACCTCTGCCTGGAGAAGAGCTGAAGAGCTGAGGAGAAGTGCTGCCCTGCCTGTGACTGTGCTTTATGGAGCTATCCTGAAGTTCCTGTTTCTGCCAGAGTAAGAGGGCAAAGACTGGACTTTGTGTGCCTTCCATCTTGCGAAGAAATCTCCAAGGGCTTGATTTAGAGCTTGCCTCCTGTTGTTTGAAGTCTCAGGGACAGCAAATACTTCTCTCTGCCAGCACCTGGAGTCTCTGGGGAGACTCCTGCTTTGACAAGTGGTGCCCTATCCAGTCCCTGGGCCCTTGAAAGGAAAGCTGGTGGAAATCCAAGGAAATCGACTTCGGACCAATGCCGCTGCTGAATCCAGGGACGCCGCCTGCACCTGACACCGTGACCTTAGCTAGAACGCGACGCTCTTTGCAGGCCGGATGCCGCAGCAGCCCCATTGAAGTCTGCGACTCCGTGGAAGTTGCCGCACCACGTCGTGACCGACGCCGCTCGAAGTGTGCGGATTCAACGTTTCGCACCGACGCCACGATCCACGACTTCACGCATCGACTTGTTTTCACTCTTCACCAAAGGTACTGTACTTGGGGGTCTACGCAACTCCGTGTCCGGTGCCGCTTGTGTCGACTTGTTGGGAACGACTCCGTCACGACGCCGTGTTAACACCTCATCAAAGCATTTTTGTTTCTAAGCGCTATTTTTGAGTTTAATCTTTAAAAATTCATAACTTGACTTGTGTATGTCGGATTTTTGTCGTTTTGGTCTTGTTTTGTTTAGATAAATATTTGCTATTCGTCTAAACTGGTGTTGTGTCATTTTGTAGTGTTTTCATTTAGTTACTGTGTGTGGTGGTACAAATACTTTACACCTAGCACTCTGAAGTTAAGCCTACTGCTCTGCCAAGCTACCAAGGGGGTAAGCAGGGGTTAGCTGAGGGTGATTCTCTTTTACCCTGACTAGAGTGAGGGTCCTTGCTTGAACAGGGGGTAACCTGCCTGTCAACCAAAGACCCCATTTCTAACATTGGTGATCAGCGGTTGGGATTTGGACTTGTATTTGTACTTGACATACAGTAATTAGGAGTACACTACGATTTTGAGTGCAGACCACTACGTGACCACATACTACTTGTTTGGTGATCTTTTGCTTTTTCTCTTAAGGACTCCTTTTTGTTCTACTTCCATGATTTTGCTGATCCCTTGACTGATTCTTTTTACTTCATTGGGAACTTATTTTCTGTCAATCTGGAGTTGCAACAGCTGGAGCTGTGTTTGAAATAGAGAAACTGAAGGAGTACTCAGTTGCTCAATTGAAACAGTTCCTTAAAGATCTTGACAGTCTCACTGAGAGCTTCACCAGGGAGGGGGGGGGGTGCAGAAGGCACAGAGGGCCTGGGTGACAGTCAAGAAGGCTGGAAGGCGCACAGAGGGGAAGAATGTGGGTGGGGAAGTGCAGAGGATACACAGTGGTGTAGTGGAGGTACCTGTTACGCCTGGGGGGAGGGTCCCCAGGAGGGGTAGCACGGTGTCATCCAAGGGTCTGACGCCTGAAGAGTTACAGGACAGACAGGCAGAGAGGGCTCGCTGGTTGAAGTTCAAGGAGTTGAGGATGCAAAGGGAGAAGGAGTTAGAAGAAAGGAGGAGGGTCTTAGAGATCAAAAAGAGGATTTGGGCTTATGAGCTCAAAATGAAGGAGCTGGAAGTAATGAGGGCTGAGTCCAGCTTAAATGGTGGCAGCAACAATTTTATATCCAGTGCTGCTGAAGAAGTGCACATGCCCAGAGATGTGGTGCCCTACTTGAAGGAGGGGGATAATACACACCAGGAGGTTCAGGGGTATGAGGTAGCTCCAGTGATGCACAGGGTCCCTGAGGTGGAGTGGGGAACTGGCATGGGGAGTCATATTCCTACTGGTGGGATGGACACTCTACTGACTCTAGGTGAGAGTGGCAGGGAGAAGGGTTCCCCCCACGTAGAAGTCCTGGTTATGGAGTGTGAAGACATCCCAGAAGAGTGTGGGTTGAGTGTCAGGGATAGTCAGGTACTGTCTCACCAGTCTCAGGAGGGTGATGTGGGGTGCTTTTTCAAAGCAGAGTCACTGGATGGTTGGGTGAAGGGTAGTTTGGTTAATTCATGTGAGGGGCTGAGTGATGTAATTGCTGGGGAGCATATGTCTAGTCCTTATTTTCCAGAGCTATGCCAACACCAGGTGGAGTGTGAGTTCTCTGACCCCCAGGGAACTTACACTGGAGGCAGACCTTTGGGTGAGTACCAGAGAGTCTGAAGAGGCATTTGGGGGTGCTCCTGAGGGGAGTGGTCTAGGTATTTCCCAACCAGGTGAGGTAGGGAAGGATTGTAGTGTCCCATGTAGGTCCCAGTGTAGTGGGATGGGTGAGGGACCCCATGTCCAGTCTCAGAGGAGAGGGAATGGGGATGGGCTGAGGCCCAAGGTGCCCGAGATCCAGTCCCAGGTCCTGGAGGGTTCCATGTGGGAACACCAGGAGGGGAGCCCAGTCTGTACCGTAGGGCCATCTGTTAAGGGAGACCCCACAGTGTCAGGAGAACTTGGGGGGGGGGGTCTGTAGCCAGCGTCCCACCAGTTCTGGTGTCTGGCAGTACCACTCCTAGTGAGGGGGTGCAGAAGTCCAGACAGAGGGTTGAGAGGGGCTTGCGGTTCCCAGTGGAGAACCTGGAGGGTCAGGGGTTAGCTCTGAGAGCAGAGCCCCCCAGGAATGACCTTGGTGAGACCATTTCTGGGTTGGGGGGATTCCAGACTCTGTCAGATGGGCAGAGGTCAGGAGACCTGCGCCAGCCAGACTCTTGTGTGGCCCTTTGGGACGGTGTGTCCCTTAAGGGGGGTAAGTGTGCCCCCCTAGAAGTCCTGGTGTGCCAGGCAATGGTTCAACTGCAGGGTGGTGACTCTGGGTTGAATGATCAGGTTCAGGGGGTAAACTTTAACCTGATGGGGGGTAGGTGTGCTCCCAAGGAAGTCCTGGTGCGCCAGGCAGTGGTTCAACCGCAGGGTGGTGACTCTGGGTTCGATGACCTGGTTCAGAGGGTAAACTCTGACCTGGTGGGGGTAGGTATGCCCCTTAGGAAGTCCTGGGTTGCCAGGCGGTGGTCCAGTCTGTGGGTACAGACCCTGGACTGGAGGATCAGGTGCAGGGGGTAAACCCTGACCTGAAAAGGGGGGGCGGTTTGCCCAAACACCCCCTCTGGTGTGATTTCAAGGGGTACTCTCCCTGAGGGGGGATGCAGAACCCTGAGAGTAGGGGCAGGGGAGAGAGAGACTCACCCCTGAACCCAGTGCAAACTAAGGGTACAGACCCTGGATTGGAAGGCCAGGTTCAGGGTGTCCCCCCTGACCTGGAGGAAGGGGCTACTGCTAACAATGCCCCTACCATGTTGTCTTCTGGGGGGGCCACTCCTTGTTGGGGGTTGCAGGACCCCAGAAGGGAGGGCAGGGAGAGGGAAGCCTCACCCCTGGCCCTGGTCCAACCTGAAGGTACAGACCCCAGGTTGGAGGACCAGTTGCAGGTTTACATCCCTGCACTGGTGGAAGAATTGTGCAGGACTGCTTCTACAAGCACCCTGACAATTTTGGACTCTGGGGGTGCCGCTCCTGCAGGGAGGGTACAGAGCCCCAGAGGGAGGACCAGGGTCAGGTTGTCATCCCTGACCTGGTGGAAAAGAGAGTGGTCAAAGGGTGCCAGGCACCTGGGGCTACCGCCCTCCACTCTCCGCAGTCACAGTGGTTGGAGAGGCCTGAGGTCGGGCTCTCATTCATCCCTGACAGTTGTCCGGGCCACTGTGGCTTGCTGTCCTGGTGGACAGAGCTGCCCCTGGGGGGAGGGGGACGAGAGTCACACCTCGGTGTTGGAGTGGGCAACACCACTGTGTTGGCCCTGGTGGTTCTATCTGCCCATTCGGATACATCTGTAAGCAAAGTAAAGTTAGGTGCTGCACAGATGGTATCTGAAGATGTGGAGAAGGATTCCCCGTGGGTTAGCTTAGTGGGCCCTGAGAGTATGGACAGAGGGATCCGACTGGAGTCAGGAAGGCATAGAACTGGAACATGCCCCTGCTGTTGTGGGCCTGGGTTCTTGCTCTATCGCCCCAATCAGGGAAGTATATCAAGGTATTGATTGTTCTCCCCTGGCTTTAGGCTGGTAGGGGGTTGTGTGCAGTTTTAACTGTAAATTCGACTTGGCAAGTGTACCCACTTGCCAGGCCTAAACCTTCCCTTTTCTTACATGCCAGACACCCCTAAGGTAGGCCCTAGGTAGCCCCAAGGGCAGGGTGCAGTGTATGGTTAAGCTCGGGCATATTGCTAATGTGTTTTATATGTCCTGACAGTGAAATATTGCTAAATTCGTTTTTCACTGTTGCAAGGCCTGTCCCTCTCATAGGTTAACATGGGGGCTGCCTTTAAATGTGATTAAAGTGTAGATTCCCTTTGGGAGCAGATGGACATGTGGAGATTGGGGTCTCTGAGCTCACAATTTAAAAATACACTTTTAGAAAGTGAGCATTTTCTTGCTAATACCATTTCTGTGACTCAGCCTGTTTGTGGATTCCCTGTCTGGGTCAGTTTGACAGTTGGGCTGGTTGCACCTCACACTAGACAGTGACACAAAGGGAGCTGGTGTGTAGTCTGCATTTCCTGATGAACCATCTGTGCTGGGGGGGGGGGAGGAGTGGTCACTTACACCTGAAAGGGCTGTGCCTGCCCTCACACAATGCAGTCTCCAACCCTCTGGTGAGTGTCTGGGGGATTTCACATTCAAAAGAGACTTTACTTTGAAGTAGGCCTACTTCAAAGGAGAAATTGGGTATAAGAAGGGCACCCAAAACCACAGACTTTAGAACACTTCTGGAAACAAGAGGAACCTCTGCTTGGAGAAGAGCTGAGGAGAAGTGCTGCCCTGCCTGTGAATGTGCTTTGTGGAGCTATCCTGCAGTTGCTGCTTCTGCCAGAGTAAGAGGGCAAAGACTGGACTTTGTGTGCCTTCCATCTTGTGAAGAAATCTCCAAGGGCTTGATTTAGAGCTTGCCTCCTGTTGTTTGAAGTCTCAGGGTCAGCAAAGACTTCTCTCTGCCAGCACCTGGAGTCTCTGGAGAGACTCCTGCTTTGACAAGTCGTGCCCTATCCAGCCCCTGGGCCCTTGAAAGGAAAGCTGGTGGAAATCCAAGGAAATCGACTTCAGACGACATCGGACAGACGCCGCTGCTGAATCCGGGGACGCCGCCTGCACCCGACGGCGTGACCTTCACTGGAACACGACGCTCTTCGCAGGCCCGATGCCGCTGCAGCCCCGCTGAAGTCCGCGACTCCGTTGAAGTAACCGACGCCGCTCGAAGTGCGCAGATTCAACGTTTTGCACCGACGACGCATCGACTTGTTTTCACTCTTCACCAAAGGTACTGTACTTGGGGGTCTACGTGACTCCGTGTCTGGCGCCACTGGTGTCGACTTGTTGGGAACGACTCCGTCACGACGCCGTGTTAACACCTCATCAAAGCATTTTTGTTTCTAAGCGCTATTTTGGAGTTTAATCTTTAAAAATTCACAACTTGACTTGTGTTTGTCAGATTTTTGTCGTTTTTGGTCTTGTTTTGTTTAGATAAATATTTGCTATTTTGCTAAACTGGTGTTGTGTCATTTTGTAGTGTTTTCATTGAGTTACTGTGTGTGGTGGTACAAATACTTCGCACCTAGCACTCTGAAGTTAAGCCTACTGCTCTGCCAAGCTACCAAGGGGGTAAGCAGGGGTTAGCTGAGGGTGATTCTCTTTTACCCTGACAAGAGTAAGGGTCCCTGCTTGAACAGGGGGTAACCTGACTGTCAACCAAAGACCCCGTTTCTAACAGCAGATTTCTCAGATACAATAATTTCTTGTAAAGAACAAGTGGAGATGTCTTCATTCACAAACAGAATAAACAACCAGGTTGGAATCACAGTGTACATTCACATCTATCATGTTGAAAAACCCTGAAGGATAGTTCCTGAACAAGGGCAGCTTCATGACTATATAAGGATGGGTGAAAATGATGAAGGGTTGAGTATAAAGAACAAGCAAGCACAGAGCTGATTTAACATACTTGAACTCTGGGAAGGGTGTGTCACTGAGCCTTGACAAAGGTGAGGCCCAGAGCCTACATTGTACAAACAAATGTTGTATAATGGACGTTAGTGTGCAGGGGCATTGAGAGGCGTCAGTGATGTCATTGATGATGCAAATGCTAATACCACTGATTATGTAATTTGTGATTTCATCTAGGAAACCCTATGTGGGATCAAGAGCAGTGCATTGAAAGAATTGTATTGGTGCAGTTTACCATAACTGGTAAATGCATTTTTTAAGACTTTGGATTATAACTGAGATGTCCCTTGAACTGATTTTTGAGGCAGGTTCTATGTTATTTAAAATCACACATTATTTTGTGACATGAGTAAAAACTATGTCTATTTTGAATTGTATTTGTAAATTAGTGAATACATTGAGATATATGATCAAAATTGTTTTTCTGTAGGATAATTTTATGAACCAAAACTGACAGAGTCACTGTTGATTATTCTGTCAGTCAGTCAGTCAAAATTCTTTTATTCGGCAGAATGCCATTAAAGTACAAAATCATTACACATAAGATTAAAAAACAGAAATATAAAACAACAATAACAGAAAATTGTTCACATAACCAATAGACATAGCTGAATATAATAGCTAAAATCAGCTTATCCATAATTGTACCTAAAAGAAACCAGAAATATTTATAAGAAGGACCACAGATGTAATACAGATAAAATTGTAGAAAATAGCGTAAAATAAGCAGGGCAAAAAGCAAGGTTAAAATCTTGTGCTGTTCCAGCTTGAATTAATCTACGACTGCTTCCACCATTTCGTATCGTTTCCTATTGGCAAAAGCGGATCTGATAAAATTTAAGGCATAATAACAGGTTTGTATAGATGCCAGTTTTTTAACATAAAACAGTGCGTCCTTGTGAGATTTAACTCATAATTTGCGTAAAAGAGGTCATATAAAAATATGTCTAGGAGCAGAGTAAAGTGAGCAAAATAGAAAAAAGTGAGACGTATTTTGCTTAGAAACAGCATCACAAGGACAGTTCGGGATCACTTTTTGCCAGATACTTTGCTTTGGGAAGGCCACTCTGAAATGTATCGAATTTAGTCTAAATAAAACAAGGAGCGAGTAACATGAGGAGCACGAAAACCAAGTTAAATAAGATTCATTGAGCTCGTGCTTGAGATCTGGACATCGGGATCAAAGGTTTTTTAAGTCAAAGCCCCATGGAATCTAAGATTTGAGATGTACTCAAAATATTGTTTTTAACCAATACCTTTGCATCAGTGGGCAGACACTCTGGGATTATTCTGATTATTCTGTAATATATACAAACAGGAGCTCATTATGAGACTCCTGAGAAAACCAACAGGGAAATACCCTCAGCGATACCAATACCATATGGATTGGATTTTTCCCAGATAAAAGTTAGAAGAAATTGGATTATCGATTAATGGGGGTGAGAACCCTTCTCATGCAACAACTACAATCTTGACTGTCACTGCACAAACAAAAGTACTGGGTCTAACTACTGAAAATTAAAAATGGTTTATTATTTGAGAGGGTTAGAAGCCCCACTCAAATAATAAGCTCAATTCTTGTCAAGATGAGCCACAAAAGTCACTTAATTACCATGTCCTTAAACCTGTGGTATCTTGGCACAAAAACAGTCAGGCTAAACTTAAAGGCAATGTGTGAAATATTTAAGCAGCACACAACCAGTAATGAAATGAAAACACAACACAAGAAAAATCCTAAATCAAATTTAAATAAAATGACACCAGAACAACAAAATTCCAATCAGTAGAATTGGAGGTATGCAGTTTTAAAGTCTTGCATAAAAATAGTGCTGAAGCACCAACTGGAATTATCAGTCGTCACGGTCCAAGCAGAGTTCTGGTTGACTGTGATGGAGAGTAGGCCGGATACTGGGAACAGGTTGGTCCTGCTTCATGTTGTACTTTATATCCTGGATTAGAGGTCGAGTTGTGTTGAATGGTGTCAGTTCTGATCTGGAGCCAAGAAGCTATGTCTGGTGTTGAGCTGCAGTATGAGGTCCAACATCGAGCTGTGTTGTGCTGCATCAATGTTGATGGAGAGACTGATCAGGAGCTGGGATGTGAGACATGGCGTCATGCAGGATACGAGGTCCAACAATGAGCAGTGTTTTGCTGCACTGGTTTTGATGGAGCCTCCGATCAGCAGCTGTGAGTCAAAGTCCAGAATCACTCTCTGCCATGCTACATTGGTGCTCTGGGAGCTGCTGATCATGAGCTGTGAAGTGAAGTCTGCCATTCAGCTGAAATCTAGCCACATCATGCCAATGAAGCCGCCAATCAGGAGCTGAAATGGAAAGTCTGGTATCAAGCTGCGCCAGTCAGCATTAGTGTCGACGAATTGGCTGATCCAGTGAGATGGAGTGCCAACCTTGGGCCCAGAACGTGTAGATAATCTATTGGCGAAAAGGGCTCACTCCAGCAGAGGCCAGTTGCAGGTTTCAAGTTCTCTGAAGCTTGTGATGTCCCTGCAGCTCACACAGGAGGCCAGTCAACTAGCCTTTGGAGTCACTATGGTGGTCGTGGGTTCAAGGAGCAGGTCCAGACTTCCTTTCTTGGGCAGAGGTGTAGTACTTCCAGCAGCAAGGGAGCAGGCAGTCCTTCTTCTGTGTCTTCCACAGGTCCAGAAGTGTTCTGATGAGTGGTCTAGGGGTCCAATATTTATACCTGATGTCAGCCTTTGAAGAGGGGGCACTCCTTATAACACCTCCACATCTGGTTCTGGAAAGTTCTTTGTCAGACCTGTCAGCTTTAGGGTGATCTTACCGCCAACCTTTTGCCTACCTCCTCCATTTTTCGGAACTCATTTTTGCTGGTATTAGGACTCAGTGACTTTACCACTGCTAACAGGTTCTAAACTGCTTGTGCTCTCTCCTCTAAAACATGATAATACTGGCTTATCTCAAATTGGCATATTTAGTTTACTTATAAGTCCCTAGTAAGGTGCACTATATGTGCCTAGGGCCTGTAAAGCAAAATGCTACTAGTGAGTCTGCAGAGCTGATTGTGCCACCCACTTAAGTAGCTCTTTAAACATGTCTCAGGCCTACCATTGTAGAGTCTGTATGTGCAGTTTAAACCTCCATTCCATCCTGGGAAAATAAACCATTTTCTAGGCCCAAACCTTCCTTTTTAATACCTATAGGGAACCCCTAGAGTAGGCTCTGGAGAGCTAACAGGGCAGGGTGCAATGTATTTAAAATGTAGGACATATACTTTAGGTTTTACATGTCCTGGTCCTGAGGGCAGGGTCCAATGTATTTAAAATGTAGGGCATATTCTTTAAAGTTTTACATGTCATGGTCCTGGTGCTGAAGAACTCTTAAATTTGTTTTTCACCACTGTTAGGCCTATCTTTCCCACAGAATGACATTGGGGAATTTCCAAATGGGAATAGACAATTCCTTCAAGTTTGGTGTCCTTGGATTAACACTTTAAAATCATAACTTAGGGTGAAGTCAGATTTCAAATTGTAATTTTGAAAATGCCCATTTTAGAAAGTCAGCATTTCCCTACCTTAGTCATTTGGTGCCTGCAGCCTGTTTCTGGTCGCATGACTGGGTGTAGTTAGCAGTTGGACTTTGTTTATTCCCTCTAGAAAGCCACACACAATGGGAGCTTAGGTGTGACTTGATGGACCATCCTGGGCAGGATGGGAGGGCTGGACCCAGCTTCACTTACACCTGAATAGGCTGTGTCCTATTCCCAAACAATGGGTTGTATTTTCCCTGTAGTTACCCTGTAGCCAGGGCAGGGAGGGCAGAACATCTCTCTACTTCAAAGGCAGAACTGGGTAAGAGAACTGGACCTTGAACACTACCATGTCAGTACACTCCAGGACCTGTGGACACTTTTCCAGGAAGAAGGAGTGCTAGGTTGATGAAGAACTGGCACGCTGCTGGAATGCACTCTGCTGGACTTCTGAATTGCTGTGCTGACCTGCAGCCCTATTGCCTGGGTGAGTAGGACTGGACCTTCATCTCTTGAACACCGAACTCAGAGTAACTCCAAGGGCTAGTTGGCTGCCCTCCTGATCTGAAGTCTCAGAGACATAAAAGACTTGCAACCACCCTGCTTCTGCAACTGGGCTCTGCCAACAGTAAGTTTACCCTGCCAAGTTGTGCCCCCCAGTCTTGGACCCTTGGAAGTGGGCCTAAAGTGCTTGCCAGCGGAACCAACACATCCTCTCTGCATAAGTTTTGCATCCCCATGTGGAACTGATGCGTCTCCTTGAACAGAACTGACCCATCACTGCCGGTGGTGGATTGAACCCGTCACAAAAGACTTGTATCGGCTCTGCATCGCCCATCTTGGGCTCAATGCATCGCTTTTGTAACCACCGCAGCGCACCACTTCTCTTGAGCAGTTCCTCACATCTCTCATCAATAGAAGTCTCAATGCTGACATTGCAGCTCCACCACTCACACCACGACTGCACAAAGCATCCCCGACACCGCCCTTCACATTGTAAGTCCCATCAACAGGATCCTGTATGCCTATGCAACAGAACCTCACACCAGAGCCTTACGGCATCTTGGGACCGACACATCGCCTCGGCTGCGTGATGCATCTTTGACCCAGATCTATGAACCACTCTGCAACTAGAATTTAAGGTACTTTGTTCATTGGGCCTAACTGGGTCTCTGTAGCCAGCCTGTTCCCCATCACAGTGGGCCTGAACTTATGATTTTATCCCAGTCCAGCACCACCAGATATCCCCAATAGCGCTTTGTGTCACTAATTTTACTTAAAACTTTAAAGTTCAATATATTGAATCCTACTAATTGGATTTTTGTTGTTTTGATCTTGTTTTATTTATTAAAATCTGCTCTATATTTCTAACTCTGTTGTGGGCTCGTTTTGTGGTATGTTTTCCACTGATTTACTGCTGGAAGTGTTGCACAAATATTTTACACGTTTCTTCAAAGTTAAACCCAGTTGCTCTGTGCCAAGCTACCAGGGGTTGAGCGCAAGTTATTTTGGAGTTTGCTTGTGTCTTATATTGGCAAGGATTGTAGTTGCTGCTGGACCAAGGCTCACACCCCAGTGAACCAACAAACCAATTTGTTCAAATTCTTTCCTTCCCCCGTCATGGCTCCAAGAAGTCTGAGGTGACAAAAGACTAGTGTTGAGTTCTTTTGTCTGAGTGCAGGAGGCAGTGCTTTGAAACATGAGTGGGGCAGGGAACAGCTCTGCCCCAACCATCCTGACAGGAGGGCCCATCCTGCCAACACCTAGTTCCCAGTTATCTCACTGTCTGGGAGGAATGCTTAAAGCCCAACAGCTATGCTCTTCACAGTCATGTGACCCAGGTATCTGGCAGCAGGCACCACATTGTTAGGATAAGAAAATGCCAACTTTCTAAAAGTGACACTTTCAGAATTGTGACTTGCTGCTAAATAGGATTTTAAATTTCATTTGAGTGCACTGTTATTTTCCTATCTGCTCCCAAGCTTATGTCATTACTTATTAAACATAATAAGGTAGCCCAATTCTATGGGAAAGATAGGTCTTGTAATAATGAAAAAAACTCTATGAGTTTTTCACTACCAGATCATGTAAAACTTTAACCCACATGCCCTACCTTTTGAACACATTGCACTCTGCCCTACAAGTCTTTACTACATATCTTAAGGGTGACTTATAGGTATTCAAAAGGAAGATTTAGGTTTATTTCGCCAGGTTGTTTAAAACGGCATCACATGCTGCACTAACAGACCTGGGGCATGTTTTAAAGGCTACTGTAGTGTGTGGCACAAAGAGTGCTGCAGGCCCACCAGTAGCCTTTAAGTTACAGGCCCTGTGTACCTGTAGTAGCACTTTACTAGGGACTTAAAAGAATATTAATGGGTCAATTGGGCATAAGCCAGGTTTCAAAGAGGGAGCACAAGCACTTTAGCACTGATTAGCCGTGGTAAAGTGTGCAGAGTCCCAAAGCTAGTGAATCAAATTCAGCAAAACAGGAGGGGTGAAGGCAAAACATTTGGGGAATGACCTCAGAGAGAGGGCCAGGTCCAGCAAAAGACCAGAGAGATTAGAGATTGACCCTCATAAAGGAGAGAACAGTGGTGCTAGGTAGTTGGGCACTCACTCTTGCATGTTTTTCACCCATCATTGCCCTTTTCCGTATCCACCCCATTTAATCTGCTTACAAGTGGCAAACTATGAAGATAGCCATAGCCGAATAATTACATAAGTGTCAATAAAGTTATTGGATTTTTAAATCAGGTTAGGGAAAGGTGAGCTCTGCAAATTGTTCCATTCTTTTAGTTTATTGAAATCCTGAGATAGTCCACTGGCATGGAAGAGTGTTCCAATTCTTAGCTCTGTTCTCGTATAGCTGCAACTTAAAGATACATTTGACAAGGAGATCTTGACAGAAAGCTTTGCAGAAGGTGCTCGAACACTGCATTGTAGAATGTATGCCATTTTTGCCTGCTAATAGTGGATATTTAAACAGGATGGGAGCAGTGGTGGTTTCTGTACATGGGCGTCGGCGCTCCGCCCCCTTTAAAAACAAAGCGATAATTTATTTTAAATTAAAAAATAGTACCTCTAGAAAACTTTATAAAACAGGGGCACTATCTCCCCCACTCACCCAACACCAGCATTATTGTTGCTGGACAAGTGAAGTGACGTCACGTCACATGCCCACTTCTACTTCTCCCTTGTAGGCAGTCCCAAAGTAAGTGTATTTGCCGGGCTGATAATCTCACAACCCTGAGGCCTGTAAGGTCATCAGCTCAGCAAAGACCCAGCATCAAGGCCTAGTCTCCACCTCCTGATGACGCAGAGGCCAAGTTAGTCCCGGGCATTTCAAGCCCTGAAGCGCTTAGCCTCCAAGTCAACCAGGGAGTCGAGAGCATTGTTATCCCACCCTTTCCCAACTTGCCAGAGGCAGAGGGCATGGTGGGACCTCTCACCCCGTGACAAGCTGGGAAAGGGTGTGGTGGCTGGCGGGAAGGCTCGCATCGCATCAATTTTTTAGGAGAAAAACAGTGCATCAAATAGTTGATCACTGAATGGAGGTATGTGAAAATCAGCGCGAGCCCGGGCTAGACAAGTTATTTGCATTCCTTCTGTCATTAAAAATCATATCCCGTTACCCAGGACGTTGTTTCTTTAATAAATACAGCCACAAGAGTATTTCAGGTCTGGCAATATAAGCCTGAGAAAACCTACTCTGTATAACTCAGTGTAACAGCTTCGAACCGATTCCACTAAAAAGTCCCACTTGAGCAGATCTGCACTCAATCAAAACAAAAAGACACATATTACTTTTGAATAGGATTAGTCTTTATATTTTGCTGCTTAAGTTAAAACTCTACATGTATTTCTCTTGTTTTATGTAAACTATAACATAATTATGGTTAAGAGAATACTTTAGACAAATTAAAAACTTCAAATAGAACAATTTCTCAATGGCAAAGCAATAAGTTTAGTGATATAGTCTACAGTGCGATCATCATCAACAACTATGTGGGGGCAGTAGTCACTTTGGCAGGTTAGCATTTCTTTCAAAATAGCATGAGGAGTGATTGTGTCAGCTCAGAGAGTTGGTATACGGACATTACATGTGGTACCGCGTGGGCTCAGAGAGCCGGTATACTGGCATTACATCATGCTGTACTGTGTCAGCTAAGAGAGCTGGTATAGGGGCATTACATGCGGTACTGTGTCAGCTCAGAGAGCTGATATACGGGCATTACGTGCGGTACCGTGTGGGCTCAGGTAGCTGGTATACGGCATTACAACATGTGGTACTATATCAGCTCAGAGGGCTGGTATACTGGCATTACATGCAGTGCTGTGTGGGCTCAAGGAGCTGGTATACTGGCATTACACGCAGTACTGTGTCAGCTTAGAGAGTTGGTATACGGGCATTACATGCGGTGCCGTGTGGCCTCAGGGAGCAGGTATATGGCATTACATGTATATATTTTATCTCTCCATGTTTCTGTATTTTTAGTGTATGTGAGTTGTCTTTATGCATGATCTTGAGTTTCAGTATGGGAAAACTAACAATATATTATTGTATGGACTAAGAAGGCATTGACTCTGTTGGACCATCCTGAATGCTATTTTATCTCTGGCATACACTGGCTCAATAGACAGCTCCAACCTTTTTATGCAATAGCAACATCATTAAAATTGTGATTATTAGCCCCTACCTATGTTATTATTCTCTATATATCAGCCTGACATATTCACATGGAGAGGAGAACTCATTTCGCAAACATGTTGTGAGTGATATACCAACCACAAAACGTCTTGATGCTGTACACATTGCTAAAGAAGGAAGTCAGGCTTGCCTACCAAGCCAGGCCACTGAAAGCTATTTTGGTTCTTTTTATTTTAAAAATGTATCTCAATTTTGTTAAATAGGATTTGCAGAAGAAATGGAAAATTGCTACTATCCTCCCGAAAAAATGCGCACACCCATCCCCCTCGCCGCCAAGCCCAGCCCAGCCCAGCCCAGCCCCACCACTCACAAACCTCACCAGCCGCCACTGGATGGGTGTCATGCATTTCGGAGTTAAACACTGTTAAAGTGTGCACTACACGAGGTTATTTTATAAATCCACAAGGTATGCTTTGGAACAGCTGTGAATGCTATCTAGTGTTGAAAAAACAGAGCTCTCAAGTTTCCGATATCCACGTGCAAACAGCTCAGTCAATCCAGGCCTTTTGGGGTTTGTAATCCGGTTTGATCCATTATAAAGTCACAACTAGAAATCAGTGGTGTAACAAAGGTCCCCACAGACCCCCCCCCCCCCCCCTCACGGTGCCGGAGTGCCCCCAGGACATTTCATTGTGCACAGACGGCAGGACGCTGACTGTGTTTAGCCTTGAGGGGTCCCCTTCCAGGGACTTCGCAGAGGGCCCCCCTCATGTTTCGTTACGCCACTGCCAGCTGTACCAAAATGAAGAACAAGATAACCTGGACTTCATGGGCTACTCAGGACTGTGCCTGGGCAACTTAAAAGACCTGTTAGAAGGATTTTGGATGCCGGTATTCGCATCATTAACGAGGACTGTCGTCGAGTACTGCAAGGGTGAAACAGTACCTGGAACTTAGGAGTTTTACATAAACGTGGCGCTATAGAGCATGAACGATGATCAAGAGCAGCATAAACTATTTTAAGGTAATGTTTAAGTAGTTTAAACTATTTCACCAGCAGACTTGTCAAACCCAGTAAATTGACTTCAAAAGCCCACAGTTAAACATGGAGACCAGTGTCAGTAAGGGAACAAGGCTTATGTTGAAGACCATGCTTGGTTTTTAAGAGTACATGCTTCTGTATTAACTTCGTAAAGGGGCACCTGTAACTACATTGTGAGGATGCCTCCTCCCCCACTCCTTCAGCGGCCCAGGAACACACAGCCAGTACAAATCCATTACAAACTCAGGTTTGGTTCATTACAGGAAGAGAGACGCTGGAAAGGTTCCAGGTCGGTGTCTTAATTAGATTTAATATGTCTAGATTGTGAAATCTGTTTTGTGTGCCCAGTCTGATAGGCGGTGATAAGACTGTCAATTATAAGTGAGGCATACTCTGTAATACACTTTACTGCTGCTTCACTCCTCAGCCTCCCTTCCCTGTAAAATGTCTTTACATAAAAGTGATTCTGTTTGGTCGGTTGTGTTTTGAGAAAGAAGGATGGCTTTAGGATGCGCTGCTGGAGTAGTGGTTATCTTAGCTGATTGGGCATTTATAGTGCACCCTGGATGAGCATACTTACTGTAGCTGGCACTACAGTACAGCTGTGAGCACTACAATAATGAGTAAACTCGACTTTATTCATGATCCTACAATGGAGCGGACGAGGAAAATAGATAAAACAATTTCAGTGGAAATTAGCTGCATTTTTGTGGGCTCTTCTGAAAACTGTATTGGGTTGTACTATCAGATGTCTCAAAATGCTCAGACATTTAAACTCACTTTGCTTCCGCAATGTGAGACCCTCTGCTGTAGTATACTGTAGTGCTCTCACGATTCTGTCATTGCAAACATTGCTTTTATTTGTGATTTCCTTAGCAAAATCCTGGCCCAGATTTAAGAAAAGTGGTGTTTCATGTCATGAAGCTCCACTTTTCTTGCGTCCCTTTGGACCCCCCACACCACAATTGGGGTGATTCTGACTATGGCGGACGGCGGAGGCCGTCCGCCATAGTACCGCCGCCAAATGACCGCACCGTGGTCAAAAGACCGCGGCGGCCATTCAGACATTTCCTCTGGGCCGGCGGGCGCTCTCCAAAAGAGCGCCCGCCGGCCCAGAGGAAATGCCCCTGCAACGAGGACGCCAGCTCAGAATTGAGCCGGCGTAGTTGCAGGGGTGCGACGGGTACAGTTGCACCCGTCGCGTATTTCAGTGTCTGCAAGGCAGACACTGAAATACTTTGCGGGGCCCTCTTACGGGGGCCCCTGCCGTGCCCATGCCATTGGCATGGGCACGGCAGGGTCCCCAGGGGCCCCGCGGCACCCCCTACCGCCATCCTGTTCATGGCGGGTTTCCCGCCATGAACAGGATGGCGGTAGGGGCTGTCAGAATCCTCATGGCGGCGGAGCGCGCTCCGCCGCCATGAAGGATTCCCCCGAGCAGCGGTAAGTCGGCGGGAGCCCGCCGACTTGCCGCTTCTGACCGCGGCTGAACCGCCGCGGTCAGAATGCTCGTGGGAGCACCGCCAGCCTGTTGGCGGTGCTCCCGTGGTCGGTGGCCCTGGCGGCCACCGGCCGCCAGGGTCAGAATGACCCCCAATGTGTGCACCGTATTTAACATACAGCGGACTATGGCGCAGGTTAGGGACAATAGCGTCATCATTTTTGACATTATTGTTGTACTTTGCAGGATTAGCGCCAAAAATGTTGGCGCTAATTCTGCAAAGTACATAGAGGCCCATTATAAATAATGGTGTGCCTCCGTTTAACGCCTGTTCTGTGCAGGCGTTAAAAATTCTGCAAAAAATGGCAAAGTGGAATATCATAGACTCCACTACGCCATGTGTGCGGGCCTCCTGTTGGGGGATCACCCACCCCTTGCATACATTTTGCCTGGCACAGGCATAATCTGGTGTAAGGATTTACCAAGTGGTGCAATGCAAGCATTGTACCACTTTGTAAATATGGTGCAGCATTTTTGCCACACTAACGTAAAAAATAATTTCGCTAATGTGGTGATAGTTGGCTCTAGGCCTGGTAAATTTGGGCCCCTGTTCCTTTCCAGCTTTGTGTTCCTCAATTTTAAGTTACAGACAACCAAATGCAAGTTGAGCTTTCAATGGTAACGTATTTTAGCACAATAATCTGAGACTCTCTTGTGTGTGCCTAAACAGCTGAAAAATTACAGAAATAGAATGAGAATTTATGTATCTGTTATATGTAGAATTGAATGTCATTGCAGAACTTTACTTTGTTCAACATTACAAACTGAAACATATATAATTTATTTTATATTGATATTTTGGATAGCTCTTCGTGCTTGTACTACTGAAAATCATCACCAACAACATTGCAGTACAAGATCATTCCGAGCAAAATGTAGAGGGACAAAAAATATTGAACTGTAATTGCATTTAGGGAAACATAGATTTATTATTTCTAACTCCACAACTATGTACCTTGAAGGTGTATGCACCGTGTACATACAAATATTTGGAGCTAGGTATAGATAATCTAACCTTACTTACTTGTCAATATGTTTTTTTCACAATTTTGTTCTCGATATTCTGATATTGTGGGTTCGATTTTTAAGGTGCACAGGTTTTATGTCACACTACGGTTGCCTCAAAGCTCGAGTAAGTAAAGTCGGAGAGATTCAGGAAACTTCACCTCTCACAAAGATGGGGATGTTTCCCAGCTTCGTCAGACAAGATGTTTACCAGTCAGTTGTGTCACTGTAGCTGGATGACCTATGCAGAAATCATGGGACATCCTGCTGCAGGGAAAGTGGACACAGGCTGTCTGCAGAATTGTTTTCCACGCTGCATCTCATGGCTATCTTTAGCCCTGTGGCAAAACAGGAAAACAGCTCAAGCTCGACATCCATGCATTTCTGAGTCCCTGTCACCGGAAGTGACTTCCATTGACACAGAATCACTTGAATTCAGCTGCTTGGTGCGCGCAGCTCACTTGCAACCCTGAGCACAAGCGCAAACGTTTCAGACTGTTGTGCAGGCCACTTGATCTCCGTCCTTTTTTAAAAACATGTCATCCTTTGCTTTTGTCCAAGCTTGCAAAGTTTTAAGAGCAGTTGAAAGTCTGTAAATAGAATGAAATTCATGTGCCATGCAAGTGTGCGGGACGTTCCTCTAGAGAGATGAATGCTGAGTCAATGCTCTGCTTTCCAGCAGCAAATGGGTTATGTGAGATAGCATTCTGTCTGCATCATCTCATTACCTTATCTGTGTTCTTTGAGTAACTCCTGAGGACCTCTGCTGCCAACAACCAAGGCGCCACTTTATCAGCACTTACAGAATAATCTTCTATCGACTGGTTTTAACTCCTGACCAAAAAAATCAATCACAGACTAATTTGAGTATGGAAAACAATAATGGGATTTGCATGTTATCTGCCATCTTGTTTCCCTCATTTGATCGTGTGCAGTAAAGTGGCACCTACCCTCTGTTCTTGCTCTGAATTGGAAACAAAATCAATTCAACTGGATAGTGGAAATAGGAGGACTTGAAGAGTTTTATGCATGAATCATGTTTTGTGTGTTTTGCAATTACCTTATGTTGTGGCAAATATCATAATGGCACCTGAGATTTATATTGTGCTGCAAACAATTTCTTTTCATCTGGAAAATGCTACCGTTGGCTTATGTCATGCAGTATTTCGTAAAGGTAAGTGTGATTCCCACCTGGTCATTTCTAACTCAGATTTAGGGGCTGATTCATTTATATATTTGTGTATTTAGTGGGAAGTAGAAATGAACTGCAAAGCATCAAAGGCACCTCACCCAACTAACGACGCCATGGCACCATGCAAGAAATGCTGAAAATACAAACTGATCTATTTAAGCGGCCACTGCTTCAGAAAGTAATTTTCCTGAATCAGAATATCTCTACCACCCACTTCAGACTCACTACGAACCTACTCACATATAGAAACGTATGAAAGGCTCAACTACTGAGGGGGGGGGGGCAGGCTCTGCGAGGTCAGCCTCATCCAAAGTACCTCTCAGGTCTTTCAAAGGCCATATAAACGTTGTTTATTCTTTCATAACTCCCTATGCCCTGCCTAGTTGTTCTACTTTCAAGGTAAACATCAAACACATAGTGGTCTGCTTAGAGTGTCTAACGAGAGATTAGCTCTGAAAGCTAATGTTTAGCACACCCTGTGCTTCTCAGACAAATGCCAAGTGCCGGTACCCTGCCACACACTAAATATAACAAAATATAAGGGCCATATTACATACCAGAATGTTCAGAATTGCTTGCAGATATCTACATCTCAGTTTGAACTTACTTTCATACTTTTTTTTGCAATTCGCTAACAGTTGTATTGGTTCACATGAAAATCTGCAGCAAGGGCAGGTTTCCCATACTATTGGGAATCTCGTACACCATTTTTTGTGGCTCCCTTCTTCCTAATGTGCAATTCTACATAGGGCCTCATTATGCTTGTTAAAAACCCTTGGGGACAAGTGACAAAAACATATGTGGTGTTGGCATCTGAGGCCAGGCATCGAAAACAGTTGGGGCTTCGGCTCACAGCTCATTTTAATTTAATTTAATTTCAGGGAACAACTGTGGCTTCTGCTAAATTTTTAGTGTATTTGCAGCCGGAACATGACCTATGTTTGAAGAGGGCTAGAAACACCCCAAAGTGGGGTCTCTAGGACTCTTTGCGTCCCCAGTAGTTGGAACACAGTGCATCCCTCTAGGGCCTCTATGCCCATGCAACTGCATCTGCAATATGGTGCTGCACAAAACCAAATGAATATTATCATTTGTATAGGGCCAGGACCCAGGCAGATGAAGTGATGACCACTTTGCACAGCATAGTCTGTAGCTATGCTCCAACACAATACATATTATACAAGAAGCTGCACAAACATATTTGATTTCTTCCATAATGACAAATGCACCACTGAGTTGAAAAGGGGGGCAAATACCCACCAACTTTTTGTTACAGTGAGCATACTTTCTACATTGAAAATTAAGCCTGATTCTAAGTAGGGTCCTAAATTCCTATCCCTGTGCAGACTCGCACCCCATAACATTGCCCTGTTAAAATTCAGCAGATCACTCCTACCAAAATTTATAACAGGAAAACATGAGGGAAACTATGATATGCATTGATTTCATTATAGTAAACTTTAATTCTGCATTGAATCCCTCATTTTCCAGAGGAAATCTCAGGAAAGGTGTATTTACTGCCCCCGGTAAATACTGCACCATGCCGTATTTCAAGTTAGATGGTGTGATAAATATATTACCCTTAAAAGTCCTATTCAGGTGGCCAAGTTTCTGAAATAGAGTGAGCCACACTGCACGACGTGAAATTAGGGAGGTGGAATTAGCCAGCCTAGTCACAGAGCGACAAAATCCCCCAAACATACTCATGAAGCGTTGCTCCTGCCTGCGGTGGCTCACCCTGTCATAGCGCAGCTCCTGACATAGTTCCCTCACAGCAGAAGTGTGCTCCCTTGTGTCCTGTGATGCCAGGACCTGTCCCTCATGCAGCTGTTCAATGTTGGAATTCAGGCACTCCAGTTGGCGATGCAGGCCCCCCATGTTGGCATTATGTTGCTGCATCTGCCTATGTACTGCCGTGATCTTTTTATTCTGCAGGCGCTGCTGCTGCAACATAGCCGATTCCAGGCCACCAAAGAAGGAGGTTCCCTCACCTGCCTCATACGCCTGTGCACCTGCATATGTCGGCATCCTGCGGGGTGCTGTGGTCTGCTGCGAACAGGGCTCCTGCATCTGGGTGCATCTGCCAGTTGGGGATGGTGTTTGTGGGCCTTCCTGCTGCTCATCGGGGTCCTGACTCAGTTCTGGCAGTGGCAGTGCCCTAGGCCTGTGTCGGAGTGGCGCAATGTTCTGAGACCCACTCGTATTGGAGTCTGAAGCAGGATGGGTGTCAGTCTCCCCTAAACTGGCACATGCTGTGGCTGCTGGGCCTGGCCCACCTGCAACGACAATATGCAGCATGTCAGTTAGTTTTGTTACAATTAAGGTCACACAATGGTAATAAAGATACAGGTACTTCTCTTCACTATGTTGTGGGTGTGTGTTCTTCTGGGTGTCGCTCTGCTTTATTACATTGTATGTGCTACTTTCAGCTCTGGGTTGTGGACTACCACTCCCATAAGGCATTGTTGTGCTGCTTCTAAGATGTGGAATGGACTACTTAT
Source organism: Pleurodeles waltl (assembly GCF_031143425.1). Lineage (NCBI taxonomy): Eukaryota > Metazoa > Chordata > Amphibia > Caudata > Salamandridae > Pleurodeles > Pleurodeles waltl. Next base: position 890,223,855 of record NC_090448.1, on the reverse strand, counting down.
CACACTGTTTTACATTACTTGCTAATTCCTAAGGGGCTTTTGTGCATACACATATGGGGTTACAATTCATTATTGCACTTACCTTTGCTGGTACTTGGTGTGCCGGAGGAGTCAATCTCAGTGACCCCACTGACTGCTTCCGGGAGGAGTGTGGACTCCACTAGGTCCTCTATCGGGGTGGAGGGTGTCTCTGTGGGTGGGCCGCCTCCTGTGCTCCTGGCTTCCTGCAGTCGTCTTGCCACCCTCTCCTTGGCATGGGACCGCAGGTTGTACCACCTCTTCTTGATTTCTTCTACTGAGCGCTGTGCCACTCCAACAGCGCAGATCTTTGTCTGTATTTCTGCCCAGAGTCTCCTTTTTTTTCACTCTCAGGCACCTGGAGTGAGCTTTTGCCAAACAACCGGTCATGGCTCCGGACCACCTCCTTTGTCAGCACCTCCAGCTCTTGCTCACTAAATTTCAGCTTACGCTTTCTTTCTTCCTTCTCCTTTCCCTGGGCAGAGGTGTCCATGTTTGTTCAGCTGTGCTGCTGCCTTCTCCAGAGACTTGCTCAGTGTGGCTGGGCTGGCTCTCTCTGAGTGCTGGTTTGGGTGTGGCACCTGAAACTGCCTGGGATGACTCACTTCCTGCTTGTGATGTCATTAGGCTCCTTCAGGTGTGCTTTCTCGCAATTTCTCGCAATTTGCGGTTTTCAATTACCAAATCCCAATTTGAGAAAATGCAAATAGCGATTCGGTAATTGGGCCTCGCAAACCACAAATAGCAATTTTTAAGAAATCGCTAAATCCGAATCGCAATTATGATACATGGCCTATTGCGACTCAGAAATAGCGATTTCTTAAAGATCGCTATTTGCGATTCGCAAGACCATTTCTTCATACATCTGGCCCATTAAGCTTTACGTGAAATGCTTATTCAACCAGGTCCTCCCCGAACTCGCAATAGTCGACATGCAACTCGAGAGGACACAGAGGGTCAATAGAGCTCCCAACACCAGTGGGTCGTGCCGGACATCTTGATTTGCATGCACTACTACCGCTAGAAGAAGGCTAAAATGGCAGCAGCCCGCCCTAGGTCCTGGCATTATTAGTGGTTGCTCTCCTTCAGTATTAATTATGAGTGAGGTGTTATAAGACACTGAACTTTGATGACAGTAGAATTCAAGCCATCATCTTCCAGATTAGAAATTGCTACTGGGGTAACAATCCCTCATTTCATCAGATCCTTCCCTTGGGTTCATCTCTCGTAGCATTCTGATCAAAAAAGCCCCCTTGAGCAATTTCCGACTAATGGGTATCTACACAAGTTGATGAACTGCTCTCTTCAGGGAAATTAAACTGAATATTAGATCCATTAGAGGTTAGGGTCCACTGATCCAAATGTACCAATGCCACAGAGTGAATCATCAATTAGTTTAAGGTTAATGTAGTCATGGTTTCTGTTGTAATAACAGCACCTCACAGTTAGAATGTCTAATTTAATAATTGATCTGCACTGTCTGACCTGCCTGATCCATTGTGCAACTTTATTGATCAGGGTCCTCCTGTTCTCACTGGTTCTAGTTGTCAATTTAGGGATATTTATCATATGTAACTTACTGCCCTCACCTCTTTCTGCTCTCTTGAGCCTTAATTGGGTAACACTCCTCGATAGTTAATTTCCATACCCAAAAATTGCCGCCCACCCAATTATTACTTTGGTCCTTCCCAAATAGCTTGTTGAGATCAATTGCACCCTTCCATTACTGTGCCAACACTGTCTGTCTTATTTACATCCTGATCCCACTCAAGTCCCTGAGAATCCACTCCCCACGACTATTCCATAGGTATTGTAATGTATTAGTTTTATCTCTGAGTTTTCCCTTTTGTGTTCTTATTCGGGATACTTCATCCACCAATTGTTTGCTGAAAACCTTTCAATCATTTAATTCATTACGACTGTTACAGCAAATACATGCTACATTATCATTTGCCTCAGGTTGGTTTCTTGGTTGAACAAGACTACAGATAATTCTGTTGTCATTTCCCATAAATAACAGTGGGCTAAATCGGTTAGAAGATACTATCTCAGGAATAAGTTCCGCTTTCGGTGTATCCTCACCCAGATTGGTTTCTGAGACAAGTCTCAAGACCAGCACCCTCTATTTGTACAGGTCCACAGACACACAGGTCTCTGATACGGTTGATACCGGCAGTGGACCCCTTGTATTAGAAGCTACAGAGGTTTTCTTGTTTTTCCTTTTAAAAATATCAAGTACTTTAGGTCCCATCTCATTGCGGGTAGACAAGTTCTTTGTTCAATAGTGTCTCAACCTCCTGTATAAGATTGTCCATGTCATTGATCATGTAATTTTTTTGCCTCATTGGGGGTTATTTTTATGTTAGGCTTAATCACCCCTTAAGGGCTCCATTTTGACTTCCTTTTCCTCATTGTGGCAAATATAAACATAATAGCAGGGTGAATCTGAGCTGCAATAGTTCAAATCAACTTACAGTTCTGCCAAGGAGATCAGAGCAGCAGATGTCAAAGGTGTGGCCCTGCCCTGCCTTTTCCTGTCTCAGATAGGCTAAGACGATCCTGTCTTGGCCCGGTTTTCACCCAGGTCCACAGCCTGGCATGTCCCATGTGTGTCCCGCACTCCGTGATGACTCTGGTGCTTAAGGGTGCTTCAGGGATTGTACCTCCTCCTCTCCCCTGTGCAGGCTAGGGAACAAAGTCCTACCCCAGCTCCAGGTACAACATTGCGGCATGAGGACAAGGGAAACCGCAGTTCGCAGGACTCATGCTGCAGGATGATTCTTATGCTTAAGAGTGCATCAGGTACTGTGGCTCCTCCTCTCCCCGTTGCAGGATTGGTGATGAAGTCCCACCCCAGCTCCTTGGACAACAATGCAGTTTGCAGGCAAGGGAAATGAAAATCTGCAGGACCCACACTGTGGGGTCACTCTGGCTCTTAAGAGTGCATCAGGGATTGTGGCTCCTTCTCTCCCCTGTGCAGGCTGGGGGACGAAGTCCCATCCCAACTCCATGGACAACAATGCAGCACGCGGGCAAGGGAAACCGCTGCCTGTAGGACCCATGCTGCAGAATGACTCTGGCGTTTAAAAGCGCATCAAGGATTATGGCTTCTTCCCCATGTGCATGCTGGGGGATGACGTCCAACCCCAACTCCAGGGTAATTCAGTAAAGTACCCCTCGGCACATCCTTTCCGATTGCTCTTCACCCGAAATGGGGAGGAACACACTATTCACTTCCTTGCAGAGACAGCTACAATATCTAATCTTCCAGCACTGACTGACTTGACAGCACAACTGGCCACAGCACCCACCCTGGTGAACTGGGAGGTGGACCAGAAAGCCATGGAAGACACCAATGGCAAAACCTTCCTAGAATGAGATCCAGAGAGAATGACAAGTGTTCCTGAAAAAAAACAGCAGGCAGGTGACCTATAGGCCATACTATATGAATTAAATCACTGGCTTAGTAACTCCCGGCTGGGTGGGGCAGGACACTGAACATAGACTTTATCTTATAGCCTATTGGGTGCTTGGGCAGAGGGAGACTGGGCATCACAGTGATGGCTGGTAAAATGGACCACGGACCTTAGGGGTATTTTACCAAATCCATATGGATTGCTCCATTTGGGCGGAGTAAAAGTCTGCTAATGTTTGTTGTTATATTACCAAACACATTTTGGAACTACATCACACTACCATGACATGACTCCCACAATGCACCTGTGATAAACATGCACCCCTAACAACACACATCACCCCCACCCCCACAGATGGAGAGATCTGGCATTCCCACACATACCTAACACTGGGGGTGACCCCTTTGCTGAAAATACCGTAAATCATGTATGTGTTCCCTCTGCAACCATCTCTGGACGTACTGTGCTCAATTCAATGCTTACTAGAGGGATTCATATTGAAAGGATACAAACCCTCAATGCTGAGGTGGAAACAATACACCCACCCATCAGATGGAGGACTGGGAATCCCTAACCTCAGGTGCTACTATATGGCCGCTCAGATATGCTATATAGTGGAATGGCAAAGTAAGACTTCCAAGAAACACTGGTGCTTTATGGACCAATCAGTTGCTGGCATCCAAGTGTGGAAGATCCCCTGGTTGCCCAAAAGATATTGACCTTGGTGAGCATATAGCTCCCCCTTGATGCAGATCAGCCTCTTGGCCTGAGATGGCACCACACTCCAACTGATCTTGAAGTCCATGCCATCCACAATGACCCCTCAATTAGGCAACCCTGAATTCCCACCAGCCAGAGATGGTAATGAGTTCCTGGCTTGGTAACTAGAACACTGTAAATGTATTAGGGACTTCTATGATCAAGTTGGTCTGCAATCCTTTGAACTGCCACAGGGAGACTATGGCATCACAGTGAGGTAATAAGTGCACTACATGCAAATACGCCACTGTGTGTCATGACCCGACATAAGACGGTTGGTGGACCACCCGCTAACCCCTTTGGGAAATGGGTCCTCCTCAAAACCGATAATAAACACCAGATCTCCAATCTCTATAAACTACTTCTAGAAGCGATTCCACAGGCACAAACAGCTGCCCAGAAAAGATGGAAAAACAAGCAGGAATGCACACTCACTGACCTCACACAACAACTACCTGTGCCACTGGGCAAGAAGCCATGATTAAGGTCACACATTATTGATATTACACTCTGACCGGATCCATAATGGTATCCAGTTAAGCCTCAGGGGTGTTAGAAAGGAAATGATTCACCTGCCACTCTCACACACCTCTTGTGGAACTACCCAAAGCTAAGGACATATTGGACTGCAGTCCTTCACAGCATTAACACTATCTTTTATACAGACACCCCCCCTCTGCTCCCAGCCTATACCTTACTCCGTCTGCCTAATAAGCTCACATTCCCCATTTGTTTATACTGCGGACGATTCAGCGTTGGCTGCAGCTAGGCAGGCCATTGTGGCACTTTGGGGCAAAGATACAGTCCCAGGTTACAGGGCATGGTTGTGCCACCTCTCGAACTTGCTGGGGATGGAAAAGATATCAGCGACACTTAAGGCAAAAGAGGATGCATTGGAGAAAAATGGGGATCCTGATTAGCTTTCCTCCAACAGGACTATGGAAAACTCACATGCCTTAGGTATCTAAGGGTGCTCCAACTCAGGACTGTGAGTACTACTGCATAGCTACACCTACCATTCCCTGTGAGCTGGTTCATATGCTGGGGGAACATATTATACTCATTAGCGGGCCGTAACAAAGTTGACATAGACAATAGTCGGTATCATAACCAGGGTTGTATGGTGTGGTGTAAGGGGTGGGGTGTGGTAGAGGTCCTAGTTGGTAATTCTATTCTTTGTTTTTTTCTTCTTGTATATGTAATTCCAAGTATGCTGTGTCCGCTGGCCTTTGGATGTAGGTGGTACTGCACTGTATACCAATAAACAGATTTAAACCTAAAGTCCTAGTCTGAAGCAGGGCCTCATTGGGTTTTAATGTAGAGCTTATTTGTTGTTCTTATGTGCTCCTTCAATGACTCCATAAGTCTGCTAAAGAGTCTTTTTTTTACCAAAGGGGATGCAGCAATTGTTCATGCAGGACATAGGTTAGTTGTGAAAAGTGTCATTTTATGGAAGAGATATTGGAAAATGAGCCACTGCTTTGAATTCAAATGAAACATCCTTGTGAAATCAACAACATGAATTCTGAATGAATAGCAGTCTAAATGTGCAATTATGGGTCACTATGTCTCATGTCTTTGTAATCAGCACTCAGACCACTGGCTGCTCTTGATCACATGAAGGAGAACAAAGAAATGCTCTTTAAGTGTTTTAGGTAATACATCAATGTTAAAAAAATTGGTTTTTGAATGAGGAGGGTTAAACCCTACTAAACAACAACCATCCTTGTCAGGGTGCATCACAAAAGGCACAGAATTAACCTGTGCTTAACCCTTTGGTAGCCTGGCAAAAAAGCAATCAGAATTAACTTAGAGGCAAACTGTAAAGTATTTATGCAGCACACAAGCAGTAATACACCAATTTAGAAAAATAGAGTCAAATTTAATAAATAAAATGAGACCAAAACAACAAAAATACAAACAGTAGAACCGGGTATAGTCAATTTCATTTTTTTAAGTAAGTATAGCACCTAAAAAAACAAAGCACCACTCGTAGTCATCTGGCCATGCTAAACCGGGGAAAAGTAACAAGATCAGGCCAACTGCGATGGAGTCCCACAAAAAAAGTTACATTCTCAATGTCCGGCAGGAAGAGCCAAGTTCGTGGTGGAGGAGGACGTGAAGAGTGCATCACTGATGGCTATTGTTTTAGCACGAAGAAAGAGCCAGGCATCAATGACGGTTGTCGCTATAGTGTAATGATCCTGTCAGGTGCTGCAGATTGACATTTCTGGAGCTTCGCATGGGGGTCACCATGGGCTGTCATCGCTGTAGCATGAAGTGCATATCTAGCATTGCCATTTGTTGCTGCCGGTCACTTTAGCACGAAGAGTCAGGTTCATCAGTGCTTTGCACCACCGGTTGTCACGGGCAGCAAAAGATCTCAACCACAACAGGTGCAGTCATGGCCACAAAGAACCCAAAACTTCAAGATTTCTCTGTTTCTTTACAGAAGGAGCTAAACTGATGCCAGCCACAGTGCAGGACCTGGGGAGGTACCTCTTGGAGATTAGGACCTCACTCCAGCAGAAACCAGCAGGGCTCAAGCAGCTCAAGGCAGGTCCAGTGCAGCAGGTCAGCTGGGAAGTTGCAGGAAAGCCTTTGGAGGATATTGTGATCCTCTAGCTCATACAAGGAGGTCAGTCACCTGAGAATTGGAGTCACCCTGCAAGGATGACTCCATTTCTCAGGTGGCTGACCTCCTGTCATGTTTGTTGCGACCCTGTAGTCCATAACAGGAGGTAAACCACCTGAGGATGTGAGTCACCTGGATAGTCCTGAGATCACACAGCAAGGCAGGCCTCAACAGCAGGGCAGCCCTCCGCGGGTACAAATCAAGCTTCAAGCAGCAGGACAGTCCTATGATAGAAGCATTACATTCCTCTAAAATATTAAGCAAGCCTCAAGCAGCTGGGAGGTCCTCTGGAGTACCAGACAGTCCTTCTGGGTGCCCTTTGGGGGTCCAGGAGTGAAATGAGAAGTGGGTCTAAGGGTTCTATTTTCATACCTGGTGCCAGCTTTGAAGTGGAAGAAAGATGGTTCTGGAATTTCCTTTCTCCTTGCCCAGGCTTCAAGTGGTTTAAAGTGACAACAGACTGCTGTGAATTATTTGTGTGATTGTGCTGAGGCAGCTCCTTTGAAATGTAAGTGGGGCAGGGAAAAGCACCAGCATCCCATCCAAGTCCTGTCTTCTCTCACTGTCTGGGAGGGATACAGAAAGGAAAACTAGAAACTGTTCACAGTCCCGTGATCAAGGACACAGGTACCAGATGCCAAATGGTTATGACAAGAAAATGCCAACTTGGTAAAAGTGACATTTTCAGAACCGTAACTTAAAATCATTCCAAGTTAACAATTAAAGAGGATGTTATACTATAATTCTTTTAAGAACAAACATTACATTTCTCCCTGTTCTGAAACAAAAGTCATAATGTATTAATTATAATAAGGTAACCCAATGTTACACAGTGGGAGAGGTAGGCTTTTCCATTATCAAGACACTGGTCTGTTCCAGGACTCCAATGTACGCTACGCTGGATCACATGCAGTGATAAATCCACCTATGAGGAGAAAATGCAAGTGGCTGGTATGTGACACCTTAGACAGTGATTTACAAAACTCCACTATTGAATACACACAATTGAATTTTTTTTTATAATTAATAATGAAATATGTTTCCAATGCGTAATATGCTTTTAAAAAAAGATAATTGGTCATTTAATTAAAAGACATTCAAAAGCTCTGGCAAGTTTCCCAGGCCCATGCATCACTAGCCACTCTATTCCTGATGCCATACAGTATGTCTATTTCTGAAATATTGCTTCCCACTGTGTCACATTTACTTATTTGTTGGATATCTCCTTTATAATTTACAGGAAGTTGTATTCAACAGTCATCATACAGTGTTTTCAAAAGATTATGTTTCACCCTTACCTCCCTTTACCTCCACCCACCAATAAACTGTAAGATCAGCCTTATCTCCCTTTAATTAACCCATCTCTGAACCCTAAATTCAAACTTATATCCCTTTACCTGTGCCCACCCCAAACCCTAAAATCACCTTCACCTGTGGTTACCTCTACCTATCCCCTAGCCCTAATTTCACCCCTACCTTCCTTTACCTCTGCCCACCCCAAACCCTAAAATCACCTTTTCTTCACTTTACCTCTAGTCGCCCAAACCTGGAAATCACCTTTACCTTACTTTACTTCTACTTACCCCTTAACCCTAACATCATTTTGACCTCCCTTTACTGCTTCCCGTCCAAACCCTAATATCACCTTATCTACCTTTATCTATACCCACCTGACAATTCTAAAATAAACCTTACCTCCCTTTAGCTCTATCCACCCCTGAACCCTAAAATTACCTTTATCTCCCTCTATCTCTAACTATCCTAAACCCTAAAATCACTCTTTTAAATAACATAAAATATGCTAGTTAAAAAACTACTTACCTGTGTGGTAAAGTACTGCATGGTAAAAGGAGAAATGCTTATCTGGATGCCACTTACCTGTTTGGTAAAGTCTGCTTGGTAAAGGTCCTGCTCTGTAAAGGCTGCTTAGCAAACGTTGCTTCCCCTCAGGCAGGACATTCTGTCACTCCCTCTTTCAACACTATTCTGGCTTCACCCTAGTCCCTCTAAATATATTGGGGGTACTGTTGATTGTTTTATGCCCTTTGGTATGTTTTGTGACGACCTTCACTTCTTTGACAGTTTATCTCCAACTACCCCCACATCCATATGCTTGTGGTCTGGCCTGGGATATGCACTTTTGCTTGCAAGACATTCTGGGTCATATTTATGGCAAAGTGATGCAGTGAAGTGCAGCAAGTAACCTTGCTGTGCTGCACTCTGTCACTGGGAAAGGTCAGGAATGCATAGTATTAAAGGCATATGAGGCATTCCTGTCCTTCCCCCCTGCACTGGAGTACAATGGGCTGCCTAGCACTAACAGAGGCATGCTTGCACCATGGTGCAAGGGTGCCTGTGCTGCATGCAGGATTATTTTGTGCAGGAAGGGGCATCGGAACACCTACACAACAAACATGGAAAGCCACCCTTGTGCAGAGTAATACAACGCAGCAGTTTGAGTTGCATTACATTCCTCCAGATTTTTGAAGCCACTCAGAGCCATGCAAAATTGCTTTGCGTGACTTTACAAATCCAACTTAAGGTTTGTGTCACTTTTGCAACAAGTTGTGTGGTGCAAGAACAACACAAACCATGTCATAAATATAGCCCTTTGTTTACTTACAAGGGCCTTAAAGCCCACCCATTGCATATCATTGGTTGGCTTTATCGTCACTCTCATTTCTTTGCTTCTCTTTGGTCAGTGAGTGCCAGTTTCACTTCCTTGTCATCCATTTGTCCTTATGCTGGAGCATGGCCCAAGTACTGCTTCCATTGCCGGGTGTCCTTTCACTGCATGCCACCTTCAAAGGTACTTTATTCCCTTTTACTTGCATTCCCTTCTTCCTTCTCAATCTCAGATTGTTGCTTGTCAAACTCCCAGGCCCCCCTCCTGCATTGTTGCTTGCCCAGTCTGCCTTGTCCCCTCCACCATTGTTGCTTTCCCTTTCCATCCCACATCTTTGCCCCATCCCCCCTTCGTTTCTTGCCCCCTCTCGTTCTGCCAGAAAAAAGACCCCCAAAAGGAATATCAACTTGTATCAAGATGCTACAAAGATGTACACAGCACTGTGCTTCCTGCTCTGCAGGGCTTCATTGGTGCTGTCTTCATGTGGAGCCAACACAGCGAACTTCAGCTTGGAGTCAATATAAATAAACAAGTGAGGTTGTTTTGCATAAATGCCTTTTTGTACTTGCAAGTTTCAGGCATTGCAACCATACAATGATCCTTCTCACTTTTGAAAACTTCAGGCCACTTTAAGTAGAATGCAGCCCTCGCACTCATTTATAGATAGCGGTTGATAGACTTTTCATCCTTGGTGTGGTCTCCCTTAACTTTTTGCCTCTGTTTCCCAGGTTGTTGATGTGTGCTGGACTCTGATTTTGCTGTTTTTGTTACACTGCTAACCAGTGCTAAAGTGCAAGTGCTCCTATACACAATGGCCCTCATTCTGACCCTGGCGGTCGGTGATAAAGCGGCGGCCAAGCCGCCAACAGGCCGGCGGTCTAAAATATGCAATTCTGACCCTGGCGGGAACCGCCAACACAGCCCGCCAACTTAACACTCCGACCGCCACAGCGGTACAAACAAACAGCGCGGCGGTTCCCGCCAACAGCCCGGCGGCAGACAATGTACCGCCCACCCTATTACGACCCACCAATCTGCCACCTTTTCCGGGGCGGGAGCACCGCCGATAAGAACACGGCGGAAACAGACTACGAACGGGAAAACGCTCACCTCTACGCACTCCACGCGAGATTCCGGCAGTATGGAGCCAGAGTTGCAGGTCATCCCCTCACTCCTATTCCTGCTCATATACCAGGAGCACGCCCGGCGGCGCGGAAGACATCGGTGAGTACTGCACCTACGACACAGGGGAGGGAAAAGATTACCGGCACACACCCACCCACCCACACCCACTACAACACACACATCAATGCATTCCCACAGATCACTGTCACAACCCACAAACCACCCCCCTCCGAAATAATGCAAAGACCAAAAGAAGAGATCATAAACGGGCAGATATATTGAAATATGTACACCAGTAATCCCAATAAATAAATAAACTATGTACAAAATATATACAGCTACTAAATGTAGTCCAACCACTGTCCGTGGATCACAGGGGTCCTGTGCAAAGGGGCAAGGCCCAGTCCCACGACAAGAACTCCACGGAGAGAACACTGCAGGGGCATCAGAAAGAAAATAGGACAGGCACCTCAGGGGGAAGGGAAGGGGGGGCACCTCAGCCACTTGAGTACACGACGCCAGATCCACGAGGGGACTCCATGACCACTGGCCCATCCTGGGAGAGCAAAGCCACAGTCCAAACAGTCCATACAGTGGGTGGCCTGCCCACTGGGCCATCCTGGGGAGAGCAAAGCCACAGTCCAAACAGTCCATACAGTGGGTGGCCTGCCCACTGGGCCATCCGGGGGAGAGCAAAGCCACAGTCCAAACAGTCCATACAGTGGGTGGCCTGCCCACTGGGCCATCCTGGGGAGAGCAAAGCCACAGTCCAAACAGTCCATACAGTGGGTGGCCTGCCCACTGGGCCATCCTGGGGAGAGCAAAGCCACAGTCCATACAGTCCATACAGTGGGTGGCCTGCCCACTGGGCCATCCTGGGGAGAGCAAAGCCACAGTCCATACAGTCCATACAGTGGGTGGCCTGCCCACTGGGCCATCCTGGGGAGAGCAAAGCCACAGTCCATACAGTCCATACAGTGGGTGGCCTGCCCACTGGGCCATCCTGGGGAGAGCAAAGCCACAGTCCATACAGTCCATAACAGACCCCACTGCCACTGGAGGAGGCAAGTTGGCCAGAGGACATCCTGCAGCCCGCCCGAGATAGATCCTGCCCTGCCACGTCTGCCAAAGGGCCAGCGGTTCTTGCCCTGAAGGGCCCAGTTCAGCGGTTCTTGAGACGGCGGGCCCAGTTCAGCGCTCCTTGCCTTGAAGGGCCCAGTTCAGCGCTCCTTGCCTTGTAGGGCCCAGTTCAGCGGTCCTTGCCCTGAAGGGCCCAGTTCAGCGGTTCTTGAGACGGCGGGGCCCAGTTCAGCGCTCCTTGCCTTGAAGGGCCCAGTTCAGCGGTTCTTGAGACGGCGGGGCCCAGCGGAGCGGTGCGTGAGACGGCGGGGCCCAGCGGAGCGGTGCTTGAGACGGCGGGGCCCAGTTCAGCGGTTCTTGCCCTGAAGGGCCCAGTTCAGCGGTTCTTGCCCTGAAGGGCCCAGTTCAGCGGTTCTTGAGACGGCGGGGCCCAGTTCAGCGGTTCTTGCCCTGAAGGGCCCAGTTCAGCGGTTCTTGACATGAAGGGCCCAGTTCAGCGGTTCTTGAGACGGCGGGGCCCAGTTCAGCGCTCCTTGCCTTGAAGGGCCCAGTTCAGCGCTCCTTGCCTTGTAGGGCCCAGTTCAGCGGTCCTTGCCCTGAAGGGCCCAGTTCAGCGGTTCTTGAGACGGCGGGGCCCAGTTCAGCGCTCCTGGCCTTGAAGGGCCCAGTTCAGCGGTTCTTGAGACGGCGGGGCCCAGCGGAGCGGTGCGTGAGACGGCGGGGCCCAGCGGAGCGGTGCTTGAGACGGTGGGGCCCAGTTCAGCGGTTCTTGCCCTGAAGGGCCCAGTTCAGCGGTTCTTGCCCTGAAGGGCCCAGTTCAGCGGTTCTTGAGACGGCGGGGCCCAGTTCAGCGGTTCTTGCCCTGAAGGGCCCAGTTCAGCGGTTCTTGCCCTGAAGGGCCCAGTTCAGCGGTTCTTGCCCTGAAGGGCCCAGTTCAGCGGTTCTTGAGACAGCGGGGCCCAGTTCAGCGGTTCTTGAGACGGCGGGGCCCAGTTCAGCGGTTCTTGCCCTGAAGGGCCCAGTTCAGCGGTTCTTGAGACGGCGGGGCCCAGTTCAGCGGTTCTTGAGACGGCGGGGCCCAGTTCAGCGCTCCTTGCCTTGAAGGGCCCAGTTCAGCGGTTCTTGAGACGGCGGGGCCCAGCGGAGTGGTGCGTGAGACGGCGGGGCCCAGCGGAGCGGTGCTTGAGACGGCGGGGCCCAGTTCAGCGGTTCTTGAGACGGCGGACGGTCTATGGCCAACTGCTAATTGCCTGGTGGTGCCCTCCTGGGCAGCGGGGATGGTGCTCCTTCACTGCCCACCTGGGCTGTGGGTGGTGGGGCCCTCCTGGCCAGCTGGGCTGGGTCCTCCCTGGGCAGCGGCTATGGGGGTGGTGGGCTCTCCCGGGGCAGCTGTGCCGGTTCCTCCCGGGGCAGCGGCTATGGGGGTTGTGGGCTCCTCCTGGGCAGCAGGCCTGCTGCCTGACCTCTCCGACTTGCTGCCCTTGCCCTCCTTAGTCGTGGGCCTGTGGCCCTTTCCTCCCTTTGGAGCTGTGGCTGGTGACTGTCTCTGGGTGGTGTCCGGGGGGGATGTAGAAGGCGGGCTCCTGCGGCGACCCTTCCGCCTTCTGCTCCTCTTCCCAGGGGGTGGGCTGGCTGTCCCCTTGCTGCTGGGCGAAGATCCAGACATGCGGGCTGGCGGGCTCCAATACCCCTGCACCCTTGTCAAGGGGGCTGCAGGGCTGGTGGTGGCTGAGGTGCTCTTCTTACCCCGACGAGAAGGAGGGGGGGGCTCAGGGTCAGGAAAGAAGTTAGTAGTGGCGAGGAAGAGCTTCTTGGGACAATGGAGAGTGGTAGGTACAGTGGGAATGGGAGTGGAGGGAGAGGATGTGGTTGTAGGTGAGTCACGTTTGCTGTCTTTGGGTGCAGGTGCAGGAGGGATAGGCTGTCGTGAGGTGGATGGCTGTTGGGTGGGTGGGTGGCTGCGTTTGTGTGGTGTGGAAGAGGGGGTGACAGACACAGTGGGAGAGGACACAGGGGACGTGTAAATGGCAGTGGGGGTGGTGACTGCACGTGTGCGGACTGGAGTGGAGGGTGTGCTGGTGATGGAAACACTGGCTGATGGTGAGGTGAATGGAGGTGTGAGTGTAGACGTCACAGGGAGGGAGGAGGGAGACGAGGAGGTGGGGGTCACAGAGGTGGTAGTGACTGTTGGCATGTCTGCATCGGAATGTTGCGTGTGTGAATGTCTGCGTGATCTGTGGTGCTTATGTTTGGATGAGCTTCTCTTGGGTGTTGAGGTGTGTGCAGGCTGGTCTGATGGTGTGGGTGGGACAGGCAGAGGAACAGGAGACTGGGAGGAGGGAGTTAGTAGAGGCAGGCAGGAGACAGGGACAATGGCTGCCGTCAGTGCTGAGGCCAGAGCCTTGAACGATCGCTGATGGGCAGCCTGACCCGAATGAATGCCCTCCAGGTACGCATTGCTGCGATGAACCTCCCTCTCCACCCCCTGGATGGCATTCAAAAGGGTAGTCTGCCCAACAATGAGCGTCCTCACGAGGTCAATGAGCTCCGCACTGAGGGCAGCGGGGGTAACAGGGGCAGGGCCTGAGGTGCCTGGGGCGAAGGAGATGCCCGGCTTCCTGGCAGAGCGGGCACGGGGCGAACGCTGAGGGGTTGCTGGGAGGGCGGAGATGGTGCGCTGGGTGGCGGCTGTACCTGTAATGGCGGGGGGCACGGATGGTGCCACCCCCGCAAGGGAGCCCCCTTCCGAGGACGTGTCCGTGTCGCTGCAGGGTCCAGTCGTCCCCGTCGTGGAGCTCCCCTCGCCCTCCGTCTCACTGGTCCAGTCTGACTCTGTGGCATGGCCCTCCTGGGCCATGTGAGATGCAGCTCCCTCCTGCCCCGATGCCACTTCTCCTCCGCCTGATGATGCTGATGCACACAAGCACAGAAAGACAAACAAAAAGGGGGGGGGGAGAGAGAAATAAAGGGATATTGAGTACATGGATCTCCGGTACAGTTAGCGGACATGACAGACACAGATGCCCCCTGCACTAAGTTGCGCACTTGGGGTCCGCTACGCATTCCGTGGAACATGCCCTACACGCCTAGAGTTGACAACTGCACCCATGGATGACACGGCCCAGGGATGGCTGTACTGACAAACTACTGAGGGTGGTGGCTGGGGACACAGGGGCTTACGGGGGTGCCCAGCCTACAGATATCGCCCTGGCCTAGGGGGACCCCCAGCCCTCCTCCCCCACCCAGACACCTCCACTGCGCGACAACAGAGTAGATAATGCTTGTACTCACCCCCTTGTGTCTGCTGTGCTGCCCTCACGCGCCCATCCAATTCAGGGTAGGCCACCGCCAGGATCCGGAACATCAGGGGGCTCAGTTGACGGCAGGCACCCCGCCTACGTTGGGAGGCCATCCCCAGCAGAGACTCGGCGGTCTTCTTGGTCCCGCGGCGGATGTCCTCCCACCTCTTGCGGCAGTGGGTGCCCCGTCGATGGTGGACCCCCAGGGTCCGGACTTCCTTGGCGATGGCACGCCAAATCCCGATCTTCTCATGGGCGCGGACCTATGTGACACGTACAGGGAGGGAGAAATACCACGTTCAAGTTTCTCAGCATTTTCCTTTCCAGTGGCCCAACGCCCCCCATCCCCGCCAGGCCCCCCGCCAGGCCCAACATGCCCCCCATCCCCGCCATGCCCCCCGCCAGGCCCAACATGCCCCCCATCCCCGCCAGGCCCCCCGCCATGCCCCCCGCCAGGCCCAACATGCCCCCCATCCCCGCCAGGCCCCCCGCCATGCCCCCGCCAGGCCCAACATGCCCCCCATCCCCGCCAGGCCCCCCGCCATGCCCCCCGCCAGGCCCAACATGCCCCCCATCCCCGCCAGGCCCAACATGCCCCCCATCCCCGCCAGGCCCCCCGCCATGCCCCCGCCAGGCCCCCAAGCCAGCCAGTGGCCCCAAATCCATATTGAATTAAACTCACTTGTTGGTCTGGAGGACCGTAGAGTAGGGCATACTGGGGGAGGACCCCATCCACAAGTTTCTCCAACTCCTCTCCAGTGAAGGCAGGGGCCCTTTCCCCAGCCGCAGCAGCCATTGTCCCTTCCAGACCGAGGTCACAGCAACACTTGCAGTATAGGTCCTCTCCTGTGAAAGTTCAAGTCGCAAGTGGATAAGTAGATAGAAAATGGCGGTGACGTCCGCGGCGGTGCGTACCGCGGCGGTGCGTCCCGCCACCGCCGGCGCCCTTCGCCATTGGCTCCTGAAACCCATAGGCTTCAATGTTAACCAATGCGGCTTTGCGCCGCGGTCTTCGCCCGCCGCGGTGTGCCACGCCAGCGCATTGACCTCACATCCCATTGTCACACTTCACAGGTCAGGCAGCCGCCATTTCCAGGGCCCACATGGCTCAATTTCAACAGCGTCACACAGGCCTAGGCCTTGCATAGCCACTCAGACACGCCATTCACTGCATAGAGAATCGTTTACTGTGCTAGCTGTGAGTACGTACCTGTGGGTTGCTTGACTGTGTGCTCCATGTTGTCCTTCCTATGCACCGTCCGCTGGGTTGGGCGAGGAGACGGATGAATCCTCCCGTGTACCGACCGCTGGTGGACCTGTCGACAATGGAAGAACGCCACATTATCCTGACCTACCGTCTTAACCGTGCCACTATCCATGAACTGTGTGCCCAGCTGGAGCCCGACCTGATGTCCCCCATCCGCCAACCCACAGGGATTCCCCCTCTGGTGCAGGTCATGTCAGTACTCCATTTCTTGGCAAGTGGGTCATTTCAGACAACCGTGGGAATTGCTTCTGGGATGTCTCAGCCCATGTTTTCGAAGGTGTTATCCAGAGTGTTGTCTGCCCTGATGAAATCCGTGAGGAGCTACATCATTTTCCCTGAGGTGGGCGAATTGGCTACAGTGAAGGGTGATTTCTACGCCCTTGGACATATTCCCAACGTAATTGGTGCCATTGATGGGACCCATGTGGCTTTGGTTCCCCCAAGAGACAGGGAGCAGGTGTACAGGAACAGAAAAAATTACCATTCAATGAACATCCAGGTGGTGTGTTTGGCTGACCAGTACATCTCGCATGTAAATGCCAAATTCCCAGGGTCAGTGCATGACGCCTACATCCTCAGGAATAGCAGCGTCCCTTACGTGATGGAACAGCTACAGAGACACCGTGTATGGCTAGTGGGGGACTCTGGGTACCCCAACCTGTCGTGGCTACTGACCCCAGTAAGGAATCCCCGGACCAGGGCAGAGGAACGGTACAATGAGGCCCATGGGCGTACTAGGAGGGTGATCGAACGCACCTTTGGCCTCCTAAAGGCCAGGTTTCGCTGCCTGCATATGACAGGTGGATCCCTAATGTACTCACCTAAGAAGGTGTGTCACATCATCGTGGCCTGCTGCATGCTTCACAACCTGGCTTTGCGCCGCCAGGTGCCTTTCCTGCAGGAGGATGGTCGAGACGGTGGTGTTGTGGCAGCGGTGGAACCTGAGGAGAGTGACGAGGAGGAAGACGACGGGGCTGAAACAGACAACAGGGACAGAATCATTGAACAGTACTTCCAATAGGACACAGGTAACATTTCAAAGATAATTTAGTAAATGTTAACTACTCTCCAGCATCTCTGCTGCCTGTCTATTTCCCCCAGTGTATGATGACTGAGTTTTGGCTTTTCCCTCCCTATTTCAGATCTGGGGTCCCCACTACGAGTCCTGTGCTTCGTTTCCCCATGGACTACAGCTTTGTGGCAGCTGTTTGTTGACTTCACCATGTACAGGGACATATTTGCACTGTCATGTCAATTACAATCTATTGAAATCACAGCCAGACTCCAGATATTTTGGTGCAAAATAGGTGTTTATTTAAGTGCTCAAAATGGGATGGGTGGTTTCAAGTGGGTGGGGGCTATGGTGAAGGAAAGTCCATGGCAGAGTCCAGAGTAACAGTCACACAGGTGCATTGTCCAGAGGCCTGTGGAGAGATGGAGCATGGGCAGTTCAAGGATGGACAGGGTGACAATGTGGGACAGTGGGATGACATCAGGTGGTATCCGTTGCTGGCGGGGGTCTTGACATCCTACTCTGTCTTCTTGCGAGATCTCAGGGCCCTCTTGCGGGGTGGTTCTTCTCCTGCAGGAGGTGGGGGTCTGGTGGGCTGCTGCTGTGCGGGGGCCTCCTGTCCACTAGCGCCGGCGGAGGTGGTTGGCTGTTCTTGGTCCAGGCTAGTGGCAGGGGCCCTTGGGTGTTGTTCAGTGTCCGCCCTGTTGTTGACGAGGTCCTGCAGCAGCCCTACCATGGTAACCAGGGTGGTGTTGATGGCTCTGATGTCCTCCCTGTACCCCCGATAGTGTTCCTCCTGCAGCACCTGGATCTCCTGGAACCGGGCCAGTACCGTCGCCATCGTCTCCTGGGAGCGGTTGTATGCTCCCATGATGGTGGTGAGGACCTCGTGGAGAGTGGGTTCCCTGGGCCTCTCCTCCCCCCCCTGTCGCACAGCTGCCCTCCGAGTTCCCCTGTTTCCCTGGGCCTCTGCCCCCTGGCCGGTGTGCCCACTACCACTGCCCCCAGGTCCCTGTTGTTGTTGGGGTGGTGGGTTATCTGGGTGCCCTGTAGTGGTAGACACACCGCAGATTGACGCGCCCTGGAGACAGAGGCATGGGCCCGCTGGGTGGGAGCTGTTCTGGTGTTCCCAGAGGGGTTTGGGTCTGTAGTGGCCTGGGCCTGTGTGAGGGGAACCGACTGTCCAGAGGTCCCCGATGGTCCGGGCTGGTCATCGGTGTCCAGGTCGACAGAGTTGCTGTCATCGCTGACGGCCTCTTGGGTGGGGGGTGTGGAGAATTCTGGCCCCTCCGCCGCGGTGTGTTGACGGTCGGGTCCTGCAGGGGTATAGAGGTATGGTTATAGTTTCAATGTGTGGCATATGGGTGTATCTGTGGGTTCTCGTGTCCCCAAGTGCTGGCATTCGTGTGTGGGGGCTTTGGTGAGGGTGGCTTGTGGGGGGGATGTGTATATGCATTGGGCATGCTTTGGTGATGGGTGTCCATGCTTAGTGGACGCATGCAGGCCTAGGTTTTGGGATGTGTGGGTTGTGATGGTGAGACATTGGCGGGGAATAGGTGTGCTGGGGGTGGGGGTGAGGATGATGGTGGGGGTGAGGATGGTGGTGGGGGTGAGGGTGGGGGTGACGATGGGGGTGGGGGTGAGGGTGGGGTTCGAGGATGGGGGTGAGGTTTGGGGTCTGATTTGGCATGCAGGTGGGGGGGAAGCAGTATTGAAGCTTCAACTTACCAGTATCCATTCCTCCGCCGACTCCTGCGAGGCCGTCAGGATGCAGGATGTTCAAGACTTCCTCCTCCCATGATGTGAATTGTGGGGGTTGAGGTGGGGGTCCTCCGCCAGTCTTCTGCACGGCGATGTTGTGCCTGGATACCATGGAACGCACCTTCCCCCGTAGGTCGTTCCATCGCTTCCTGATGTCTTCCCGATTTCTGGGGTGCTGTCCCACTGCGTTCACCCTGTCGACAATCCTCTGCCATAGCTCCGTCCTCCGGGCAATGCTGGTGTATTGTATCTGTGTGCCGAACAGCTGGGGCTCTACCCGAACGATTTCCTCCACCATGACCCTGAGTTCTTCGTCTGTGAAGCGGGGTTGTCTTTGGGGTGCCATGGGGTGGTGTGTATGATGTGTGGGGTGGAGTATGTGTATTTAAGTGAGTTGAGTGTGGTGGTGTGTGTTGTTTTGTGTGTGGATAGTGTGTGGGTGATGGTGTTGAGTGGCTGTGGCTGTTATTTTTTGGATGCTGGTGTCTCGCTCTTGCCTTGTTGATGAATTTTTTAGCGTAGGGGTTTGTGGGTGATGTGGGTGTGTGTTTTATATTGTATTGTGTGTGTGGGAGTGGTGTGTGTATGTGTATCAGGTGTGTGGGATTCAAATCGTCCAATGTGGCTGAGTTTTGTTCGTTTGTGTGTATTCTGACCGCGGCGGTGTGTCCCGCCAATGGAATACCGCGTTTGAATGACCGCCGCGTGGATTCGTGGGTCGTAATGGGATGGGCGTATTTCTGTTGGCGTGACGGTGGAGGTTTGGTCACCTCCACCTTTCCGCCGACCGCTGGTCTGGCGGTCTGTTGTGGCGGTCGGATTTTCGGAGGTTTGCCTTCTGCGGGTCAGAATGACCGTGGCGGGTTTCCGCGACCGCGGCGGGATTATGGAGGATTTCTGACCGGCGGTAGGCGCCTTTTACCGCCGAGGTCAGAATGACCCCCAATGTGTATGTAATTGGCTTATCCATGATTGGCATATTTGATTTACTAGTAAGTCTGTAGTAAAGTGCACTGGAGGTGCCAGGGCCTGTAAATCAAATGCTACTAGTGGGCATGCAGCACTGGTTGTGACACCCACATTAGTAGCTCTGTAATCATGTCTCAGACCTGCCACTGCAGTGTCTGAGTGTGCAGTTGTAACTGAAAATTCGACTTGGCAAGTGCACCCACTTGCCAGGCCTAAACCTTTGGTTTTCTTACATGTCAGACACCCTTAAGGTAGGCCCTAGGCAGCCCCAAGGGCAGGGTGCAGTGTATAATTAAGGTAGGACATATAGTAATGTGTTTTATGTGTCCTGGCAGTGAAATATTGCTAAATTCGTTTTTCACTGTTGCAAGGCCTGTCCCTCTCATAGGTGAACATGGGGACTACCTTTAAATCTGATTAAAGTGTAGATTCCCTTTGGGAGCGGATGGACATGTGGAGTTTGGGGTCTCTGAGCTCACAATTTAAAAATACATCTTTTAGTAAAGTTTTTTTTTAGATTGTGTGTTTGAAAATGCCACTTTTAGAAAGTGAGCATTTTCTTGCTTATACCATTTCTGTGACTCTGCCTGTTTGTGGATTCCCTGTCTGGGTCAGTTTGACAGTTGAGCTGGTTGCACACTAGACAGTGACACAAAGGGATCTGGGGTGTAGCCTGTATATCCCGATGAGCCATCTGTGCTAGGAGGGAGGGGAGGGGTGGTCACTCACACCTGAAAGGGCTGTGCCTTCCCTCACACAATGCAGCCTCCAACCCCCTGATGAGTGTCTGGGGCCTGGCCTGGGCATGGCAGGATTTCACATTCAAAAGAGACTTTACTTTGAAGTAGGCCTACTTCAAAGGAGAAATTGGGTATAAGAAGGGCACCCAAAACCACAGACTTTAGAAAACACTTCTGGAAACAAGAGGAACCTCTGCCTGAAGAAGAGTTGAAGAGCTGAGGAAGAAGAGCTGCCCTGCCTGTGACTGTGCTTTGTGCAGCTATCCTGCAGTTGCTGCTTGTGCCAGAGTAAGACTGCAAAGACTGGACTTTGTGTGTGTTAGACCTGACAGCCTTAGGGTGGTCACCCCTAACTTTTTGCCTGCCTCCCTCCACTTTTTGGACACTGTTTTTGCTGGCTTTTAGACTCTGTGCACTAAAGTGCATATGCTCTCTCCCTTAAAACATGGTAACCTTGAATCATACCTGATTGGACTATTTAATTTACTTATAAGTCCCTAGTAATGTGCACTCTCTGTGCCTAGGGCCTGTAGATTAAATGCTACTAGTGGGCCTGCAGCGCTGGTTGTGCCAACCACTTAAGTAGCCCCTTTTCCTTGTCTCAGGCCTGCCACTGCAAGGCCTGTGTGTGCAGTTTCACTGTCACCTCGACTTGGCATTTAAAAGTACTTGCCAAGCCTAAACCTCCCCTTAGTTACCTCTAATGTGTGCCCTAGGTAACCCCTAGAGCAGGGTGCTGTGTGGGTGAAAGGCAGGACATGTGCCTGTGTAGTTTACATGTCCTGGTAGTGTAAAACTCCTAAATTCGTTTTTGCACTACTGTGAGGCCTGCTCCCTTCATAGGCTAACATTGGGGCTGCCCTCATACAGTATTGAAGTGGTAGCTGCTGATCTGAAAGGAGTAGGAAGGTCATATTTAGTATGGCCAGAATGGTATTATAAAATCCTGCTGACTGGTGAAGTTGGATTTAATATTACTATTCTAGAAATGCCACTTTTAGAAAGTGAGCATTTCTTTGCACTTAAATCTTTCTGTGCCTTACAATCCACGTCTGGCTGGGCTTAGTTGACAGCTCCTTGCGCATTCACTTAGACACACCTCAAACACAGGGTACTCAGCCTCACTTGCATACATCTGCATTTTGAATGGGTCTTCCTGGGCTGGGAGGGTGAAGGGCCTGCTCTCACACAAAGGACTGCCACACCCCCTGCTGGGACCCTGGCAGACAGGATTGAACTGAAAGGGGACCTGGTGCACTTCTTAGCCACTCTTTGAAGTCTCCCCCACTTCAAAGGCACATTTGGGTATAAAACAGGGCCTCTGCCCTACCTCATCAGACCCTTGCTGGAGAAGAAACCTGAACCAGAAACTACATCCTGCCAAGAAGAACTGCTAGGCTGCTCAAAGGACTCACCTGTCTGCTTTCTACAAAGGACTGCTGCTTTTCTGTTGGCCTGCTGCCTTGCTGAACTCTTGTCTGGCTGTGACAGTGCTCTCCAAGGGCTTGGATAGAGCTTGCCTCCTGTTTCCTGAAGTCTCAGGACCAAAAAGACTTCTCTTTTTCACTTGGACGCTCTGTGCGCCGACATTTTCGACGCACAGCTTGTTCCGCAGCGAGAAAAACGCTGCACACCGACGCTGATCGACGCGACGCCTTCGGGACGACCGGAACTTCGACGCACGGCTTCGCAAGGACAACGCCGCCCGACCTCCAGAGGAGAAATCAACGCGACGCCTGCCGTGAGATCGAAATTTCGACGCGCATCCCCGCAGAATGATGCGCAGCCGGAAAACAAGCAGGAAAATCCACGCACAGACCCGGGACATCTGGTAATCCCCGCGATCCACAGAAAGAGACTGTCCGCGCGCTTGAAAACGACGCACGACTTCCCCGCGTGAAAAATAATGACGCGAGTCCGTGTGTGCGGGGGAGAAATCGACGCACACACCCTTTTTCCACGTATCTCTTCTTCTGTGGCCCTCTGAGGAGATTTTCCACTCTAAACCAGGTACTTTGTGCTTGAAAGAGACTTTGTTTGGTTTTTTATAAAGACTTAAGACACTTTATATCACTTTTCAGTGATATCTCTACAAATTCACATTGCAACTTTATTAGTTTTGACCTACAATTATCCTGATAAATATTATATATTTTTCTAAACACTGTGTGGTGTATTTTTGTGGTGCTATATGGTGGTATTGTATGATTTATTGCACAAATACTTTACACATTGCCTTCTAAGTTAAGCCTGACTGCTCGTGCCAAGCTACCAGAGGGTGGGCACAGGATAATCTTGGACTGTGTGTGACTTACCCTGACTAGAGTGAGGGTTTTTGCTTGGACAGGGGGTAACCTGACTGCCAACCAAAAACCCCATTTCTAACAGTGTGCCTATCATCTTGAGTAGAAATCTCCAAGGGCTAGATTTAAAGCTTGCCTCGTGTTGTTTGAAGTCTCAGGGACAGCAAAGACTTCTCTCTGCCAGCACCTGGAGTCTCTGGAGAGACTCCTATTCTGCCTTGTGGTGCCCATCCAGTTCCTGGGACCCTGAAAGGAGAAGCTGGCAGCCTAAGAGGAAGAAATCCACACACAGAGCGCTGTGCGGGGAAAAAAGATCGACGCAACTCCGATCTGAGGCTGAAGAAACGACGCGCTGCTGGCTCGGCGGCTGAGAATAGATGCTCGCCGGAAACGCGACTGAAAAATCGACACACAGAGCAGGAAAAACGATGGGCAGCATCGCTGACGGAGGCTGGGAGATCGCCACTCGGTCTGTGTGGTTCTCGGATCATCGTGCGGCCAGATTTCTGACCTGAACCATCGTTGTGCGTGCAAAAACAACGCAAAGCCTGCCTGGACCCATGTGCGGACTGAATCGACGCATTGCTCTCCTGCAGAAAAAGAACCAACGCATGCCGACTCCACAGAAGGGGGAAACAACGCAAAGTCTTGTTTGTGAGTGATATTGACGCATCGCAAAGCCATTTTTTATGATACCCGCCCGTGCAGGTTTTTTCTTTACGGAGATCAGGTACATTTTCACGCTAGCAGCGCTAGCGAGTGTTTAAGACTACTTAAGGACTCTTTTTGATTTTTAATTGATAACTTGACTTGTGTATTGTGGATTTTTGTCCTTTTGGTCTTGTTTTGGTTAGATAAATATTTCCTATTTTCCTAAACCTGTGTTGTGTCATTTTGTAGTGTTTTTATTAAGTTACTGTGTGTTTTAGTACAAATACTTTACACCTAGCACTCTGAAGTTAAGCCTACTGCTCTGCCAAGCTACCAAGAGGGTAAGCAGGAGTTAGCTGAGGGTGATTCTGTTTTACCCTGACTAGAGTGAGGGTCCTTGCTTGAACAGGGGGTAACCTGACTGACAATCAAAGACCCCATTTCTAACAGCGGTTATCGTATATTTTTGTTATTATTTCTTCATTTTGGTTTTGTCCAGCACTTTAGGTCTTTGGCTTACATTTCCTGCCCCCCATTAAAAGAAGATTGATGCATAATGTGTATTTTAATTTCTTGTTGTTTTATGGTTGCTGACAAGGTATAATTGTCATTATCTCTTGAAAATGTTTTATATGTGAAGACAGAGAATCAGTGGAGGCTGATGAAATTCCAGAGTGGGGAGGAATAAGCACATGCCTGAAACAGAACCATGCAAAGCCCAACTCCAGTCCCAGGTGGAGAGGGGGGTGGGTTTGACAATTGGTGAAATATATGCCACATTTTACCAAACACACTGACTCGGAGGCTACATTTTTAAAAGACAAGTCTTAAGGGGTACTTGATAAATAAACAATTATAGAAGTCAATTTCTCTAGTCAAGAGACATCCACTTTACCAACTGCTAGTGCATATGTCACTTTAAGCAGACTTGTGTAATGCAGTTAGAAGCACATTTTGATTTTGTATGCAGAATAATTAACACCAACAACCTGTACAAGAAAATCAAGTTTGTGGATGTTTTTGAAGTTGGCCTATTTGAATGAAAAATCATCTGCATGGTAAGTGTGCATAAACATACCTACATAGAAGTATAGTCTGATAGCGAGGTCATGTGGAAGGCCACATAGGCACATATAACACAGTGGAGGCTATGAAACCATACGTAAGTAGTATACAAATTGTTATAAAAAAAAGAATGCTATGATGCATTCTGTCATGTAGTGCCATGGGATGCTGAATGAAAAAAAATCACTAAGTATATGCAACAACAATGCTGTTGTTGGTAAAGTTAAGTTTCAGAAGTGATAGGACTTTCCAAGAGCAACCTTCATACTGTGCCTGCAATCTCAGTTCAGTATAGAAAGGTCACTACAAAAATAGTGTCACAATTTAGTTAGGAGGACCAGCATCGAGGCCTATGCCTGCCACAGCATCATCTGGACTTCTACATATAACACATTAGTGGGCACTGCTCACTGAGTAGCCACATCATACGGACTCATGGGAAAATCATGTCAATCCAGTGCCGGCATGGGAAGGTCTCTGCTGTGAAAGTTTTCAATATTAATATTACTTTAATTATGAAACAGAACAATTATGGTAGTACTGGTAATCGTTAATGCACTTCCACGATAGTGTCCAAGTTAGGTGCATAATTATATCGAACAATGGGGCAAGTGGTCTAGTGCCCTACCACCTATGGACACAAGTAACGTGTATACTGGTATACAAAGTTGATAAATACATATATATCACCACCGCACACAGACACACGTAAAGTTAGTAAGGTATAAGAAGGTAGAAATAGGTAATATACATATGAGAATGAGTAGTATGTTCCTCTTCTTAGTGTTCCAGAGAGATGTTTCATTGGATCAAAAAGTTGTGTACCAGTATGAGCAGCAAGTAAGCACAGCCAACACGTGTTTCGTCACACAGTGACTTTTTCAAGGCAATGAAGTCCCTGAGAATCCAGGAGTTAGCCAAAGAAGATGATAAAAGTACTTGCACTGTGAGTGTGTCCTAGAAAACAGTAGAATAGATACGGGCTTCCGGAGTCCCAAGAAGCAGGTAACGAGCAACAACGAGAGTATCGACATCTAATGTTCATGAAGAATCCAAGTGAACCATGGTAAGTTCGTAACTTAGTGTGGCGGCGTGTTTGTCAATTTCGTCCGTCTTGGATTCTTCATGAACATTAGATGTTGATTACTTTAATTATAGTGAATATTTTTTTTTTTAAAGGAAGACACAAAAAAGGCGAGGGGAGCCCCAGGGCCCTTACGCAGGAATAGCCACTGCAGAGGATAAGCCCATACTAAGAAAACAAATCACTGTCCCTTGTGGTCAATGCGGGCCGTGTCACAACGCTTTTTTCCTAACTTTGTTGCTGTGCAACATGGCTTAAAAACATTGGCAAAGCCAATAGCTCTTGCATAGGTGAGACCTATTGGCTTTACCCATGCTTGTTTGTATTTTGAAGGGGGCAGAGGAAGATTCTTAGGCAACGAGCATTAATCCTTGCCCCCACTCTAATTACCCTGCCCATTAAATTGCCATTCCTGAGCTGTTTAGGCACTGACCTCTGAAAGCAGTGTTCCTTTCAAAGCCCTGATGGGAACTGGGGAACGGTGCTGGAATAAATTTACATGCTTGTATTTTCTCAGTTTTTTCAACAGACTTGCACGGGACTTTTCACTTGCAACCGAGAAAGTGAAATTTCCAGACCTCGATGTTTCCAAAAAATTATGATGATTCCTGACATCGGAGCTCATCGGCAATTGCTGTTCGTTTTTAATGAGGTCCAGTTGTTTTCCATACTTGAGGAGGCATAACCACATTCTTCTCTGGATCTAGGAAACATTTTGAAATGCAACCCTACGAAGTCGTGTAACTGAGTAACTAAGAAAAGCTTGCATGAAACCAGTCATGGAAATACACCGTCTAACCTCACATTGGTGCCACAAAATTTGTTATCCGCGGAAGCCACTACTACATTCCACCGCCTCCTGGTTACACCCATTCTCTCGCCCACTGTTGGCGCACCACTTTATAATCTTCTCTGTCGAGACGAGAGCTCCAAAGCGTATTTTTTTTTTGCCACAGGATATTCTCCAGCTGTCTTGTCCAATGAATCTAATCAAGCCTCTGGAGGGAGTTGAATTATTAAAAACACGCGGCTGATTGAAATTAGTGCGTCCCGCCACTTGACCCTGGCGTGAGACCACACTCTGAATATTTAACTGCAGAGCCGTCTGATCAGCACATCAGAAACACTGGCCTACGGGAATTGGGCATGTTTTCTGTGTGAAAGGAATTATCAGAGGGAGGCCTGCTGCTGATGATAGCTGCCTGCCACTGCTGCTGGGCTCTTGCACTCTTCGTCATAATGTGCCCATGCAAAACAAAACACTCCACGGTCACCGGGTGGGAGCCGATAGAAGCATTTAGATATTCGGTACTTTAGAACTAAAGAGGTGTCATTCACGTGATCCTTGTGCAACAACGCAGTGGCGTCTTTAGAAGTGAATTTTAAACGAGGCCTCATTGGGCAAGGGCTAAAAGTGTTGGGGCGACTAACGCATGTTTTATATAAGTAAGAACGTGCCTCCTTTTGTGTGGTCACGTCCCAGATTTTTGGAACGATTCTACTAGTTTATCGGCGCCAAATTGCATTGGACCCTGCTGACCCGGCATGTGCTCTAACCTCTCACAATGTATATACAATAGGCTAATCCCTGTTTTGGATCTTAAATGTACCTATTATCCTGTAATATAGGTACAAAGGGCTCCAAGGGCTATTAAGTTAAAGGTCACAAGTGGACTGCAGCACCTATTGTACCATCACAACAGTGACAAGGAGAATACATGGCTTTAGGTCTTCCAACACAGCTTAGTCGGGCAGTTTTTAAACTGCCAACTAGACCTGACAAAAAAAACCTTTTCCCCAATCAAAAATGTCCCTTTAATGTATATAAATCAACCCCAGGGTCCTAAATATTAAAACGAAGAAAACGTTTCTTTTATATGCGACATATGCTGACATTTGAGAACACCAAACATAGTACAATGAGGTATCAAATTAATTGTTACATTAAACCTGACTGAGGCTGACACTGGATTAAAAGTGACTTCTGGTAGCCTTTTCAGCTCCCCAGGAACCGTTGTCACCCGAGATGGCGGCTGCTCTCCTACTGGTATGTGTATAGCACTTCCAGGAACGGGAAATACAAAACTATGGGTAGGAGGAGATGTGAATTCCTCCAGCAGGATGGCCAGGGGTGGGATCCAAAGTTGACCCATCTTCAAAGTGGATACCACATCTGAGAAGTAAATGAAAGTCACACCTTATCCTGCCCGCTGCTTTGTTTAGGGAGACAGGGTGACATCTCTTCCATGGGGAAAACCCATTACAAAACTGGCTTTCCAGAGGGGGTGGCTTATAATACTAGACATACCTCAGGGGTGTGCCTCTGACTCTGTCCCAGGGAAGAAGGTCCTGACATCTTGTATTTGGGCAGAGAGATGCACTGTGGGATTGATTTGTGCCAACCCCACAAGAAATTATGTAATATTGGTTAGGGTTGCTCCAGGGGAATTGTAGCCCCACCGGTTAGAGAGCCCTCCCCACCCACAAACTCAAAATTTATATAAAAATGGCACCCCTGGCTTCCAGCCTTAGGACATCACTGGACTTAGAAAGAACAGACGGAGGATTGCACCTGCTGAACCAGTGGA
This sequence comes from Pleurodeles waltl, assembly GCF_031143425.1. NCBI lineage: Eukaryota > Metazoa > Chordata > Amphibia > Caudata > Salamandridae > Pleurodeles > Pleurodeles waltl. The sequence goes on along the minus strand of NC_090448.1, from coordinate 890,195,457 downwards.
CCTGAGAAAGAATGCCTGCACCAAGAAAGACAGCACCTACTGATCAAAAACAGGACTTCAGAAAAAGAAGGAACATCCCTGCTGTTGAACCCATGAAGAGAAATCCCAAGGGCTGGACCTGCTCCCACTCATGCCAAGTACCAGTGAGTTGACTCCAAGAGTAGCTGACTAGCCTCCTTTAAGCTTCAGACCCATAAAAGGTAAAGAAGCCCTGCACCTGCCAAGTGCCCAACTGAACAATAGACACTGGACTTGCCCTGTGTTCCATGAAGTAGCCAAGAGATTGAGTCCTACCCCAAGCCCCCAAGAGGTCCCTCTCAGGTACTTAGCTCTTAGCAAGTGCAAGAGTTTAGTTTTTCTTACAAAAGGACTGCAGCTTGTGAGCCATACATAATGGTTTCTGAACCCAGAGTCTGAGGCTAATGGATTACCACTACCTGCCGGCTTTTTGGTAACCTCAAACACTGTTGAGAATCAAGGCTTCCCCAGACTCCAGGACAACGGTGATCCATCAATGTCAAACCCAAAGCTGGACTCAAGTTGCAGAGGACCCTTCCAACCACACCATTGATGAGAAAAAGAACTAGAAAAGTTTCTAAGTGCCAAGGTAAAATCTTGGCCGAGTCCAACACTGCACCCGCATTTGACCCTGACTTACATCACAGTCATCCTGAAACTTTCACTTTGCCCTGGACCCTCAGATTTGAGGCTCATAGACTACCACTAAGAATGGAAAGCAGTAATTTACAAAACTTGTTAAAACGTATAATACTTTTTAGAGTGGAAAGCAGTGATTAATACAATTCTTGCAAAAATCATAATATGGTTCCCTCCATCTGATTTTTGTCATTTTGGTGTTTCTTTGAAGCTAAAAATATGTTCAATTTTTATAAAATGTAATTGGGTATTTATTGTGTCATGTTTCTTATTAACTGACTGTTTTGATATTGATAAATGCTTTACATGTGTTTCCTTTGAGATAAGCCTGACTGCTCTGTGCCTGTACTTCCCAGGACTGAGCTAAGGTTTGATTTCAAGAAGCCTAACTGGACCTGGTCCGGAATACTGACATTATTACTTGGCTGTGTGGCTACCGAAGGTGGCCTCTTTTTTGTTTATGTGTTGGCTGATGATGATTTGTGATTTATTAACAATGATTAGGTCAGTGAAGGAACCAATTTGCGTCATGTATATAGAGTAGTATTTCATATTTGTTTTTCATACTTGCATATGGAGTAGTTGTTCTATTAGGCTGATGACGTCTTTTTACTGCTGAGGTATGTAAGCACTATTGTTTAGAAGTGTGTTGTCCATGGCAAGCAGTATTTAGGTGTGGCTAGTTGATGGCAGGTATTCCTGATAGGCCAGTTCTCAATTTCAATAGACAGCCTCATTTGAACATGCTCTCTGTGACATTTTTGACTCATTGAGCAGTAATTGAAGTGTCGCAGGTCATTTGGAGTTTGAGGTGAGAATGCTTGGATCACTTTAATGATTGTAGTGGCTATAAATCTTTATTAGTGTTATTCCCCCCTTTTTTCTACTTTTTTTTTCTTAAGATTCCTAAGGGCCTGATTTAGGGTTTGGAGGAGGGGTTACTCCGTCAGAAACGTGATGGATATTCTGTCCGTGTATTGCAAATTTCATAGTCTATAATGGAATTGTAATATACGTTACATTTGAGTAACCCTCTGTGCCATACTCTAAATCATGCCCTAAGTTGTTTTTGTGGTTTGCTATTTAAAGAAACTGACTGGCATACAGATGGGAATTTGATCTCAATTCAGTGAGGGGCATATTTATTAAAAAATCATGTAGCGCAACACAGCAAGTCTCCTTGCTGCGCTATGCTGTGTGATAGGGAAAGGGCAGGAAAGTACCTTATTTAACATAATACAGTGCATTCATGTCTTTTTCCCTGCCCTGGCGCACACTGTGCTGCATAGTATAAACACAGGTAGACTTGCACCATGGTCCAACAGTATCTGCATTGAAAGCAGGATTGTTTTGGCTCAGAAAAGGATCCCCTGAGGCATTTTCTTCTATCTATATTTGCAGCAGAATGCAGCACACATAGAAAAAGGAAGTAATGAGAAGTAATAAAGATATTTCTTGTCTTTACACCTCACCTGGGAGGCGTAGCATTTTGGAGCATTCCCAGGTCTACCAGTAATGATAAATCTGGGAATGCTCCAAAATCCATGGGTGGACGCGTGGAAACACTCACACTCCATCCACGGAATGTTTTCCCAGGGCAGAGTAATGCAACACAGCAGTTTGCACTGCTTTGGTTTACTCTAGATTCATCAAGCCATATAAAGTGGTCTTGCGTGACTTAATAAATCTAACTTTTGAATCATGCCGCTCTTGCGCCCGTTGTGTGGTGCAAAGGCAATGCAACTCCTTAATATGCTCCTGAATGTTTGAGGCGTAGGGCTCCCAAGAGCTTGAGAACTTTGGCTTCCTGAAACTTTTCAATGCTGGTGAATTTTGGATTTTGCTGTTTATTAAAGCGAATCATTGTGTCAACTCGGATTACACATTTTTTTAGACCAATGCTGGTGCTATTTCTTTTTGTAGAACACGTCTCCCAAGCGATTAGTAGTCTGCGGTGAAAGGCTATCAAGACCATGCACTGTTTGGTAGATATTTTTTCTGATGTTAAAAGGTATGGTTCAATTTTGAGTGGCTTTTTCTCGTCTGTCTTCCGAATCAACTATAGACGTAATCTAGAGTTGTTATTCGGGGGTGGATATGTTATCTCTACATATATTATCATCTGTGGGCCAGTTTGATAAATTATTCTTCTTTATTTCGGACTGCTATTGAACGTATATATAGTCTTGGAGAGTTTGTATTATAACATCCTATTTTGTGGTTTAGATGGTTGTATAGCAGAGTGAATGCGAAGTTGTTAGGTTTCTGTTTTTTCTTTTCTCTTCTTTTTTTCACTGTTTTATTTATGGAACGTTGCTGGTTACCAACTGTACCCCACTTTTGATAGGATGAAGGATATAACTATCAGATGAATATGGACATTATATTTATAGGTGTGTGTATACTTTATTCACTGTCTAATGATGTACGGAGGTTTTTATGCACAATAACTAAGTGGGATAAAATGTGAAAACGTGCAATTGTATGTAACGAAGATTTATATTGTTCTGAAGTCATATTAACGATTTTGAATTTATGGGTATTGTGAAGTGTTTATGGAAGGAGTAAGATATTCAATAATTGTTGCCATTACTGGTAAAATTGATATTGTATACCTAATGCAATATGAGACTTAGAAAATGTTTTATGGTCAAAATGTATTCAAGAAGAAGAGATGTACGCTCTCAAACGTATTTGACATTTATTTTGTTATTATGTGAAATATCAGCATAATGTAGTGAACTCAATCGCAAAGAGGCGTGGTAGATTGTTCACATTCTTAATTGTGCATTGTTTTTGCGAGAGTATTTGAGTGAGCGCACATTTATTTGTTAAATTATATCTTTTAGTAGTACCCTATAACTATTATTGGGCGGTCATCAAGTCCTGAGGATGGCCCCTATAAAAGACTAAAGGGGGCCCAAAGCGTTCACAGAATAGGAGCTCTACGGGGCAGCACAGTGCTGGGATGAAGGAAGATATTGGATCCTCATTTGAAAAACTAGGAAGGCTCTACTTCCTCCTTAGACTACCACCTGGCCCTTCGACTTGTTTCCTTTGTTGTTTGGATTTTAATTTTGTCTATATGTTTTGTGTTCATGTTTTTTGAAGGAAGGTGTGATGGGGTTCGATTGCTCCACCCTATAGGGACACATGTAGGGATTTTGTGTATGTCAACAGTACTTTTCTATATATAAATTAAAATAAGGAGCAATTACAGTAACTCATTTTGTTGCTACCTTTTTGGAATTAGAATAATGTAATAAAATAAGTGACTATTTAAATCACAAATAAATTTAGCTAACATCAAAGCCCCTTGTGTTAAGTTTCATATTTTACTGGCTACCCCAACCCCTTGTGGTGATATTAGACATTGTACACCTTTGTGTTGTATACCTTCTTGGAAAGTTTCAGGGCCGTCCATTCAGTAGTATTTGAGAAACTAAGGTTCAAAATGTATAGATATCTAGAGACGCTGGAGTACAGCAGTACTGGCAGGGCGAAAGATAAGATCTGATTGTCTGCCTCACAATAACAAATATGTTTGACAGACATTTTAAGAGTCATGCACTCATTCAATGAATCCTGAAACAAAATTGCATACAGAGGGAAGTGAATGGATACTTTGACTCCATAGCCTTGTAGGGGTGTCCCAGAGGGCCACCGAGCCAAAAGAAAACAAAAATATTTTAACAGCATTGCAGTATCACAATGGCACCATGGAACTGTAATGAATTTGGAGTTTAGCCAAGGACAGAAGACCTGTCCTACTGCTGAGGGCTGTTGGCAGCATGCTGAGGACCAAGAAAAATGGGATGTAAGTGGATCACCACAGGGTTTATTGGGAGGATGGTGTCCTGTAGAGAGAGTAAAAAGACCCCAAACCTGGAACAGCTATGAGATTGGTGGTCCCCCCAAAATACGGGCATTCCTCCTCAACTCAGCCCATGACATTCTCTTCGCTGGTCATCTGGTGCAGACCGAGAACAGGGATAGGTTGGTCATCCATTTGTATTGGCCCCAAATGGCAGAAACAAGTGAAGGGTTCTGTTGCTGCTAATAAGCCAGTGGCAATGCCAGGGGAATGCCAAAGTATCCCCTAATTCCATTACCTGTGGTTGGGATACCTTTTGAGAGGGTGGGGATTGATATTGTTGGCTTCCTAGGTCCACCACCTGGTTCTGGCAATAGGTTTATCCTAGTGGTGGTATAACTTACCACAAAGCAACCCAAGGCAATATCCCTCAGGACAGTGACTGAGCTCACAGTGGCCAGTGGCTTATTTGGTGTTTTCACAAGAGTAGGGTTTCCTAAGGAGGTAAAACCTGATAAGGGAATTAATTTCATGTCTCCTAACCTGAAGGTTATGTGGGACGTATGTGAGATAACATACAAGTTTACTACCCCTTATCAGCCCCAGGTCAATGGTTTAGTTGAAAGATTCAACAGCACAACGCAAGGCATTATTATGAGTTTGCTTTGTATGACAAATTAGAAGAAGGTGGGATTTCCTAGTGCCATGCCTGTTTTTGCCTCCTGGGAGGTTCCACTAAAGGAGTGGGCTTCAGCTCCTTTGAGCATTTGTTTGGACACCTAATGAGAGGTATTTTTGAGCCTGGTGAGAGAGGGCTGGGAGAAGCCTCCCAGAGAACCAAAGCAGGACATTGTAGACTAGGTACTTGGCCTGAGGTCATGAATAGCATACGTTAGGCTTGTCAGCCTTGTTTTGGGGAGGGTGGTCCTCCACAAACATTTTGCCTACTTACCTCAATTTGTCTGCTCAAAATTGTTTTTGTTGTCCTTAGGACTCTGTGCACTTTATCACTGCTAACCAGTGCAAATGTGCATGTGCTCTCTCCCCTAGACATGGTTAAATTGGATTACACCTGAGTTGTATATTTCATTTACTAATAAGTCCCTTTAAGAGTGGTACGCCATATACCCAGAGCCTGTAAATTAAATGCTACTAGTAGGCCTGGAGCACTCATTTTGCTACCCTCTTAAGTAACCATTTAAAAACATCAAAGATGAATCTTGGTCAGTATGATTGGGTGGGTGTCAGCTTCAGATTTCCTGACAATCAATCTGGCAAACAATGTTAAAATACATTATACAACAAGCAGGGTGCACAAGAGGTGCTTAAGGGACAGTGGAAAGGGAGTGGAATGTGTATTGGTAGGTGAGAGAAAGCAAATTATGTAGTGAAATAACCACTATAGTCTTTCCAAACAGAGAGGGAGGGAGTGTCTGTGCATTTTTGTCTGTGTGTAAAACTTCTTGGTGAAATCTGACAGACACCTCACCTTACCCGACTAAAAAGACCTGCACCCAACTATTTATCACAAAATACTTTTATTAGGGGGTTCCCCCCCCCCCGAAGCCCTGTAAAACATCCCCCAGCTCTGGCATTGAAGCCTGAATGCAGCTTTAAATTGCCAATTTGACTTGGCAAAATAAACAACTTGCCAACTTAAACTCCCTTTTTGTGGCATATATGTCATCCATAATGTAGACCCAAGGTAACCCACAGATCAGGAAGCAGTTTGATTCAAAGGTTGGAAATGTACTTTTAAGTTTTACATGCCTCAATAGTGAAAAACTCCTAAATCGTTTTTTACTGCTGTGAAGCCTACCTGTTCTATTGGTTAACATTAGGTTGCCATATTACATTTAATAAATTAAAACTTTCAATTGGGAGCAGATACACAGAATGAATTTGGTATCAAAGGAATTGAAAATTAAAAGTCCTCCTTAATGATAAAATTGGATTTTTGTCACAACTCTGAAAATGATCCTTTTAGAAAGTTATTAAACACAAAAGGACAACCCAATATTCCCTTGTGAGCTTAGGTAACAGTAATCAGATAAGTTAAAGTGCTAACAAGGGACTTACTTAGAAAAAACGTTTTTAGTTATTGTACTATACTTTTATGATTTCACAAAGTGACAGCCCAATTTAATTGCATAATTATTAGAGAGGAGCAAAAATCAAGATGCAGCTGTATATGTTATCAAACTTTGTATTGCCAAGAAAAATATTAATCACAGGGTTCTGACTATCAATTGCAATGTACACTGAGAATGTTTGCATTAGTTAGATTAGAACCCCATACATCATTTGCCAATCTACATTGTACCCACTTCTAGACATAATGCAAGAGACTGTTTTAACAAAAGAACTAGGCTCTAGAACAATGTTAACAATCTTTAGAAACAAAGGGCCAGATTTACTAATACGTGGTGCAGCGCTGTGCTGCGCCAACATTTTCAGCGCTGTGCTGCATCACTTTAGAAGCACAGGATGCGCTGTAGTTACTAAAATATGGTCCGCCCCTGTGTTTCCCCCTGCTCCAGCGCTATATTTAGCCTCAAGAACCAACACAGGTATCCTTGCACCCTAGTGAAATGGTATCTGCCATGAGGGGATTGATTGTTTATGTGCAGGAAGGTGCCCCTTCCTGCACACAAAACAATCAATAATGGCTATTTCGCCCTTCTATGTGTGCTGCAGAATGCAGCACACATTGAAATACCAAACCATCATTTTTGAATGATTGTTTATGTGCAGGAAGGTGTCCCTTTCTACACATAAACAATTATTCATGGCCTTTTGCTCTTTCTATGTGTGCTGCAGAATGTAGCGCAAGCGGAAAAAGCAAAAACGAGGAGGAAAAAAAGTATTCCTCCTCGCTGTACCATGCTAACGCCACCCCTGGGTGGCATTAGTTTTTGGCGCTGCCACAGATTTTAGGCTAGTAAATGTGGGGCAGCATCAAAAGCAATGGGTGTTGTGGTGGAACGCCCACAGCAAAACCCATTGTACGCCAGTCTGATGAAGAAAACTGCATCTATTTACAAGATGGTGTTAAGCCACAAAAAGTGGCTTAGCGCCCCCTTGTAAAGGCGGCGCCTGGCACAGCACCACCGGAACTTCACAAAACTTGATGCTCCTCTGGTGCCAGGGCCTTGTAAATCTGGTCCAAAGATGGGTTATAGGTTGAAGTTTCGGTCTTCGGTGTGGTACATCAGTGAGACCATCTTCAGGACCATGTCTTTGGATGGCGATGAAGGACCCCCTTATGTATATTTGAAAAGAAGCAAGCGCCAAATATAAAAAAAACTTTTACCATAAAAGGTAAGATGTATACACCTGCAGCGTGAACAATCAAAAACATGTGAAATTAGAAAAACAGTCACTGTGTAGAAAATTAATGCAGCAAATTTGCATTCTATTAATTGGGACACCAAATAAAAGTGGCCAGACAGAGTACTGAAAGGTGTGCCATATTGGAAAGAGCGAAATAGAAGACAATGAGAGAAAAACCTAGACCAAACCAGGTCGACCACAAATATATTGCATAAGGTGTAGGATATGGCTTAGTGTAGATTCACTATCCAATTGAAGCTCAGAATAGATTTAAACTATAACAGCCTTCTCTGTGAAATAAATCAGACATAGCAACAAGGAGATCATCAACAATCAGACATAGCAACAAGGAGATCTCATAAAAAATGATGGTCTCAGTAAAAATGTACATTTCAATACCGCTACTAACTATATTAAGGCCCTCATTATGAACACAACGGTAAACAGCGCACCAACGGCGGTAACAACCGCCAACAGACGTGCAGTCTGAACCGCCAAATAATGAACCAACTGAAACAGGCATCCTGAAAACCACTCACCGCCAGCAGAGGAGTGCCGACAACGATGTCAGAGCCCACCCACAGGCTGACGGAAAGGCCCTACCTGCCCATTAAATAATGAAACACTAGACCGCCGTCAGTTCCGGGGCGGGAACCACCGCTACGCAAAGCCAGGCGAAAATGAACCAAATATAAGGAAACACTCACCGGAGGCTCACACAACACACCGAAGCAGACATGGAGAGAGAGTTGCAGATCATGCCAGCCCTGCTCCTTGTCATATACCTCCATGACTGAGACCGCCGACGAAGACGACGACGGTAAGTACTGCAACCTACTAAAAACAGGAAGAAAGGTCACAGTTACATACCCACCCACTCCACTCACCCTGCAACGCTCCCACAACCCTTCACAGCAGTACAAGTCATACACCCCACAGCAAGAGTTACTTACACGACACAAGGCAAATCCAACCTGCCCAAAGTACATACATGTGCCCAACTCACCCAAACAATGAAAACAAGAGACTACGGATCCATAGTGTGCCTTAAACAACACAGGCCACACATGAACCCTTATTCTGCTCAATGAGCAACCGAAGTGCCTATAAGGCCAATGGCCAGTCCAGAGTTAAGGAACTCCGATGGGCCACAATGGCCCCAACTTGACTCCCACAAGTGCATTGGTACTCCACCTCATAGGGGTAACAGGGAACAGGGGCAGAGGGGGGTGGGGACTTACGACTGGGGGGGCTTAGATTTACGTTTGGAAGGTGGAGGGGGCTTGGGTTTTGTGACAGAAGCTGTTGGAGCGGACTTGGCCTGGGCTGCAGCAGATGTTCCTGTGCCATCACAGGGGAGGTAGCACGGGAATGGGAAGGGCAGACAGGGGCGGGCTGTGACGTGGGAGGAGTGGACAGAGCAAGGAGGTGGGCACGTTTAGGGATGAGACGGCGTGGGCCAGTGGGTTCAAATAGGTCTACACGGGATAGGAAAAGTTTCTTAGGTGCAATTGGGGTGGACCTGGAGGAAGGCATCGGAGTGGAGGTAGAGGGAGTGGTCGTGACCGGTGTAGGTGTGCATGATTTGGGTGCAGGTACTGGACAGTATGCTGAGGTGTGGTGGATGTGTCATGGGTGGGTGTTTTGGTGCATTTGAGTGTCTTGGGAGCAGGGCGGGTGGACACAGTGGGACAAGACAGGCTGCCAGTGTAAATGAATGTTGTCTGGGTGTCTGCAAGTCTGGTGAGTGTGCTGCATATGTCAACTAAAGTCGTGTAGTGAGTGTGGGTGTGGTGTCCGGGGTGCATGAATGGATGTTTGCTTTTGTGGTGTCTGCAGGAATAGGGTCAGCAACATTGAATGAGGGTGCAGTGCCTGTGGGTGTGCATGCACAGGGGACAGACAGGGAGGCCGAAGAGGTGGACACACTTGGGGAAGTGCATGTTGGTGTGTGTGCATGTGTATGTTGACTGTGTGTATGTCTGTGGTGGGTGGTGTGGTGCTTGTGATTGAAGTGTGCTTCTTGTGTGTTGAGGTGTGTGCCTGCATGTCAGAATGTGTGCTTTGGACTGGTGAAGGGAGCGGGGTGCTGGAAGGGGTAGAGGAGGTTGGAGGGGGGGGCATAATGACCTGGGACACTGGCTGCCTTCAAAGAGGAGGCCAGAGCCTGAAAAGATCTCTGTAGGTCAGACACGGCACCATGAATGCCATCCAGATAGGCATTGGTCTGCTACACCTCTGATGCTAGCCCCTGGATGGCATTGACCATGGTTGTCTTCCCTAAGGAGATGATTCTCAGGAGGTCAAAAGCCTCCTCCGTGAGGGCAGCAGGGCTGACTGGGGCAGGGGATGAGGTGCCTGGGGCAAAGGAGACGCCCAACCTTCTGGGTGAGAAGGCACGGGCAACTCGGTGGGGAGCAACTGGGAGGGCGGTGATGGTATGGGGTGGCGGAAGGTGACACAGTAGGGGTGGGCCCACTAGGGTCCAGCACCGCCAGGGTGCTCCCATCGGAGGAGGTATCGGAGTCACTACCTCCAGTGGTAGTTGCCTCCCCCATGGTACTCCCGTCACCCTCTGACCCACTGGTCCCCTTGGCGTCAGTTGACTCTGCCTCCGAGGATCTGTGGGCTGCTTCATCCCCAATCGCCAGTGCCTCAGCTCCCTCGCCAGATGATGCTGATGTACACAGACAACACAAGAGAACAGGGATGGGGAGACAAAACAGGAGAGACACTTGTAAATAGCTGAATGAAGGTACAGAACTGGTTCACACATACACCCACCCTGAAAATATTCCACCATGCAGCACCTACCGATATACACATGGCTATGCCCCTGACTAGTGGCCAGAACCCTGCTCTACAGCCATTCCCCACAGCACTGAAGGACCTGACGTACTGCAGACTTGACCCTTACACCCCTACTCCCCACGGGGACCATTATGTAGATGGACATCAGTCAGAGTCCCTGCCAATAGACAGCATAAATACGAACGAACACACATACACACACATCCATAAAGGAACCAAATTATGGTGTTTGTACTCACCCACTTGTGACTGCTGTGCAGCCTTCAAGCGCCCACCCAGGGCTGGGTACGCAACTGTCATGATGCGTTGCATAAGGGGGGTCAGTGCCCGACATGCACCCCTTCCTCGTTGGGAGGACTTCCCCAGCTGTGCCTCACAGATCTTCCTCACCCTGCTCCGCAGGTCCTCCCACCTCTTCGTGCAGTGGGTGCTTTCCGGTTGTAGACCCTCAGTATCCGCACCTCCTTGGCGATGGCATGCCAAAGTCCCCTCTTCTGATGTGCGCTTACCTATAAGGGACACAGAAAAAGTAACACTGAGGTCAGACAATGTTTAATAATATACAGCTGGCTATATGTCCACTATGGGACGGACATTTCAAACAGCCTAACAGCACACGCAGCATGTCAGGAATCCTGGACTATACAGTGTCACACGTGCACACATGTTTGCAGCCATCTACCACCATTACACACATCCATGCCCCCCAATCCTCCTACTCACCTGTAACTCTGGCTGACGGTAGAGCTTGGCGTATAGGGGCAAGACCCTGTCCATGAGCTTCTCCAATTCCTCGTAGGTGAAGGCCAAGGCCCTTTCCCCTGCAACATGTGCCATTTCCATGACCAGAGGCAGGACACAGCAGTACACTCAGTGGAGTACCTGCATGCACCAGATCCAGAGTCAAGTGAGTTGGGGTGTCGAGTTCACGTACGCAACTCGGCGGTGTGCACCGTCACCGCCGGCAGCGATCATGATACGCTAAGAATGCCCATTGGCAACCAGGTTAACCAATGAATTTGCGCACGGCGGTAAACACCGCCTTACGCTATTATGTCAACCGCTAGTGGTATGAGGTCACTTCCACCAAGACACTTCTGGATTACAGGGGGCAGACATTTTGGCCTTAACTACGCAGTTGTAAAACCCTCATCAGCACAATGCAGGCCCTATTGTCCCCTAAACACCCATAGGCATGAAACAATACACATTAACTCACCTGAACAGTCCTGATATATCATTGTGGTCATGTTGCTATAATGTCACACATACTAAGCAATTGTGTCGTCGACAATCATGCCAGCAGTGCTGAATCAGAAACAATGTGTGCAGATGTATGTGTGTTCCTTACACGTGTTCTCCACTCCTCCTAGGTACAGACCCTTGTGGCAAGGGAGGGCCCCATTGGTGTACAGACCACTTGTTGATTTGCAGGCCATGGTGCAGCATCACATCATTGTCAATTACAGACTCACTCTTGCTACTATTCATGAACTTTGTGCCTTACTGGACCCAGCACTGAGACCAGCTAATCTGAATCAGCATGCCATCCCTACTGAAGTACAGGTGCTCTCTGCACTCCATTTCCTGGCCACCCGCTCATTTCAAGTGACAGTGGGCATCGGTACAGGTTTTTCACAGCCAATGTTTAGCATTATACTGTCCAGATTCCTGAATGCATTTGTACGACACCTCCAGCCCTATGTGAGGTTTCCCCAACGTGCTGACCTCCCTGCCATCAATTCAGACGTCTATGCCTTTGCCAACATACCCCATGTGATAGGTGCCACCAATGGCACCCACATAGCTATCATCCCCCCAAAAGTCAGTGAACAGGTGTACCGAAACAGGAAGAACTTTCATTCCATGAACATTCAATTGGTGTGTACTGCAGACCAGTACATCTCACATGTGAATGCCATGTTCCCTTGATCAGTCCATGATTCCTTTGTGCTAAGGAACAGTAGTGTGCCACACAAGATGGAACAACTGCAAGGGGACAGAGGATGGATCATAGGTGGGTGTTTCTCAAACGTATTGCCACATAGCAGGCAGCCAGTCTGACTGCCACTGAGGGTTATCATTGACAGTCCTATTTTGCCCCCTTTTTTAGGTGATTCTGGCTACCCCAACATGCATTGGCTCCTGACACCAGTGAGGAATCCTGGAACAGACGCAGAGAGGAATTACAATGAGGCCCATGGACGGACTAGGAGGGTGATAGAGCGCACAATAGGTCTCCTGAAGGCTAGATTTCATTGCCTACATATCTCTGGTGGTTCCCTGGCCTATGGGCCTGAAAAGGTGTGTAGAATAGTGGTGGCCTGCTGCATGCTGCACAACGTGGCTGTGAGGAATTCTATCCCCCTCTTGGAGGAGGAGGGTGCTGTATATCCAGACCTGCTTCCTCAGAGAGTGGATGAGAGTATTGGTGATGAGGAGGAGGGGGAATATGTACATTCCAGGACCCAACTGACACAACTCTACTTCCAGTAACTATGTGGGACTAATCAATGAGATTGCTGTCTGTGCAGCATACTGTCAGTGTGCCTTTTCATCTAGGGGGGTGCTGGGTCAATAGCCATTGCCACTGTGACCAGGTCTGCATAAGACAGGTAACATTATAGTATGATAGTTCTACACATCTGCAGGCACAACAACATGATATGCGTGTGGTGCATTCTCTGCTACTCAGATAATAATAAATGATTTATAATACAGTTGCATCCATATTTCACTTTGTTTAAACATAATGACGGGGGCATTGTAATAGGTGAACAGGTGTTTTATTTGGTGCAGAGATTACATCGTGCAGATTACAGTGATGGGAGTGGGCTACTGGTGGTTGTACAATATGGCAACATGGTCGCAGCATTTGTTGGCAGTAGTGGTATGTCCATCTCTGTTTACAAGTGTTGTTGTTTTCACACGGTTTAGTTGTTGATTCAGTGGGACACTTGGAGGACAGTTCTTGCCAGAGTCAATTCTTTGATGGGGCCTTGGTCTTGGCAGGTGTTCCAGTGCCATATCTGGGCCTGAGGGGCCGTTTGGGTGACTGGTGTTGGCATGTACGGGTTGAGATGCATGTCTCCTGTGTGTCCTGAGAGGGTTGAACATGTCCAGTTGCTGCTGATGCTGTTGTTGCCCGGTCTGTAGATTGGCCAGTAGTATGGACTTCCTGGTCTGTGTGGGCCATTAGGCTGTGTTGGGACAAGGTGAAGCAGCGCACCTGTTATGGTGGCCATTGTGGCATTGTGCAGTTTCCACTGCTCCATGACCTCTTGGTTGTGTGCTAGCTGCATCCTTTGACTCTGCTCCAGGGTAGATCCTATCAGGGCCAATCTTTCCTGTGTATGGTGATATGCTCCCAGGACCTAAGGAATCACGTCCTGGGCTGCAGCATCAAACCTGTGGCCTCCCCCCCGGGCCACTGATGCCCTGCCACTGGGCCTAGTGCCCTGTGCCTGTGTCACTGCACAGGTATGGCAGTACCACTTGTGCTGGGGCCATCGTCTTCCTGCCTGTTGGTAGGGGGTGACTGTGCCCTCTGTCCATGTGTTCCACCAGTCTGTAGCTTGGATGCACAGGTGTGGGGACGGTTGCCCTGGGCTGATGTTGTTGGCTGGGTGGTATGGGTGTCAGTGGTGTCCTGGGTCGGGCTGCTGGATAATGACAGTCCAGGACTGTGTGAGGGGCCAGGATGATCGTCAATGTCCAGGGTTCCATCTCCAGTGTCCTGGGAGGTGCCTCTGTCTCCCTGTGGGGCACTGCCACTCCTTGCCCTGTCCATCAGGGTGGCATGGGTGGTGGTGCCTGTTGGGGGGAATGGACATGTCTGTTACAATTGCATGATTGTATGGGGTGAACAGGACTGGGCAGTTCTGTGCAGGTTTTCACACTTTGGGGCCATGCAGGGTGCTTTTGTGAGGTTTGCATTGCATTTTGCTTTGGATGTGGGCTTGCCTTGTGGGCGGTGTAGTTTCTTTGTGATTCCTTGCAGGGGTAGGTGGCTGTGCACAGGGCGAGGGATGTGGGCCTGTTAGTGGGTTTGTGGGCATGCAGGGGAACTGGATGTAGTGATTTTGGCCTGGGGGGGTAGTGGTCCTGGAGGGTGTTGGAGGGGTGGGGTGGTGCATGCATTACAGGTGTGATGGATAAATGTAGATGACTTACCCAAGTCCATTCCTCCAGTGAGTCCAGTGAGTCCCTCAGGGTGCAGGATGGTCAGTACCTTTTCCTCCCAGTCAGTGTAGTCGGGTGGTGTTGGTGGAGGTCCTCCCCCAGTCTTCTGGACTGCAATGTGTTGCCTGGATGCCATAGACCTGCCCTTCCCACTCAGGTCGCTCCATCTCTTGTGGATGTCGTCCCTGGTGTGGATGGTGTCCCACTGCATTGACCTTGTTGACTATTGTCTGCCATAGCTCCATCTTCCTGGCGATGGGTGTGTGCTGGACCTGTGCCCCGGATAATTGTGGCTCAACCTTCAGTATCTCGTCCACCATGGTCCTTAGCTCCCTTTCTGTGAAGCATGGGTGTTTCGGGGGTGCCATTGTGTGTGTTGTGAATGATGTCTTGTGTGGATCTAGGTAAGGGTGCTCTTGTGTGGTTGGGTGTGTGAGACGTGTGATGTGGCGTTCAGTGTCCGCCTGTAGTGTTGTCCGTCTGACTTCTCCTATTGGTGATGCAAAGGATTGTGGGGTGTGTCTGTGAGTGTTTTATAGTGTGTGGGTTTCAAACTTGCCAATGTATTCATTTCTTACTGTTGGGTCCACTTGCCGCCCGTGGCGGTCTATACCACCAATGGTCGTTCAGCTTACACTGACTGCCGCAGTGATTTGTGCTTCATTATTTGGTGGGTGGGGTTTTTGTGTGCTTGGCGGTGGCGGGGTGGGAGGTCCAGCATTTCCGCCGACATGGTCCTGGCAGTGACTGGTGGCAGGGAGATTTTAGTCGTTTTCTGATTTTTGCATCATTATATGGCGGGTTTCTGATCACCGCCATGGTGGTCTTCTGTACGCCGTTGCCACGGTGGTCAACGGTGTTTACCGCCGTGTTCATAATGAGGGCCTAAGTCTGTATTCTAAGCGAATACTGTATCTGATGCAAGAAATTAATATATGCTTGAGTTCTAGGAAGAAGTAAAATCATTTTTGTCCATTTCCAATTTCTTAACTAAGGAGTCATCAAGAACTGTAAAATATGGCTCATGTTCATTATGAAGATAAGACTCATGAATCACCCACTCATTATAGGATAAACACACTTGGAAGGTAATGAACCTCTTAAATTTAAAAATAAATATATCCAGAGGTTTACAAATCACATGGTAATGATGAATGGACATAGCCAGCAAATAGGGGCCACTTGCAAGTGTAGATTAGTAATACCTGGGTCTCTGAGGCCAGTATCAGATGGATGGTCTAAGCCAATAAACCTTTAAAACAGTCATGTTGCAGAGGTATCTGTCACATGCAAAATGAGCCTCTGCTCAAAATCTTCAACTAAAGCATCAGGTTCAAACAAGTCCAGCAGCCTGTCACTATATGCCCCTACCTTTGGGCTATGAACAAAAGAAACAGAGGCTACATAGTTTCAACTAGTGGCGTCAACAAAGCTAACATAGATATTGAAACTTAAGGCCTTCAACACATATGACAGTAACTTACTTGGAGAAACGCAATGTTTTTTTAGAGGCAAATCTGATAAAGTAAAATATAATAAAAATGTACTAAATGAGTGCTACTGAGAGGTTAGTCCACGAAATGAACAGATAAGCAATATGAGCCACCACTTACATGCCCAGAGCTGGAAACAAAGTTGACATCTTCCTTCCTACTATGCTAAACAAACGTTCTACATTGCTAAAGATCGGGGGAAAAGTCTGCATTTCGGGACTGGAATGCTGATTCCTATCCACCATATTTGGTGTGTCAAATCTGAATATGCACTCAATGGAGACAAACTAAACAGAAATGAGGAGTTGATATCTTGCTTTCGACAGTGCTAGACAAAAGTTCTATGCTGCAAAGGACCATGGGAAAACCATTGAGACTAGATTCCAGTTCCCCACAAATTGGAGCCTGTACTCAATGGAGACAAACTAGACAATTCAATATGGCACCCATTTAGAACGCCGCAACTCTGACTCCGGGATTATTCCTAGGATTCCCGTACCTTGAACCCAGATCATCTACATTTTAAATGAATTTAATCTGATGAGTAACCAAATGCCTTGAAAAAGCCCTAGGTGAACACATCACATGGGGCAAAACACGTGTCGGCTGTCCCTTCTTGTTATCTTCAGAACAATTTCAATGCTTGGAATCATTAAACAAGGATAATTGCCTTCTTGCAACTTGTAATTCCATTACAACTTTAAAAATGATCTAAGTGGGTTCTCAACTTCTGTGTTTTCTGTAGACAGAAAACGGGACTGCTAATATTAGAACTCACCAAGGAAGGAGTATGATGAAAAAAGAACTTATAAAACAAATTGCCAGCACATGTCTCAATGGTAGCCAGGTTCAACCATCATAAATGTACAACTAGTGTTCCGACTAAAGTATTCATGTGGGAGTGTGTGGAGATAAATAATACGCTTAGAAACAAGACTTCATGTGAAACAAAGCATAAAACATGCTAGAGAATGTTAGTTGACAGGAAATATTAGTATATAGGGGCCCAATTCTAGAGTAGCAAGAAAAAGTCAGGCACGTGACGTATATGTCCAGAAATAACAAAACGTAAAACACAATAGTACTGAAAGTACACCTTGAAAAGCATAACATTGTGAATACATATTGCAAGGAGATGAATAACAGAGAATCATGAATGTTTGATAGACAGATAGCACATGAGCAGTTGTGATGATTATTTAAGAACCCAGATTATCAACCATGTCTGACAGTGTAACAGAAAAAGTATTGCACAGCATTACATGGGTATGATCCAGAGAAGTACATGGAGAACTCTTAAGGTATGCATCTCAAATTACAGACAACACAAAGGCTGTTGTAATAATTAAGAGTCAAACGTATCACTCACATCTTATATGTCTATATGACAAAAAACAAGAAAAACGTCAATACATTTTGTATAGGTGAACAAGTTCAGTGTAGCTAACATTTGCCATTCTACAGATAGAATCAGGTCCTTTTTTAACACTGTCAAGTTTCTAAGTCCAACAGTTTTCCTTGATTGTAACTATACAATCAACATTTAGGGATCCTATTTTGGCTTAACAACATCTATAACCCACCATGTAAGGTCTTTCTCTGGGTGTTTAAACTGTACAAAGTGTTCAACCATTGGAGCATGTTCTGCTTCACATCTTATTCTTGATTTATGTTGTAAAATTCATTTTTTTGTCTGTTGAGTTGTCTTACCATTGTAGGGAAGGCCACATGGACATTTAGTACAGTAAAGTATGTTGCTCGGGTTGCAATTGGAAAAGTGTGTCACCTCAAATCGATGACCATTTAAGTTGAAGTTCTTTCCTGTCACAGTTGTGCTACATGCTACACAATTGTTGCATTTATAGTGACCTACAACAGATGTAAGTTAAAATATCTGTTGGATAGAAGATGGTATAGGTTCACTGTGTGCTTTGACTAATCTTTCTCTTAGGTTTGGACCTCTCTTAAAGGCAAATAATTTTTTTTTCAGAACATCAGATCTTCTTTAAAAAGGTTCTAATGTTTACAAATAATTTGCTTTATTTTATTTTATTTAAGAGAGTAACAAAAGTAGAGACACACACTAGTCTTGATTGCTTGGGTCATTCTCTGACCATTCTCTGACCTCTAACAAGGCCTCTCTGTTGGTGTACCATACCCATTTGAGGGACCTTCGTAGGAGTCTTGAAAGATATCCTTAAGACAGCAGTTTCTCTTTGAGTTTATGTGCCTCTACCTACCTGTAGAGCCTAGTTCTTTCGGTAAGACAGTCTCTTGCTTTATGTCTAGAATTGGGTAGAACTTCCATCGGCATATGAGGAATGAGGTATGAGTTTCTAATATACTAAGACAAACATTGTCAATGTACATTGTGATTGATGCTTGGAACCCCAGTGATTATTATGTGTTCTTTTTTTGGAAATGCACATTTTGATGACATATTTACCAGCATCTTGACTTTTGTTCTTCTCTCTACAATTCTCTTGGGTTGTCACTTTGGGATATGATAGCAGTATAGTACATCTACTGAAAAACGTTTGCTTAGCAAATCCCTTGTTGGCACTTTCACTTACCTGATTACTGTTACCCAAGCCCACAAGGGAATATTGGGTTGCCCTTTTTTCTTGTTTAATAGGTTAGGTGCAGACTTATGTCTGCTAGGACTACTTATATGAGTAGTAATTTTGTTTGTTCAGGCCTTTCTCACAACTTTCAGCTGCCCATAAATGTCTGAAATTGTTAACTCTTTCTTATATAGGTGACTGTATTCTTAAGCTAGCATGCAGGCTTTCCATTCTAGGTGGGAAGGGCATGTCTTCTCATCAACCTTATGATAATGACCTTGTCCAACTAGAATGACTTAAGAAACAATTGATCAGGACAGAACTCCATACCAAATTTCTCACTGATTGCTTGAGCACAAGCATCATTCCAGTTGTCCTCTAAAAAAGAAACATACCTATCATTTTTACTAATGATGAAAAGTTCAAAGTAGGTTTCAGTTTTACGACCACCAAATGTTCAAGGACCTGGATAGTCCTGAGTATTGAAATAGCTTTATGACACATGAAGTTTCTTGTTAAAGAATTCGAAGATCTAGAGAAAAAGATTAGCAATGACAGAACAGTTTCCACCTCTAAAGCACTTTTAGATAAAATAGCATACTCAAGAAAAACAGACAAGCTTAAAAAAATAGTAAGAGATTCAGTAAAGAACACTCATATCCATTTTTGAGGAAAGATTTTTATCAAGCTCCTTGTCCAAATGTACAATCTTTCAAGAGGATAAACGTCTCAGAGACTAGCTCTGACACAGTGATCCAGCGCCAGGTAGTTCTCACTCTAATGAATATAGTAATCAACCATCAGCCTCAAACATTTTTTGGGACAGACTGACAGGGGTCCAGGACCTCGAAGAAGACAGAGAGGAGGGAGGAGAGGATGGTGCTGCAACCAATAGACTCCCGGTCAGAGCCAAACTAGGAACAAGTATTACAAATGGAAGACAAGAACCAGACCCTACCTGTCTTCAATTTGTCATCTTATACTCTTACAGAACTGATAACTCAATATTGTCCTCTGGACTTCCCCAAGGTCTGTTTCCCACTTCTCCCTTAGGCCCTGTAGTGGCATGGAAGCATCCTATATTATTTCACTACATAGGGAGGTTACCGATCTGAAGCAGCCATTCGAGGTGCATAAAGTCTGACAACTATTGTGGAGTTTCGGTTTGGCTGGGCCCATCCGCCGGTGCGAATGAATCTCTGCCACCCAGGCCCCATGGTGTAAGAAGTTGCCTTTGGGATCTTATAAGCCGAGGAAATGTCCTCCAAAGTCAGGAACTCCATATTCAAAAATAGATCCCCCACCTGGGTGACCCCATATTGGGACCAGTCTGGTAGTCCGTTTCAGAGTCAACATATGATGCGAAATGCTTACACACTGCATTAGCGTTTTACCCAGCTAATCATATGATATCTAAGGAAATAACGATTTTTGGGAATGCTGTTCTCACAGAAATTGACAATCTTTTAAGAGCCCTCACTATAGTAAACATAGTTTATCAAAAGATCATTGTACAGCCATACAACACCTTCAATCCTTACATGATGTAGGGCCATATGTACAAAGGCATTTTACATTTCTTAACGGTGGGAATTGCTATTTTTGGCTATTAGGAAATGCAAAATGCTATTGCCGTCTGTACGAAAAGCATTTTTGGGAGTGCAAAATTCTATTTCTACCTTGTAGAAATCTCATTTTGGAAATCACTAAATATGAAATTGCAAATAGGGATTTCCAAATACCAAATAGCTAACCACATGTACAAAGGATTTCCTAATTGTGACTAGTTGCAAAATGGCCATTTAGGAAATGCAAACACTATTGATTCGGATCAGGTGGTAACCAGGAGCAAACTATAAAAAGGCACCCAAAATGCATCTAGCTCTTTTACAATGGCAGCTTTGTAAATTCTGGCGAGGAGGATGAGGTTTTGGCTGTGAGGTGGAGGAGAGAGTATTTAGGTTGAGGGCCACCCTATTTGAATAGACAGAGGGGGAGATTATTGAGCGGTGCAGACTTAGTAGTCAGATAATAGTGTGTAATAGGAGGCCAAGTTTGAGATCTTCATCCACTGGTGGGTGTTCTCTGTACCCAGCTTCAGAAGCTAGTAGTTCTGGGACATCCAACGTCCATGGTGGACATGACCTGCCAGAGGAACCCAGAAAGGAAAGAACAGGGGCGTTTACTGTCGACGCCATATGTGATGCACGAGTATTGAAATAAAAAGATGCGAAGATTCAGCCGGGGGTCCAGGACCATAACTCCCAGCAGTGCAGTGTAGCAGGAGGGCTGCCAGAAACTTCATCTGTGCCTGGAGGTGCATAAAATTGACAAGACAGCCGTGCTGCGCGGGGCACGAAGATTCACAACTCACAGCATTGACTATTCGCCCCGCTACGCGGACACGGGACGCATGCCCGGGCCAAGACTGGGTCCGTCTTCGCCCTTCATCGCCCAGAAGAGGCTGGGCTGGACCCATTCTCTTGGCCTCTTCCCATTAGGACAGGAAGGTATTTCCATTTAAGTTGTACTCTCACTATTTGACTGATTGTATATACTTTATATATTATACATCATATATTGTCATGGTCAAAAGGAAGAATCAGTCTCTGTCACTTGCAACAGCAAGTCTGCCATAACCATTTCCATAAGCTCAGTAATTTCTAATTTGGCAGTATTAGTTCTGGCTTGTCACTACCCAAACATGCAACCTTCTTCGTATTTAACACCAGCAAGGGCGGTCGGGGTGGTTGCTAAGGAAATTGATCTAGCTGAGTGTAGTTTGTGCCTTGATTTGTGTGAGCGGCATGCTAGTTTTGTAACCTCTAAGGCACCACTTGGAGTCAATGAGGGAACAAATGAGGAACACTGACATAGAGAATGTGGAACTGAATGTTCAGTTAGTTGATCAGGAGCAGGGTTCTAATCTGACTGGGAGAACTACCTCCTTCGTGGATATAACAGTTCAAACCCCTGAGAAAAGAAAACAACAAACCAGGAATTTAAATACGAAGAAGGTTGCATGTTTGGGCAGTGACAAGCCAGAACTAATACTGTCAAATGAGAAATTTCTCTTTCAGCCTTGGTAGATCGGATCGAGATAGATTCTAGAGATATTCTGGGGATCAGGATAAAGGTGAAGGACAGGCAGAAAATGTTTACATTAGGCCTAAAACGCTTAGCATGGAATCTTCAGTGGTTGCAGACCTTGACTGATTTTGGACAGAATCCAAAAGTCATTCATTGTGGGAGGAGATTTTAATTGCAAATTGTTAGAAATAGGGTTTCTGGTTGGCAGTCAGTTTGCACTCTGTCCAAACAGGGAACCTCACTCTAGTCAGGGCAATGGAGAAACACACTTAGATAATGTCTGCATACCTCCTTGGTAGCTTGGAACGCAGTCAGGCTTATCTCAGAAGCAATGTGTAAAGTATTTATACCAACACACTCAGGCCCATATTTATACTTTTTTAGCGCTGCATTAGCGGCATTTTTTTATGCAAAAGCGGCGCAAACTTGCAAAATACAAAAGTATTTTGTAAGTTTGCGCCATTTTTGCGTCAAGAAGTGGCGCAAATGCGGTGCAAAAAAAGTATAAATATGGGCCTCAGTACTACAGTGAAAACACTGCAAAATGGACACCACACCAGTTTAGAAAAATAGATTATATTTATCTAAATCAAACATGACCAAAACAACAAAAATCCAACATACACAAATCAAGATGTGAATTTTCAAAAGATTAAGATCTTACTCAAAAGAAAACAATGGAAAGTTGATTTTACACAAAGTACCTTGTTTGCGTCAAAAATAAAGCAGGACAGGTGAGTGTGTGTCGCAAAAGTCATCGATGCGTCGATTCCTTACCCACAAGTGAGGTCTTGAGTCATTTCTTCTCCGGTCAGGCAAGTGATGCATTGTTTTTCTCCTTCACAAGAGAGCGAAGCATCGATTTCCGGACAGGACACCTCGGATCCACGCGGATTCACGATGACTTTGACGCTCATGGACGATGCATGAGAAATCCGGTTGCACGGTGTTAGAAAACCGTGCTGCGTGGGGTTTGCATTATTATCAGCAGCTGGAAGTGGGTGTTGCATCATTTCTCCAGCCGCGATGCATAGATCTCCCAGCCACAATGCAGGTGGAGTGTCAATTTTAGCCGCTAAGCGGGTGGCGCGACGTTTATGAGCCGCATTGCAGATGGTATATCAAAAATGTCCCTGCACTGCATTCTGTGCGTGGATTTCAGCTGTTGTTCTGCCAACTTCACCTCTCAAGGGACCAGGGACTGGATAGGGCAGGAGTCTCTGCAGAGAGTCCAGGTGCTGGCAGAAGAATTCCTCTATGGCCCTGAGACTTCAAAACAGGAGGCAAGCCCTTGGATATTCTTCTTCAAGCAGGAATGCACAACAAAGTCCAGTCGTTGTCCCCTTTCACAGGCAGAAGCAGCAACTGCAGGGTGGCCCAACAAAGCACAGTCACAGGCAGGGGCAGCACTTCTCCTCAGCTCTTCAGCTTTTCTCCCTGGCAGAGGTTCCTCTTGGTCCCAGAAGTGATCATGAAGAAGTCCAAAGTCTGGGGTTTTGGGTCCACCACCCCTTTCTGCCTCTGAAGTTGCTGAACTTCAAAGAAAAGTCTCTGTTGTTTACAGGATCCTGCCTGGCACAGGTCAGGCCCTAGACAAACACCAGGGGGTTGGAGATTGCATTGTGTGAGGGCAGGCAAAGCCATACAGGTGTAAGTGACCACTCCTCCCTCCACTCTAGCCCATATGGGTCATCAGGATATGCAGGCTACACCCAGCTCCCTTTGTGTCACTGTCTAGAGGAGATTCACAAACAGCCCAACTGACCCAGACAGGGAATCCACAAATAGGCAGAGTCACAGAATGGTTTAACCAAGAAAATGCCTACTTTCTAAAAGTGGCATTTTCAAACTAACAATCTAAAAAACAACTTCACTAAAAGATGTATTTTTAAATTGTAAGTTCAGAGACCTCAAACTCCACATTTCTCTCTGCTCTAAAGGGGAAACTCCACTTTAAGGATGGTCCCAGAAGTGATCTTGAAGAAATCTAAAGTCTGGGGTTTTGGATCTACTACTTATACCCCTTTCTGCCTCTGAAGTTGCCAAACTTCAAAGAAAAGTCTCTGTTGTTTACAGGATCCTGCCTGGCCCAGGCCAGGCCCCAGACACACACCAGGGGGTTGGAGACTGCATTGCATTAGGGCAGGCACAGCCCATGCAGGTGTAAGTGACCACTCCTTCCTCCACTCTAGCCCACAGAGCCCATCAGAATATGCGAGCTACATCCCAGCTCCCTTTGTGACGCTGTCTAAAGGAGATCCACAAACAGCCCAACTGTCATTCTGACCTAGACAGGGAATCCACAAACAGGCAGAATCACAGAATGGTTTAACCAAGAAAATGCCTACTTTCTAAAAGTTGTATTTTCAAACTAACAATGTAAAAACAAACATCACTAAAAGATGTATTTTTAAATTGTGTTTTCAGAGAACTCAAACTCCACATTTCTATCTGCTGTAAAGGGGAAACTCCACTGTAAGGATATTTAAAGGCAGCCCCCATGTTAACCTATGAGAGGGATAGGCCTTGCAACGGTGAAAACAAATTTGGCAGTATTTCACTGTTAGGACATGTAAAAGACATCAATACATGCCCCACCTTTAATATACAGTATACTGAATCCTTGCCATGGGGCTACCTAGGGCATACCTTAGTGGTGCCTTGCATGTATAACAAGGGAAGGTTTGGGCCTGGCAAGTGGGTAGAAATTGGTTGAATTGGCAGTTTAAAAACTGCAGACACTGCGGTGGCAGGACTGAGCCATGTTTACAGGGCTAATCATGTGGGTGAAACAATCAGTGATGCAGGCCCAATAGTAGCATTTGATTTATAAACCCTAGGCACCTCTAGTGCACTTTACTAGGGACTTACTAGTAAATCAAATATGCCAATTATGGAAAAACACATTACAGATGTAATTTCACATAAGGAACCCTTGCACTTTAGGACTGGTCAGCAGTTGTAAGCTGCCCAGACTAACAAAAACAGCAAAAACAGATTCCAGCGCACAGCAACAACCTGGAAAGTAGAGACAAAAAGTTAAGGGAGACTGAACCAAGGATATCAGGTCTGACACGACTCCCCCAGCTGAAAGTAGGGAGAACTACCCATCCTCATGGGTGTTCTCTTCACTAAGGCGGAAGAATCTGGACAGGTCATCAGCATTGGCGTGTTCTGTTCCAGGGCGGTGTTCCACATAGAGTCCATCCTCTAAAGGGAAATGGACCATCTCAACATTTTTGGATTCTCACCCCTCATCTGCATTAATCATCTGATGGGCTTGTGGTCGGTCTGAACCCGGAAGTGAGTCCCAAACAAGTAGGGTCTTAACTTATTCAGCACCCAGACCACAGAGAAAGCTTCACGCTGAATTGCACTCCACCTACGTTCCTGGGGAAGTAACCTCCTACTGATAAAGGCTACAGGTTGATCTAGGCCCTCTGCATTTAGCTGTGACAACACTGCTCCTACACCATGCTCTGAAGCATCAGTCTGCAGAACAAATTCTTTGGAGAAGTCAGGTGCCTTCAGCATGTGTGCCATGCACCTGGCTGCCTTCAGGGCATCCAAAGCTGACTAGCAAGACTCAGTCCAGATCACTTTCTTTGGTTGTTTCTTGGAGGTTAACTCAGTCAAGTGGGCAACAATAGTGCCATACCCCCTGACATACCTTCTATAGTATCCTATGAGCCCTATAAAGGCTCTCACCTCAGCCTGGGTCTTGAGAGGCTCCCAAGCCAGAATAGTGTCAATATTGGATTGTAGGAGGGCCACCTGGCCCCTCCCTACCTGCTGTCCCAAGTACACCACAGAACCCTTCCCTATTTGGCACTTACTTGCCTTAATAGTGAAACCTGCCTTCTGCAGGGTCTCTAGCACTTTGTAGAGGTGCTGCAAGAGTCCCTCCCAAGTGGAGCTGAACACAACAATGTCTTTCAGATAGGCTGCATTGAAATCATCCAATCCAGCCAACACCTGGTTAACCAACCTCTGAAAGGTGGCGGGGGCATTCTCCATCCATCCCAAAGGGCATCCCCCTAAACTGGTAGTGCCCATCTGGGGTGGACAATGCAGACCTCTCCTCAGCCCCCTCAGTCGGAGCAATCTGCCAATATCCAGGGGTCAGATCAAATGTGCTTAGATATTGGGCAGCTCCTAACCGGTCAATGAGCTCATCAGCTCGGTGGATAGGGCACGAATCAGTCTTAGTATTCTTATTGACTCCCCGGTAATCCACACAGAACCTGCGTTCTGGAGTGATACCAGTAGCAGCACCTTTTGGGACCAAGTCTACAGGGCTGGCCCAGCGGCTACTGGAAAACTCAATAACCCCTAATTCGAACATCTTGGACACCTTATCCTTAATGTTAGCCCTAACCTTGTCAGTCACTCTGTAAACTTTATGTTTCACAGGAAGACTGTCCCCAGTGTCCACATCATGTATACACAGATGAGTGACCCCCTGGGGTCAAGGGAAATAGAGAGGCAAACTGTTCCAACACATGACGTCAGTCCCTTTATTGCTCTGAGGTCAGTGAGGGGGAAAGGTTCACTCCCTCCACAAACTCATCTTCCTCCTTAGCAGACAGGAAGAGGCTCACTCTCTTCCTCCCCCCATCATCTGTTGCTAGGAGCATTGTCATTGTCACCTCTGTCCTCTCATAATGAGGCTTGAGGCAGTTCATGTGTAGGACCCTCAAAGGGTTCCAGGGAGTCCGCAAGTTCACCAGCTAGGTGACATCACTCTTGCGCTCCACAACCTCAAATGGCCCAGTCCACTTGACCTTGAAAGCCTTAGGCTCCACTAGGGTGATCACTCACCATTTCTGGCCAGGCTGAAACTCAACCAGAGTGGCATGCTGGTCATGCCAGCGCTTCATATCTTCCTGGATTACTTCCAGGCTCTTTTGGGCAAGCTTCCTAAAGCAGGCTGTCTGGTTCCTAAAAGCCAGCATGTAACTGAATACATCCTGGGGAGGCTTACAGCAGGCTTTCTCCAAGCCTTCACTAACCAAACTCAAAGGTCCCCTGACAGGGTGGCCATACAGTAACTCAAAAGGGCTAAATCCAAGACCCTTTTCTGGCACCTCCCTGTAGGCGAAAAGAAGGCATGGCAAGAGGATGTCCCAGTTACACCTAAAGAGCTATGACAGGCCCATGATCATGCCCTTTGAGGTGCAGTTGAATTTCTCAACCAGACCGTTTCCTTGGGCATGGTACGGAGTGGTGAACTTATATGTCACCCCACACTCCTTCCACAGAGACTTTAGATATGTTGATATGGTGTTGGTACCCCTATCAGATACCACCTCCTTGGGGAACCCCATGGGGGTAAAAACCCCCATCAATGCACGTCCCACCACAGGGGAGGTGATGGGCATCAAAGTAATGGATTCTGGGTACCGGGTAGCATTGTCCACCAAGACCAGGATGAACCTGTTGCCCATGGCTGTCTTGGGATCAGAGGCCCCACAGTGTCAATACCAACAGTTTCAAAGGGGGTGCTGACCACAGGAAAAGGTTGGAAGGGAGCCTTGCATTTCCCCCCACTCTTGCCATTTGCCTGACAGGTTTGGCAAGACCCGCAGTATGCATCTGAGCGCCTGTGCATTTGGGGCCAGTAGAAGTGGGTGACAAGCCAAACAAAGGTCTTGTCCTTCCCCAAATGACCAGCTAAAGGTGCATCATGATCCAGACCCAGTAGGAACGCTCTGAAGCACTGGGGTACCACCAGCACATGGGCTGAAACAGGCTCAGCAACCTTAGGCTCATCATATAGGAGGCCATCATCCCAGTAGATCAAATGTGATCCAGACTCCTTGCCAGAAGCCTGGTTTGCAACCTGCTGCTGCAAACCCTCCAGAACAGGGCTCGTCTTCTGTGCCTCACAGAATGCTTCCTGGTGGGTCTCCCTTCCTGCTGCCATTGCGATAGCTCAGGGACCTGCCCCAGTTCAGCCACCTGTTCCCCTGCAGGCTCCAGGGCTTCCCCCTCAGGTTCAGCCTCCTCCTGGACTGTGGGAATTTCTGGAGTGGGTTTCCCGCACCCTTTACCTTTCCTCCTTCCTGCAGACACCTGGGCCCCTCTTTCAATCAACAAAAAGATTACCAAAAAAATGGAACCAGGGAAAACAAGTCCAAAAAGAGAAAAAGCAAAAACGAGTAGGATGTGGTCACGTAATGGTCTGCACCGAAAACAGTAGTGTACACTTAATCATTGTATGTCAAGTACAAATACAAGTCGAGTCCCACTGCTGCCACCAATGTTAGAAATGAAGTCTCTGGTTGGCAGTCAGTTTGCACTCTGTCCAAGCAGGGACCCTCACTCTAGTCAGAGCAATGGAAAAACACACTTACATAACCCCTGCTTATCCCCTTGGTAGCTTAGCACAAGCAGTCAAGCTTATCTCAGAATCAATGTGTAAAGTATTTGTACCAACACACATGGTAATACAGTGAAAACACTGCAAAATGGACACCACACCAGTTTAGAAAAATAGATAATATTTATATAAATCAAAATAGACCAAAACGACAAAAATACAACACATAGAAATCAAGATATGAATTTTCAAAAGAATAAAAGTCTTACTCCATAGAAAACAATGGAAGCATTGATTTTACACAAAGTACCTGGATTGCATCAAGAATAAAGCCTCACAGGCGAGTGTGCACCTGAAAAGTCAGCGATGCACCAATTTCTTACTTTTAAGTGAGGCTGTGTGTTGTTTCTTCTCTTGTCGGGTAGGCAATGCGTCGTTTTTCTCCCTTGCAAGAGAACGATGCATCGATTTCCAGACAGGGCACATTGGATCCGCGACGATTCACGGTGACTTTGACGCCCAGGGACAATGGATGAAAAATCCGGTTGCACAGTGTTAGAAAACCGCACTGCGTGGGGTTTGCATCATTATCAGCAGCCACAAGTGGGTGTTGCGTTGTTTCTCCAGCTGCGATGCATTGATCTCCCAGCAGCGATGCAAGTGGAGCATCGAATTTAGCCACAAAGCGATTGGCGCATCACTTATCAGCTGCTTTATACATGGTGCATCAAAAATTTCCCCACACTGCATTCTGTGAGTGGATTTCAGCTCTTGTTCTGCCAACTGCACTTTTCAAGGCCCATGGACTGGATAGGGCACCACTTGGCAGGAGTCTCAGCAGAGAGTCGAGGTGCTGGCAGAAAAAATCCTTGATGACCCTGAGACTTCAAAACAGGAGGCAAGCTCATTTCAAGCCCTTTGACATTCTTCTTCAAGCAGGAATGCACAACAAAGTACAGTCTTTGTCCCTTTTCACAGGTAGAAGCAGCAACTTCAGGATGGCCCAACAAAGCAAAAACACAGACAGGGGCAACACTTCTCCTCAGCTCTTCAGCTCTTCTCCCTGGCAGAGGTTCCTCTTGGTCCCAGAAGTGATCATGAAGAAGTCCAAAGTCTGTGGTTTTGGGTCCACCACCCCTTTCTGCCTCTGAAGATGCCGAACTTCAAAGAAAAGTCTCTGTTGTTTACAGGATCCTGCCTGGCCCAGGTCAGGCCCTAGACAAACACCAGTGGATTGGAGATTGCATTGTGTGAGGGCAGGCAAAGCCATACAGGTGTAAGTAACCACTCCTCCCTCCACTCTAGCCCATATGGCTCATCAGGATATGCAGGCTACACCCAGCTCCCTTTGTGTCACTGTCTAGAGGAGATTCACAAACAGCCCAACTGTCAGTCTGACCCAGACAGGGAATCCACAAATAGGCAGAGTCACAGAATGGTTTAACCAAGAAAATGCCTACTTTCTAAAAGTGGCATTTTCAAACTAACAATCTAAAAACCAACTTCACTAAAATATGTATTTTTAAATTGTAAGTTCAGAGACCTCAAACTCCACATTTCTCTCTGCTCTAAAGGGGAAACTCCACTTTAAGGATATTTAAAGGCAGCCCCTATGTTAACCTATGAGAGGTATATGCCTTGCAACAGTGAAAAACTAATTTGGCAGTATTTCACTGTCAGGACATGTAAAACACATCAATACATGTCCCACCTTTAACATACACTGAATCCTGCCCACAGGGCTACCTAGGGCCTACCTTAGTGGTGCCTTACATGTATAACAAGGGAAGGTTTGGGCCTGGCAAGTGGGTACAAATTGGTCAAATTGGCAGTTTAAAA
Organism: Pleurodeles waltl; assembly: GCF_031143425.1. Classification (NCBI taxonomy): domain Eukaryota; kingdom Metazoa; phylum Chordata; class Amphibia; order Caudata; family Salamandridae; genus Pleurodeles; species Pleurodeles waltl. Next base: position 890,165,352 of record NC_090448.1, on the reverse strand, counting down.
ACTGCACACACAGACACTTCAGTGGCAGGAGTGAGCCATGTTTACAGGGCTAATCATGTGGGTGGCACAATCAGTGCTGCAGGCCCACTTGTAGCATTTGATTTACAGGCCCTAGACACCTCTAGTGCACTTTACTGGGAACTTACTGGTAAATCAAATATGCCAAATATGGAAAAGCCAATTACAGATGTAATTTCACATGGGGAGCACTTGCACTTTAGCACTGGTCAGTAGTACAGAGTAACAAAAACAGCAAAAACAGAGTCCAGCACACAGCTACAACCTGGGAAGTAGATGCAAAAGGTTAGGGGAGACCATGCCAAGGATGCCAGGCCTAACACAAATATGAGCGGATTAGGGGGCTAGACACTGTGTTGGAGGAGGAGGATGGGGCTAGAGGTGTTCCCTTACTTGATGGAGGTCCTGCTGTACCATACACCGTAGCATCTATGCAGCTATTTCAGCTAGCACTAGGACATAACCTTCGAACATGCAATGGTAGGACAGAGTCAGATTGCCCCAGCGCATTTACATATGCGAAGGGGACCGCACGCACGAGAATAGGTTACATTTTGCTGAGTGCAAATGAATGGGAATTGGTTGAAAACTTTGTACTGGACATTAGAAAAGATAGTGATCAGAACCCCTTTTGCTTGTCCCTGAGTGAAGGCTTCATTGGCCTATGTTTTACATTTAAGGAAATAATGCAAGTCCAAATATTGGTTGGGAATAATCTGAGATCGTTTAGGTGGCCTTCCATATTGTCTAGAACAGACAAATTGGCAACGATATATACAGCATTTGCAGACATGCTATCATCTTATATTGGCTAGCCACCCTCTAAACTCCCAACAATGGCCATTTACTCCCATTTAACTGAGCAGACAATGAATAACTTTTCAAGACGTACCCACAACAAAAATAAAGTGAACCCCAGGTGAAAGACCTGGACAAATCTGTGGTATTCTGAAAAATTTAAACAGGCCAAAAAAATCTCCTATTAGCAATTAAGAGCAAGCATGGTAGGGGGATTCAAGAGGCGAGGGCGGAATACAAGAGTATATTATTGGATGCACAGAGGAAATGGGAGGATTCTAACTGCAAAGACCTAATTGAAGTAGGGAAAGGGAAAGATAGTGCAATGTTTTGGAAAATCATAGCTCATGGTAGCAAAGATGCTGAGTACATACTGACTATTATTTAGATCCTGAAACTTGGGTGAGGCATTTGTCACATCTATATGCGGATCTGTCTGAAACTGATAATAGCCACTATAGAATAGAAGATGGATTTGCAGTGGTAGCAGCTAATGGGGTAGTTAGTTTGGTCTGCAGTGAAGGCAGGGAAGACAGTGGTCAATCAAGCATGGTTCCCTTTACTCTAGAAGGAACACCTAAGGCAATAGAGGCAATCAAATCCAACAAAGCACCATGCTTCCATAAGATCCCAGGGGACCTGTTAAATCATGCCATGGAAGTTTGGGCTCCATATGTTAATCTTCTTTGCAACGTAGTTGCTTCAGGAGCATTAATTCAAGATATGTGGAGAGGAGCTGAAGTAGTTCCATTGTATAAAAAAGGAGATAAGCAGGGGCCTGCAAATTATAGGCCAATTAGCCTGATAGATGTCTTACAGAGAGTCTGTGCCAATTAAATCCTAAAATGACTAACCATTTGAGTGGATGAGCATAAGGCACTTACAGAGTATCAGGCTGGCTTTAGTATGCATTTAAGAACAATAGATCAGGTGTTTAGATTTATGTGCCTGTTTTGGAAGTATGTCAAGCTAAGATCGGGGCATCTATATATTGCTTTCATTGATCTAAAATAGGTTTTGATTTAGTCCCTAGGGGATTGCTGAGGGCCTCACTAAAGGAACTAAATGTTCCAGGGTATCTTCTATTCCAAATCATTAGGCTGCACCAGGCCAATTTTGCTAGTGTTCTATGGGGACCCCAAGGCGAAGTAACTGATCCTATACCAGTAAGAAGAGGGGTGAGGCAGGGCTGTGTATCCGCTCCCACATTATTCTCTCTTTATGTGAATGATGTAGTAGATCACCTTCTGAAGTGTACCCAGGAGTCTCCAAAGTTAAGTGGTTCTCCCAACCCAGCACTACCATTTGCTGACAACAGTATTTTAGTGTTACAGACATTGAAGGTGCATAAAAGTCTTTTAAACTCATTTAGCAGTTACTGAAAAAATAAAGGATTGGTGATTAACACATCAAAGACCAATTGCATGGTGATTTAACCACACAGGAGTTTGCAGAAAACTTTAGTTAATTGGGCGTAACACTAAATTCCAGGACTCCGCAAATAAATACATCCAAGGTAGTTTTGGCACAGAATTCATGGGCTATCATAAAAAACACCAAACTTCACTATGGAAACTGGTTTCACCTCTGAGATATATAAAGTAAAAGCGCAAACAGTGGCTCTGTATGGAGCTGAATTGTGGGGAATCAATAGACTGGAGATCTTCAAGCATGAGGAAAATAAGTGTATGCTGTCCCTATTGCATCTTCCATAGAGTACTCCTCTGGTTCAAGTTTTCCAAGATCTGGGAATCAAGAGGGCAAAAGATCTGGGGCCAGATGTATCATCAAGGCCATTTGCGATTCGGAAATAACGATTTTTAAGAAATCGCTATTTCCGACTCGCAAAGTGCCATGTATCACATTTGCGAATCGGTAATAGCGATTTCTTAAAAATCGCAAATGCTATTACCGATTCACAAATTGCGATATCGGCCCTGTTCGCACCTATGGGCCTATAGATATATGAATATCTCCGAATTTTTTGCATTTCCAAAATTGCATTTCTGAACCAGAAATTGCAATTTTGGAAATGCAAAACCCCAGGGTGCTGGGGGCCTAAGGCCCCCTCTGCTGCACCCCAATTTTTTTTGGGGGGGACATGTAAGGTGCACACATGCCAAAAGGGCATGTGTGCTTTACATGTACAATTTAAAAATGAATTTTAAATGCATTTTTAAATTTTGTTCAACTTGGTGGTAATTAGCGATACTTAAATGCCAAAATTGCATTTTGGAATTGCTTCATACATATGCTAAGGAATCGCAAATAAGGAATCCTTATTTGAGATTTCAAATTTAGAGAGTCGCAATTTGCGACTCTCTAAACAGGGTCGCAATTTTAAGGAATCGCTATTTTAGCGATTCCTTAAAATTGCGTTCAGAATGTATTTCATACATTCTGAAATGGCATTTTGCATTCGCAAACGGGCATTTCATACATCTGGCCCTTAGTTTCCTTAAGACCTTTGCTTATTGGGATCAGGATTTGGGTGACACAAGATCTGACCCATTACAGGGAGGGCTTGCTTGAAGTGATGAGAATGGTTGCGTTATGTCACAAATTGGCTTGGGAAACTAGGTCTGAATTATTTTTGGGACAGACCAGATCTGTTGACTATTCAGTCCAAGGATCTGCTTAATCAGACTTATTGGTCATGCCTGCTCTTAGAAATCCAACAGAATTTAGGTGTTGGGAAACTTACAGAACGATTCCTGTCCATCAAACCTATTCCCTGTTTTGAACAGGTACCTAGATGAAGTATTATCATCAATGGCTAAAACGTTGTTTATTAGATTTCGATTTGGTACTTTATTTATTAATGAGTTTACATCAAAATGGGGGAACAGGGGTGGGGAGTGTTGAGGGTGAAGGAAATTGCACTGACTGCACTTTGGGGGTCATTACAACCTCAGCGGTCTTCTTACAAGACCGCCGAGGGACCGATGTGCTGAAGACTGCCAGTGCAGGTGGTTTTCCGCTCAGCGCATTATGGCGGTCATTCTGACCGCGGCGGGCGGCGGTCGCCGCCCGCCATGTGGTCACCGCGAATGACCACCCCGGGGTCAAAAGACCGCGGCGGCCATTCCAACTTTACCGCTGGGCCGGCGGGCGCCCTCCAAAAGAGCACCCGCCGGCCCAGCGGGAAAGCCCCTGCAACAATGAAGCCAGCTCCGAATGGAGCCGGCGGAGTTGCAGGGGTGCGACGGGTGCAGTGGCACCCGTCGCGATTTTCACTGTCTGCTAGGCAGACAGTGAAAATCTTTGTGGGGCCCTGTTAGGGGGCCCCTGCACTGCCCATGCCAGTGGCATGGGCAGTGCAGGGGCCCCCAGGGGCCCCACGACACCCGTTCCCTGCCAGCCTGGTTCTGGTGGTGAAAACCACCAGAAACAGGCTGGCGGGAAGGGGGTCGGAATCCCCATAGCGGCGCTGCAAGCAGCGCTGCCATGGAGGATTCCCTGGGCCAGGGGAAAACCGGCGGGAAACCGCCGGTTCCCCTTTTCTGACCGCGGCGGAATAGCCCAGGAAGCACCGCCAGCCTGTTGGCGGTGCTACTGCTGCCCTCCGCCCTGGCGGTCAGAGACCGCCAGGGTTGGAATGAGGGCCTATGACTGCTGGCAGCCCTCCGTCCTTTTCCGGACGGAGAGCCGCCAGCAGCCATACTGGCGGTCAGTGGGGAAGTGGAGGTTGCTCCACCTCCACCGCCACGTCAACAGAAGACCGCCCACTGAATCACGTTCTGTGATTCGGCGTGGCGGTGTTATGTTGACGGGGTGCTGGTGGTGGAGCAGCCCCCATGGATCCCGTCCCCTCCCAGAGGATCAACGGACCAGGTAAGTTGATCGGCCGTTAGGGGAGGGGGGTGAGGGGGGTGTTGTGTGTTGTGTGTGTGCATGGGGGTGTTCATGTGAGTATGTAGGGGGGGTGTGAGTGCGTGTATTCATGCGGGGTGTTGTGTGTTTGGAAATGTGTGCATGGCTGTCTGTATGGCTGTCTGTATGGATGTGTGTGTGTATGTCTGAATGCGTGTGTGTGTGTATGACTGTGTGTGTGGCTCTTGGCATGTTTGTTGGTGTGTGTGCGGGTATGTGTGTTGGTGGTGCCTGCGTGCGTGTCGGGTGTGAATCAGTAATGTGATGTTGGGGGGGGATTTGCCACCTTTGAGGGGTGGCGGGGGTGGCGGGGAAGGACTAGGGGGTGGGGGTAGGTGGATGGGGAGACCCCTATCAGTGCCAGGGAACGAATTCCCTGGCACTGATAGTGCTCACCGCCATGGATTTCATGGCGGTTCCCGACCCCATAAAATCTATGGTGGTGAGCCGGTTCATGATACCGCTGGCGGTAGTGTGACGGCCGCCGGGCTGGAGACCCAAGTCTCCAGCCCTGCGGTTGTCTCCGCCCTGGAGGTATGATCGGAGAAGTGGCGGATGTCATAATTAAAAAAAAAATCCCGCCAGCCTGTTGGCGGTAAAACCGCCACTTCTCCATCAACCGCCAGGGTCGTAATGAGGGCCTTTGTGTCCACAGAATGCAATTGAGAATGTTGCTCATGTTATGTCTGTCTACTCAGCTCACGCCATTCCTAGAGCTAAATGGATACAACCTATTTGTCATAACATAGGTGTCAGAGTGTATGTAGAAGCGTTAAGGGTTTTACACACTGACCTGTTGAAACCCCTGATTTATTGGGTTAGTAGATATATGCACATGGTGTGGCTCATCAGGAAAAAGAGAGGCCTACTGTTTTAAAGAGGAATAATGTTTTAAAAGATTGTTTTTATCTGATGCTTTGTATGATGTTTATATGTTTTATTGTTTTTACATGTATGAGCCTTTATGGTTTTTAACTGAAATAAAGCTTTTGAACTTTCTAGTCAGATAATACTTGATTTCATTGCTGAGTTACAACCTCAGCTACAGGCCCCAACACTCCGAAGCATGGCAGACACAACATATGTGCAAGTATTGTGTTGCCTACCCTTGTAGCTTCTTTCAGTTTCCAGGTGGTCATAGTACTGGCCAGGGGGTGCCACAAAGTACTTTTTCGAGATTCTTTTGCAGGTTCCTTGAAATCAAGGTGAGCAAAGTCAGCCAATATATCTGTTAGAAATTGGGTCTCTAGTTGGTAGAGGTATGAATCCTGTCCAAGTAGGGACGACGATCCTAGTCAGATACTTACATTAAATTAACCTGTGCTCACCCTTTTGTAGCTTGGCACAGAGCAGGCAGGCTTAACTTAAGAGGCAATGTGTAAAGTATTTGTGCCACACACACACACAGTAAAACAAAGACAACACCAAAAAAATCTCCACACAGGTTTAGCAAAAGAGAATATGTATCTGAGTAAAACAAGGCTAAAACAATAAAAACACAATCAGTAGAAGTCAAGAAATTAATTTTTAAAGGATAAACAGAAAAAGTGCTTAGAATTCACTAGCAGTCAAAAGGTTACTTGAGGTCGAGAGGGACCGGTGCAAATACAAAGTTCAGGCTGACCGTAATGGAGGGTAGGCCTGCTACTGAACCCACGCAGGATCAGCTGAAAAACTATTTTTGATGGAGTAAAGCATCAAAGTCAAGAGCATATGTCAGTATTTGATATGCAGTCAGGTGACTGCGTCGTTGTCAGGCTCCATTGAAATACAGGCAATGCGTTGTTGCCCCCATGTAGGCTATAGATCCACTGTCATTGAACCAGTTACGACCGGCACAGTGGTGACCTTGATTTGGTTTTGCAGAAGAAAACCGCAGAACCCACTTCTGAGGCCCAGGACTGCTAACCAGTGCTAAATTGCATGTACTTTCTTCTCTAAGCATGTGTATAGTGGTGTACATCTGTTTGGCCTTTTTAATTTATTTCTATGTCCCTTGTAAACTGATATACCTTATGCCCAGGGATGGCTTGACCTTTGTTTTCCGAACTCTCAGGGACACAAAAGACTTCTTCCAACTCACCTGCTACAGCTCCTGGATCCATCTTCAATCAGCTGCTTATCCCCAAAAGGCACCTCTCCAGTCCTGGGCCCTTGGAAGTGGTCTTTCTGCTCTTCAAATCATGGTTTTAGGGTCTTCATAAGAGCAAACAGGACCATTCATACCAGAACTGCGCCACTTGCACAACAGATCAGCACGAGTGGGCGCAATTTTGTCTCTTCGCACAGTAGCACCACGAGGCTTCAGCCCATCCATCCATGACACCTGGCAGCTCTATGTGCCCGCATACAGACTCTTGGCACCAAAGTGGGAAGGTAAAACTTCAGCTGGACTTACCTGAAACTGTATCCGACCCGCACTCCATCGTGGACCGCCACAAATTTGGAACTACACAGGTCCCTAATGACCTCAAGTAACCTTTTGATCTCTAGTGACTTCTAATCACTATTTTTACTTTAGTCTTTAATAATTGATATCTTGTCAGGCACCGCCTCTGCTGCTGCTTCTGTGCTTGTGCCTCCCTGCCGTGCACATTCTCATCTGTAGGTGGATCGTATTTGTCACATGTTTTTCAGCTGCTATGGGGGTCACCGGATACCAGAGGACATCGTGCTGCTAAGGAGGGTACAAGGAACGTCGAAAAGTAGCCACAATCCCAGTCTCAGCATAAAGTGTTTAGTGTGGTGTAGCTCACCAACACACGGAAGCTGTGTGCTCAGTTACTTCTACCTTTTTTATTTTGGAGGTCGCAGCTGCCTTTGGATGACATAATTGAAGTCAGCATTGCATTCTAACTGGATTGCCACACTGCTGCCGGATTCCAACTGGATTCCAGTGCTGGAGTGGTGTAGGCTCTATCACCCTATTGCCTATTGCCCCACTCAGTTGTCCCTCCACTGGCCCGTGCTACCACACTCGACCCTCTTTGGAAGCTAGTGGGGTCAGGATGTATGGCAGAGTGGGTTGCTCAATGTTGGGGGTTAACCTAGGGATGGAAAAAAGTATCAATAGTTAGTGGCATTCTCTCCTGGTGAAGAGAGGAGCACCAAAATCAAATTCTGTGAATCTAAATATGCACAGCTGACTATGTGCTACTGAGGCTGGTGGAGGCGGCATGAGCATCAAGGTGGAGATAAGCCCTAAAATTGTGTATTATCCTTCTATTGTCCTTCTACTTAAACCAGTCTGTGTAGTTCAAGTTAGTAGCTGATTTGCTGTCTTAAAAAGAGGGAAATGTAACCAACCAAAAACAAAAGTGAAAACACATGGTGGCCACAGCAAAAAGCCGGGGCGGGGAGACATCTCAGTAAAAAGACACCCACCACAGGAGTCTGGACATAGTGATTACGTGGGGAGCACCACTATTGGCTACCAAGAAGGATCTATGGCCCCCAGTATACCAGTGGAGGAAGATCTTACATGGACCCCCGTGTGCCCTACGGATACAGGCATGACACCCCTGGGACAATCCATAAAGGGGTTTGTAGGGAAGTATTTTTAAATGAAACCCAGTACTCACAGGCAGCCCATATCATCAACAGATCCACCAAGTGATGATTGGAGAGAGAAACAGAGGAATATAATAAGTGAATCTATTGTTCTATAATCAGCACCAGACTTGGACCGTGCCTTTAGGGGAGTACTGGGTAAAGATAGCAGAGGGATATTTCTCTCTGCACCACGGCCATCTTCGTCCCCCCGCATCTCTCCCTTTGTGAATAATAGTTTCACAGAGGAGAGTGTTGGGCCTTCTCATAAGGTGATTGGGCCAAAGGAGGAGGGGACGGACAGAAGGGTGAATAGATCATTGGAAGAGAAAGGACAGGATAAGCCTCAACAGAATTCACCCCATGTTTCCTCACAGACCTACCTGGCTCTAGATATTACAGCAACCCCCTCCTCAACAATGTTAGAGGTGATCTTTCTAATGCAAAAAGAACTTCCGGCAATATTAGAAGCTCTGATGGGGAATAATGGGCTGGGGAAAACTCATTAAAATCAACTACAGGGGATTATGGAGGAGTTAAAAGAAATTAATAATTTTATGCCATTCTTAATGCTTCCTATGACAGAGAAAAGAGATCAGGAGGTATGTGCTCTGGTCAGTGATGGCGAGGTAAATCCTACAAGCACAGTTAGATCACAAATGGTTTATATCTCAAAACAACCTATCCTGGTAAAATAACGGGGATGTACCAGTGGGCTAAAGGTTACATACCTTTAACAGGTAGAACAGTAGTATACAGAAGATGATTAAAAAGAAATGAGTCAAAAACTAAAATGGGAAAAAGGGCAGAATAGGACCACAAGGTCTGAGCCCCGACATGAGAGTGAAATGGGTGGAAGAAAGAGGTCAAGCAGGTCCGCAAAGGGAGTAACAGGACCTGGAAGAGGGAGCAACCAGGCACAGGCAGAAAAAATGCAACCCCGAAGACCCACAAAGAATAGATTTAGGAGTACTGCCACCACACCAGGTGTGATGCCGTATGTAAGCTCCCGGGGTGAGGCCACTCAAGACAAGCTGGGAAGAGCGAACCTCTAATGCCAGTCAGGGAATCTAAAAGCAAGAGGCGCAAAGTAGGGGAATGTTTATGGGTATACTTTGAACCTCATGGACGTGGGATAGGTAGGAAATGTCTGAGTGAACTCAAGCCACTGAATGCTCACATCTTTTGCAAGTATTGGCCAAATGTCCGTTATTATGTGAGATTGCAGATAAGGCGATATAAGGCAAAAAGGGTTGACTGTAAACCGAGAGGGAAAAGAGGTGACAAAGGGCTTTTTTAATTCAGAATGTGTGAAACAGATGGTGATGAGGGTGGAGGAAGAATTAGAAAAAGAGGGTTTAAGACTGGTACAGTGGGGGAACTAGGAATGGAAATGGGCTGGTATTTAGGGCCCTGACCTGCCATGCAGGTCGAAGCATAGATCAAGCAAGGAGCTGCTCACAAGGGGTCCAACAAAGAAAAACATTTACCGGCTTAAGTGAAGGTGCCCTACGAGTGAACATAGAATGTGGGAATAAAAAGCTAAAGATGAGTAATCAATTTGAGTGTCTTTTTGATGCAGTTTTAAGCTGGTAGAAGGGGCTGATGATCGACCGGGACTCGGGTTTTCAGACTTCGCACAGCCTAGCAGTCTTTTCCTGAATATAGGAGATTATAGGAAGTTGTTAACCTGTAACACTTTCAAAGAAATGTTGGGAAGGTATGAAATTATGTGTCTACAAGAGTCTTGTCTGTGCAAAGCACCCAAACCATTAGACGGTTTCTTAATGTTTTCCAAACATGTTAGGTGCTTGGGCCCAGGCTGGCCCTAAGGCGGTCTGCTTACATTAGTTTCAACAAGAACAGCCAAAAAGTAATAGTTTTGAAGGTTAAATGTCGATGGGTATTAGCTGGCTTGATAGAGGTCTATAATGCCCCTCAGGTAAAAAGATATATAATTGTAATTAAAGTATATATCCAACCATGGAATGCGGCAGATTATGTGGGGCAATTGGACCTGTTAGAAGAAGACCTAAAACCAATCAGTATGACAAAGGCAACTCATATGATAATGATCCTAGGGAATTTCAATCATAGATTAGATCCATCCTCTAGTGATAAGATGTACTACGAGGATTTGCTAGGAGTCACACAAGTATCTCTGTCTATTTTCCCAAGATCACGTCGCTCAGCACTAGACGAAGCCCAAACGAAGTTTCTAGGATGTATAGGGCTGTTCTGCGTAAAAGTCAGACCTTCCAGGTAGGCAATGCGATCTGCCCAGTTGATTATGTCTTCATTAATGCTTGGCACTTCTACGCAGTGAAAGGATTCGAAGTGCTGCACATTGATGGAACGGATCATGGGCCTTTACAGGTATTGGTTGAAGTAGGACCATGCAAACAAATAGATATGATCATCCCCCTGCAAGTATAATGCCCTAAACGTATACCAAAACGCATAACAGAGGAGAGCTTAAGGAGGTTTAATTAACTGATGATAGATTATATGTTACTCCTTGTTCCAGATGACCAGAGTAATGCCTTAAAAGAAAACGATCATGTGGTACAGCAAGTTGTAAATTGTTTGAGGAGAAGACTCAATTCAAAAGTCCCTAATAAGTTAAAAGAGTACGAAGCAGGGGGCAAGAGAAAGGACTGGTTTAACGGGAGTTGAAGGAGGTTAAAACTAAGAGTACAAAAATGGGAGAGGAAGCTAAGGAAAAAATATGATGCAGAAACACACAGCAAGCTTCACAATGCAAAAATTGAATAAGCTTAGAGAAAGAAAAATAGAGTTTATAAATAAAAAGTGGCAAACTATGCTTAAAGTGATAAGCACAAATAATATCAGGAAGTTCTGGCAGCTGGTGCAAGATGGGAGGGAGCAGGGGAAAATGAGGTGTCTAGTAGGAGAGGATGACTGGGTCAACCACTTGAGTAACTTGTATGGTAGTGACAACGAAGATGAGGGCCCGAAGTTTAAGGCTGAGGCTGAGAGTTAAAAAGATGCATTAATTAGGCCAATATATTAAAAGGATTATGCCACACAGCCCAAGAATTATCGTCTACTTAGTCTGCTAGATGTAGGGAAGAAAGTATTTGTTAAAGTATTGTAAGGTTTAATAAAAACTTGAGTGGAGCAAAATTATTTAATCCTGGTTGAGCAAAACAGGTTTAAAGAAGGCCACTCAACATTTAACCACTGTCGTAGTTTATGGGCAATGGGTAAGAAGTTTATTGAGTTGAGGGGACAATTATTGTGCTGTTTTGTTGATTTACGGGCTGCCTTTGACTTGGTCGACCGTAAGCTGCTGTGTGATATGCTGAGGTGGCATGGCATCAACAAGGCGCTACTCGCTCTCATGCAGGAGCTACACAGCCAGAACTGGGCAGAGTGATTTTAGATACCAGAGGGACCCTATTGCAGAGAATTCAGAAAAAAACAGCCTATGAAAGGGCTGTGTCTTGGCTCCCTTATTATTCTCTTTATTGCAGTCCGATTTACCAAACATTATAAAGAAAGTAAGCAGTCCTTGCCCCAAAATGAATGGGACCCATGTCCCATGCCTGCTATACTCCGATGATCTGGTGATAGTGGACATGATGAAAGTGGGACTACAAAAGAAACTGGACTCCTTCCATGACTATTGCTTAAGCAAAGATTTATGATTAATCTGGATAAAAAAAGATAATGGTGTTGGGAAAAGGAAAGAGAAGTTTTAAATTGTGTTTGATTGGGAATAAAGTTGAAGTGGTTGCCAAATATAAATGTATGGGTATGTAGTTTGATGCCAACTTAAGTTAAGTTGGAGAGATCACGTTAAATCACTAAAATCAACTGTATTATCTTCGGTATGGGGTCTAAAACAGTTTAGCCAGAAGTAGGGAGGGCCCTCTCTATGCCCCATTTTGTCTACCTTTAATGCAATGGTTCGCCCTCAGTTCCAATATGGGGTGGAAGTGCAAGCCCTACGTGGCAAACTGGATTGGAATCCTGAAGAGGGTAAATGTGTGAAAAGGCTTCTTGCATTGCCACCCTCATCCATCATCCAATCCATAAGAAGGTCAGCTTATAGCCTGGAGTTTCTTGAGGGCACAAGCAACACTGAAATCCTGGCATAGGCTCAGAAGAGTGGAAACCCCCAAAATATTGCATCTCTGCAAAGCAGAGATAGAGAACAGTGAACTTAACTGGGCCTCTCAAGTACAACATATTTTGGATAAGCTCTGTGTTCAAGTGTTGCTAATGGCAGATCAGTGGAGAAAAGAGCCACAGATCTCTAAGCAGGCGTTACATAGCACTGTAATCAAAAGTGCCAGAGAGGAGGATTTGCTTTACTTGAGGGGTTCATCATCCATTCAGTTTCTGGTTAAAGGTTGGAATAATGATGACCAGTTCCCATATATTGAGGCCCTACCTAACCCTAATCTTAGGAATGCAGTGTTAAAACTTCGAGTCAGGCTAAACCAATGTTATGCAGATAAGAAGATAAGAAGACAAAAGCAGTAATGAGAGATGAGCAGGGCATGTGCATTTGTGGGTTGGAAGTGAAAGGTTATGGGGCACATATTTTATTGGATTTTGAATGGTTTTTAGGTGAACGGAAAACGTTGTTAAAACCCATTTTCATTACCTATGGAATTACTAATCGGGAACAAGCCCTAAACTTGCTGTCTGATATGAGATTTTTACTGTTGCATGTGCAATAGGGAGATTTTTAATTGCAATACAGGAACCTTTAAAAGGGTACTTGCTTGTACAGGGTGCATAATCTGACAACCAGAAACAAGATTTCTAACAATTTCCTGGTAGGTAACAGAATCAGAGACCCAATTAATGCAGTGGCCAGGACGGTCTGTGTAATGTGACATAATGGTTTTCCTTCTCATGCTTTTAAGGTGACTGTGCATATGCCTTACATCCCTGGTTGCTCACTCCATATCTGACTCCAAGGGCAAGAAGTGAGAAGCAGTATAACAGGACACACAGGACAATGCGTTCAATAGTGGAGAACCTTTGGGATCCTGATGTCCCGCTTTTGCTGTGCTGGTGGGGCACTACTGTACAGAAAAGAAACATGCTGCAAGATAATCGCCTCATGTGCCATACTGCACAATATTGCAATGAAGAAGGGTCTGCAAGACATCCTCATAGAGCCATATTCTGACTGTGACGATGACTTACCACCACTACAGGTGAAGCAAAAGGGCACATGTGCAGCAGAGGGACAACGCACAGAGATCACCAACAACTATTAATGAGGTAAAAAAAAAGAGAATATCCAATAATGAAATGTCATGCATGATAGTAATGCGTGGTGCATAACTGGGAGGCTATCTTTCATTCAGGTAGCAAAACATTGTTTCACTCCAGGAACAATTGTATCCTTGTTGATGTAACATTGTTAGCAAATAAACAACAAAATAAGTAATGAGAAACAAAAAAAGGTGTGCCATTTCACTTAAAGCCTTGACTGATACTGCCTGTGCGTCTGTCCCTGCACACAGTGCTCCCTCTCCATTTCCACTAGCCACCGGTCCTGCCCTTGCTCAAAATTCTGCAGGGGCTTAGAGTTGCAGCTGCCTACTGATAGTCCATATTTGTTTTGTCTGCAGGCACTGTACGGAGATGACAGACCTCTCCAAACCACCATACACAGTAGGACTCTCTGACATGTTGTCTGACACTTTCTTGGTACTGCCTGCTGATCTTTGCCTTCTGCACTGTCTGTGTGTCTTGGCCTCTGATGTTGTGGGGTCCCTGCTCTGTGATTGACCCTCATCACTGTCCACAAACTCTGACAGTGAGATGATTGCTCTACTGCCAGTTGGAGTTGAGGTGATGGCTGAGGGGATCAGGGTGTTGTTTCCTCAATGACCACATCAGTGTCAGTAAGCCCATAGGCTGCAACGGTTTCTGACAGGTCCGGGCTGTGATCTGTGTAAACACTTGTAAATAGTTATTGTAAATAAATGATTAAATTTTGTCTACATTATTGTTGTGACTCTGCTTCATGTGTTTGCAACATATTTATGTTTTTTAGATATGTTTAGTGTAGTCATCAGCAAACAGTTCAGCAAGCCAATAATGTGTACTACAACTCCCATGATGCATTGCCAGGTGGGGCTAGCATTTCAATGGAGTTATTCATGCTGTGATGTATAATATATGGATTTGATAACATCCTGTTTTGTTGAGTAAGCTGAGGGAAGATGACTTACCCTGGGTGGTGCCTGCTGGATTGGATGTGTCAATGTCTGCTACTCCCACCACTCTCTCTTTTTCCAGGGTCCCGTCTATGAGTGTCTACATGGGAGTCGGAGGATGGTATTTTGAGGGTCCTCCACTTGTTCCACATCCCTCAGCAATCCTACTGGCTACCTTCTCCTTTGTACGAGATCTCAGGTCATACCACCTATTTTTGGATCTCAGGAATGGTCCTCTTGGTGGCTCCTGGTGAGATAACCTTCTCCGGGATGCTGGTCTACATCCTTCTCTTTTGGCTCTCTGACATGGAGAAGGAGGCCTTCCTAAACAGTTGGTCTATTTGGGCCACACATTCCTCTGTCAGGAGCTCCAGTTCCTTCTCAGTAACTTTGAGCTTCCTCTTCCTCCTCCAAGCCCTTGTTCCCATCTTCTGTAGCCAAGCCTTCTCCAGGAATGGTGTTATTCAGTGGCAGTCGTGATGCAGAAGCATTCCTTACTTCTAGTCTAGCCCTCTGGGTTGTGGCCACACCATATATTTGTAAAATTCCTTACCTGACAATATCATTCTGCATCTAGAAAGCTCAGTTTCCTATTTTGCGATTTCCTATTTTGTGATTTCATTTTTTATGAATGTTAATCCGTAGGAGCTGGTATTTATAAAATTGACAGCTACATACATACCATTTTGAGACTCTGAAATAGCGATTTCAATGGATTTTCTATTTGGAAATTGCAAAACCTGATTTTCGTACATATGGCCCATAGTTATCAAACCAGCTGATAAAGGGTGAGGTATTGTCCTTATGGATAAAATGTCATATAACAAAGAAGTCTACAAACAGCTGCAAATCACAGATCATTATAGAAAACTGTCTAAAAACCACACCAATGAGATTAAGAAACTCATTTTCGATTAACTCAAAGAGGTTTGAATGAAGGTTGGCTAAGTGCAAAGGAATCTGCATTTTTAAATAACTCAGATCCAACAGTTCTCGCAATTTATATTCTGCCTAAGATCCACAAAGTTCCCCTCAAGCCACCAGGCCATCCAATTGTTTCACGATGTAAATCAATACTGAAGCCATTAGCACTATCTGCAGACCTCTTAATTCAGCCCTTTGCAATCAATCACCCGACCTACCTCAGGTCCACCACTGCGTAATTAACTCCCCTGAAAATTATCCATTCAATCCACTACAAGAGATCTAGGTAACTATGGATATTAAAATTTTGCACACCAATATTCCCCAACAAGAGGCTCTCAGTTTACTTCATCAATTACTTGACAGTAGAGAGCACCCACATTGGGTTTCAACCTCTTTCATTCTTGAATGTACTGAACTAGCTAATAACAAAACATGTTTGCCTCACTTCAACAAACAAATTAAGGGAGTAGCAATGGGAGCGGTTTTTCCCTCAGACATAGCTAATATTTATGAGGCAAATTTCGAATCAAAATACATGGGGCCCAATTCACAAAGGTAAACTTAGACTTTTGGTCTATGTTTAGACCAAAAGTCTTAGGGGCATATTTATAATCCCCAAGTGGCGCTTTACGCAGCATAAGATCATTTGTTTTGACTCTAATGTGGCCCAACGCGGCCAAAATCCTCACGCCACTTTGTAATCCTTTGCACTACATTATGCCAGGCACAATTAAATCTAACTGATTTCCTTGTGTCATTTTTTACAGCACTTTTAATGCCTGCTCAGAACAGGTGTTTAAAATCCATTATTTATAATGGGTCCCTATGTAGTCTGCAGGAGTGGCTCCAAAATTCGGGCGCTACTCCTGGAGAGTACATCAATAACGTCATGAATAATGACACTATTGCCCCCTACCCTGAGCCATGGTGTATGGCACACACATGGTGGCGGTAAAGGGTGCAAGAAAAGTGGCACTGCACACAGTGTAGAGCCACTTTTCATAAATATGCCCAGAGTTTATGAATTTTCAGTATTTACAAAGGTAAGTTAAGAGTAGTATCTTTACATTCGCACTCAGGGTGGAATCTCCGCCTGAGTGTGGAGATTCCACTCCAGGTGCAGAGAGTACACTCTGGGTGCCGGTGCAGAGACCACCTCAAGCACTCAAAGATAACCTTCCATTCAGCCAGTTTCTCTGCTTAAGACAGAATTTTTAGAAAAAGAGGGCTATTTTAAAGACAGACATAAACTCAAAGAAAAACTGCTGTCGCATAGTCACTCTGTCGCATAGGCTCTCATTATCCTAATGAGACTACTGGATTTGGGTGGCAGAATCACTTGAATTGTGGGGTACTGAGTACAATCCCATACTATGTGACACCAGTAAGCTTAATGCAGGTTTTCCGGCCAACTAGCAGAGCCTCATCTCCACCCAAAAGCGGGGATGATTGTGGCAACCGGGCGCATGACAGAGAGGTCTCCTCAGGGGAATCATAGTCGGTAAGATCTCATCCCTTAGTCTCAGTCACATTAGTCCCACACAGGCAAAGACAAATAGAAGCAGAGTGTAGTTCAATAAGGTTTATTGAAGCAAATGCATCTAAGATAAAATGGAATGTATTGCAATAACTAGTTTGATTGAACACACTAGAAGCAAAATTGTTACAAGGAGAGTGAAACACAAAAACAGTCCCACCATACTGTCTCTAGGTTTGTTTCCTACCTAGGCTATGTTAGAGCACAGCGTGATAAGCTCTAATCCACCCTTCAGGTTTACCCCTGGGAAGACATCAGTCCTCATAACTGAGCAAGGAAGCCTGTTGTCTAAAAAGACACTTTTCCCATGTAGGCCAGGTATTCGGCAGTCTAAGCAAGCAGCTGTAGCGAAGACGTTCAGAGGTCAGCATACAATTGTGGTCATCTGGCTGGAATCTCCCTCTAACATGTATGGGACAGAGAATTGATTTTATAATAAAACAACTGATGTTCTAAGAAAACGCCCCCACATAAGGATATGTATATTTCTGTGAATGTCGTAGACACATTGTACCACTTTTATCGGCAACCCTATCTGACTACAGCTTTGAAGAAAGCAGAAAGTGAAATGAATGTAGTGTTAAGAACGTGATGCTTTCCTAGGCGATAGAGCAAACAGACAGAAAAAGGAAAACAACACCGCAAATGTGGCTAATGCTAGAAAAATAAAGCAATGCTGAATAAAATGTAACTGGCCTAAAGTGCACAACTGCAGGCCTAGTTTGCTAAAATAACATGTCTAAAACGTAGCTCAAATAGCTATGCATCAGCCTCCCCTTTCAGGTTCAAAGGAGGTTTAAAAGCCTAAAATAAAATACCAAAGCTACTAAAACATTTTTCATAAAAACGTATAAACATGAAGATCAATAATGACAAGTTAAAACACATGAGCATAGGGTAAAAGGGGCAATTTCAAACATCAATGGTGGCACCAATAAAATGCAATTCAAAAGTCAATGTCATTTTTAAAATCGTCAATTATATCCAGGACAATTAAAGACAGGAAATGTTCCACTTCGGCACGGGGTAAAACATCCAAATCCTTTCCAAGGAGAACCATAGTGTACTCCTGTTCCAAAGTCTGAGCTCCAGCAGAAGCAGAAGCATTCCGTGTTGTGCCCAATGTTGAGTTAAGAGCTGCATTATCCACGAAGGACAACTCATAAACAGTTTCCCGTAGCAAACGCACCCTCAACACGCATATTTGGTAATGAGCCCTCAGCAAGAACATCTGCAGATCAGCATCCAATGAAAGTAAGCACCACTTAGAAAGACAAACTTTAGGTGCACATTCGAAAAGGCACCAAAGGCATTGAAACCTGGGCTGCACATAACACTAAACCGGAATAGCAGAAATGTTCACTAGGGACAAGTCCCTGCGGACTTTGTAAGAGGAAAAATGTGGTTTTAGGACACCATCCACCAGTTCAACTGTAGAGCATTCAGGAAGGTAATGACCATGTATCAGTAAAAAGAAAACAATGACAAACCCAATCCAAGGGAGGAAGGCAAGTACAGTTAATAAAAGCCATAGACAGTTGCAAGGAAGAATAAAATAGTTACATTTGAGCCATATTATCATCTTACGTGCTCCTGACAGTTCTATTGCAGTAGAGTTGGTGAAAGTGCCATTGATGTCAGAAAAATATCCAGAAGTAGTTTGTGCAAAAATTGGAACCATGTTTGGAAGAGGAGAGCTAGCAGAAGTCTCACTCGGTGGTTCATAGTAGACTATACAATCAATTTGTGTAGAAGTTGAGTAGAATCGCTCAATGTTGTTGACGTTACTTGTCGCAGACGAAGTTAGTGGAACTAAAGAAAGATCATTCTCCACCCTCCCCAAGCTCGGAGAGGTATTAGCATTGCTGCTTAAAACCTGTATAGGAACATCCTGGTCTGTAGTGAGAGGGATTCAGGTACTACCCAGGAGTCCTCTAGGTCTGCTGTACAGGATCGACCATATGGTGTAGCTTGACATTGTCAATGGAGACAAAGCATTTTCTTTAGAACCAGGCAGCAATGGTAAAATGACAGTTCTGGTACTATGTATTCCCAGGACTGGAACCAGTGCATGATAGGAAGGATCAAACTCCTTTTTCATAGCCCTTTTTTCATGCACCAGATCCCCAACTTTTGGAATCCAGCTGGTAGATGTTATTGGTACATCCCTTATTCCCAAGGAGGTGGCACTGGCAGATGCGTTGTCATCACGGAACTGTTGTAAGTCCTGCAAAACAGTGACACATTCATTTATGTGAATAGGTGTATCTGCCCCCTCCGCACCAAGACCATCAAGATCTGGAATGTACATTTATGTTCCGAATAGGCATTTGTTTCAGGTACAGACCCCCCAAGGATATTCTGGGCAGATTATTGAGTGCTCTTTGGACTCCCTACAGGTGAGCAAGCCAACTACGACCCGTGCCTAATGCTCTGGCTGTTAAGGATTCCTTTAAATCCCAGTTGCTTCGCTCCACCACACTATTTCCCTCAGGATTAAATGGAGACGAATAATGCAGTAGGACCCCTAACAAACCCCTTGCCTCCCTTAAAGCCCTTGTTGCGAAAGCAGGGCCCTGGTCCAAGTGAAAAGCTGCAGAAGCATATGTACCGATAAAGACTTGCAAATCTTCAATAACAGTTCAAGTGTCAGCCGAACGTTGTGGCCAAACACACAGAAACCTGGAGCACGAGTCAACAGTGACTAAAATGTATTTGTATGCACTGTCAGCTGTCAGGGTACCACAATGGTCCAAGTACATACATTGTAACAGTTTGCTTGAAAGAAAGAGTGGTGTCTGCGATGGAAGTTTGACGCTATACCCCTTTATTTACTGACAGCTGTCACAACAAAGGACATACTGCTTGGTCTGTTTGTATAGACCTAGCCACCAGTAACATTCTTGTAACAATGATATTGTAGCCACCACACCAGCAAGGGCAGAAGCAACTCCCTCATGCGCTGATTTGATCAATTCTGGTCTTTGACCTTTGTTGGGAATCACACGATTACCCACCCCTGGTATCACTACTAGGGCTGTATTTAGGCATGAGATACAGTAGGTATATTTGGCAGGATATGCCTGTGGCATGGGCGTGACATCAACTGAAGCTTTAACAGCAGCCATTGTTTCATCATCCAATTTCATTCTAGAACGAGTTACTGCAGCAACAGAAGCCGTAGCTACTGCTGATTTGGCTGCTTCATCAGCCAAGGTGTTGCCAGCAACATGTATTCCAACACGTTGGTGTCCTAGTGTATGTACAACATGGATATTAGGTAGTGTTTTCTTCAGA
Source organism: Pleurodeles waltl (assembly GCF_031143425.1). Taxonomy (NCBI): domain Eukaryota; kingdom Metazoa; phylum Chordata; class Amphibia; order Caudata; family Salamandridae; genus Pleurodeles; species Pleurodeles waltl. The sequence goes on along the minus strand of NC_090448.1, from coordinate 890,145,144 downwards.
TCCGCCACTTCCCCCCACAAAAGTCTGTGTTTGACGGTGTTTGCTTTTGAATCTCTGAACCCATTCTGGCATCAGTAATGCAGACATTTATTGAAGGACTAGACACAATAATACGAATCAGCTGTTCAAGATTTGAATTTTCCAGTGCCATCGCCAGAGCTTTAAGCTCTGCCAATTGTACAGTGCAGTCCTAAGGTCTGCGAATACGTATGGAACTCACCATCCTTCACGTAGCCACTCACGACTGCATAATCGGTGGAGTATTGATGTTTTGTACCAATAGCTGGTTGGGCTGAACCATCAGTGTACATAATTGTTTGATATTGTTCAATAGGTAATGTGTTTGCTGGAACTGGGTATTCAAATTCGTATTGCAAAAATTGTTGAGTTTGAAATTTGAGTAAAAAATGTAGTCAACATCAGTGGCCGTCAGATACATTGCCCATTGAATCTGATAACGTAGATATATTAATTAAAATATATTAATGAACGTTTAAGTAGTTTGTGTAATTAATGTAGAAAAATAATGTGTACGTTTGAAAATGTGCCCTCGAAGAGTGGCTACCACCACTCATGAATTATATTAAAGAGCAACTAAAATGTGTGAAATGTTGAAAATGCTAAAAAACAATGTAGTAGTATGTCATATTGAGATATATAACGTATGTTTTGCATTATATTGTAGAGCTAACTTAGCCGAAGTTGTGGCCTAGTTTTGCCAGGCCTTGTGCAAAAGTCGAATATTAACGCGCAATGTAGAAAAAGCTAATGTGCTGGACTGACTATGAACCACTTATTGTTTAATAAAAATTGTTTAACTGAAACCTCTGCATGAACCGACAGACAGGAGGCGAGGGAAACCCGAATGCATCAACTACTGTGTAAAGCGTTCAGATGTACTTTCCCAGGACTCAAACAATGGAGACATTGACTGGAAAAGAAGATGCAACATTTTCGATACCTAACGAGCTGGATGATGAGGACATTGCAAAGTGAACCAATCAACAATCTGAGAACTGTACAATAATAAAATTATAAGATTTGGAGTAAATGTGTAATTGAACAGAGTCATAACTGGTGATTAGGTGACCAATTAGGGATTGGGGGATGGTCTGGGTGACTTTTATATAATGACATGACAGAAGGGGAGAGTTCAGATGTTAGGCGGATGTCCATAGAGAGAGAGAGACACTCTGAGATCAAAGAGATTTGAGATTCTGTCATTGGGCTCTTGCTCTTGAGAGCCTGATGAGATGCTGATCGATTGATGACCTGAAGATGAAGACTGACTTTGTTGCTGAATCCATATTGTTGATAGGTAGCTTGGACAATGTGACTGAAGTAACTTTTGTGCCTTTTCTTTTTAGGTACCAACTGCGCTGTTTTTACAAGTTTTCTCTTAGCTAGATGTTTTCCAAATTTATGTTCTAAAACTGTTTTTGCATGAAGTCCCACATGCAAATGCTAATCTGGGTTAGGTGAGGTTCCTACTTTATGACATTGACAAAAACAGAGACAATTGATTGACGGACTGATTTGCTGAACTCTGCTACTTATGTTGACGTATTCACATTTGATCCATATGTTGGCTTATGCTGAAGCATAAGAATATACTCTGATTTGATTAGATTATGTTTTTCTAATGAATAAATACAGATTTTCTGTGAATAAAGTGTGAATTAATCCCATGACTTAGTGTAGTAACTAATAGGGAAATAAAATTGATAAAACGTACATTGAGTTGTAGTCATTCATGACTGAAGGTCATGGTGTGATGTTATTAACTGCTGATTAATGTTTTGCTCAATGGTTATTGATCTATGTATTGATTATTGATGAACATTGGTTATTCCGTAACTAGGATACTCCATGCGAATCAAAAGAAACATCAACCTATACGCATCCCCTTATAAATTTACTTATTAAGGACCAGGCGTGCCTGCATTTTTTGGTAGCAGCTTGATGGTTAGCTTCCTTGGAGAACTAGTTATGTGGTGACTAATGGTTATGGTGGTTGTTTGAATTAGGGTTAGATGTTTATTATTATTGAGATTTGGATTTTTTTTTGTAATGGCAATTGTAGCAAGAATGATGTCCCCTTAAGCCCAGAAATGACTTTCCCAGATCCTGGATCCTGCAAGTAGAGTTAGGTATGTTCTTGGTGTCTTAGTAATAGTGTGAAAGTGGTAGGTTGTGCTTGCGAAGGCTTATGCAAATCGCAAGTGAATTGTGATGTATGTGAGGGAGGTAGGGAGTCTGCGTTGAAGTTTAGTAGGAGTGTGCGTACTCCGCAGTATAAGAGTTGGGAAGTTGTCGAACTTCATATGTCTGTGGCGCTTTGTGCTAAAAAAAATTTCCACGTGGTTGTTGGTGATGTACAGACCCTGCGTGGTCTAAGACTCCAGAGTATATTTACAAGTGTAGGAGACACTTGGTTGTATGTTGTAATCTGTTTGGTTTAGTAGGTTGATCGGGTGTGGTCAACAAGTCGGTGTATAAGTTAAGAGAGTAAGAGAAATTTCGACTGAGATTTGCGAGTCCTATGTGCACCAAGACAGACCCATTGATCAGTTGGGAGTGAAATTTGCAGGTCGAATTTTGCTTGCAAATGTGGGAGACTGAGAAAGAGAAATAGCTGCATGAGCGAAAGGGCCATCAGTGAAAATCCGTAAGGTCTCTGAAGCAACTATGTACCTTCCTGTAGTAAACCAGCTGATTTGTTTTGGTTATTGGTTTGTGGTTAGTGCTCGCAATAATTTGCATTAGTTTTGTGTGAATTGAAGATTAGGAGGACGAGTAGCAAGACTTTGTCAGGCGCAGTGTGTGAGTGTGATGTCAGAGTGAGTCGCGCTAAGATAGGTTGGTTAGTAAGAAGAGTTGCAAGCGGATTGGCAGCCGTCCGTAAGAGACTATTGGTTGAGAAAACAGGGTGAAGGGAATCTTGGGAGCAAAAGTAATTTCCTTAATTGATTTGAATATACAAAGATGGAAAAGATGAAGTTTTTAAAGGCGTTTAGGAGCGCCACGAAGGGTGATACATACATTAAGGCAACAGTGGGGGAGCCTACCCCACCGGAAAATTCACTGGCTTATATTGTAATGGAAGAGCGAGGTGTTGCGCCGTGTCTTTGGTTAAAGCAATTGTGCAAATCGACAGAGAAACAGGGAGCTTTAGCATTTCCAGAACATGGAACGTTTAATTTGAGAATTTTGGATCAGTTGTGGATGACATTGTATGAGACAAAGCCTCTTCTGAGACCAGCACAGTTTGAGGCATTAGCGGTTTGGGAGCTCATAGCAAGACAGCAGCAAGAAATCAAATTCCAGAGAAGAATAGGGAAGGTAGAGAAGTCTCTAGCAGAGGCAAGATGGGATTGGGAACAGAAGAGGTGGAAAACAGCAACATTGCAGGATGTTAAGTTGTTTCCTGCTATCACAGAGGAACATGAGTTGGAAGGGAAAGAGGAAGCTAGCAAAAGTGATAAGAGTTCATCAGGGAGTAAAAAGAAGAAAAAGACCTCCACAGAAGAGGAAGATTCAGATGTTGAGGATCTTATTACCCAGGTTTTGAGAGACCGACCTCCACCATATGTGGTGCATGACTGGGGTCTGAGTACAAGTTTTGATCCAGCTGCCCCAGCACAAGTGTCGGGGACAGCGGGACCAGTGCAGACAGATAATGGACAGGTACAAGGGGTAGTACAGAGTACTCCTAATGCATTATCAGCTTCGGTGTTCCAAACCCAGATGCATCCGCCACAGAATAAGAGAATTTATCCTGAAGTACTGATTCTTGAGATAACTTCGAACTTAGAGGTACCTACGAAACAAGTGGTTCCAAGACCATTGTTAGTCTAGACTGAGCCAACACCGATACTGGAGCCCCAAGCACAGCAACAGGGTTTGCCGAGGTTTACACCAATGACAGGAACACAGTCAGATGTGACCCCGGTGATGAATCAGAGTATGGGAGTAGCCCTTGCACAGAATATGGGTACTAGAGCAGCCCCAGATGCAATATCACTGCCAATTACTGTTGGTCCAACAGTACCATTGTTTGTGCAACAGAAATCAATCACTGCAGAACAGGGTGAAATGTCACAGAGCCTTGTGAGGATGGGGGTGAGAGAACATGTGCAGGTAATTTCTTCCATGGGTCAGACTTTTTATGGATCCAGGCCACTGATGGATCTCAGTCCACTAGTCGCGCTTCCGAATACAGCAAATGGTCCAAGTGCAAGTCAGAGCTTGAAGCTCTTGACACCACAGCCCCCATGTGCAGTGGCGCAGCAGGTGCCATCACCAAATGCGAGTAACATTACGTTACAAGGATTGACTGCACAGCAGCTGAATGAGTGGTTAGACAGTTTGAACACTCCACAGAATATTTCCAAGAGTGAAGAGCAGATTGATTGCGTGAGGCTGGCTACAAAAATAATGGAACTAGTTGAAGGGACAATGGGAGTGAATAGGTTGGAATCTTATACAGAAGAAGAGCTGAGATACTTATGCCCAAGAATCACGAGAGAAGTGGGCAGGATACATCAGAGGCTAGCAGATTTAGCAGATAAGCATGATGTTGAAATTGGAAAGACGAAACATTTGAAACAAAGTTACAGGTTAGATTTTGAGGCAAAAGATTTTGAACACATGAGGTCAGCCGGAATGAAAGCGCGTCTTAAAGAATTATTGCAGAGTGCTCAGATTTGGGGAGCATTGGAAAAATGGGAAGGCAGATGGGCAAAGAAGAAGGATAAACGGAAACTAGATTCACAGGAGGGGTCTGAAATTGTTAAAAAAAAAGGATCCAGTGAAAATGTTACCAATGAGAGAGATTCCAGGAGGGCAGTTTGTTCACGTTCCCTGGCACAGAAGGGATATCTTGTCATTCACAAATGATTATCCAAAGCTAAGGGAGAAACTGTTTGAATGGTATCAGCAGACAGATAGATTTGTGAAGCTTTCAAAAGGTTTGTGGGAATACTTAAATACTCTGTTGGAGATAGTGGTTCCAGCTGATTTATGGGTTGAATGCAAAAGACCTGTAGATTGGCCAACAAGTGAGCCAGAAAGGGATAGTTACAGGTGCTCCTGAAGTAATGAAGAATTATTATAAGGTGATTGAATTACTGAAGATGAGAATTTTGCCTAAAAATATTGATTGGCAGAGAATTGACAGGACAGTGCAGGAGGTGAAGGAGTCTATACATGCGTACTATGAAAGATTGTTGAAAGCGTTCAAGGAGTACAGTGGTAAGGAAGTGATCGAGCCGAAAGACATGTTACACTTTGTGTTCAGGTTTGTGGAGGGACTGAGACCTGAGATAGTTCAGATGATTAAGAGTCACTTGATTTGCTGGCAAGCAAAGCCGATTAATGAGGTGTTGCAGTATGCAAAATACTGTAGTGATGAGATTGAGTTGAAGCAGAAAAAGATGAAGGAGAAAGCGATGGTGATGCAAATTAAGGCAGCTCAAACAGGAGTGCAGTGAGCTTTTGTGCAGCACATACCGCAGCAACAGGGAACTGTCATGTTCCATCCTCAGATGAGAAGTAGGGGTCGTGTAGCTAATATGAATCGTGGTCCAGATTTGAATACAGTAGTGGTTCAAAATTATGTGCAAGGGATGAAGAAGATGTTACTGTGTCAATGCAGAAACGTGGGACACTGGAAGCGGGAATGTCCAATGATGGTGCAGGATGGTGTTGTTCAGCAGAGTGGAGATGTCAATACATTGCAAACTGTAAAAGTTCCAAGAATGAGAGGACTTAATCCAAATTTCCAGAATAACATTAATCAAGTGCAGAATTTTCAACCCATACAGCAGGTGCAAATGTCTTGTACACAAATGACACAGTTGCAACCAATGCAGCAGCAGGTTCCTATGGTACCCAGACAGCAAATGCAGATACCTCAAGCCCCGATGGAACAGCAACAGATGATACTCACTCAGCAGGTCACAGGTCAGAGACAAGACAGAAACAGACACAGTGCACCAATTCCCATTATATAGCGAAAATGAAATAAACGACGAATGGATGTGTAATAGTTTAGATGAGGAGCCATGCATGCTTGCAGCGTCCTTAGAGGTAGATCAGAGAGGTCCTTTTGTGAGAGGAAAGGTGATGGGTCATAGGGTCTCATTTCTAGTGGACACAGGAGCTACGCGCTATACAGTGAGAAGTACAGAAGTTCCAAACTTATCTCTTCCAGGCAGAACAGTTCAGGTTGTAGGGGTGGCGAATAGACAGTTGATAAATCCGATCACAGATCCAGTACAGGTTGAGATTGGTAACTTTCAGGGACTGCACAAGTTTGTAGTCTGTGATTCAAGTCCAGTATCCCTACTGGGAAGGGACTTATTGTGCAAGACCAGATGTTTGATAAATTGTTCAACTGCTGGAATAGAGGTCCAGATGAATAGTGATGATGAAGAAGAACAAACTCCTGAAACTGAAAATTAAACCACTAATGAAGAGTACCCATTGATTGAGTTCTTCCCGATGTTTACTGTGAAAGTATTACATGCAGACTTGCAGGGAACAGTGCAGGAAAATGTGTGGGACCTGTCAGGTAAAGAAGTAGGTTTGATCAAGGGAGTGGAGCCGATTAAGATCACTTTGAAGCCGAATGTAGTGTTCCCACAGCTTCCACCGTATAACATGGCACAAGATGTTCTGATGAAAGTATTGCAGATAATTTGAGATTTTCTAAAACAATAGGTTTTGAAAGAAGTGTTGAGCAGTCCATGTAATTCACCAATAATGGGCTTGAAGAAACCTTGTGGGAAAGTACGAATTGTGCAAGACTTGCGAAAAGTGAATGACATGGTGGTCAAGTGTTGTCCTGTGGTGCCAAACCCAGCGGTACTATTGTTTCAGATTCCATGCAATGCAGAATGGTTCACAGTGGTTGATTTTTCACAAGCTTTCTTTTCTGTGCCTCTTCATGAGGATAGTCAGTTACTTTTTAGTTTCAAATTCATCGACAGAATCTACAGCTGGTGCAGGCTTTCTCAAGGGTACACGGAGTCACCATCTCTGTTCAATCAGATTTTGAAAAAGAATCTGGAGTCATTGGAACTACCGTACCAATCGACTTTGGTGCAGTACATTGATGACTTACTGATTGCATTCAAAACGAGGGATGAGTGTAAGTACAACTCGATTGCCCTGTTGAATCATTTAGGAAAATTCAGACATAAAGTGTCACCTTTGAAACTGCAGTATTGTCAGAAGTCAGTGAAATACTTGGGACACCAAATTGAGAAAGGGTCAAGGAGAATTTCCAGAGAAAGGATTACAAAGATATTGCAGAGAAGTCCCCCGACTTCACAGAGAGATGTCAGAATGTTTTTGGGAATGGTAGGTTATTGTTGTCAGTGGATTCCAAATTTTGCTGAGATTGCCAAACCATTGCAGCAGTTAACACATAAAGATGTTACAGATCCCATTTCACTAGACAAGGATCAGATGAAAGCGTTTACTTAGTTGAGAGAGAGTTTGTGCAGAGCTCCAGCATTGGGAATGCCTGATTACACAAAGCTATTCACATTGTTTTGTAATGAACGTGATGCATGTTCTTTGTCTGTCTTGACACAGGTCCATGGAGGTGCTTATCGACAAGTAGCTTATTTTTCAGCTACCTTGGACCCAGTTGCAGCAGCCTTACCGGGTTGTTTGCATGCAGTTGCCGCAGTTGGTCAAAGCCTTTCACAATGTGAAGGAGTAGTGATGGGATACCCTCTGACGGTAATGGTACCTCACTCAGTTGAGATTTTACTGACAAGGACAAAAACACAGTATTTGACTGGTGCCAGACTGACAAGGTATGAGACGGGCATTCTAGGTGCTCCAAATGTAACATTGAAAAGATGTACAGTGCTGAACCCGGCAACATTACTTCCAAGTGATATTGTTGAAATTGAAAAGGAAGAAGACATTGAGCATGATTGTCTTGAGGTAACTAAGTTGTGCACAAAAGCCAGACCTGGTATCAGAGATACATGATTGGAAGAAAATGACCAAATTGTTTTTGTTGATGGTTCATGTCTCAGAGATGGTACAGGAACATTGAGAGCAGTATATGCTGTGTGCACAATTACAGGTACTTTAGAAGCTTCTTGGCTTTGAGGTGTATATTCTGCAAAAGTAGCAGAATTGGTAGCTCTTACTAGAGCATGCCATGTATCTGCTAGATTGAAAGTCACTATCTATACAGATAGCCAATATGGATTTAAAATTGCCTATAATTTTGGTCAGTTGTGGTCGCAAAGAGCGTTCCTGACCTCTACTGGTACACCAGTAAGAAATGGCGACAGAATAAAGGATCTGCTGTATGCACTACAGCTACCTGAAGAAATTGTTGTGGTGAAATGCAGTGCACATTAGAAAACACAGGACTATGGGGGTCATTCTGACCTCGGCGGTAAAAGGCCCTTACCGCCGGTCAGAAGACCGCCATTCTACCGCCGCGGCCGCGGTACACCGCCACGGTCATTCTGACCACCAACTGTGAAACCGCCAAAAATCCGACATCCAAGGAAGGCCGCCACATCAGCGGGCCGCGGAAAACTGGAGATGACCAAACCTCCACCGTCACGCCAACACAAACACGCCCATGCCATTCTGACCCACGAATCCACGCGGCGGTCTTTCAACCGCGGTATTCCATTGGCGGTACACACCGCCGCGGTCAAAATACACACACAGCACCAAAACACTGCCACATTGGACATTTTGAAATACGCACACCTGAGACACATACAAACAACGCTCCCACACATCCAATCAACTATAAAACACACACCCACATCACCCACAAACCCCCACTAGTTGGAAATCGGAGCGAAGGCGAGAGCGAGAGAGATAGAGATAGCGAGCACAGCATTAGAAAACCCCAACACACACAGGAACACAACTTCATCACCCACACCACATCTACGCACACATCACCACATATCACCACGCACATCACCACAAACACCACCCCACACCTCATCCACACCACCCCATGGCACCCCAAAGACACCCAAGGTTTTCGGACCAAGAACTCCGGGTCATGGTGGAGGAAATCATGAGGGTTGAGCCCCAGCTCTTCGGCACACAGGTGCAGCACACCACCATAGCAAGGAAGGCTGAGCTATGGCAAAGGATCGTAGACAGGGTCAACGCTGTGGGACAGCATCCCAGAAATCGGGAAGATATCAGAAAGCGATGGAACGACCTACCGGGGAAGGTGCGCTCGATGATCTCCAGGCACAACATCGCTGTGCAGAAGACTGGCGGCGGACCCCCACCCACCCCACCCCAATTCACAGCATGGGAGCAAGAGGTGGTAAACATCCTGCATCCTGATGGCCTCGCTGGAGTACACGGAGGAATGGACTCTGGTAAGTCGAATCTCAACTACTTCACCCCCCCAACCACCAGCATGCCAACCCCCCCCCCAATATCACCCCCCAGCACATAACCTCCCTGCCAATGTCTCACCATCACAACCCACCCTAAACAACACCAACCCCTGAATGCCAACACAAACCATAGACAGCCACCACCAAAGCATGACCATTGCACATACCCATACACCCCCCCCAAACCCTCACAACACCTCCCACAAGGGAATGCCAGCACTGGGGGACAAGGGCACCCAAAATGCACGCCATGGCACACACAGAAACAATAACCATACTCCTTCACCCCTGCAGGGCCCGAACGCCAACACACCGCCACGGAGGGTCCAGAGATGTCCATCCCACCCCCAGAACAGGCCCCCAGCGAGGACAGCAGCTCTGTCGACCTAGAACCTGACGACTAGCCCAGACCATCGGGGACCTCTGGACAGTTGGTTCCCCACACACAGACACAGGCCACAGCAGACCCAAACCCCTCTGGGAACACCAGCACAGCTCCCACCCAGCGGGCCCATGCCTCTGTCCCGCGGACGCATCAATCAGCGGTGTGTCCGCCACTACAGGGCACCCAGGCTGACCCAACACCCCAACAACAACAGGGACCTGGGGGCAGTGGTAGTGGGCACACCGTCCAGGGGACAGAGGCCCGGGGAAACAGGGCAACTGGGAGGGCTGCTGTGCGACAGGGGGGGGAGGACAGGCCCAGGGAACCGACTCTCCAAGAGGCCCTCACCACCATCATGGAAGCATACCATCACTCCCAGGAGACGATGGCAACGGTACTGGCCAGGTTCACCGAGATCCAGGCACAGCAGGAGGAACGGTACATGGGGTTCAGCAATGAACTCCGGGACATCGCTACCGCAATGGGGACCATAGTCCAGGCCCTCAACCGGATAGAAACCACATTGCGGGACCATGTGGCACCGCAAAGGGCCCCTGTCACTAGCTAGGAACAGCCTACCACCTCCGCCGGCGCTAGTGGTCAGGAGGCCCCCACAGAACGACGGGCCACCAGAACCCCACCTCCTGCTGAAGAACAACCACCCCGCAAGAGGAACCTGAGATCTCAAAGGAAGACAGAGTAGGATGCCAAGACCCCCGCCAGTCTAATATCCCCCCGGATGTCATTCCACTGTCCCACAGTGTCACCCTGTCCAACCTTGAACTGCCCCTGCTCCATCCTTCCACAGCCATATGAACAATGCACCTGTGCGACCGAGAACTGGACTCTGCCATGGACATAACTCCACCCTCACCCTTCACCGTTTTAATATCATGTACCAAAATATAGCACTAAAAATAAATCACTCATTGCACATAAATCATTCTGGAGTCAGCCTGTATTATTTACAAATGTATAACACATTACTTATCAATAATGTTCTGTTATTTATGTGTGGACAACATACCGATGTCAATACGCATTGGTCCATGGGCTAACCAAGCAGAAGTCACGCAGTGGGTCATACAGCACTGAAAAGGGAAGGGAAAAGTAAACTTCAGTTTAAAAGAACTGGGGGGAAATACACAAAGTAAAGATGCAGGGGGCATTCAGTAAATGGTAAATGGCGTGGGTGATTCCTACCTGTGTGCTACTGAAAAAACTGTTGGATAACTCTGTCCCTGTTGTCTGGGTCGTCCTCTTTGTCTTCCTCCTCTTCACTCTCCGCAGGCTCCACAGCTGCTTCAACACCACCATCTGGACCATCCTCCTGCAGGAAGGGCACCTGACGTCGCAATGCCAGATTGTGAAGCAAACAGCAGGCCACGATGATCTGGCACACCTTCTTTGGTGAGTACATCAGGGATCCCCCTGTCATATGTAGGCACCTAAACCTGGCCTTCAGGAGGCCAAAGTTTCTTTCAATGACCCTCCTAGTTCGCCCATGGGCCTCATTGTACCGTTCCTCTGCCCTGGTCCGGGGATTCCTCACTGGGGTCAATAGCCAAGGCAGGTTGGGGTAACCAGAGTCACCAATTAGCCACACACGTTGTCTCTGTAGCTGTTCCATCACATAAGGGATGCTGCTATTTCGCATCACATACGCGTCATGCACTGACCCAGGGAACATGGCATTCACATGGGAGATGTACTGGTCAGCCAAACAGACCACCTGAACGTTCATCGAATGGTAACTTTTCCTGTTTCTGTACACCTGCTCATCGTCTTTTGGGGGTACTAAAGCCACATGGGTCCCATCAATGGCACCAATTATGTTGGGAATATGTCCAAGGGCATAAAAATCACCCTTCACAGTGGCCAAATCTACCTCCTCAGGGAATACAATGTAGCGCCGCATGTGTTTCGTCAGGGCAGACAACACTCTAGACAAGATCTTTGAAAACATAGGCTGAGACATTCCAGATGACATGGCCACTGTTGTCTGGAATGAGCCACTTGCCAGAAAATGGAGTATTGACAGAACCTGCACTAGAGGGGGAATTCCTGTGGGTTGGCGGATGGGGGACATCAGGGCTGGCTCCAGCTGGGCACACAGTTCATGTATAGTGGCTCGGTCAAGTCGGTATCGTAGTATGATGTGGCGTTCTTCCATTGTCGACAGGTCCACCAGCGGGCGGTACACGCGAGGATTCATCCTTCTCCTCGCAAGTCCCAGCGGACGGTGCCTAGGAAGGACAACATGGAGCACAGAGTCAAGCAAGTCACAGGTACGTTCACCACTGCATGCATAGCACACGATTATCTATGTATTGAAAGGCGTGTATGTGTGGCAATGCAAGGCCTAGGCCTGTGTGACGCAGTACAAATAATGCCATGTGGGCCCTTGAAATGGCGGCTGCCTGACCTGTGAAGTGGGACAATGGGATGTGAGGTCAATGCGCTGGCGCGGCACACCGTGGCGGTAGGCGGTCGAAGACCACTATACGAAGCCGCATTGGCTAACATTGAAGCCTATGGGTTTCAGGAGCCAATAATGAGGTACGCCGGCGGTCGCGGTACGCACCGCCGAGGTACGCACCGCCGCGGTACGCACCGCCGCGGGCGTGACCGCCATTTTCTCTCTGCTTAATCACTCGAGACCTGATCTTCCACAGGAGAGGACCTATACTGCAAGTGCTGCTGTGACCTCGGTCTGGAAGTGACAATGGCTGCTGCGACTGGGGAAAGGGCCCCCGCCTTCAGTTCCGAAGAGTTGGAGAAGCTCGTGGACGGGGTCCTCCCCCAGTATGCGTTACTCTACGGTCCTCCAGACCAACAGGTAAGTACACTGGGTGCACATTGAATGGGCTATGCCTGTGTGGAGTGGGGTGGATGCTAAGTTGGTGGGGTGGGGGGCGAATGAGGAGTGCAACGCCCGACAGATGAGAGCATGTGCCATATGGCAAGGTTGGGGAGGGGGGGCCAATCGCATCTAACATGCAGGAATATGATGATTTCTCCTTCCCACCCTGTACATGTCAAATAGGTCAGCGCCCATCAGAAAGTGGACATATGGCGTGCCATCGCCAAGGAAGTCAGGGCCATGGGGGTCCACGTCAGACGGGGCACCCACTGCCGCAAGAGGTGGGAGGACATCCGCCGCGGGACCAGGAAGACCGCTGAGTCACTGCTGGGGATGGCCTCCCAACCTAGGAGGGGTGCCAGTCGTACCCTGACCCCCCTGATGTCCCGGATCCTGGCGGTGGCCTACCCTGATTTGGATGGGCGCTTCAGGACATCACAGCAGACACAAGGGGGTGAGTATCAGCACATTCTGCTATCTCTCTGCGCAGTGGAGGCGTCTGGGTGGGGGAGGAGGGTTGGGGGTGACATTAGGCCAGGGCGCTTTCTGTTGTGTAGTCCCCTCCTTTAGGCATGGCCCTGTGCTCCCGGACCCCACCTCTGTAGGGTGACAAGTACAGCTATCGATGGTCCAGCATCACACATGTGCGCCTTTGGCGTCTCTAGACCTGTAGTCCTAGTCCGAAGTACTGAGTAGTGTACCCCAAATGCGCGACTTAGTGCATGAGGCTCCTGTGTCTGTCCTCTCCGCCAACGGTGTTGACATTGCATGCACTCAACCTGGTCTTCGTTTTTCTCCCCCCACCCTTCTTCTTCGTCTTCTTGTGCATCTGTGCATTAGCATCATCAGGCGGAGGAGAATTGGCATTGGAGCACGAGGGAGCTGCAAGTCACAAGGCCCCGGAGGGACCAGGAACAGACACCGAGGGCACCAGTGATCCGGAGGGCGAGGGGAGCACCACAACGGGGACCGGTGGTGACACCAGCGACAGCGACACGTCCTCGGATGGGAGCTCCCTAGCGGTGGCGGCAACATCCGGGCCCCCCGCCTCTCCAGGTACAGCCGCCACCAAGCGCATCAGCCCCGCCCTCCCAGCAGCCCCTCAGCCTACGCTCCGTGCCCGCTCGCCCAGGAAGGCGGGCGTCTCCTTCGCCCCAGGCACCTCAGCCCCTGCCCCTGTTACCCCTGCTGCCCTCAGTGAGGAGGTCATTGATCTCCTCAGGACACTCATTGTTGGGCAGACTACCCTTTTGAATGCCATCCAGGGGGTAGAAAGGGAGGTGCATCGGAGCAATGCCTACCTGGAGGGCATTCATTCGGGTCAGGCTGCCCATCAACGATCGTTCAATGCTCTGGCCTCAGCACTGACGGCAGCCATTGTCCCTGTTTCCAGCCTCCCTCTTCTGACTGCCTCCAACCTTTCTCTGTCTCCTGTTTCTCAGCCTATCCCATCCACACCATCAGACCAGCCTGCACACACCTCAACACCCAAGGGCAGCTCATCCAGACACAGGCACCACAGAAGCCACAAGCATTCACGCAAGCAACACCCAGATGCAGACATTCCAACAGTCACTACCACCTCTGTGTCCCCCACCTCCTCGTCTCCCTCCTCCCTCCCTGTCACGTCTACACTCACACCTGCATGCACACCACCATCAGCCAGTGCTTCCATCACCAGCACACCCTCCAGTCCAGTCCGCACACGTGCAGTCACCACCCCCACTACCATTTACACGTCCCCTGTGTCCTCTCCCACTGTGTCTGTCACCCCCTCTTCCAAGACACACAAACACAGGCAGCCACCCACCCAACAGCCATCCACCTCACGACAGCCTCCAGCACATGCACCTGCACCCAAAGACAGCACACCTGACTCTCCTACAACCACATCCTCTTCCTCCACTTCCATCTCCACTTCTCCTACCTTTTACCTTGGTCCTAAGAAAGTTTTCCTTGCTAATCTTGACCTCTTTCCCTCCACTTACCCACCCCCTCCATCTGCAAAGAGTCCCAAGAGCACCTCAGCCACCACCAGCCCAGCTTCGAATGTCACTGTGGTGCATGGGTTCTGGAGCCCACCCTTTGCCAGCAGTGACACCTCAATCAGCAGCAAGGGGACAGCCAGCCCCCCACCAGGCAAGAAGACCAGGAAGGTAAAGGGCCGCCGTGAGAGGACTGACAGGGCTGCCCCCAAGGAGCCAAGTTCTCCCACATCACCAGCCACAACAGCTAGGGGAGGCAAGGGCCCGAGAGCCCCATCTAAGGAGCGAAAGGGCAGCAGGGCGGAAAAGTCAGCCAGCAGGAGCGCGGAGCAGGAGGGGCCCACAAGCCCCATCCCGGGTGTTAGGAAGGACACCAAAGGGCCCAGGACTCCGTCACCGAAGGGTCCAGCAACAGCACGGTCGGAGGGCGAGTGAGCAGGGAGTCCAGGCCAGGTCTGGCTCCCTTGACCTACTGGACGAGCACCGCTGAAGAGGGCCCAGCCGTGCAGAAGAGCACCGCTGAAGAGGGCCCCGCCGTGCAGAAGAGCACCGCTGAACAGGGCCCCGCCGTGCAGAAGAGCACCGCTGAACAGGGCCCGCCGTGCAGAAGAGCACCGCTGAACAGGGCCCCGCCGTGCAGAAGAGCACCGCTGAACAGGGCCCTGCCGTGCAGAAGAGCACCGCTGAACAGGGCCCCGCCGTGCAGATGAGCACCGCTGAACAGGGCCCCGCCGTGCAGAAGAGCACCGCTGAAGAGGGCCCCGCCGTGCAGAAGAGCACCGCTGAAGAGGGCCCCGCCGTGCAGAAGAGCACCGCTGAACAGGGCCCGCCGTGCAGAAGAGCACCGCTGAAGAGGGCCCCGCCGTGCAGAAGAGCACCGCTGAAGAGGGTCCCGCCGTGCAGAAGAGCACTGCTGAACAGGGCTCCGCCGTGCAGAAGAGCACCGCTGAACAGGGCCCCGCCGTGCAGAAGAGCACCGCTGAACAGGGCCCCGCCATCTCAAGCACCGCTCCGCTGGGCCCTTCATCTCAAGCACAGCTCCGCTGGGCCCCGCCATCTCAAGCACCGCTCCGCTGGGCCCCGCCATCTCAAGCACCGCTCCGCTGGGCCCCGCCATCTCAAGCACCACTCCGCTGGGCACCGCCGTCTCAAGCACCGCTCCGCTGGGCCCTTCCTGTCAAGCACCGCTCCGCTGGGCCCTGCCATCTCAAGCACCGCTCCGCTGGGCCCCGCCATCTCAAGCACCGCTCCGCTGGGCACCGCCGTCTCAAGCACCGCTCCGCTGGGCCCTTCATCTCAAGCACCGCTCCGCTGGGCCCCGCCATCTCAAGCACCGCTCCGCTGGGCCCCGCCATCTCAAGCACCGCTCCGCTGGGCACCAACGTCTCAAGCACCGCTCCGCTGGGCCCTACATCTCAAGCACCACTCCGCTGGGCCCCGCCATCTCAAGCACCGCTCCGCTGGGCACCGCCGTCTCAAGCACCGCTCCGCTGGGCCCCGCCATCTCAAGCACCGCTCCGCTGGGCACCGCCGTCTCAAGCACCGCTCCGCTGGGCCCTTCATCTCAAGCACCGCTCCGCTGGGCCCCGCCATCTCAAGCACCGCTCCGCTGGGCCCCGCCATCTCAAGCACCGCTCCGCTGGGCCCCGCCATCTCAAGCACCGCTCCGCTGGGCCCCGCCAGCTCAAGCACCGCTCCGCTGGGCACCGCCGTCTCAAGCACCGCTCCGCTGGGCCCTTCATCTCAAGCACCGCTCCGCTGGGCCCCGCCATCTCAAGCACCGCTCCGCTGGGCCCCGCCATCTCAAGCACCGCTCCGCTGGGCACCGCCGTCTCAAGCACCGCTCCGCTGGGCCCTTCATCTCAAGCACCGCTCCGCTGGGCCCCGCCATCTCAAGCACCGCTCTGCTGGGCCCTTCATCTCAAGCACCGCTCCGCTAGGCACCGCCATCTCAAGCACCGCTCCGCTGGGCACCGCCATCTCAAGCACCGCTCCGCTGGGCCCTTCCTGTCAAGCACCGCTCCGCTGGGCCCCGCCATCTCAAGCACCGCTCCGCTGGGCCCCGCCATCTCAAGCACCGCTCCGCTGGGCACCGCCGTCTCAAGCACCGCTCCGCTGGGCCCCGCCATCTCAAGCACCGCTCCGCTGGGCCCCGCCATCTCAAGCACCGCTCCGCTGGGCATCGCCGTCTCAAGCACCGCTCCGCTGGGCCCTTCATCTCAAGCACCGCTCCGCTGGGCCCCGCCATCTCAAGCACCGCTCCGCTGGGCCCTTCATCTCAAGCACCGCTCCGCTGGGCACCGCCATCTCAAGCACCGCTCCGCTGGGCCCCGCCATCTCAAGCACCGCTCCGATGGGCCCTTCCTGTCAAGCACCGCTCCGCTGGGCCCCGCCATCTCAAGCACCGCTCCGCTGGGCCCCGCCATCTCAAGCACCGCTCCGCTGGGCACCGCCGTCTCAAGCACCGCTCCGCTGGGCCCCGCCATCTCAAGCACCGCTCCGCTGGGCCCCGCCATCTCAAGCACCGCTCCGCTGGGCACCGCCGTCTCAAGCACCGCTCCGCTGGGCCCTTCATCTCAAGCACCGCTCCGCTGGGCCCCGCCATCTCAAGCACCGCTCCGCTGGGCCCTTCATCTCAAGCACCGCTCCGCTGGGCACCGCCATCTCAAGCACCGCTCCGCTGGGCCCCGCCATCTCAAGCACCGCTCCGCTGGGCCCTTCCTGTCAAGCACCGCTCCGCTGGGCCCCGCCATCTCAAGCACCGCTCCGCTGGGCCCCGCCATCTCAAGCACCGCTCCGCTGGGCACCGCCGTCTCAAGCACCGCTCCGCTGGGCCCCGCCATCTCAAGCACCGCTCCGCTGGGCCCTTCCTGTCAAGCACCGCTCCGCTGGGCCCCGCCATCTCAAGCACCGCTCCGCTGGGCCCCGCCATCTCAAGCACCGCTCCGCTGGGCACCGCCGTCTCAAGCACCGCTCCGCTGGGCCCTTCATCTCAAGCACCGCTCCGCTGGGCCCGCCATCTTAAGCACCGCTCCGCTGGGCCCCTCCATCTCAAGCACCGCTCCGCTGGGCACCGCCGTCTCAAGCACCGCTCCGCTGGGCCCTTCATCTCAAGCACCGCTCCGCTGGGCCCCGCCATCTCAAGCACCGCTCCGCTGGGCCCCGCCATCTCAAGCACCGCTCCGCTGGGCCCCGCCGTCTCAAGCACCGCTCCGCTGGGCCCTTCCTGTCATGCACTGTTAACGGTTTACTGTGCCCACCATGCCTCCTCCTTGACCAGTGGAGACTGTAATCCACCTGATGGACTGTGGCTTTGCACTTCCCAGGATGGAACAGTGGGCAAGCCACCCACTGTAGAGACTTGAGAGACTGTGGCTTTGCTCTCCCCAGGATGGCCGAGTGGGCATCCCACCCACTGTAGAGACTTGAGAGACTGTGGCTTTGCACTCCTCAGGATGGCCGAGTGGGCATGGTGGCCCCTTCGTGGATCTGGCGTCGTGCAATCATGTGGCTGTGGTGCCCCCCCCCCTTCCCTTCCCCCTGAGGTGCCTGTAGTTTTTTCATCAGATGCCCCTGCAGTGTTCTCTCCAAAGGACTCAGGTCTCCTGTGTGGGCTTTGCCCTTGTGTTGCTACACTTTGGCCCACGGACACTTTGAATCTCGTTAGTTGTGCAGGACTTTTTGCCTCGGTATTTCGTATGCACTGGATATTGATTTTGGAGATTTGAGTTGTTATTGCTATTTGACCGTGACTTATCAGTGGTTTTTATTTCCCATAAATTTCGGGTCACTATTTAATTAGGTCCTTGTTTTCTTTACAGGGGTTTGGGTGGTTTCACTGTGACTTGTTGCTCTGCATTAGTGTGTACATGGTTTGGGGGGGTGGGTGTATCGCGTATGTGTGTGCACGTGACCTTTCGTCCTCCCCCCTCCCCTGTGTCGTAGGTGCAGTACTCACCGTTGTCGTCTGTGCCGGCGTTCGTACTCGTGGTAGATGAGCAGGTAGATGAGAGCAGGTAGGATGTTTAATTCGAGTTCCATGCTGTCCTCCTTCCTCGTGGAGTGCGTAGAGGTGTGCGTTTTCCCGTTCGTAGTCTGTTTCCGCCGTGTTTTTATCGGCGGTGCTCCCGCCCCGGAAAAGGTGGCGGATTGGCCGGTCATGATAGTGTGGGCGGAACATTGTCTGCCGCCTGGCTGTTGGCGGTGACCGCCGCGCTGTTTGTCGGTCCCGCCGTGGCGGTCGGAGTGTTAAGTTGGCGGGCTGTGTTGGCGGTTCCCGCCAGGGTCAGAATTCCATTTTTTGGACCGCCGGCCTGTTGGCGGGTTGGCCGCCGCTTTATCACCAACCGCCAGGGTTAGAATCACCCCCTATGTGTCACTGGGAAATGGATATGCAGATCAAGTCGCAAGGTTTTGCGCATTGAACTGTATATCATTCAAAGACAAGTGGGAACTGATGTCAGAAGAAGATAATACATGTACAAGCTTTGCATTAAAAGTGATCGATACGTTAGAAGAGTTGAAAACACTACAAAGTAATGTTGACAAAGAAGAGAAACAACTTTGGTCCAAATTAAAATGTGTTCAAAGGCCTGATGAGATATGGGTTTCCGAGGAAGGTCAGATGGTCCTGCCAAATAGTTTACTGTCACAAATGGCCAGGTACTACCATGGTCAGGCACACATTGGGAGGGATGCCATGGTTCATTTGTTCAAAATTGAATGGTTCAATCCCAAGTTTAGGCAGGCAGCAGAGGCAGTATGTCATCACTGTATAATGTGTCAAAGATTAAACATGGGAAAAGGGACAGTGGTGAATTTGAGCCACATAGGAAGAGCAGGAGGTCCATTCAGCAGAATGCAATTTGATTTCATTGAGATGCCTGCGTGTGGAGGGTTGAAGTACGTTTTGGTGATTGTGTGCATTTTTTGTCACTGGATTGAAGCATACCCACAAGAAGGAATGACAGTCTCACAGTAGCAACGTTGTTGCTTAGGGAGTTGATTCCATGTTTCGGGTTTCCGATCTCTTTAGAATCAGATAGGGGAACTCACTTCAACAACAAGGTGATTAAACTCTTGTGTGCAGCACTCAACATTAAGGAGAAGATGCATTGTAGCTATCCCCCTGAAGCATTAGGACTAGTTGAACAGATGAATGGTACCTTGAAATCAAGAAGATGTGTGCAGCTACGAATCTAAAATGGTCAGATGCATTGCCTTTGGTGTTGATGTCGATGAGAAATACACCTGACAGGAAGACAGGGCTGTCACCCCACAAGATCCTCATGGGCAGAGCAATGAGATTATCAGCAGTTTCAGCCAATGCACTTGCGAATATTACAGCTGATATGGTGTTAGACAGGGTCTGGCTGATGTGGTTCGCTCTTTCTCTCAGCAGGTGGAGGCCACTACTCTGCCACCCATCCACGATTCAGGGCACAATCTGATGAGAGCCGGCAACTGGGTCATTGTCCGAAAACATGTTCACAAGATGTGTTTAGAGCCACGCTGGAGAGGGCATTACCAGGTGGTCCTAATAACTACGACAGCTGTGAAGTGTGCAGGACTCCCGACCTGAATTCACAAGAGTCATACGAAGAAAGTGGCATGTACACTGGATCATGAAGAAGCATTGTTGAAAGCACCAACAACAGTGAAACAGGTTGCCGCACCTGAACCAGAAAAAGAACCAAGAGAGCCTGAAATTGAACAAGAGCTTGTGGAAGATGGTTCTATTACCCCCGTAAGACACGAAAGTGAAGAAATACAGGAGGGTGTGGAGGAATCAATCTCAACGAATACAGCAGGAGAGCCTAGCTCAGCAGGGGTTCTCCCAGCAGCAGGATCATGATATAGGCCCTCATTCTGACCTTGGCGGTCTTTTCGCAAGACCGCTGAGTTACCGCCGCGGTGAAGACCGCCGACTGCGGCGGTGTGCCTCTGTGCGCATTCTGACCGCTGGGAGCGTTCCGCCGGAAAACCGCCAGCAGCCACACTGGCGGTCGGCGGGAAAGTGGAGACTGGTCAACCTCCACCGCCACGCCAGCAGAACACCGCCCACAGAATTACGACCCACATTTCTGTGTGGCGGTCTTCTGTTGGCGGTCTTCTGTTGGCGGTCACGTCCCTATGGCTCCCGTCGCCTCCCGGAGGACCAACGCACAAGGTAAGTTGATCGTCCGTGAGGGGAGGGGGTGGGGGGGTGTTGTGTGATGTGGGCGTGCATGGGGGTGTGCGTGTGAGTGTGTAGAGGGGGTGTGTGAGTGCGTGTATGCGGGCGGGGGGTGCTGCTGTGTCTATGGGTAATGTGTGCTGTTCGGCAGGTGCGCATGTCGGCATGTATGTGTGCGGGTATGTGTCCCCGTTGTGTATGTGTGTGTAGGGGGTGTGTATATGTGCATGTTGGGGGTGTGTGCATGTCGGGGTACATGTATGTGCATGTCGGGGTGGGGGTGGGGAGGGGGTTCGTACCACCTCTGGGGGGTGGCAGGGGGGTGGAGGGTGTGGGGGGAGGACTCGGGTGGGTAGTGGGGGGTGGGGGAGACCCCTATCAGTGCCAGGGAAGGAATTCCCTGGCCCCGATAGTGCTTACCGCCATGGTTCGCACGGCGGTTCCCGCCCGCAAGAAACCGCGGCGGTAGGCAGGGTCATAATACCCTTGGTGGTCTTGGGACGACCGCCGGGCCGGAGTGCGCAAACTCCAGCCCCGCGGTCATGACCGCCGTGGCGGTCGGAGTGGAGAAATAGCGGTCGGTCGCAGCGGGGACCGCCGCGGTCAGAATGCCATTTTTAATACCGCCGGTCTGTTCGCGGTCCGACCGCCGTCTCTCCGCCGACCGCCAGGGTCAGAATGAGGGCCATAGTGTTGGTTAGCGGATTCTTTGCGCCTACAATCACATACCCCCGTAAGAGACGAAAGTGAAGAATTACAGGAGGGTGTGGAGGAATCAATCTCAACGAATACATCAGGAGAGCCTAGCTCAGCAGGGGTTCTCCCAGCAGCAGGATCATGATATAGGCCCTCATTCTGACCTTGGCGGTCTTTTCGCAAGACCGCTGAGTTACCGCCGCGGTGAAGACCGCCGACTGCGGCGGTGTGCCTCTGTGCGCATTCTGACCGCTGGGAGCGTTCCGCCGGAAAACCGCCAGCAGCCACACTGGCGGTCGGCGGGAAAGTGGAGACTGGTCAACCTCCACCGCCACGCCAGCAGAACACCGCCCACAGAATTACGACCCACATTTCTGTGTGGCGGTCTTCTGTTGGCGGTCTTCTGTTGGCGGTCACGTCCCTATGGCTCCCGTCGCCTCCCGGAGGACCAACGCACAAGGTAAGTTGATCGTCCGTGAGGGGAGGGGGTGGGGGGGTGTTGTGTGATGTGGGCGTGCATGGGGGTGTGCGTGTGAGTGTGTAGAGGGGGTGTGTGAGTGCGTGTATGCGGGCGGGGGGTGCTGCTGTGTCTATGGGTAATGTGTGCTGTTCGGCAGGTGCGCATGTCGGCATGTATGTGTGCGGGTATGTGTCCCCGTTGTGTATGTGTGTGTAGGGGGTGTGTATATGTGCATGTTGGGGGTGTGTGCATGTCGGGGTACATGTATGTGCATGTCGGGGTGGGGGTGGGGAGGGGGTTCGTACCACCTCTGGGGGGTGGCAGGGGGGTGGAGGGTGTGGGGGGAGGACTCGGGTGGGTAGTGGGGGGTGGGGGAGACCCCTATCAGTGCCAGGGAAGGAATTCCCTGGCCCCGATAGTGCTTACCGCCATGGTTCGCACGGCGGTTCCCGCCCGCAAGAAACCGCGGCGGTAGGCAGGGTCATAATACCCTTGGTGGTCTTGGGACGACCGCCGGGCCGGAGTGCGCAAACTCCAGCCCCGCGGTCATGACCGCCGTGGCGGTCGGAGTGGAGAAATAGCGGTCGGTCGCAGCGGGGACCGCCGCGGTCAGAATGCCATTTTTAATACCGCCGGTCTGTTCGCGGTCCGACCGCCGTCTCTCCGCCGACCGCCAGGGTCAGAATGAGGGCCATAGTGTTGGTTAGCGGATTCTTTGCGCCTACAATCACATACCCCCGTAAGAGACGAAAGTGAAGAATTACAGGAGGGTGTGGAGGAATCAATCTCAACGAATACATCAGGAGATCCTAGCTCATCAGGGGTTCTCCCAGCAGCAGGATCATGATATAGTATTGGTTAGAGGATTCTTTGAGCCTACAATAACATTTGGACCTGCTTACATGCATAGAAATAACCTCACATGCATGCTTACACCTTTAGAGAAGAGCTTTATAGGGCATACTGATGACAGGAGAAAGGCATTAAAAGAAAAACTAGAAAAAGACCTAGAGAAAAGGACTTATAAAAATGATTATGCTTACACTGCAATTAAAACCCAAGGGAAATTAGCTTTAGATGCATTACATGTAGGGAAGCTTTGTATATATAGGCCAAAAATTGCGCACTGACACTTTATTTGTGGGAACGAGTGTATGTAGGCATGTGTTTATGTTTCAGAGTAAATTGACCTTTATGCTGAGTGGTTAGGACCCAGCGATTCCTGTTATCTATTATAATTGTGGACTTATTGCTTATTACCGTCTTCCAAGAGGATTGTATGTGACATGTTATTTGGGGATAGTTTTCCCAAAGATTTATCAGATAGATGACTTTAAAAGGTTCCCGAAATTGACTGAATTACATCATAAGCGACAGGAGGGAATCCTCTTCTGCAGTTGTGGGAGATATATTTCGTGCGGTGGTTCCTTCATTGGGAGTAATCCTGAACTCGATCAAGATACTATTGTGGATAACATGCTGACAATTTTTACAGGGGCAATACTCCTGACAGATACTGAATTGGCTGCGGATAGAGCTATGACTCTTCAAAATCGTCTTGCTTTAGACATCCTTCTAGCAAAGGACGGCGGAGTCTGTAAAATTATTAACTCTAGGCAGTGTTGTTCTTATATACCTAACATAAGTAAGGAGATAAGAGACGTACGTACTAACCGGGCTAACTAAAGTAAGGATTTGAAGGACTTGAAGGAACCAGGTGTTTGGGAAAAGGTCGAAAAGGGATTTGTTGCAGTGGGAAATTGGCTTAGTAACATTTGGAATGGGGTATTATTAAAGATCATACAGGGAATATTAATTGTAATTGTTTGAATATTAGGATTATGGGGTGTAAATTGTGTCAAAAGATTAAATTGAAAAGGTCTAAAAATGATCCGAGAAGGGATGAACGAAACAGGGAAAGAATTTATAGGGAAGATTCGAGGAGAAGGCAAAATGCTGAAGAGACGGAGTTGTGAAAACCGTTGAGGGTAAAAGTAGTGTGATGACATATTTAGTCATCAGAGGAGGGACTGATAACGCAGATATATTAATTAAAAGTTATAAATGAATGTTTAAGTAGTTTAAGTAATTAACGTAGAAAAATAATGTGTAAATTTGAAAATGTGCCCTCGAAGAGTGGCTGCTACCACTCACGAATTATATTAAAAAGTGACTAAAACATGTGAAATGTTGAAAATGCATAAAAACAATGTAGTAGTATGTCATATTGAGATATATAACGTATGTTTTGCATTATATTGTAGAGCTAACTTAGCCGAAGTTGTGGCCTAGTTTTGCCAGGCCTTCAGCAGAAGTTGAATATTAACGCGCAATGTAGAAAAGCTAATGTGCTGGACTGACCATGAACCGCTCATTGTTTAATAAAAATTGTTAAACTGAAACCTATGCATGAACCGACAGACAGGAGAAGATGGAAACCTGAATGTATCAACTACTGTGTAAAGCGTTCAGAATGTACTTTCCCAGGACTCGAACAATGGAGACACTGACTAGAGAAGAAGATGCAACATTTTTGATACCTGACGAGCCGGATTATGAGGACATTGCAAAGTGAACCACTCAACAATCTGAGAACTGTACAATATTAAAATTATAAGATTTGGAGTAAATGTGTAATTGGACAGAGTCATAACTGGTGATTAGTTGACCAGTTTGGAATTGGGGGATAGTCTGGGTGACTTTTACATAATGACATGACAGAAGGGGAGAGTTCAGATGTTAGGCGGATGTCCAGAGAGAGAGACTACGAAATCGAAGGGATTCAAAACTCTGTCATTCGGCTCATGCTTTTGAGAACCTGATGAGATGCTGATTGATTGATGACCTTAAGATGAAGACTGACTTTGTTGCTGATTCCATATCGTGGATATGTAGCTATGACATTCTGACTGAATTAACTTTTGTGCCTTTTCTTTCTAGGTACCAACTGCGCTGTTTTTACAAGTTTTCTCTTAGCTAGATGTTTTCCAAATGTATGTTCTAAAACTGTTTTCGCATGAAGTCCCACATGCAAATGCTATTCTGGGTTAGGTGAGGTTCCTACCTTATGAAATTGACAAAAATAGAGACAATTGATTGACGGACTGATTTTCTGAACTCTGCTAGTTATGTTGACGTATTCACCTTTGATCCATATGTTGGCTTATGCTGAAGCATTAGAATATACTCTGATGCAAGTTTTGATTAGATTATGTTTTCGCCGCCTTCTAATGAATTAATACAGATTTACTGTGAATAAAGTGTGAATTCATCCCATGACTTAGTATTGTAACTAATAGGAAAATAAAATTGACAAGACGTACATTGAGTTGTGGTGATTCATGACTGAAGGTCATGGTGTGATGTTATTAACTGTTGATTAATGTTTTGCTCAATGGTTATTGATTTATGTATTGATTATTGATGAACATTGGTTATTCCGTAACTAGGATACTCCATGCGAATTAAAAAATTAATCAACCTATACGTGCCCCCTTATAAGTTTACTTATTAAGGACCGGGCTCGCTAGCAAATCTATAGTGCTTTAGCGTTGGGTACGCTAGCTTTAGTAACAGCTTTGAGGCCCAGGATCGAAGATACAACAATGATACGTTTCCCCTGGGCCAGAGATCTCTCTTTGATGACAGCCATCTGAACAGCAGTGAGAATTTTCTCAGTGGGAGCAAAGCTTTGTTCTGCTGTAGAGTATCAATGTGATTTGTATGCAATCGGGACGGTCTCCCCCTAATTGAACATTACATAGATTAAGCCAATGGCACCAGCGATCACTCTGATGGCCAAGTGTTTTTTGTTGCTCCTTGTGTGCAAGTGTTTAGCTGCAAGCACGTCTTGTTGTAATGCTCCAAGAATGCGTTTGTGTTTGACTGTCCAGTTTTTACTGGAAAATTCAGGATGTATCAAGTCACATAATGGTTTAATGCGTTGTGCATAATCTGCAATATATGTTCTGCCAAAGTTTAAAAAGCCCATCAAAGACTGAAGCTTTTTGATGGTGGTTGTGGATTGTAGATGTGTGCTTTTGTCTAAAAATTGGGGCACTAGGCTCTTGCCTTCATCAAATAATTTGTATCCCAAAAACAGGACACTAAGGAATGCTATTTTTGTTGTCCTGAAATTGAATTTGTAGCCTAATTCAGCAACTCCGACAACAATGCAGGCTACCCATCTTACATGTTGCATGACGTCGTCATCCATGAGGTAAATTTCATCTACATAGGACAACACCTCAGGGTCAATATCATGTAAAATAGATGTGACACAAGCTGAAAACAGTGCTGGACTGTTCTAATACCCTTATGGGAGTCGGCAAATGTTTTTCTGCGAGCCTAAACCGCTGTAACTTGTTGAGTCCCTACTTTCGGGTGCTATATTTAGGCAGAAAATCCGTAGGAAATATACAATGTTGTTTTATATTTTTTGCACACTATATTGTTCATAAGTGCTGTGCAGTATGCATTTTGTATGGCAAATGTGCGTGTATGACTGTTTAAATGCATGTAGTCTAAGACTATTCTGTATGAATGGTCTTGTTTAGCTACGGGGAACAATAAATTGTTCATTGGTAAGACACAGGGTTCAATTACGACCTGGTACTCTAACTGTGTGAAGATTTCCCAAACGGGTGCTTTGGCTTCATGCTTTATTAGATATTTGGGTTGAGGTTGGGGTTGGGAGCAGCTCTGCCCACCCACCTCTCTCACTGCATTTTTCCAGTGAGTCCTGAAAGGAACGAGATTGGCATGTATCAGTATATTGATATCTGTCAGGCATTTTTATATTATCTCTATTTCTAAGATGATATCTATTCTGAGGGGTCTCCGAATACGGAGATTCTCAACTTTCTTTTTTAGATGTTTGTTATTTTTTTTATCCCAGCGCTTTTTAGAACATTCAGGTGCTTGCTTGGTAGAATCTTTATTAGATCCACCTTGTAATTGTGGTTTAATGGGTCTGGCCCCCAGATTATCTCAACAATACTAGAGTAAGTCTTGACGATAAACTTTGGCAGCTCACGTTCTTGATCCTGTGCAGGAATATCCTGGAGGTGCATACGCACTGTTAGTGCAACTGTCTCCCCTTTGAGATTACTCAATATTAGTGAGGATACTGTGGCAAAATTGTCCATCAATTGCATCCCCAGATCAATGGCCGGGGAAGCCCGTATTCATCTTGAATTTGTTTTAACACCTCCGGAAGATTGGCGTGTTGGTATACCGGGTGCAGGAGTATAGAGCGTGGCAAATACCATGCCCCAAGTATTGCAGTTATCTACTGTGGGAACCATCTCAAATGGCAAGCACATAGTAAGTATTCTATGTTTATACTGAGGATCCGTATGGGGAAAACCGTATTCCAGCGCATTAATTTTTTGAGCTAACCAAAATGGAATTTCCTCCCACTTGGCTGGTACTTTACCCATGATCGAATGTACAGTCGAAAGACTAATGCCTGGCGTAATAGCATGTGGTTGCGCTGGGGAAGCACATGCTGGGTTAGTATTTAATGTTTGCATTTCAAACTGTACTAACAGTCTGTATATTGCTGTGAGCTCTGTAAATAAGCAGCAAACCTCAGCTACCGCCAAGGTTGCTGCATCAGGGTGCGGTGTGTATGTGTCCAATGTAGGAAAGTAGCCTCTTTCTAGCTTGGTTACAACCACTTTTTTGGCCTGTTTGTCAGTGTGTTTGACTGTGTTCACTGGGATCCTGCTAACCAAGTCCCCAGTGACTGTGCTCTCTCCTCTAAATTTGGTTTATGGTAACTTTTTGTACCCCGACAATTGGCATACTGGTGCCCCCCATGTAAGCCCCTAGTATATGGTACCTAGGTACCCAGGATATTGGAGTTCCAGGGGATCCCTATGGGCTGCAGCAGTTATTCTGCCACCCATAAGGAGTCCATGGAAAGGGTTCTGCACACCTGCCATTGCAGTCTGTGTGAACCGGGTGCATCACTGTAGGTCACTGCACCAGGTCGCTATAAGTCAACCCCATGGTAGGCCCTCTCAACCCAGAGGGCAGGGTGCAGGTACCTGTGTGTGAGGGAACTCCTGCACTTGCAGAGGTACCCCCACAAACTCCAGATCAATTTTCCAGGACTTTGTGAGTGCGGTGATGCCATTTTACGCATGTACTGGACATAGGTCCAGCTACATAATGGTAACTCCGAACCTGGGCATGTTTGGTATCAAACATGTTGGTATCAAACATGTTGGAATCATACCTCAACACTTTTGCAAGTATTGGTTGTATGATTCCATGCACTCTGTGGGCTCCTTAGAGGACCCCGGCACTGCTCCTACAGCCTTCAGAGGTTTTCTAGGCAGCCCCAGCTGCTGCCACCTCACAGATAGGTTTCTGCCCTCCTGTTGCATGAACAGCTCAAGCCCAGAAAGGCAGAACAAAAGATTTCCTCTGGGAAAGGGGTGTTACACCCTTTCCCTTTGGAAATAGGTCTACTGAACTTGGGAGGGGTAGCCTCCCCAAGCCACTGGTATGCTACGAAGGGTAGGTTTGGTGCCCTCCATGTATAAACCAGTTTAGACTAGTTCCCTGCTCTGGTGTGAAACTGGACAAAGGAAAGGGGAGTGACCACTCCCCTGTCCATCACCACCCAAGGGGTGGTGCCCAGTGCTCCTCCAGAGGGTCCTTGGGTTTTGACATCTTGAATCCAATGTTGGAAGGGAACTCTGGGAGCCTCTGCGTGGCCAGGTCAGGCAGATGATGTCAGAGCTCCCCGATAGGTGGTCACCCAGCTAGGTGACCAATCTCTCTTTCAGGGCCATTTACGGTCTCTCTTTTGGGTGGTTCCTCAGATTCAGCTTGCAAGATTGTAGCAGAATTCCTCTGCAACCTCCACTTCGACTTCTGATTAAAGAAATTGCGTCTGGACTCTCCAAGACCTGACAATCTGCAACAAAGAAGAAGACTTCGCCTGCAACATTGTTTCCATGGCTCCGTCCAGCTTTTGCAACATTTCCCCGATTGGGTATTCTCTGAGGCAGCCCATCTTCATTCTGTACAGGAAAGAAGAAGAAATATCCCTTGGAGTGAAGGAATCACTCCGCTGCATCTGCAGGCACCAACAACAACGATGACTGGCTGCGTTCATCCCCTCTCCTGCTGAGCCATGTGGATCCTGCATCACAGATGGTGGTCAGACATGGTGCTTTTGGTCCTCTCTACCAGCTGTACTACTTGGTTGGAGGTAAGCCCTTGCCTTCCCACACAGGACAGTACCCCTGTGCAGTGCCTCTTTTGCAGCTTCCATGGCTTGTTGGCACTTCCTCCAAGGGGTCCTCAGGCATTGTGTAGCTCCAGCACTCCTTCCTGCAATGCACAGCTCCCTGATTGGCTCTCCTGTGGCGTGGGATCCCTTTTCGCAGTCCTGCATGGGCTCCATTTGCAACTTCTGTGTCCCCGTCCTCTGGCACTACTATGAGTGCTGCCTGTGCTTGTGTGGGTTTTCTGTGATGCTGAGGGACCCCTCTGACTCCCCCTCCTGGTTTGAGTCCTCCTGGGCCTTGCTGGTCCCCAGCAGCACCACTTTCCACCAACCACAAGTTTTGCCTGTTACAAGACTTGTTAGTGGAATCCGGACACGCAAACCCTACTGTAATCTTCCTTCCAGCATGGGACATCACCTGCATCCACCAGGAACTCGACTTCGACTCCAGGGCTGCAGTGCTGACTTTCCTTCCTCATCGTCAACCAACTTCTGCTATCCTCATCCTGGTGAGAAGGGGCACCTGCCCCCACTGAACTCTGCTGTGTCATATAGACTTAGTCCCCTCTTTTCACAGGTCTTCCTCTTCAGGAATCCACTGTTGGTTTCTTGCAGTCATCTCTGGGTTTTACAGTTCTCTTCTTTTCTTCTTAGTGGGTGTTTTGAGGAAATTCTAGTGATTTACTCCTACCTTCCTGGTCGCTGGGGGGTGTTGTGGTACTTATCTTTGTGCTTTTCTGGTACCCTCAATGCCCTTATACACACTCCACTTACCTAGGTGGGGGTCCAACTCTCGCATTCCATTTTTTTATTGTGTTTTACACTGTTTTTCACTGTTTTCTAACTATTCTAATGCATATTTCTGACTACTAGTGTATATATCTTGTGTGTTACTTACCTCCTAAGAGAGTATTGCCTCTATAGTATTTTTGGTGCTGTGTTACCATCATAAAGTACCTTTATTTTTGTTATACTGTGTGGTTTCTTTCATGTGTATAAGTGCTGTTTGACTACAGTGGTATTGCATGAACTTTGCATGTCTCATAGATAAACCTTTGCTGCTAATCCACAGCTACCTCTAGAGAGCCTGGCTTCCAGACACTGCCTACACTTCACTAATAGGGGATACCTGGACCTGTTATAAGGTGTAAGTACCTTAGGTACCCACTACACACCAGGCTAGCTTCCTACAGCCAATAAAAGCCAGGTTGGACCAGTTTTGCGCAGAGGACCTAACCTAATATGTAATATTGTATGTGGTAGGGCACCATCAAGCCAATTATTATGGTCTTGATATGATAGAGGTATCTCTAAATATGCATAAGCTCAGTATTGTGCAGGTATGTTAGCAGGTGTGTAGTAATGAAATGTGTTTGTGTTACCATCAACTGCTAGAAAAGTGACCCAAGAATAAAATGTCTCTGTTCTGTAGGCCAGATGAGCCTCAACAACAAATGTGACTGGACCACTCTGGCCTATGAGGCCATTTGCCAATAAATGTGCTGTGAGGGGTGGTCGCATGTTTACTGCAATTGCTACCCGTTGTGGATTCGCCATGGTAATGGTAAAGGTATTTGTTCAGAGATAAAGACACCAAATGGGATTGATCCTTTTAAGGTTCAAGCTTGAACATCCTACAGCATTAGTTAAGTACTATCTACTTAGCTGAGGAGGAAATCCTCAGTACCACGGACGTCTCCCACTATTTAATTAAAGTTCCTTTAGCACATAGTGAGACAGAGCTACTTAGGAGGATCCGAAAATTAGTGCCTGACCGGACCTTGGCGGCGCCATGTCACATAGGTTCTCATTATCCTAATGAGACTACTGGATTTGGGTGGCATAATCATCTAAATTGTAGGGTGCTGAGTACAATCCCACACCATCTGACACCTGTCGGCCTAATCCGGGCTTTCCGGCCAACGAGCAGTGCCTAGTCTCCACCCGAAAACTGGGATGATTGTGGCAACCGGGAGCATGACAGAGAGGACACCTCAGGGGAATCATGGTCAATCAGATCTCATCCCTTTCTCTCAGTCACATTAGTCTTACACAGGCAAAGACAAACAGAAGCAAAGTATAGTTCAATAAGATTTATTGAAGTAACTGCATCTTAGATAAAATGGCATGTACTGCAGCAACTAGGATTATAAAACACACTGGAAGCAAAATTGTGATAAGGAGAGTGAAACACAAAAACAGTTCCACCATACTGTCACTAGGAATAATAAATTTGTTTCCTACCTAAGCTATGTTAGAGCACAGCGTGATAAGACCTAATCCACCATTCAGGTTCCCCCCTGGGAAGACATCATACCCCATACGTGAGCAAGGAAGCCTCTTGTCTAAAAAGACACTGTTCCCATGTAGGCCAGGGATTCAGCAGTCTAAGCAAGCAGCTGTAGCAAAGACGTTCTTCAGTCAGCATGTAGTCGTGGTCATCTGGCTGGAATCTCCGTCTAACGTATATGGGACAGAGAAATGTTTTTATAATCAAACAACTGATGTTCTAAGAAAAGGTCCTCGCGTAAGGATATGTATGTTTCTATGAATGTCGGAGACACAGCGTACCACTTTTGACGGCAACTCTATCTGACTACACCCTTGAAGAAAGCACAAAGTGAAATGAACGCAGTGCTAAGAACGTGTCAGGGAGACCAGATCCTCGGGCCTGTTCATGTCCACCACTAGATAGCTCCAAAACTCTGATAGAAATATCTCAGAGCCTGAGAAAGTCCAAGTGGGGGAAAAGGGGATTAGGTAGGGAACAGCTGGGAAGGAGACCTGTAGGAAGCAAAAGGTTAAACAACACAATATCAAGATATAATCACAGTGACTTTCACTAGACTATGGTTCTAAGCGTTCTCAAACTGTAACCATGGATAACCTAAGAAATGGCTATCACTAGACCTCAAGAACTCTGGGTACCTAGAAAAAAATCAAGAATGGTTAATACAATGTTTTATATGGGCTTTTCATGAAATGTCACATACTGTCTAGGAATACAAGAACCTTCTAGAATAATGTTTCAGAACAAACATTGCATTTTAAACATGAGGACAAAGGCAATCTGGAATATTCCCAGGAAAACAATAGGAATTGTACTAGGAACTTAACTTGCACAAAGAATGTCACATTTTGAATTTAGCGTCTTCACAGAAAATCCAGAAACCCAGGATAAATGTGTGCACTTCAACAAACACTACATATCAAAGTTTTAATTGCCATGAAATGATCGCGCACACTGTTGCCGATCGGAACATCAAGTTTTACATGCTGGAAATGAATCGCGCACACTGCCGATTCAAACAAGAATATGCAAAGGCCATGAAATGATCGTGCAAGCTGCCGCCGATCTGAACCTCAAGTTTCACATGCAGGAAATGAATCGCACACACTCCCAATTCGAACAAGAACATGCAAATGCCATGAAATGATCGCGCAAGCTGCCGCCAATCTGAACATCAAGTTTCACATGAGAGCAATGACTCCCGTACTCAGAAAGTTACATGAGTAGGCCCAAAACTCAAGAGTCTTTGAGAACGGGGTCGCGGGCCCAGCCTGACCTCCGCCTTACCACCCTGCTCAAGGATCACCAATAAAATGCGGGGCAGGCCTGGAACATCAAGGTAGGCCTCCGGAACAGGAGCTCAGGAAGTGGCTGCTGCTCTGCACCTGGACCTCTGAATAGTGAGCACGTGGAGCTGTCCTGGCTCCCTCATATAGAGTCTGGCCCAGCCCACAAACCACACCCAGTCATGCTGCAGGGAAAGCTTCTAGAAGGACCTAGAAAGGGACCACACCCTAACACACTCAGTAAGCCTGCAGCAATACATTGCAAATGAACAGTTATTGCAAACATCATTAATAGTGTTTTTCAAGGTTAAAGTCTGCAATGCAAACTTTTAACATACTGCATATAAATACAATGCATGAATTATGCCCTTGCATAAAGGCTGGGTTTTTGCATTACTGTCGCCCGTAGAGCACGCACTGTCCTGATGTTGACAGAACGTGATGCTTTCCTAGGTGAAAGAACAAACAGATAGAGAAAAAAAACAACACCACAAATGTGGCTAATGCTAGAAAAATAAAGTGATGCTGAATAAAATGTAACTGGGCTAAAGTGCAGAGAATGACCCAAACAATCAAGACTAGTGTGTTCTTCTAACTTTGCTACTCTCACAAGTTAAATAAAGAAAATTATTTGTAAACACTGGAAACTTTTGGCAGGAGATCCAATTTGCCAAGAAAAATAATGATTTGCCTTTTAGAGAGATCCAAACTTAAGAAACAGATTAGACAAACCATACAGTGAAACTACACGATCTTCTATCCAACAGATGTTTCAACTTACACCTGTTGTGGAGCATGTAGCACAACGAAGACAGTAAGAAACTTCAATTTAAATGGTCATCAATTTGTAGTGAAACACGTTTCCAACTGCAATAAGAGCAACGTAATTTACTGATTGAATGTCCACGTGGCCTTCTCCACATTGGAAAGACACCTCAGCTGATAAAAAAAACACATTGTACAACATCAATCGGGAATAAGATATAAAGCAGAACATGCTCCAGTGGTTGAACACTTTGTAAAATTTAAACCGTCTGACCTTACAAGGTGGGTTATAGATGTTGCTAAACGCACACTAAGGTCTACAAATATTGATTGTATACTAACAATCAAGCAAAGCCGTTGGATTTGGAAACTTGACAGCATTAAAAAAGGGCCTGAATGTATCTGTAGAATGGCAAATTTTAGATACACTGTCAACTTGTCCACCTATACAAAATGTATTTACGCGTTTTTTTTTTTTGTCATGTAAACTTATTAGATATGATTGTCCATTTGACTCTTAGTTATTACAACAGTCTTTGTGTTGTCTGTAAATTGAGATGCATACCTTAAGAGTTCTCTATAAACTTCTCTGGGTGATATCCATATAATGCTATGCAATACTTTTTCTGTTACATTGTCATATAGGATTGCCTGATGTGGTTGATAATCTGGCTTCTTAATTACACACCACAACTGCTCATGTGCTATCTGTCAAGCAAGCATTCATGATTCTCTGTTATCCACCTCCTTAGATTATTTTTGCATAATGTTATACTGAGCAAGGTGTACTTACAGTACTGTTATGTACTATGTTTTGTTATTTCTGGAAATATATACGTGACTTGCCTGGCTACAGTACAATTGGGTGCTTATACACTAATATTTCCTGTCAACTAATATCCTCTGGCATGTTTTTTGTTCTGTTTCACATGAAGTCTTGTCTTTGAGCGTATTATTGATCAACACATGCTCCTACATGAATACTTTAGTCAGAGCAAGTACTACATTTATAATAGTTGACCCTGGCTACCATTGATACATGTACTGGTAGTTTGTTTTGTAAGTTTTTTCTTCATCATACTCCATTTTTATTGAATTCTAATATTAATAGTTTTAAGTCTAGTGTGTCTCCATTGATTGTAGATTCCCATTTGACACATCCAATATGGCAGACAGGAATCAAGTTTCAATAGCTTTCCCATGCTCCTTCACAGCAGAGAACGTTTGTCTAGCATGGTAGGAAACAAGATTTCAACTCTTGGTTTCTGTTTAGTTTGTCTCCATTGAGTACATATTCTGATTTGACACACCAAGGGGCATATTTATACTCTGCACTGACATAGCGTCATTTTTTTTTACTGTAATCCAGTGCAAAACTAACTCCATATTTATACTTTGGTGCTAGACCCGTCAGGCACTAAATTGATGGAGTTAAAGTCATTTTTTGGAAGTGGAAAACTACCTTGCCTTAATGAGATGCAAGGTAGGCATACCCATGCAAAAAATGACTCTATGGCCTTAACGCCATATTTATACTCCAGTGCAAAAATGGTGCACGGAAGGGAGGAGGTGTCAAAAAATGGTGCAAAGCTTGCTTTGCCCTGCTTTTTAACTCCTGGGTCAGGGCAGGCATTGGGAACATGTGGGCCTATTTCCATGGTGGAACACCGTGGAATAAGCTTGCAGGTGTCCGCCCCAGGCCCCAGGGGCACCCCCACCCACACCAGAGGAACTGCGGAGGATGGGGGACCCCCATCCCATGTAAGCACAGATAAGTACAGGTAAGTATTGCATTTTATTTTTTTAAGTGCCATTAGGGGCCCTGTAATGGCCCCTGTGCTGGCCATTGGGGTGGTGGACAAGACTCCTGCCTTTTCTAAGGCAGGAGTCATGTGGCATGGTAGGTTTAGCACCATAAAATTACACTAATCTGGTTAGAGTAATTTGTTTTACTCTAACCTGCCTAATGTCATTTTTTGGTGCTAAACCCCCTTCTTCTATACCGCCAGCCCCACCTGACTAAAGTCATTTTCTTTTTTTTTACTCTAGCCTACCCTTTGCACCGGCTTGCACCATTCCATAAATATGGTGCCCGGCTGGTGCACAGAAATGGTGCAAGCCGGTGCTAAACTTTTTGGTGCAAAACTGCTTTAATGAAGTTTTGCACCAAAAAGTATAAATAAGGGCCCAAATATGGTGGATGGGAGTTAGCATTCCTGTCCCAATGGCATTTTAAAGCAGAATTTTCTCGTGCTCCTTCGCAACATAGAGGGGGTCATTACAACCCTGGCGGACGGTGTTAAAGCAGCAGAAACACCGCAAACAGGCCGGCGGACAAAAAAAGGGAATTATGACCCTGGCGGAAACCGCCAACAAAGACAGCCACTTTAACACTTCGCCCGCCACGGCGGTACAGACAAGCAGCGCAGCGGTCACCGCCAACAGACAGGCGGAAGACAATGTACCGCCCACAGTATTACAACCCGCCATTCCGCCACCTATTCCGGGGCGGATTCACCGTGGATAAAAACACGGCGGAAACAGCTTTTGCTATGGGAAAATGCACACCTTAACATATCCCACGAGGAATCCATGGAGCCGGAACTCCAAATACTCCCTGCCCTTGTCTTTCTGCTCCTCTACGACCAACAGCTACGTAGGCGCCGCAGACAACGGTGAGTACTGCACCTACGACATGGGGGTGGGGGGAGGCAAAAGTTAGGGGGACACACACCAAACACCCCCACCCCCACATATTAAAACATGCACACCAATGCATTCACAAAAACTCACAGTAACAACCCACAATCCCCCCGGAAGAATGAATACACAAAGCGAAAATCGGTCAAACAATGTAATGTGCCAATATACATTTCATACAAAAATATACAGATATATATTTGAAAATCAGTCATAATTATATACAAGACGAGAAGTAGTGCAGATATTTACATAACAATGTCCGTGCACCAACAGTCCAAAAATGCATGGGCGAGGCCCACAAACGATACCTGACCACAATCGGAGAGAACACTGCCGGGGCATCAGATAGAAATACTGCAGGCACCTCAGGGGGAAGGGAAGGGGGGACACCTCAGCCGGATGACTGCAAAGCCAGATCCACGACGGGGCTCCATGCCCATTTATGCCATCCTGGGGAGTGCTAAGCCACAGTCTCTCTAATCTATACAGTGGGTGGGTTGCCCACTGTGCCATCCTGGGGAGTGCAAAGCCACAGTCTCTCAAGTCTCTACAGTGGGTGGTTTGCCCACTGTGCCATCCTGGGGAGTGCAAAGCCACAGTCTCTCAAGTTGATGCAGGTCTCTACTGGTCTTGGGGGGGACTGGTGCCCAGACTGGATGAGTCTCCCCGTGGAAGGTCGTGTCCTGTCACTGTCCCAGCTGCACATGGGATAAGGATGCCTGATGTGGCGGTTCATTCATTCCTACCCGGTGCATTGCCCTGTTCAGCGGTGCTTTGCCATGGCGGTTCAGGACTGTTCAGCGGTGCTTTGCCATGGCGGTCTTTGCCCTGTTCAGCGGTGCTTTGCCATGGCGGTCTTTGCCCTGTTCAGAGGCGCTTTGCCATGGCGGTCTTTGCCCTGTTCAGCGGTGCTTTGCCATGGCGGTCTTTGCCCTGTTCAGCGGTGCTTTGCCATGGCTGTCTTTGCCCTGTTCTGAGTGCTTTGACATGGTGGACTTTGCCCTGTTCAGCGGTGCTTTGCCATGGCGGTTCAGGACTGTTCAGAGGTGCTTTGCCATGGCGGTCTTTGCCCTGTTCAGCGGTGCTTTGCCATGGCGGTCTTTGCCCTGTTCAGCGGTGCTTTGACATGGCGGTCTTTGCCCTGTTCAGCGGTGCTTTGCCATGGCGGTCTTTGCCCTGTTCAGCGGTGCTTTGCCATGGCGGTCTTTGCCCTGTTCAGCGGTGCTTTGACATGGCGGTTCTGATAAGACATTGGTGTGTGGCATGATGTTCTCTACACTGGACATTGGTGTGTGCCATGACGTTTCATCATTGCCCAGCGGGGCTGTGGCAGCCGGGGCCCTCCAGGGCACTGACTCCGGCGGTGGTCTCCTGACCAGTGACGATACTTGGGCCCTCCTGGGCTGTGACTCTGGCGGTGGTCTCCTGACCAGTGACGATAATTGTGCCCTCCTGGGCTGTGACTCAGGCGGTGGTCTCCTGACCAGTGACGATACTTGGGCCCTCCTGGGCTGTGACTCTGGCGGTGGTCTCCTGACCAGTGACGATACTTGGGCCCTCCTGGGCTGTGACTCTGGCGGTTGTCTCCTGACCAGTGACGATAATTGGGCCCTCCTGGGCTGTGACTCTGGCGGTGGTCTCCTGACCAGTGACGATACTTGGGCCCTCCTGGGCTGTGACTCTGGCGGTGGTCTCTGGACCAGTAACGACGGTGCTGGCGGTTGTGTCTCGACCGCCGGAAATGATAGCGCACTTCTCTGCCGTGACACACACAACAGGCTGGGGAGACTTCCTCTGGCCCTTGCCCACCTTTGGTGGAGTCACAGCTGACTCTCCAATCCCCTTGGAACCCATGTCAGTTGTTTTCCCACCAGGAGTCTTAACACGGTCTCGTCGTCCACTCTCCAATTTTAGAGCCTTTACAGGGGGTGGGCTGCCAGTGCCTTGGCTCCGGGTCCTACTGCCTGCCCTGGTGGACGGTGCACTCCAAAAACCTTGAACAGGCACCACTGGTATTGGAGGCTTTTTGGCTGAGGCGCTACGACAGGACTGATGAATTGGAGGGGGGGGCAAAAAGGTCAACTTTACAGAGGGACAGTTTCTGACGAACACTAGGATGGGTAGATGGAGGGGGTCTGGGAGTGGAGGAAGAGGAGGTGGTTGTAGGAGGTGTCATTTTAGCTGTTTTGGGTGCAGGTGCAGGTACTGGAGGCTGTTGTGAGGTGGATGGATGTTGGGTGAGTGATTGCCGGCGTTTGGGTACTTTGGGAGGGGGCGTCACAGACACACTGGGAGAGGACACAGGGGACGTGTAAATGGCAGTGGAGGTGGTGAGTGCAGGTGAGCGGCTTGTGGTGCTGGGTGTCCTGGTGTGATTCATGGTGCCTGTAGATGTGGTGCATGCAGGTGTGTGTGTAGACAAGACTGGGAGGGAGGAGGGATAAGAGGAGGAGGGGGACACAGTGGAGGCAGTGGATGTTGTTGTGTCTGTATGTGGCTGAGGCTTGCGTGAGTGCCTGTGGTGTGTGTGGTGCCTATGTTTGCTTGAGCTACTTGGGTGTGTTGACTTGTGTGCATGCTGGTCTGTAGGTGTGCTTGGTATGGGCTGGGGTACAGGAGATTGGGTCTGGGTGAAGGAAGTTGGAGGGGGGAGGCTAGACACAGGGACAGTGGCTGTCATCAGTGCTGAGGCCAAAGATTGCAGTGTTCGCTGAAGGACAGCCTGACCAGAATGAATGCCCTCCAGGAATGAATTACCGTGTTGCAACTCTCGTTCTACACCCTGGATGGCATTCACAATGGTAGACTGCCCAACAGTGAGTGACCTGAGGAGGTAAATCGCCTCCTCACTGAGGGCAGCAGGGGTGACTGGGGCAGGGCCTGAGGTGCCTGGGGCGAAGGTGATTCCCACCCTCCTGGGTGAGCGGGCATGGGGCGAACGCTGAGGGGCTGCTGGGAGGGCGGTGCTGGTAGGGGAGGTGGCGGCTGTACCTGTAGAGGTGGGGGGCACAGATGGTGCCGCCACGACAAGGGAGCCCACATCGTCGAACGAGTCCGTGTCGCTGCTTGGTGATCCGGTTGCCGACGTGAAGCCCCCCCCCCTCCGTCCCACTGGTGCATTCAGAGTCCGTGGTGT
This sequence comes from Pleurodeles waltl, assembly GCF_031143425.1. Lineage (NCBI taxonomy): Eukaryota > Metazoa > Chordata > Amphibia > Caudata > Salamandridae > Pleurodeles > Pleurodeles waltl. Next base: position 890,105,741 of record NC_090448.1, on the reverse strand, counting down.
GGCCCTCCATGGCCATGTGGGATGCAGCTCCCTCGTGCTCCGGTGCCACTGTACCTCCGCCTGTTGATGCTGATGTACAAAAGGACAGGGAGAGCAGAAAAAGGGGGGGGAGACAGAAGAAAGAGGGTTTTAGTGCATGGCATACCGCTACTGTTGGCGGACAAGACAAACGCAGCTGCTCCCTGCATTACACCGTGCTCCTGCCCTCTGCACATGCAATTTCTGGGATCTGGCCTATATGGCAATGGTGGACATCTGCGCACATGGATGCCACAGGGGCAACTATACCTCGACTTGGCACTCTGCTGAGGTGGGGTAGAGTGCCACATGGCCTACATTACGGAGGGGCCTTGCCTACGGAACTCGCCCTGGCCTAGGTACACCGACAGCCCTCCTCCCCCACCCAGACACCTCCACTGCACGCAAAGTCCGCAGAATGAGGTTGTACTCACCCCCTTGTGTCTGCTGTGATGCCCTCAAGCGCCCATCCAACTCCGGGTAGGCCACCGCCAGGATCCGGAACATCAGGGGGGTCATGGTGCGACGGGCACCCTTCCCACGTTGGGAGGCCATCCCCAGCTGAGCCTCCGCCGTCTTCTTGCTGCAGCGGCGAATGTCCTCCCATCTCTTCCGGCAGTGGGTGACCCGTCTCTGGTGGGCCCCCAGGGTCCGGACCTCCTTGGCGATGGCACGCCAAATGTCCCTCTTCTGGTGGGCGCTGACCTACATGACATGCACAAGGAAAGAGGAACTGTCATTACCAACTGCACCGTCGTTGTGAGTGGCCCCCTCCCTACTCTGGCCATGTGGCCCATTCATTCACATGCATTAATGTTCTATGAACTCTGCCCCCTTCCCTCTTCCAACCAGCCCTCTCCACCCAGGCCTAGCCCATACAACGTGCTCCCTGTGTACTAACCTGTTGATCTGGAGGACCGTAGAGTAGCGTGTACTGGGGGAGGACCCCGTCTACCAGTTTCTCCAACTCCTGTGCAGTGAACGTAGGGGCCCTTTCCCCAGACGCAGCAGCCATCGTCGCTTCCAGACCGAGGTCACAGCAGCACTTGCAGTGTAGGTCCTCTCCTGTCGAAGGTCAGGTATCTAGTGATTGAAGAGATAGAAAATAGCGGTGATGTCCGCGGCGGTGACGTCCGCGGCGGTGCGCATCATCACCGCCGGCGCACCTGTTCATTGGCTCCTGGGACCCATAGGGTCCAATGTTAACCAATGCAGCATTGCGCCGCGGTCTACGACCGCCTACCGCGACGGTGTGCAACGCCAGCGCAGTTACCCCACAATCCCATTGTCCCACTTTAGAGGTCAGGCATCCACCATTTCAGGGGCCCACATGGCTTCATTTACTACTGCGTCACACATAGCTAGGCCTACACTCAACACACATCCAGGAAGGGTTTTGTGAGTGGTGTAGTCTTGTGTGTGACTGTGGGTACATACCTGGAGGAACAATGACTGGTTCTTCGCTGTTGTCCTTCGTAGGCACCGTCTGCTGGGACATATGAGAAGATGGCGGAATCCTCCGGTGTACCTACTGCTGGTGGACCTGTTGACAATGGAAGAGCGACATGTCATCGTAACCTACCGGTTTGACCGTGCCACAATCCAGGAACTATGTACCCAGTTGGAGCCAGACCTGATGTCACCAATCCGCCATCCGACTGGAATCCCCCCTGACGTGCAGGTGCTGTCAGTGCTCCATTTCCTTGCAAGTGGGTCTTTTCAGACAACTGTGGCCATGGCATCAGGGATGTCCCAGCCTATGTTTTCCAATGTGTTGTCCAGAGTGTTGTCTGCCCTGCTGAAACACGTAAGGAGATACATCATTTTCCCTGAGGTGGAGGATTTGCCTACAGTTAAAGGTGACTTCTATGCCCTTGGACATATCCCCAACGTCATAGGTGCTATTGATGGGACCCATGTAGCTCTGGTCCCCCCCCACAGGAGTGAACAGGTGTACAGGAACAGGAAGAGTTATCATTCCATGAATGTCCAGATGGTCTGTTTGGCAGACCAGTACATCTCCCAGGTTAATGCTATGTTCCCTGGCTCAGTGCATGACACCTACATCCTGCGGAATAGCAGCATCCCTGATATGATGGGTCAACTCCAGAGGCACTGTGTATGGCTATTACTCTGGTTAACCCAACCTGTCCTGGCTATTGACCCCAGTGAGGAATCCCAGGACCAGGGCAGATGAACGCTACAATGAGGCCCATGGGTGACTAGGAGGGTGATCAAACGCACCTTCGGCCTCCTGAAGGCCAGGTTCAGGTGCCTCCATATGACAGGTGGATCCCTTTTCTACTCACCGAAGAAGGTGTGCGACATCATCATCGCCTGCTCCATGCTCCATAATTTGGCTTTGCGACGCCAGGTGCCTTTTCTGCAGGAGGATGATCCCGATGACGGTGTTTTAGCAGCTGTGGAGCCTGTGGAGACTGTGGACAGTGATGAGGATGAAGCTGATGAAGAAGACAACGACAACAGGGAGTCAGTCATACAGCAATATTTCCAGTGAGACACAGGTGAGAACATTTTCATTTTTAGCATTACATTAACTTTCACACGTCTACCTCTATCCTGTTTTTCGATTTCAATCACTATTTGGTAACTGAGTTGTACCCTCCCATTACGGTTTCACAGGTCTGGTTACCTACGTGTCAACTGCTTGCATCCTTCAAGGGCTTGTGATGTGTGACATAGGTATGTTAGCTTTACAATGGTACACCCATTATTTCACTGTCATTGATAATACATTTTTACTAAATCACAGACTGACTCCAAATTGTTTTGTGTTTCAAGGGTGTTTATTGAAGTGCTCAGAAATGGGAGGGGGTTGTAAAATGGTGATGGGTGATGGCGGAGGAATGTCCATGGCAGAGTCCAGTCTATTAGTCTCACAGGTGCACTGCCCATCTGGGCATTGGAAGTGGAGCTGGGGCAGTTTAAGTATGGACAGGGTAACAAAATGGGACAGTGGGGTGACAATCAGGGTGGTCTCATTTCCTGGCGGGGGTCTTGCCATCTTGCTCTGTCCTGTTCCTGGATCTCAGGGACCGCTTGCGTGGTGGTTGTCCATCTGGAGGGGGTGGGGTGCTGGTGTGTTGGTCCTGTGGCGGGGCGTCCTGTCCACTAGCGCCGGCGGAGGTGGTGGGCAGTTCATCGTCCATGCTAGTGTCAGGGGCCCCTTGGAGTGCCACGGTGTCCCTCAAGGTCTGCTGTATGTCCTTCAGCACCCCTACGATGGTGCCCAGGGCGGAGCTGATGGTCCTGAGCTCCTCCCTGAATCCCAAATACAGTTCGTCCTGCAGGCGCAGGGTCTCCTGCAACTTGTCCAGGACCGTGGCCATCGTCTCCTGGGAGTGGTGGTAGGCTCCCATGATGGAGGAGAGGGCCTCGTGGAGAGTGGGTTCCCTTGGCCTGTCCGCCCCCTGTCGCACAGCAGCCCTCCCAGTTCCCCTGTGTTCCTGTGCCTCCGTCCCCTGGACCGTGTGCCCACTACCACTGCCCCCAGGTCCCTGTTGTTGTTGGGGTGGTGGGTTATCCTGGGTTCCCTGTAGTGGTGGACACACCGCTGATTGACCTGTCCTGGGTAGGGAGGTTTGGGCCCGCTGGGTGGGTGCTGTGCTGGTGTTACCAGAGGGTGGAAGGTCGGTGTTGGGCTGTGCCTGTGCAAGGGGAACCGACTGTCCCGAGGCCCAAGATGGTCCGGGCTGGTCATCAGGATCGAGTAGGGCAGAGCTGCTCTCGTCACTGTGGGCCTCTTCTGGGGGTGGAGTGGTGTTGTCTGGACCCTCTGGTGTGGTGACGGTCCTTCGTGTTCCTGCATGGACATAAGAGCATGATTATTGCATGTGTGTGTGTAATGGTGTGCAATGGGTGGGTGTTTGTGTACCCCAGTGCAAGCATTCCTGTGTGTGGGTTTGTGTGGTGATGGTTGTGGGGGTGTACTGGGTATGTGCAGTGGGCATGCTTTAGTGCTGGGTGGCAATGCTTAGTTGTGTCATGCAGGGCTTGGTGTTGGGATGAGTGGTTGGTGTCATGGGTACATTAGTGAGGAGTTGTAGTGATAGGGGAGGGGGTAAGGGAGGGGGTGTGTGATAGCATGCACTTAGGGTGGGGGATATGATAGTTAAGATTTGACTTACCAGTGTCCCATCCTCCACCGACTCCTGCGAGGCCCTCAGGATGCAAGATGGTCAAGACTTGCTCCTCCCATGTTGTTAGTTGTGGGGGAGGAGGTGGGGGTCCGCCGCCAGTCCGCTGTACCGCGATGTTGTGCCTGAAGACCGTTGAACGCACCTTCCCCCGTAGGTCGTTCCACCTCTTCCTGATGTCCTCCCGATTTCTTGGGTGCTGTCCCACGGCATTCACCCTGTCCACTATTCTGCGCCATAACTCCATCTTCCTGGCTATGGATGTGTGCTGTACCTGTGAGCCAAATAGCTGTGGCTCTACCCGTACGATTTCCTCCACCATGACCCTGAGCTCCTCCTCGGAGAAGCGGGGGTGTCTTTGGCGTGCTATGGGGTGGTGTGGGTGATGTGTGGGGTGGTGTATGTGGTGATGGTTGTGGTGAGTGTAGTGGTGTGTGGTGTTTTGTGCGTGGATGTTGTGTGGGTGATGGTGTTGTGTGCCTCTGTGTGGTGGGGTTGTCTATTCTGTGCTCTCTCTCTCTGTCGCCTTCGTCTCTGATTTTTGGTCGTAGGGGTTTGTGGGTGATGTGGGTGTGTGTTTTATATTTTATTGGGTGTGTGGGTGTGTGGGTGTGGTGTGTGTATGTGTATCAGGTGTGTGTATTTTGAATTGTCCAATGTGGCGGTGTTTTGGAGATGTGTGTGTATTTTGAGCGCGCCGGTGTGTACCGCCAATGGAATACCGCGGTTGAAAGACCGCCACGTGGATTCGTGGGTCGTAATAGCATGGGCGTGTTTCTGTTGGCGTGGAGGTGGAGGATTTGTTTCTGCCAGTTTATCACTGACCTTTGGTGTGGCGGTGTTGTGTGGGTGTCTGATTTTGGGCGGATTCCAAGATGTGTGTCATAATAGCTGTGGCGGAATGCCGCCGCCGCCGCGGTGTATTGGCGGTCTTCTGCACGGCGGTAAGCGCCTTTTACCGCCAATGTTGTAATTACCCCCAGAATGTTTGTTTAGAGCGGTAGGAAGAAAGACGTCAACTTCGAGTCTCTCACGAAAACATGTAAGTGGTGGCTCGTATTGCTTATATCTTCATTATGATTTTATTTTATTTCCTCAGATTTGACAGTAAAAACAGCATCTTTTTTCTCCAAATAAGTTACAGTCTTATGTCTTTAAGCACTTAAGACTCAGGTTATCTATGTTAGATTTGTTGATGCCGCTTGTTAAAACTATGTAGCCTCTGTTTCTTTTGTCCATACCCCCAAAGATAGGGGAATACGGTGACAGGCTGCTGATCTCGTTTGAAGTTGATGCTTTAGTAGAATATTATGAGTAGAGGCTAATTTTTGTATGCAACAACTACCTCAGCTACATGACCATTTTAAAGGTTTAATGTTGTACGCTAACTTCCAAGTGTATATGTCCTATAAAGAGTGAATGATTTATGACCCTTATCTTCATAAGGAGTGCAAACCATAATGTGCAGTTCTTGATGACTCCTTAGTTAAGAATTTGGAACCAGACAAAAATGATTTTTCTTCTTCGTAGGACTCAAGAGTACATTGATTCCCTGCATCACAAAAAGTATTTGCTTTGAATATGGATTTACTCTAGTGAGTAACAGTTTAGAAATGTATATTTTTACTGAGACCATCTTTTTATGAGATTTCATTGTTGCTACCTCTGACTTATTTCACAGAGAGTGCTGTTATAGTCTAAATCTATTCTCAGCTTCAATTGGATAGTGACCCCACAGTAAGCCATATTTTACACCTTATGTAATGTATTTGTGGTCGACCTAATTTAGTGAATGTTTATATCTCGTTCATTTCTAATTCCTCTTTTGCATATGGCACACCTTTCGGTGCTCTGTCTGGCCACTTTTATTTGCTGTAGAGCCCAGTTCTTTTGTTAAGATAGTCTCTTGCTTTAAGTCAAAAAGTGGGTAGAATGTACATCAGCATATGATGTATGAGTTTCTAATTGTACTAAGCCAAACATTTTCTGTGTACATTGCGATTGATACTTAGAACCCCTGTGATTATTATTTGTTCTTTTTCAGAAATACAAATTTTGATAACATACACCCCCGCATCTTGATTTTTGGCAGTCTTTCATTATTGTGTATAAACTATTCAATTCAATTGGGATGCCACTTTGGGGCATCATAAAAGTATAGTACATTAACTGATGTTTTTTTTGCTAAGAAAATCCCTTTTAGAAACCATTTGGTGCCTGCAGCCTGATTCTGGGTCATGTGACAAGGTGTAGGTTGGTGTTGGTCTTTGTGTACAAAGACAGTGAGGCAATTGGAAGAAAGGTGTTGGCATGATGGGTCACTTTAAATGAAGGGGAGGAGCAAACTTGCACATCACAAAGACTCTGACTGAGCAGTGCAAACATTTGATTGGGACCTGGTAAGCATTTCATGTTTGGTACCTATGAAATTGTAATGGAATATCCTCTTTAATGGTAAAGTCAGATTTTAAAATTACGATTTTGAAGATGCCACTTTTAGAAAGTTCACGTTTTCCTGTCTTTAGCTATTTGGTGCCTGCAGTATCCCTGGGTCAGCTGACTTAGGCCCTCATTATGAAAGTGGCGATAAAAACCGCCTACTGCCACGGCGACGGCCCCCAAAAGACAGTCGCAGCAGCTACCAGCGTCCGCCATATTATGACCATAGCCGGAATTCCGCCATCCTTCTGGCGGAATTCCGGCTGCGGTCATGGTGGCAGATGGCAGGAAGGTGGCGCTGCTACCAGCAGCAGTGCCACGCTAGTAGACCGCCCTAGACTGTATCATGACACATGATACTGCCTGGCAGTGTTCTGCTGGCGGACGCTGCTGCTGGCAGCAGCGCCCCATCCCATCTCCTGCCAGAGGACCCCCTGAAATCAGGTAAGTTAGGTGCTCTGACAAGGGAGGGGGGTGGGGGTGTTGTGTGTGTGTGGGCCAGAGTGCCCCCTGAATGCATGTTACCAGAGCTGTGACACTGGTGTTTGACTCCAGCCTGCAACTGGTGAAAGCCTGAGAGGGGCCTTCACACCCTCCTAACATGGTGGCTCTGATATAGAGAGCCTGCCACTGTTGCCGCTGATCCCAGTGAGACCTCCCACTGATGTACCCACCCTACGTGCTGGCACCCGCTTGCTGTACCTGATGCTCAGGAGGACGCTGGGGAGCACATCGACCATGCAAGGCCTGCACCCGACCAATTCCAGCTACGAGAAACAGCCCAGCTGGGAAGATGGTGGATAGCACTGGGGGCGGTGGGGGCTAAAAATACAACAGCCCTGTTGTGTCTGGATGCTCTACTCTTGGTCCTGCTGGAACTTGCCCAGTGGATTCTTGCCCCTAAAGACCTTATTGCGTTGGCATCTCCGTGGCGAGAGGGCACCGCAATCTCCCTACGGGGCCATCAGAGAAGGCGATCCGACCCCACCGTGCGACCTGCTGTTCTTAGATTTTTTGGGAGTCGGACGGCCCTTGCTGTGCAGCAATGCTGGGCCCTCACAGAGCAAGCCAGGGTAAAGGACACGCACCTAAGAACGCTATGGCCCCAACAATGGAAGTTCACCAGACTTTCTGAAGGTAAGGGGGTCCTCGAACAGTTCCCATAGGGTAGGCGATGGGGGCAGAGATGTGGATCTTCACCCTGTAAAGTCAACTTGGTGCCCCTCTCTGTGACGCCCTCAGCTCCCTCTCTCTCTCCCCATCCCTAACGGAGACTATGCGGCATCTATGGAGCTGTGCTGGGGCAGTCTGCACCTTGGAATATGACTATCAAAGGCTGGTTGGACTGTGGTGGAACCTCCCTGGATCCAGCAGTCGGCTGCCGCTGTCCTTCCTGAGGGTCTGTGGGGGGTTCGGGCCCTCCCTGTTGGCCTCTTCTATGGCTGCATGTGCTTTTGTACCCTGACAACAAGTGGGTTCAGCCCCTCATCATCGCACCTATGTGACCTCTCTTTTTCTTGCCACTACCACTGGGAAAGATAAGTCCACCTGCCCGTCCCCATCTGAAGTCTGAATTGACCAATTCACCATAGGCCCCAGGGCCCTGGGAGGGACTTCAGCAGACAAAACAACTGTCAGAGAAGAGGACCGAGCCACTATCCTACAGGCCATACATACAACTCAGGCCACTGTTGAAACCAAAATCAGCAAAGTCCATGTTGATGTGGCCCTTCTGTACCAAGATTTGCAAAAATGCCATAGGCAAGATCACAAAGGACTACAGCCATTTTTCTGCATTGGAAGATGAGGTATCTGATCTGAAGTCGAAGGTCTTCTGTTTACTCCCACGCACAGTGGAACTGCATAGTGATGCAGAGGATCCAGAGAATCCCTCACTACGCAATAACCGGTTCATTGATCCCCCTGAATGCATGGAACTGACACACGCCACAAGTTCATTAAACATTCAATAAAATCCCGGATGCTACCTAACAAGCTGGCCCTGATGCTCAAACCAGCCTCAGGAGCCCCGCAAACACCCTTGATCGCACGCATCCTTAATTTTAGGGACAGAGACTCCATCCTAGGAGAAGCATAATACCTCCCAGACCCGAGGTACTTGAAATCCAAGATAATTATTTTCCTGGATTACACCAGGGAGGTGCAGGCACAGCGTCGCTCCTACGCAGTGGCAAAACAAAAACTCAAGGTGCTTAACCTCTTGTATATGGTGTTGTTCTCTGCATGGATCAAAGTTATTCATACTTGAGAAACGTACTTCTTAGATACACCAGAGTCAGCCTGGGAATGACTTACCTAAGAGAAACAGCTTCAATGATTGTGTCAATCACCCCTCCACAGACACAATGGCCCTCATTCGGACCTTGGCGGGCGGCGGAGGCCGCCCGCCAAAGTCCCGCCGTCAAAATACCGTACCGCGGTCGCAAGACCGCGGCGGGTATTTTGACTTTTCCCCTGGGCTGGCGGGCGGCCGCCGAAAGGCCGCCCGCCAGCCCAGGGGAAAACGACCTTCCCACCATGAAGCCGGCTCGTAATCGAGCCGGCGGAGTGGGAAGGTGCGACGGGTGCTACTGCACCCGTCGCGTATTTCACTGTCTGCTATGCAGACAGTGAAATACTAGCGGGGCCCTCTTACGGGGGCCCCTGCAGTGCCCATGCCATTGGCATGGCGACACCCCCTACCGCCATCCTGTTCCTGGCGGGCGAACCGCCAGGAACAGGATGGCAGTAGGGGGTGTCAGAATCCCCCATGGCGGCGCAGCGAGCTGCGCCGCCATGGGGGATTCAAATGGGCAACGGAAAACCGGCGGGAGACCGCCGGTTTTCCATTTCTGACCGCGGCCAAAGCGCCGCGGTCAGAATGCCCAAGGGAGCACCGCCGGCCTGTCGGCGGTGCTCCCGCCCCCGTTGGCCCTGGTGGTGCAACACCGCCAGGGTCATAATGAGGGCCAATGTCTGCTATGGCATGCACTGGTCCAGCCCCAAAGCCGTAGAGACTCTGTACTTGCTCCTACAGGAGCCACAGCGCTGGAGAGTCGACTTGCTGTCCCCGCATTATCCTGTGTTGGGGATGCCACTGCATACCTTAAACTCATCTCCACTTGGCAAGGACCTAAGAGCCCTATCAGGTTAAGAGGGGGAGGCTCCTGAGGATCTCACCAGCACCTCACACTTGCACCGATGGTCGAATCAGATCTATCTCAGAGAATTACACTTTAACTCGCAGCTCTAACTGAGAACCCTGTGACAAGGGACACTGATCTGTTCTGATGACTATTACAGTGCCTTCCTGTTAGTTGTCATTGATCCGGTAATGAGGCAAGGTCCACCACTCCACGCCTGTTTGCAAGTTGGTTTTTGGCTTGGGTAACAGTTTATGGGTGACAGATGCTTCTGGGGTTGAAGTATGAGGTTGAGAGAATATTGGGGGAGGGCTGTTACATTGCTTTGTTTATAATTTTGCATTGTTTATTGTTTGCAGTCACAGTCAGATTTCCAGATGAGTCACATCACTCCAGCCCTAATATTAGGCATATTGCTTCAATACACCAACACCAAGCACCTCCTTGCGGACGATTCCTGCTGACGACACGAACCCTACCACTGATATGATTTTGTAACACTTTGTCATAAAGACACCATTGCTCTTCACGTTATGTCTTGGAATGTCAATGGGCTGATGAATCGCATAAAACGATCAGCATTCTTGCGGTATGCCCATTGTTCCTTCCCTCCATCTTATCGGCCCTTACTGTCCATTCCTGCTGCGTCAATGTTATGACAGAATATACCACTCTGGGTATGCTAGAAGCTCCTACTGTGTGGCAATACTGCTCCTTTGCTCCTTCCCCATGTTTGTAACTCAGATTATGAGTGACCCTCAAGTTTGTTATCTTGCCTTAACCGGAACTATGGCAAGGCATGCTGTACACCTTGTATGTGTGTAAGACCCTCCAGTGGCACTAGATGCCTTTGTTAACAAGCTGGAGACTGCGGTATTGGCTCTGCTTGGTGGCCTTACAGTGATTGGATGAGACTTCAATGCTGTCCCCGCCCAGACCTTGAATTTACCGGCACCCGTCACCTTTCGAGTTGGATGTCCACTCTGGGTTTTTGTGACATCTGGAGGGTGTGGCACTCTAGGCAGCAGCAACATGACCATAACTCAGCAGTCTACCACACACACTCAAACACTGACTTGATTCTAATGCCACCCACAGACTGTCTCGCTGTGTCCCAAATTTGGATTCTTCTGATTGGGATTTCTTATCAAGCCCTGATCCTCCCTGGTCTAGGAGTGGTTACAGATGCTCCACGCCGCATGTGGAGGCTCAATGCTTGGTATCTCCAGGGTGAGGCCTATACGCAGGCACTTGAAACCAAACTGAGGGCGTACTTCCAAACCAATGACAAATTCGTATGCTCCGTGGGCACCTCATGGGCTGCCAGTAAAGCCACTATTAAGGGCTATGCCTTGGGTGAGATTAGAGAAAAAGAAAGAGCCTAAAGCCAGCTCGTAACTCAGCTAGAGGCTTGTGCCTTCCGATAAGAGGTGAACATCCCCACTGATTCCCAAGACGCTACTCTTTGGCAGCTTGAGCTGCTGCTCACTGATATTCTCCTCCCATCAACTGAGGCAGCGAAACAACTTTGGTATGCTTCAACTGTCAGAGTATATGGTTCAGGAGACAATACGGCAAACTGTTGTACTGGCTTACCATCCGACCCTAAGTGAGGAGGGTTACACCAGAAATACTCAATGCGAAAGGTTGCCTCCAGCACACTGCTTGCGATATAGCTCAAACCTTTGCCATCTTCTACAGTTGCTTTTACACGGCGGTCCCTTGACCAGAGATGTAGTCCAATCACCATCTTTTGGAGGAAGTGGCCCCCTCTCTTGTCACAATCTGAACACTGATGTTGGAGCAACTCATATTGGAGGAGGTTAGAGAAGCCATTTTGGCGTGGCATCGGGCAAGACTCCTGGCCCTGATGGGTTCCCCACAGAATATTACAGCACATTCAGAAAGTTTCTCATCCCCAATTGCTCGCTGTCTACAAGGAGGCACCAGAGGCTGGTTCTCCCACCCCCCCAGATTGATATGGCAACCATTGTTGTCATTCCAAAGATACAGGCTCCCTTGGCCTTTTGCACAACATATCAGCTGATCTCTCTCATCAATGGAGATGTCAAGACTTTGTAACAGTCTTGGCCACTCAACTCAAGCGAATGCTCCAAGCATTCATCCATCCGGACCAGTGCAGCTTTATGTCAACCAGGAGCATGAGACACTGCCTTTGGCCTCTCCATGTGGTGCTTACCCGTCGTCATCTACTTACGTTCCAACTTGCTTTACTCCTCATTGATATTGAGAAGGCTTTTGATGCAGTTGAATGGGGGTACAAGGAGCGGGTACTGTAGAGAACTGGATTCGGGTCCCAGTTCCGTTTTTTTGTTCGTACACTTTACTCCAATCCTACTGCATGAGTAGAGAGTGTGGTCTTTGACATGTTTCTCATATGATGTCGGACACAACAATTCCGCCCTCTGTCACCCCTCCTTTTTGCACTAATGATTGAGCCCATGGCAAGACTCTTTTGCTGCATCCCACCAGTCAAGGGATGGATATGGGATTTGGGACACAAAGACCGCAGTGTATTATAAGTGGACAAAGTCCTCCTATTTCTTGCAGACCCAGAAACAAGTTGCCCTAAAAGCCTCCAGATTCTCCAGCTTTTTGAAGAGGCATCTGGACTGTGGCTTAACCCAAAATACTTCTGTTGCCTCTTACACAGATGCATAACTGTGTGGACTGGCAGATGGACATACCTGTGCAATGACTGAGTTTTCGGTATTTGGGTATATGGATTGCACTTCATCCGGAACTCACTTGGTCCCTGAATCTAGACCAAGTCAAGATCAAGAAATTGCACTTTTTACCACTGAACGTGATGGGCAGGATTGCCCTCCACAAGAAGATGGTGCTGCTGAGGTTCCTCTGTGTCCTCCAGAATTATCTGTTGCTGTTACCTTGTTGATGATTTAGACAAGATGGAAATGTGTTTTCTCTGGCACAACTCAAGGCCAAACCTGGCTCCTACTTACTGTCAGCGGGAGCCATATGATGGGGGCCTGGGTATGGCCAACCTGCATCATTAGTACCTTGCCTCACAACTCCTAGCAACCAATGATTGGCTCAACGGGTTGGTGGGTTCCCACCTACCAGGTGGAGCTGGCCATCCTGGGATTCCCCCTGCTCATGGCTATCCTATAGGAAACCCCGGTTCCAAACGCTACTCCGGGGGTGACACAAGTGTAGTCTTTGCTCGGAGAGTGGCACTCCACCACACTAAATGGGGCTCCAAAGGTGCACTCCAGACTCCCCTGTTATGTGGAGCTTCACTGCACAATGTGGCAGCACTAGAAGGCTTTGCAGGCTGGGAGGCCATTGGTATCACACAATTGGATGATATGTGGACAATGACTAACGTGTTCCTTTCAGGAGCTTCAATAAACATTCACACTTTCCTTCTCACAATTATACAAGTATTTACAACTATGGCACGCACTACAAACCCACATACCACGGGACACCCCGCTCCCCAAGTTCAGCTCCCTAGAAGCTAAACTCCTTCTGGGCACACTGGGAAAGGGTGGGGTCTCTCAGATCTATTGTACCCTGATCATTAATGCTCCTGGCACGTTGCACCATCTAAGAACCTGATGGGAGAGCTGGCTGGGTCTTTAGATGATGACGACTGGTGTGATGCGCTGATGGCCCCTCGAGCCATCATGATCTCCTCTAGGCTTTGCCTAATACAAACCTATTATCTTTATTGCGCATACCTCACTCCCGGTTGGGTGGGACTGATTTTGAGTCCCACTTGCTCCCGGTGCTCCCATGTCCCAGCTGACTTTTATCATATGGTGTGGTCTTGCCCTGCGATTCAGAGTTGCTGTGGGGGAGCTTTCAGAAGTACTGGACAGGGAGGTAGACTTTTCACCTTGATGTTGCTGCTAAGGGTCTAGGAGGCGCTGGGGGGTCAAGAGCGGATCAAGCATTTTTGGTAACAGCCACCAGGGTGGCCAAGTGAGACATTGCTGGCTGTTGGAAGAGACCTGAGCCCCCTACACTATCGCAGTAGAGATGGGGGTGGACTGGTACACGCAGCAGTGTTGTCCTTCTTAACATGAACAGATAAGGGGCAAATGGTAGGTACACTTGGACTTGAACTTACTGACAAAATTCTTTTGGGGTAATATCTTATTGCTTACTGTGCCGGATCTAAAATACACTGTGCACTTGACTCTCCATTACTCCGTACTGGAAACTGTTATACAATTAGACCTGTGTATGACACCTATGTGTATTAAAACTCAATAAAACTTGTTTCTAAAAAAAATTGTGCTCTGTCAATCACAGATTAAATAAAGATCGAGAGCTCCATTATTGGCTCTCTTCATAGCACTGTGAACATTGTTTGGAAGCATTTATCCGTCTACCACCAAGGGTCCCACAAATGTATTAAATATAACTGTTCTTTTTCCAGGACCTGGTGGTAAAAAGATATGTCTAATATAAACATTATTTTCACATCTATATTAAAAGAAAAAAATTAAGGTGATCATTATTGTGTTGCATGACTTAACCCGTCATTATGATGCATTATTTTGCCCTGCACATTGTCACGCATCTATGTATTGCATGGATTTGTGTAAAATAACTCACCAAATACGTTGCAATACGTTATAACAACAGACAGAAAATATGCAAAGGCAGTGTGCACATTTTTCTTTTGAGGCTCCTGTTTCTGGAGTGTTTCAGGAGTGTGTGGAGGTGTTTTCATAGTGTTGCTGGTGATTGTGATTATCCGTGGAGTTTAGAGAGGTTGTGTATTGGGAGTGTGTTTTTAGTGTCAAGTATTGCTAGTTTGTTGAATTTTTGTCTGAATTGCCTTTGTTTGATTGTTTTTGTAAGGTGCCTATTTATCATTTTCTGTTTATTAAGGGGCATATTTATTAAAGGCTTGTGTCGGCCTTGGGTCATGTGGTGTGATACAAGGGTGACGCAAGAAGTAAGCCAAATTTAAAAAACAGTGCAAGAGCCCAAATGAGTGTTTTTTTGGCAACTGTGTGGTGTACCTGCTGCAGTGAATCTGGCTGCGACATGCAGGAGATAATATGAGCAATGTAGGAGGAGGAAGAAATGTGTTTTCCATCAGCGCACATCCCTAATTGACCTCAGGTAGGAGGAGTTCATGCAGTTGTACAGACCGAAGTCCACCATGGAATAGCACCAAGTCTCCAGCAACTTCAAGGACCGATGGTCAAAATCTACATAACTTGTATCAAGCATATGTATTAAACTCTTGTATTAAGCACATCTGCTAAACTCTACTGGTGCATAGCTTATTACACATAATTACACCTCCATGCATCTATGAACAAGGGGCTTTTAACAATATGAACAATCCACTAGATAAAGTGACTGTGAACTTTTCTATGTATTCACATATATTATTCATAGGGCACCAAGCACATTTCAGAACTACATTCATGTTTTAAAATGTAGGGGTATATATACAGGAAACTGGTGCATCAGCACTGATGCACCAGTTTTCTTGCATTGCTCCTCACCCACCTAACGATACAACTTGTATATAAAAGGAACTGGTACGCGCAAGTCACAAGCGTGAACAGTAACGCTTGAAAGACTCTGAATTTCTCATGAAGAAACACTGTTTATGCTGATCAGGCGTGCATGAGTCTGAGGCCATAAACAAAAAGGTACCAAACGCAAAGCAGAGTATATTTGAATAAGATATTTGAATAAAGTTTACAAGTATAACCAGAGCTAATGATTTAACGAGCACCAAGTGCAAGCCTGAACATTATGGGGGTCATTCTGACCTCGGCGGTAAAAGGCTCTTACCGCCGGTCAGAAGACCGCCATTCTACCGCCGCGGCCGCGGTAAACCGCCACGGTCATTCTGACCCACAACTGCCAAGCCGCCAAAAACCCAACATCCACGGAAGGCCGCCTCATCCGCGGGCAGCGATAAACTGGAGCTGACCAAACCTCCACCGCCACGCCAACACAAACACGCCCATGCCATTACGACCCACGAATCCACGCAGCGGTCATTCAACCGCGGTATTCCATTGGCGGTACACACCGCCACGGTCAAAATACACACCCAGCTCCAAAACACAGCCACATTGGACAATTTGAAATACACACACCTGATACACATACAAACACCACCCCCACACATCCAAGCAACTATAAAACACACACCCACATCACCCACAAACCCCCACTAGTTGGAAATCGGAGAGAAGGCGATAGAGAGAGCGAGAGAGAGAGCACAGCAATCGAAAACCCCAACACACACAGGAACCCAACATCATCAACCACACCACATCTACGCACACATCACCACACACCACCACTCACATCACCACAAACACCACCCCACACATAATCCACCACCACCCCATGGCACCCCAAAGACACCCCAGGTTTTCGGACCAAGAACTCAGGGTCATGGTGGAGGAAATTATAAGGGTAGAGCCCCAGCTCTTCGGCACACAGGTGCAACACACCACAATAGCCAGGAAGGCGGAGCTATGGCAGAGGATCGTCGACAGGGTCAACGCTGTGGGACAGCATCCCAGAAACCGGGAAGACATCAGAAAGCACTGGAACGACCTACGGGGGAAGGTACGGTCGATGGTATCAAGACACAACATCGCTGTGCAGAAGACTGGCGGCGGACCACCACCCACTCCTCCCGAATTCACAGCATGGGAGCAAGAGGTCTTAAACATCCTGCATCCTGCGGGCCTCGCTGGAGTAGGTGGAGGAATGGACTCTGGTAAGTCTAGTCTCAACTACTCCCCCCCCCAACCACCAGCATGCCAACCCACACCCCCACCCTCACCCCCAACCCCCCAGCACACATCCTCCCTGCCAATGTCTCACCAGAACAACCCACCCAACCCAAAACCAAACCCTGAATGCCAACACAAACTATGGACACCCATCACCTATGCATGACCACTGCACATACCCATCCCCCCCACAAACCACCCTCACAACTCCTGCCACAAGGGAATGCCAGCACTGGGGGACAAGGGCACTCAAAATGCACGCCATGGAACACACAGAAGCAATAACCATACTCTTTCACCCCTGCAGGGCCCGAACGCCAACACACCGGCCAGGAGGGTCCAGATATGTCCATCCCACCCCCAGAACAGGCCCCCAGTGAGGACAGCAGCTCTGTCGACCTAGAACCTGACGAGCAGCCCGGACCATCGGGGACCTCTGGACAGTCGGTTCCCCACACACAGACACAGGCCACAGCAGACCTAACCCCCTCTGGGAATATCAGCACAGCTCCCACCCAGCGGGCCCATGCCTCTGTCTCCAGGACAGGTCAATCAGCGGTGTGTCCGCCACTACAGGGCACCCAGGCTGACCCAACACCCCAACAACAACAGGGACCTGGGGGCAGTGGTAGTGGGCACACTGTCCAGGGGACAGAGGCCCGGGGAAACAGGGCAACTGGGAGGGCTGCAGTGCGACAGGGGGGGGAGGACAGGCCCAGGGAACCGACTCTCCAAGAGGCCCTCACCACCATCATGGGAGCATACCACCGCTCCCAGGAGACGATGGCGACGGTACTGGCCAGGTTCCAGGAGATCCAGGCACAGCAGGAGGAACGGTACATGGGGTACAGAGAGGAGCTCAGGAACTTCATCCTGGCCCTGAACCTAATAGTCACCACATTGTGGGACCATGTGGCACCCCAAAGGGCCCCTGTCACCAGCCCGGACCAGGAACAGCCTACCACCTCCGCCGGCACTAGTGGACAGGAGGCCCCCACACAACGACGGGCCACCAGAACCCCACCTCCTGCTGAAGATCAACCACCCCGCAAGAGGAACCTGAGATCTCAAAGGAAGACAGAGTAGGATGCCAAGACCCCCGCCAGCCTAAGATCCCCCCGGATGTCATTCCACTGTCCCACATCGTCACCCTGTCCAACCTTGAACTGCCCCTGCTCCATCCTTCCACAGGCATATGGACAATGCACCTGTGCGACCGAGAACTGGACTCTGCCATGGACATCACTCCACCCCCACCCATCACCGTTTTACTATCATGGACCTATATGTAGCACTTTAAATAAATCACTAATTGCACTTAAAACACTCAGGAGTCTGCTTGTATTCTTAACAAATGTATTACACTTAACGGTTCAAAATTGTTCAGTTACATTGTGATGACAACATACCAATGTTAATGTGCTTTACTCCATGGGCGAACAAACCAGAAGTCACGCAGTGGGTCATACAGCTCTGAAAAGGCAAGGGAAAGTCACAATTCAGTTGAAAGGAACTGGGGGGAAACACAGAAAGTAGAGATGCAGGAGGCCAGAAGTAAATGTAAAATGGCGTGGGGGATTCTTACCTGGGTGCTACTGAAAATACTGTTGTATGACTGTGTCCCTGTTGTCCGTGTCGTCCCCGTCGTCTTCCTCCTCTTCACTCTCCACAGGCTCCACAGCTGCTACAACACCACCATCTGGACCATCCTCCTGCAGAAAAGGCACCTGGCGTCGCAATGCAAGATTGTGAAGCATACAGCAGGCCACGATGATCTGGCACACCTTCTTTGGTGAGTACATGAGGGATCCCCCTGTCATATGCAGGCACCTAAACCTGGCCTTCAGGACCCCGAAGGTCCTTTCTATGATCCTCCTAGCTCGCCCATGGGCCTCATTGTACCGTTCCTCTGCCCTGGTCCGGGGATTCCTCACTGGGGTCAGTAGCCACGGCAGGTTGGGGTAACCAGAGTCACCTATTAGCCACACACGGTGTCTCTGTAGCTGTTCCATCACATAAGGGATGCTGCTATTTCGCATAACATATGCGTCATGCACTGACCCAGGGAACTTGGCATTTACATGGGAGATGTACTGGTCAGCCAAACAGACCACCAGGACATTCATCGAATGGTAACTTTTCCTGTTTCTGTACACCTGCTAATCGTCTTTTGGGGGTACTAAGGCCACATGGGTCCCATCAATGGCACCAATGATGTTGGGGATATGTCCAAGGGCATAGAAGTTACCCTTCACAGTGGCCAAATCACCCTCCTCAGGGAAAATAATGTAGCTCCGCATGTATTTCGTCAGGGCAGACAACACTCTGGACAAAATCTTAGAAAACATAGGCTGAGACATCCCTGATGACATGGCCACTGTTGTCTGAAAAGACCCACTTGCCAAAAAATGGAGGACTGACAGAACCTGCACCAGAGGGGGAATTCCTGTGGGTTGGCGGATGGGGGACATCAGTGCTGGCTCCAGCTGGGCACACAGTTCATGTATAGTGGCTCGGTCAAGTCGGTATCGAAGTATTATATGACGTTACTCCATTGTCGACAGGTCCACCAGCGTTCGGTACACAGGAGGATTCATCCTTCTCCTCGCAAGTCCCAGCGGACGGTGCCTAGGAAGGACAACATGGAGCACAGAGTCAAGCAACCCACAGGTACGTAACTACAGCTTGCACAGTACACGATTCTCAATGCATTGAATGGCTTGTATGAGTGGCAATGCAAGGCCTAGGCCTGTGTGACACAGTAGAAATCAGGCCATGTGGGCCCTTGAAATGGCGGCTGCCTGACCTGAGAAGTGTGACAGTGGGATGTGAGGTCAATGCGCTGGCGTGACACACCGTGGCGGTAGGCGGTCGAAGACTGCGGCGCAAAGCCGCATTGGTTAACATCGAACCCTATGGGTTTCACGAGCCAATGACTAGCTGCGCCGGCGGTCGCGGAACGCACCGCGGCGGTACGCACCGCCGCGGTACGCACCGCCGCGTGCGTGACCGCCATTTTCTATCTGGTTAATCACTCGAAACCTGATCATCCACAGGAGAGGACCTATACTGCAAGTGCTGCTGTGACCTCGGTCTGGGAGATACAATGGCTGCTGCGACTGGGGAAAGGGCCCCTGCCTTCACTACAGAAGAGTTGGAGAAACTTGGGGATGGGGTCCTGCCCCAGTATGCGCGACTCTACGGTCCTCCAGACCAACAGGTAAGTACACTGTGTCCACGTTGAATGGGCGATGCCTGGGTTGTGTATGGTGGATGTTAGATGGTGGGGTGGGGAGACAATGACGAGTGCAAGGCACGACAGATGAGAGCATGTGCCACATGGCAAGGTTGGGGAGGGGTGGCCAATCGCATCTATCATGCGGAAAATTTATGATATTCCAATTTCCACCCTGTACATGTCAAATAGGTCAGCGCCCATCAGAAAGTCGACATTTGGCGTGCCATTGCCAAGGAAGTCCGGAACCTGGGGGTCCACAACAGACGGGGCACCCACTGCCGCAAGAGGTGGGAGGACATCCGCCGCGGGACCAGGAAGACCGCCGAGTCACTGCTGGGGATGGCCTCCCAACCTAGGAGGGGTGCCAGTCGTACCCTGACCCCCCTGATGTCCCGGATCCTGGCGGTGGCCTACCCTGATTTGGATGGGCGCGTGAGGACATCACAGCAGACACAAGGGGGTGAGTACCAGCACATTCAGCTATCTTTACGCGCAGTGGAGGTGCCTGGGTGGGGGAAGAGGGCTGTGGGTGACATTAGGCCAGGGCGCTTTCTGTAGTGTAGTCCTCTCCTTTAGCCATGTCCCTGTGCCCCCGCCCCCCACCTCTGTAGGGTGACAAGTACAGCTATCCATGGTCCTGCATCACCCATGTGCGCGTTTGTTGTTCCTAGACCTGTTGGCCTAGTCACAAGTACTGAGTAGTGTACCCCGATTGCGCGGCTTAGTGCATGAGGCTCCTGTGTCTGCCCTCTCCGCCAACGGTGTTGACAATGCATGCACTCAACCTGTTTTTATGTCTCCCCCCACCCTTTTTCTTTATCTTCTTGTGCATGTGTGCATTAGCATCATCAGGCGGAGGAGAATTGGCACCGGAGCACGAGGGAGCTGCAACTCACAAGGCCCCGGTGGGCCATGGCACAGACACCGAGGCCACCAGTGATACGGAGGGCAAGGGGAGCTTCACAACGGGGAGCCGTGGTGACACCAGCGACACCGACACGTCCTCGGATGGGAGCTCCCTAGCGGTGGCGGCAACATCCGTGCCCCCGCCTCTACAGGTACATCCGCCACCCCGCGCACCAGCTCCGCCCTCCCAGCAGCCCCTCAGCCTTCACTCCGTGCCCGCTCGCCCAAGAAGGCGGGCGTCTCCTTCGCCCCAGGCACCTCAGGCCCTGCCCCTGTTACCCCTGCTGCCCTCAGTGAGGAGGTCATTGACCTCCTACAGACCATCATTGTTGGGCAGTCTACCCTTTTGAATGCCATCCAGGGGGTAGAGAGGGAGGTGCATCGTAGCAATGCATACCTGGAGGGCATTCATTCGGGTCAGGCTGCCCATCAACGATCGTTCAATGCTCTGGCCTCAGCACTGACGGCAGCCATTGTCCCTGTTTCCAGCCTCCCTCTTCTAACTGCCTCCAGCCTGTCTCTGTCTCCTGTTCCTCTGCCTATCCCACCCACACCATCAGACCAGCCTGCACACACCTCAACACCCAAGGGCAGCTCATCCAGACATAAGCACCACAGATCACGCAAACATTCACCCAAGCAACACCCAGATGCAGACATGCCAACAGCCACTACCACCTCTGTGTCCCCCACCTCCTCGTCTCCCTCCTCCCTCCCCCCTCCCTGTGACGTCTCTACTCACACCTGCATGCACACCACCAACAGCCAGTACTTCCATCACCAGCACACCCTCCAGTACAGTCCGCACACGTGCAGTCACCACCCCCACTGCCATTTACACGTCCCCTGTGTCCTCTCCCACTGTGTCTGTCACCCCCTCTTCCAAGACACACAAACGCAGGCAGCCACCCACCCAACAGCCAACCACCTCACGACAGCCTCCAGCCCATGCACCTTCACCCAAGGACAGCACACCTGACTCTCCTACAACCACCTCCTCTTCCTCCACTCCCATAACCACTACACCTACCCTTTACCCACGTCCTAAAAAACTTTACCTCTCCACTCTTGACCTCTTTCCCTCACCTGACCCCCCCCCCTCCATCTGCTAAGAGTCCCAAGAGCGCCTCAGCCACCACCAGCCCGGCTTCAAGGGTCACCGTAGTGCATGGCTTTTGGAGTCCCCCCTTTGCCAGCAGTGATACATCGGTCAGCAGCAAGGGGACAGCCAGCCCCCCCCCTGGAAAGAGGACCGGTAAAGTAAGGGGCCGCCGCGGGACGACTGACACGGCTGCCCCCAAGGACCAAAGTTCTGCCACTTCACCTGCCACAACATCCAGGGGAGGCAAGGGCCAGAGAGCCACATCGAAGGAGGGCAAGGGCAGCGGGGCGGAGAAGTCAGCCAGCAGGAGCGCGGACCAGGAGGGCCCCACAAGCCCCATCCCGGGTGTGAGGGAGGACACCCAAGGGCCCAGCACACCGTCACCGAAGGGTCCAGCAACTGCACGGTCGGAGGGCGACTGAGCAGGGAGTCGTGGCCAGGTCTGACTCCCTTGACTTACAGAACAAGCACCGCTGAACAGGGCCCCGCCGTGCAGAAAGGCACCGCTGAACAGGGCCCCGCCGTGCAGACAGGCACCGCTGAACAGGGCCCCGCCGTGCAGACAGGCACCGCTGAACAGGGCCCCGCCGTGCAGAAAGGCACCGCTGAACAGGGCCCCGCCGTGCAGAAACGCACCGCTGAACAGGGCACCGCCGGGAGGAGCACCGCTGAACAGGGGCCCTTCATCTCAAGCACCGCTCTGCTGGGCCCCGCCGTCTCAAGCACCGCTCCGCTGGGCCCTTCCTGTCAAGCACCGCTCCGCTGGGCCCCGCCGTCTCAAGCACCGCTCCGCTGGGCCCTTCATCTCAAGCACCGCTCCGCTGGGCCCCGCCGTCTCAAGCACCGCTCCGCTGGGCCCTTCATCTCAAGCACCGCTCCGCTGGGCCCCTTCCTGTTAAGCACCACTCCGCTGGGCCCCGCCGTCTCAAGCACCGCTCCGCTGGGCCCCGCCATCTCAAGCACCGCTGGCCCAATGACAGTGCCGGTTCTGTGTCGTGCTAATGTTCACGCTGCACTCGGGCCACCCTGCCTCCTCCATTGCCTGTGGAGACTGTTATCCACTTGATGGACTGTGGCTTTGCACTCCCCAGGATATGTCAGTGGGCAAGCCACCCACTGTAGAGACTTGAGAGACTGTGGCTTTGCACTCCCCAGGATATGACAGTGGGCAAGCCACCCACTTGTGAGACTTGAGAGACTGTGGCTTTGCACTCCCCAGGATATGACAGTGGGCAAGCCACCCACTGTAGAGACTTGAGAGACTGAGGCTTTGCACTCCCCAGGATTGGACAGTGGGCATGATGGCCCCTTCTTGGATCTGGCGTCGTGGACTCATGTGGCTGTGGTGCCCCCCCTTCCCTTCCCCCTGAGGTGCCTGTAGTTTTATCATCTGATGCCCCTGCAGTGTTCTCTCCAACGGACTCAGGTCTCCTGTGTGGGCTTTGCCCATGTGTTGATACACTTTGGCCCACGGACATTTGCAATTTCAGTGACTGTGCTGGACTTATTGCCTCTATTTATCGGTTACGCAATGTTTACACTTGGATTTTTTTGTTTCATTTTCCTATTTTACCATGACTTCAATGAACCTATTTTTTACATAAATTTAGTTTCACACTTTAATTATATCTTTTCGTTATTCCGGGGGGTTTGGGTGGGGTCACTTTGACTTGGTGCTCTGCATTGGTGTGTAGATAGTTGGGGGCTGGGTGTAATGCGTATGTGTGTGCCCGTAACCCTTCCTCCTCCCCCCTCCCCTGTGTCGTAGGTGCGGTACTCACCGCTGTCGTCTGCGCCGGAGTTCGTACTCGTGGTAGATGAGCAGGTAGACGAGAGCAGGTAGGATGTTCAATTCGGGCTCCATGCTGTCCTCCGTCCTCGTGGAGTGTATAGAGGTGAGCGTTTTCCCGTTCGTAGTCTGTTTCCGCCGTGTTTTTATCGGCGGTGCTCCCGCCCCGGAAAAGGTGGCGGGTTGGTGAGTTGTGATAGGGTGGGCGGTACATTGTCAGCCGCCTGCCTGTTGGCGGTGACCGCCGCACTGTTTGTGTGTCCCGCCATGGCGGTCGGAGTGTTAAAGTGGTGGGCTCTGTTGGCGGTTCCCACCAGGGTCAGAATTCCATTTTTTGGACCGCCAGCCTGTTGGCGGGTTGGCCGCCGCTTTATCACCGACCGCCAGGGTCAGAATGACCCCCTATATGTGCTACTTGTGAGTTCATCCTGCAACTGTGATGTATGAGTCCAGAAGACTTTGTTCAATTGAGAATTACCATATTGGTTTATCCCTGGAATGTAACCTAAAGTTACAGAGGAAAAAAAGTGTTTTTGAGCCAGACTTATAAGTGAGCAGTAATTTACCAAGTGAATTTCTGTCTTCGAAAAGTAAAAGATTTAATACTTGGAAGCAATCGGAGAACTTAGGGAAGAGAGTTGCAAAAAACTTGGAATGTTTGGCTGACTCCCCCACACATAGATATCAAAATCATAAACACTCTATTCTTTCCTACAGATAATAGTCTTTCTAAATATTAAAACATGCTCGTTATGTGTGGTGAATAAAAACAACATTAAAGGATCGCAATGTTCTGTTCCAGATCTCCCTCCCCACAATACCCTCCCTAATTCCCTTCCCCTCATCTGGCCACTAAGAACCTCTATTATCTAGAATTAGAGTCAGAGCTGCTGGAAAGTGGGCCTTTTGAGGGTACTGCTCCAGAGGAACTGGTCATCCCTGACAGAATAATCTGCCCACGATTTTTGTTCCTCCTGAGCAGTATCATCATGATGACCACATTAGAAGATCTGTGTGCCATGTGGGTAACATGAAGAAGGAACTTTCAGCAACCAGACAAGAGATGGCCGCCCTGCCTAGTAGTGTGGCTCATTTACAAAGTCTGATACCTACACTATTGATTCCGCCAACTTTGTCACTCACAGCTACTCCTAGGCCCACGATGTTTGTAACAGTTCCCTCAACGAGGGATTTATAGGGGAACCAAAAAAATTTCAGACCTTCATAACACAATTCCAATTGCACTTCATGGTCAAGCCAAACTCTTTTACAGATGTTCAGTCCCATATAGCCTTTGTAATTTACCGCTATGTGGGTAGTGCCCCTAGTTAACTCAAATAATTCCCTGCTTTATAATTGGAGATGATTTAAAACTAAGTTTGAGCTGGTTTTTGATCGGCGATCTATTACAGGGTCAGCAGATCCAGCTAGAACTCCGCCAGAGAAATAAGTACCTAGTACACTACCTAAATCAGATTAATCACCTTGTGGCCAGAAGCCATTGGCCGGAAGACAAAAAGAGCAGCCTTATTTTATCAAGGATTACAAAAAGAACTCAAACATCTCATAACCCAAATCAATCTACAACCACAAAACTGTGAGGAACTTATCACACATTGCAATTGTACCATCAACTTGTCAAGAGAGAAGGAGATAAAAAGAAACTGGAGTTTCGCACCTATGCACTCCCAAAAGAAATGAGTTGTAGTACTGCCCTAGACAGAAGTGGGCCAAGGAAATTGGGTGGTTACATAAACCTATCACTCAAGAAGAAAAGGATTCTTGACTTAGAAACTGTCTTTGTCCTTACTGTGGGAAGAAGGGTCATTTTGTTAAGGGCTGTTCTGGGCACCCAAAACGTTCTTCCCCAGGTAAGAATTTCAAGAAACAGGGAAACTTATCAACTTGGTGAACACACATGAGAATTCCTCAAGTTCTTCAATTCATTCTCCTTGCCAGTCCATCGCTAAAATTCTTTAGAGTTCAGTCCCCTATCTTGCCCTAGATGTACAATTCATAGTGACAAATCTCCTAGACGAGAAGGTAGTAGTAATGGTCGACTCCAGAGGTACTTGAAACTACATTGATGCAGCCTTATGCTCCAAGCTTAACATTTGCACCATAAACAAGGAATGGCCAGAAAGGGTACAAGCGGTTGATTGTACACGACTTACATCAGGTTTGATCACGCATGTTACAATGATATGCCAATCACAAGCCGTTGTCCACAAAGAGGTTATTTTGTTCAATGTAACAGACGCACCACAGTTTGGTGTAATTGTGGGCATGCCATGGTTGACAGAACAGAACCCGGCCGTTGATTGGGCCAAAAGAAGCATAACATTTACATTTGACTGGTGTCGACAAGAATTTCTTTTGAAGGAAAATGAGCCACCCTGTTCCTCAGGTCAAGAACTAGGCACAAAGACTAATGTACATTTCATAGCTACAGCTGCTAAACAAAATATTTAGTTGCCTGACATCTACAAATCATTTTGAGACATGTTCGATGAAAAAAGTGCAGAGAAATTACCGACTCACTGGTAGTATCACTGTGAAATCAACCAGGAACCTGGCACAATGATTACATGAAGTAGAATCTATGCCCTCGCTGAGCAGGGAAACCAACCCCTGTGTAAATATCTGGATAACTGTCTAAAGAACAGATTCATTCGACCATCCAAGTCCCAAGCAGCATCCTCCTATTTTATGTACTCCAAAACAATGGTGAGTTAAGTGCCTAGATAGATTATAGAGCACTAAATAATATCACAGTAAAGAACAGATGCCCCTTGCTCTTGATCCCAGTACTCCTCGATCAGGTGCAAACAGCCACCATTTATACAAAGTTAGACTTGAGAGGGGCCTATCATCAAGTGCGCATTCATTCAGTGGACAAATGGAAAACAGGCTTTCATACACAATACAGCCTTTTTTAGTAATGTGTCATGATGTTAGGGCTGTGTAATGCCCCAGTGGCATTCCAATTTTTAGTCAATTATGTTCTACAACAATTTTTAGATCGGTTCATGATCGTCTATTTAGACACTATCTTAATTTATTCAACCTCTTTGCAAGAGGATGAAGAACCTGTTAAGATAATATTAAACACCCTACGCCATCACAGGTTATTTTGTAAATTACCTAAATATGTTTTGATGTGAACAAAGTAGAATTTCTAGGCTTAATTATTTCTCCTCAAGAAATAATGATGGCTGAATGAAAAGTGCAAGCTATTCTGGACTGGCCAGAACCCAAGTCTGTCAAGGACATTCAGCATTTCTTAGGATTTGCAAACCTTTACAGACATTTTATCAACTATTTTTCAAACAAGGCATCTCCATCAACCACCTTTTTGAAAAAGGATGCTAAAATGCATTCCAAGACCTGAAAAGATTGTTTGTGACTGCCCCAGTTGTCATATACCCAAATACCAACCAACCATTTATAGTTGAGGTGAGCCTCTGACACAACCATAGGAGCCATATTTCTCAAAGAGAACAAGGTCCCCATCAACTACATCCTGAGGTATATCTCTCAAAAACGTTTTTACCTGCTGAACTGCACTATACGGTGGCAGGGAAAGAACTGCTGACTTTTCAACTTGCCTTGAAGGAGAGGCACCACTATTTACTAGGTGCTAAGCACCTAATCACAGTGTACACAGATCACTGCAATCTACAATTTCTACGATGTACTCGAGCACTAACTCTGCAGCAACTGAGATGGACACTCTTTTTGCAGAATTTGATTTTGTTATCTTTAGATCTAGCAGTGCAAAAATCAAGGCAGATTCATTAACCTGCTACAATGAGAAAACACAGATTCTGGAGCAAATCAAGCCACCACTAATGATTCCTAATGGTCAAATAGTGGCAGCTACCATGTTAGATCAGTTCTTGGATAAGTTAAAGAAACACATGCCTTTACAATAAGTAATTGCCTAGCAGCAAAAAGACAAAGACGCTCCATGCTAGCAGAGCTGTTTTTTCACTTTAAGTTATTATATTTGCCTGCTAAACAGCTACAATGACTGGTTCTCAACTGGTGTCACAATTAACCTTTAGTAGACCATCCTAAAAACACAAAAACACAGGGCTTGTAAGTAGAAACTTCTCATGGCCCAGTTGGAAAAAAGATGTAGCTACATACATGCAGAACTATACCTGTGCACGAGCTAAATCAGATCAGTCACCAAAACGAGGACTCATGTATCCTTTACCTAGGCCAACTCACATGTGGGAAGATACCTCTATTGGCTTTATTACAGACTTGTTAATGGATCAGAGTAAAAACACCATCCTGGTGATTGTAGACAGATTGTCTAAAATGGCCTAATTCCTGGCCTGCGAAGGAATACCCTCAGTGACACAATTAGTACAATTAATCCTCCACCACAGGGTGGGACTACACGGTTTACCTCGTACCATCACATTAGACTGAGGAACCTAAATTAACATCAAAAGTATGGAAGGCTTGGTGTAAAGCTCTGGGTTTCAAATGCAACCTTTCTACCAGTCTCCATCCTGAATCTGATGGCCAAACGAAGAGAGCAACCCGGCTCTTAAACAGTACCTCCATTGCTCTTTATCTA
The DNA here is from genome assembly GCF_031143425.1 of Pleurodeles waltl. NCBI lineage: Eukaryota > Metazoa > Chordata > Amphibia > Caudata > Salamandridae > Pleurodeles > Pleurodeles waltl. Next base: position 890,077,582 of record NC_090448.1, on the reverse strand, counting down.
TCACTGAAGGTTCCTGGGTAAGTCTCCTTAGGGAAGTCGAATTTGCCTACAATAATCTCAACTACACGTCTACAAATATGTCTCCCTTTTTTGCCAATCATGGATTTCATCCACGATTCATGTCCTTGCTAAAGCCACAAACTGAAACACAGGTTCCATATCTAACCTCTAAGCTACAAGAAATGACAAATCTGATACAATATCTATGACAAAACATGACAAAAGCCAAGGCTACCTACAAGAAATGTGCAGTTCAAACAAAAAAATCAGGCCCTGATTATCAACCAACAGACAAACTCTGGCTTTCCACCAGAAACTTGAAATTTAAACAATTATATATAATTCATCCATGTTTCATAGGTCCCTACTCCATTCTGAAATGTGTGAAACCAGTTGCATTCAAATTGGATCTTCCTACAACCATGAAAATCCACTGAGTGTTTCACGCATCCTTATTAAAATTAGAAATTGGGTCAACTCAACCTTGCCCTGCACCACTAATTACTGGAGGCCAAAATGAATATGAAGTCTGTAAAATCAAGGCTAGCAAAAAGAAATAAGGCAAGTTATGGTATTTGATTTCATGGAAAGACTTGAAGACTCGAAGAGGACTCCTGGAAACCCTGTGATGCAGTTTATGCACCTCATTTGATTTATAACTTTCATAAGTCACATTCTCATTCCCCAATGTGAAAAAAGTACATCTGTTTTTGATGGGGAGGACTGTCACGACCTTTATAATTTGTATGAAGCACATCTCTTAAATTCTTGGATTAAGCTCATCTGCTAAACTCTAGTAGTGCATAGCTCATTACACATGGTTATACCTGCATGCATCTGTCAACAAGGGGTTTTAAACAATATGAACAATCCACTAGTTAAAGTGTCTGTGAACTATTCTGTCAATATTCATAGGGCACAAAGCAGACTTCAGAACTACATTACCATATTAAAACATAGTTTTGTCTGTTCTTTATGTTTGTGCCTGAACCGCGACAGTCTGATTTTGTCCTTTTTAGGTTGAGCGCAAGCCCTCTGACCTGTTGTAATCTATCAGTGGGCTCTTAACCACGCCCACTGCACGCCTATCACTATTGCTCGTTCATAGGCTTACCTTTCAAAAATCCTTTGTTATTGGTAAATGTTTTACGTTTGGCCCTCCTTGGGGCAACTTTGTTACCGCCTTAGCCATCAAGCTTTTACACCATTGCTGGATTTCCTCATGTGCTTGGTGTAATAAAATGCACACATGTCCTATTTGTGGCCCCTGCAGCCACATTGCACCTGTACAGAAACCTCAAGCACAACGACTCGATAAATATCTAGGCAATAGTGCATCATCATAGAATGTTCATCAGTGTCCTTGCAAAATTTCCAGGAATGCATGTATCTTCTGACACAGAACTCGCAATAAGCAGTTCCAGAATAGCAGGTAAGGGAATGGCCTACACATTGGAAAGGAAAGCAGAACTATTCAATATACCACCCAATAAGCTGTAAGGGATGACATCTCTGTGTCTGGATCTTCTGTTGTTTTAACATAGAGGTAGCATCTTAGTCTAACATGTAGTCAATGGGGTCCCACTGTGTGATTCCCTCACTGATTCTACAATTGAAGAATGAAAAATCCCAAGTATTAGAAGTATTGTGTCATGTCACACTGTGTGAGTGGACAGAACCACAATTTCTGAAATGTCGAAGGAATCAATTGACAAATCAAGTCTGTTAGACCTGACACCCTTAGGGTGGTCACCTCTTTTTTTTTGCCTGCCTCCCTCCACTTTTTACTTTTGCTGGTTTTAAGACTGTGCCCACTTTACACTGCTAACCAGTGCTAAAGTGCATATGGTCTCTGCCTTTAAACATGATAACACTGGATCATACCCAATTGGACTATTTAATTTACTTATAAGTCCCTAGTAAAGTGCACTATATGTGCCAGGACCTGTAGATTAAATGCTACTAGTGGGCCTGCAGCACTGATTGTGCCACCCACTTACGTAGCTCCTTAACCGTGTCTCAGGCCTGCCATTGCAAGGCCGGTGTGTGTGCAGTTTCACTGCCAATTCGACTTGGCATTTAAAAGTACTTGCCAAGCCTAAAGCTCCCCTTTTTCCTCATATGTCATGCCTAAGGTATGCCCTAGGTAGCCCTTAGGGCAGGGTGGTGTGTAGGCAAAAGGCAGGACATGTACCTGTGTAGATTACATGTCCTGGTAGTGTAAAACCCCTACATTTGTTTTACACTGCTGTAAGGCTTGCTCCTTTCATAGGCTAACATTGGGGCTATCCTCATACACTATCTGAGTAGTAGCTGCTGATCTGAAAGAAGGAGGAAGGTCATATTTAGTATGGCCAGAATGGTGATACAAAGTCCTGCTGACTGGTGAAGTTGGATTTAATATTACTATTTTAGAAATGTCACTTTTAGAAAGTGAGCATTTCTCTGCACGAACATCCTTCTGTGCCTTAAAATCCACATCTGGCTGGGTTTAGTTGACAGCTCCCTTGTACATTCACTCAGACACACCCCAAACACAGGATGCTCAGACTCACTTGCATACATCTGCATTTTGAATGGGTCTTCCTGGGCTGGCAGGGTGGAGGGCCTGACACTTGCATGTCAAAGGACAGTAGCCTGCCCTCACACAAAGGACTGCCACACCCTCTACTGGGACCCTGGCAGACAGTATTGAACTGAAAGGGGACGTTGTGCACTTCTAAGCCACTCTTTGAAGTCTCCCCCACTTCAAATGAACATTTGGGTATTTAAACAGGGCCTCTGACCCTACCAACTCAGACACTTCCTGGAGAAGAGAACCTGAACCAGAACCTGCAACCTGCCTAGAAGAACTGCCTGGCTGCCAACAGGACTCACCTGACTGCTTTCTGTGAAGGACTGCTGCCTTGCTGGTGCCCTGCTGCCTTGCCACTCTCTGGCTGTGCTGAGAGATGCTCTCCAAGGGCGTGGATAGAGCTTGCCTTCTGTTCCCTGAAGTCTCAGGACCAAAAAGACTTCATCTCTACAAGAAGGACTCATGATGCGGCGAAACTCGATGCACAGCCTGCCAAAAATGACGTACAGCCTGCTTTGCGCTGAAAAATTTACCTCACGCCAAACCGAAAATTTCCGGAACGACGCAGCCCAACTTCCAGAGAGGAATCAACGCAGCGCCTGCCGTGCGGTAGAAATTTCCACGCAACGCCTACCAGATCAACGCAGCCCCGATGACTTCGTCCTGTCAGCGCCGGAAATCCACGCATCATCCCTGGGGTGTCCGAAAACCCCGCAACCCGAAGAGGATCCACGACCGAACGCCGGAAATCCACTCAAAGCCGTCCCTGTGCGAAAACTAAACAACACATCGCCGTGTGCAGCGCTAGTAATCAATGCATACCTCCCTGTTTTCCACACATCTCCTCCTCTGCGGTTCTTTGCAGAGATTTTGAATGCAAACCAGGTACTATGTGCTTGAAAGAGACATTTATTGCTTTAAAAAGATTAAAAACACTTTATATCATTTTTACAGTGATATTTTGACCTGCATTTTATCAGATAAATATTATAGATTTTTCTAAACACTGTGTGGTGTATTTGTGTGATGCTATACTGTGTTATTGCATGATTTATTGCACAAATACTTTACTGTTTGCCTTCTAAGTTAAGCCTGACTGGTCAGTGCCAAGATACCAGAGGGTGGGAAAAGGATCATTTGGATTGTGTGTGACTTACCCTGACTAGAGTGAGGGTCCTTGTTTGGACAGGGGGTAACCTGACTGCCAACCAAAGACTTCATTTCTAACAATGTGGTACATGATTATTTTCAATATAAGAACAAAGGATAAATCTTACAAACATTTGACATGTGTATAATTGCAAAGGTGTGGCAATTCTGGATTAGTTGTAAATTTCCCACTGCAATAACTGTTGGTGAACAAATCTTGTGATCATAAGCATATGTATCACACATGGTAGTATTTCTGCAGGTTGATCAATGTATCAGGAACACAAATGAAAAAAGAATATTAAAGTCATACGTATGTAATTCACTGAAAGTGTAATATCAAATCTTGATTAAATTTGTACTATATGTACCAAGTTGATACCAAGATCAGAGTGCAGCTAATTTCCAAGCTTTCCAACGTTCAAGTTCAAAATATGCACATTGATAATAAGCCACATTGAAATACTTTATTAGTGTGAAAGATGAACAGTTTAATGCCTCAAGTGAGCAACATTTCCTGCATCTCAGTCCCTCAATGTAATACTGATACAATGAATAAATACTCTGTGAAAGACGTTAGAAGCCAGGTAATAACCTAGGTGAAAATGTAACCAAGGTAATGTATTACAGTGTACTCATAATCACAAATTGAACCGCCTCATGCTAAAGACATGTGTAAGAATCAAGGCATATAAGTACAGATTCACAAATAAAGCAAATTTAGGCCTTGTTGGAAAACTCTGCTCCGCTCGCGGAGTTTTCAGAATTTGGTCACTTCGCGTTATGTTGAGTAGCGAGGAGTTCTTGAAATCGGCCATCTGGTGCAAAGCAGTGTTTGTTTTTCTCTTCAAGTGTGCAAGGGCTGTCACTCACAAGCACCACAATACTCTCAGGCTGCTAGCGAGCGGGTGTGAGATTTCATGCCCTCTCGTGCAGCTTTCCAGCTGTGACAGCACCAATATAGTGCTGCTCACAAATGAGAATGCATCTCAAGTAAATTTTCAACTCGTGAAACAGCTAAATCTACTCAAAAATAGGTTTTTGAGTGGATTTTCTTCTCCAAAGGACCTTTTAATTTGTCTTTTAGTGTGGGAAGCCTTTTTTCCCAAAAGAAAGGAAGTGCCCCAGAGACTCCAACGCCCTGTTCCTTTCAGTACTTTGTCTTTCTCCTGGTCACTTTTCACTTGGATTTTGAGGTGGAAGGATTACTCGCTTTGTCTCCTATATTTATACCTTTGGATATAAGGACTTTGTTTTTGTGATATCACACAAGTAAGTTAAAAAAAAAATATTGTATAAAGGTGTTGTTTGTTTGAAAGGGTATGCCCTTGTATTCATTTGTAATTTAATTTGATTTTTAAATTTCATTGTGGTGGGTGGCCTGGATTTTAAGGATGGGCCTAACTATTTTTTGTTGCACAGCTCAGTACCTTTTCTCCATGCTTGTTACATTTGTAATATTCATTTATTTTACTATGTGTGCTCGACTTCCAATGGGCCTTCTAACCAGTAGGCCGAGTACTAGTCATCAGTGCATGAAATGAATGTTTCTGTGGTAATTTTTTTTTATATGAGAATGTGTGTTGTAAAAAATGTTATAGCTTTAGTTAATTGTCATGTTTTGCATGCTGAAAAAGTGATTTTTTTCAGTGTTACCACCATGCGTGCTTTTTCTAGCCAGCGTGTGTGTGTGTGTTTTGTCATCGACCATCATTTGTCTTTTCTCCATGCCATGTGGTCAGGGGCAATTTTGTGTGTCTATTGGCCTCAATTTGTTCTTTGTTCCCCAGTCCTTCTTGCTCACTATTGTTATTTGACAACGTGGCTGGCAGACATTTTGTGCATCCAACAAGTGTGTTTTGCCATAGGCTTGCATGTGTTCTCTGTTCTCCATGACTCCTTGCTTCACTGTTGTTGTTTGACCATGTTGCTGGAGGCCATTTTGTGCATCTAGCCAGTGTGCTTTCGCCACAGGCTTGCATGTGTTCTTTGTTCCCCATGTCTCCTTGCTCGCTATTATTGTTTGACCATGTGCCTGGCAGCCATTTTGTGCATCTAGACAGTGTGCTTTTGCCATAGTCTTGCATGTGTTCTTCATGCCTCCTTGCTTGCTGTTGTTGTTTGACCATGTGGTTGGTGGCCATTTTGTGCATCCAGCCAGTGTGCTTTTATCATAGGTTTGAATGTGTCCTTTGTTCCCCATGCTCGCTGTTGTTGTTTGACCATGTGGCTGGTGGTCATTTAGTGCATCCAGACAGTGTGTTGTTGTAGGCTTGCATGTGTTCTTTGTTCCCCAAGCCTCCTTGCTCCCAGTTGCTGTTTGACCATGTAGCTGATGGCCATTTTATGCATCTAGCCAGTGTGCTTTTGACATAGGCTTGCATGCCTTTTTTGTTCTCCATGCCTCCTTGCTCTCTGTTGTTATTTGACCTTGTGGCTGGTGGCCATTTGTATGCATCCAGCCAGAGTTCTTTTGCTTTAGGCTTGCATGTGATCTTTGTTCTCCATGCCTCTTTGCTCTTTGTTGTTTAACAATGCAGCTGGCAGCCAATCTGTGCATCCAGCCAGGGTTCTTTTACCACAGGCTTGCATGTGTTCTTTGTTTCTATGCCTCCGTCCTTGCTGATGTTGTTTCACCATGTGGCTGGCAGCCATTATGTGCATCCAGCCAGTGTGCCTTTGCCATAGACTTGCATTTGTTCTTTGTTCCCCATGCTTGCTGTTGTTGTTTGACCATGTGGTTGGTGGCCATTTTGTGCATCCAGCCAGTGTGATTTTATCATAGGCTTGCATGTGTCCTTTGTTCCCCATGCTCACTGTTGTTGTTTGACCATTTGGCTGGTGGTCATTTAGTGCATCCAGACAGTGTGTTGTTGTAGGCTTGCATGTGTTCTTTGTTCCCCATGCCTCCTTGCTCCCAGTTGCTGTTTGACCATGTAGCTGATGGCCATTTTATGCATCCAGCCAGTGTGCTTTTGGCATAGGCTTGCATGCCTTTTTTCTTCTCCATGCCTCCTTGCTCTCTGTTGTTATTTGACCATGTGGCTGGTGGCCATTTGGATGCATCCAGGCAGTGTTCTTTTGCTTTAGGCTTGCATGTGTTCTTTGTTCTCCATGCCTCCTTGCTCTTTGTTGTTTAACAATGCTGCTGGCAGCCAATCTGTGCATCCAGCCAGGGTTCTTTTACCACAGGCTTGCATGTGTTCTTTGTTTCTATGCCTCCGTCCTTGCTGATGTTGTTTCACCACGTGGCTGGCAGCCATTCTGTGCATCCAGCCAGTGTGCCTTTGCCATAGACATGCATTTGTTCTTTGTTCCCCATGCCTCCTTGCTCACTGTTGTTGTTTGACCCTGTGGCTGGTGGCCATTTCCTGCATCCAGCCAATGTGCCTTTACCATAGGCTTGCATGAATGGACCTGATATCAGTTTAATACTATGTTTGGGGATCACTGTAGTATATGTATACTAAGAATATGATTTTGATGAACAGTGGTCATATTATTACATGCTTTTTTACATTTCTTATTTTGAACCTCCCTGCCTCACAATAGGGTTCATTTTTCTCATCCGCCCGTATAAACATCAGTAATTATTGATCAACATTTTAATTTAATGTACTTTTTAAATTAATTATTTTGATTTTGCTACTTTAATTTTTTATTTCAATTTTTTAATTAACTTTTTTATGAATGTAATCTCTTTTTTTTTTTCATTTCATTTTAGATTTCTTTTTTACATTGTTTTTTATTTTTTATTTTTTAGTTAATTAATAATTTTTTTTGAATTTTTCCTTGATCCATCCATCCAACCATCCACCATATGCACACAGCCGTGCAACAGCATTCAGTTTTTTAGGTATCAGAATTCTATTTCCTCCTGAGCACCCCGACTGCAGTACACTGCAGGCACATAAGCATCATTCATTTTTTAAAATGATTCTTTATTCCATTTCCACCTGGACCACACTGCCTGTCACAGGCACACACTAACATTCATTTATTTAAAGATTATTCAATTTACCCATGCACTTCCCTGCTCTTTCATGACTTCCTCAGGTGTCTCCTTTAGAATAGATATAAAGCAAAGAGCTATATCTATATGCTTTGTTATCCTGATTGGAAATTAAATTATATGGTATGGTGGTGTGGTTTGACTTTAATGTGGTTTATTTCTTATTACCTAAGTAAACAACCACACTAATATTGCCTTTGTCTGTACTAATTTAAACTGCAACAATGCCATGTTTCACTAAATGTTTTTCTTGCTTGTTTGCTTTTAGGTGCACAAGAGAAGAGACATCATCCGCAGTACTGCCAAATACAAGGCCTGCACAGTATCGTCAGTCCTTGAATCTCTTCTGCTTGTGCAGCTTAGTGCCACTTCCAACTGAGAGCTTTTAGAAGGCTCCAAAAATTTGCACCCAAGAAAGTGCTCAGTAAGAAGAAGCAGCTTTCCACCAGAGGTGTGCTGAATACAAGCTTTTTCAGGAGATGTGTGCCTGCTGCACTAGCCTCCATGGAGGAATCTGGGATCAGCACTCCAGCATCAACATCACCACCCCTATCTAAGCCCAAGCCCATGTCTGTCAGCGAGGCAGCCACTTCAATCTTGGCAATGCCAAGGAGTAGTGATGTTGAATTGGATTTGTCTCTTTTGCAAAGTAGTACATAATCATTTCAGGAAGCAGACCAAGGTGGGCTTCTGCTGCAGCCAGCTAGATCTTCCTGAAGTTGGAGCAGAACAGGAGGTTGAGCTTCCTGTAGAGCAAGAACCTCCTCTTTTAGAATCATTGGCTCCCAGATTTCCAGAAAGGAAAAGGAAGAGTACCACTCTGCCATCTTCTCCAAGCACCACTTCTGATGATGACAATAGGGACATGGATTGGACCGGGACAGAGTGCCGGAGACACCAGTAGAGGCAAGAGAAAATAAAAGTTCCTGAAAGACTTAGAATTATGGAAGGGGATGATAAGGAGGATGATGACGACGATCCAGTCATTGTGGAAGCTGGCACAGAGGAGTCTGACATTACTATTCAACCTGCTCCAAGGGGTGTAGTACAGGTAGCACTGCCAGCTCGCATATTTGTAAGGTCCCAGCTGAGACCTGTACCAACCCCTACCTCAGTTGAAGTATGCACTGCAGAGAGGCAATTGATGACAAATCCACCTAACTCCAGTTCATCTCCAGGCATTGGCTGCGGCCCACTAAGAAAGTACTCCTCCCCAGTTTGGGACATTTTTGTATGCTTAGCAAACACGAGGAGAACATTGCAATATGCTCCATGTGCCATACCAGTGTTCATCAAGGTAACCCTGGTTCACATTATGGTACTGGAGGCTAAATTACCAATTTGAAAAAACATCACACAATCCGGTGGGAAGAGTACCTTAAAAAAAATTGCTGAACATGGTTGAGGTGCTGAAGGTGATGAGAGCGGGGAAACATCAGTTACAAGTCCAATCACGGTGAGACGTGATTAAGAAGAAGGTGCCATCCACAGCAGTTTGCCAGAATTACCCCCCTCAGCGCATATTTAAACAGGAGGGGTCCTTCAACTACAACCACCCAATGGCACATTTGTACAATGGGAAGCTTAGTACTGGACCTCCTACCTTTTTCATTTGTGCACGGAATGGGATTCTTAGAATTTATGGCAGCCAGCTGCCCAAAATGGAAGGTTACTAGTCAGACCTATTTTGCCAGAGTTGCTGTTCCAGCGCTGCATCATGATGTGCTGAAGTTGGTTGGACAAGCTTTGCAGCAAAGTGTTTTCCATACTATCCACCTGATGACAGACCTGTGGACCAGTTGTTAGGCGACTGATCACATGTGCTTTACTGGATCTCTTTTGAGGAGGTGAAGCAAAAGCTGTCTACAGGTCTTTGCCCTGAAAAAAGTTTTAAGAGTGTTTGATAGGATGTAACAGTAGCCATGTTAGCCATGGAGAAATCACATACAGCTGGAAACATCTTGGACGAGTTTAACAGCAAGGTGACTGAATGGCTGTGACCCAGAGGTCTCCAATTTGGATTTGCTGCCACGGACAATGGCAGTAACGTAGTTAAGGCCATGGCAGACAGTGGCTATTTTAGGATCCTGTATTTGAAGCATTGCATCACCTTATTGTGCAAGACTTTCTCAGAAAAGGAGACTTAGGGGGTCATTCTGACCCTGGCGGTCATTGACCGCCAGGGTCAACGACCGCGGGAGCACCGCCAACAGGCTGGCGGTGCTCCCAAGGGCATTCTGACCGCGTCGGTATGGCCGCGGTCAGAAACGGAAAACCGGCGGTCTCCCGCTGGTTTTCCGCTGCCCTGAGGAATCCTCCATGGCGGCGCAGCTTGCTGCACCGCCATGGGGATTCCGACCCCCTCACCGCCATCCTGTTCCTGGCGGTCGTGACCACCAGGAACAGGATGGCGGTGAGGGGTGTCCTGGGTCCCCTGGGGGCCCCTGCAGTGCCCATGCCAATGGCATGGGCACTGCAGGGGCCCCCGTAAGAGGGCCCCTAAAAGATTTTCAGTGTCTGCATAGCAGACACTGAAAATCGTGACGGGTGCTACTGCACCCGTCGCACCCTTCCCACTCCGCCGGCTCCATTCGGAGCCGGCTTCCTCGTGGGAAGGGGTTTCCCGCTGGGCTGGCGGGCGGCTTCTGGCGGTCGCCCGCCAGCCCAGCGGGAAACACAGAATAACCGCGGCGGTCTTCTGACCGCGTAGCGGTATTCTGTTGGGGGAACTTTGGCGGGCGGCCTCCGCCGCCCGCCAAAGTTAGAATCACCCCCTTAGTCAGCAACATACTGATCACCTGCAGATAATGTGCACTCATTTCAGCAATTCTTTTAAATCCCGGAAGCAGTTGCGGATTATTCCGCGTGCTAACAGAGTACCAGTTAAAGCCCTGATACAGGAGGTGTCAACATATTGAAACTATACGTGTTGTCTGTTGCAACGTCTGTTTGAGCAGTACAGACAGATCAATGACTATGTCATTCAAAGAGTAGTGGATTCAATTGGGAAATGACCATGGATGTGGACAAATCTGGCCCAGTCAAATGCTTGACACTGCTGCTACTCCCTTTTGAGGTTTTCACACAAGAAGTTAGCAAGGAGGACAATATGATGGGCCACGCTATGCTCTTGTTACATCTGCTACAGGACCAGCTAAAGAAGGTGTGGGAAAGATTTGCACTCGGAGGGGTGAACAAATACCTAAAAGTGCATGCCTTGGTTGAGAGCTTAATCCATCGCTTGGCTTTTAATGCAAGGCTACAAAATGACAACATCTTGTCCAAAGAGTACATCTGTGCTACACTACATGATCAACAGTACAAAAAACTTCTGCCCACTTTCATTCCTTTTCCTGAAGGGGATGTTTCACAATACAAGAGGTGGATTGTCGAGCAAGCCAGGCACCAGGAAGAAAAACAGCTTGAACTTAGAATCCCACTCCACAGTTCTGGGGAGCTGCCTTCAACTTCCAGAAAGGGCAGCAACGAGAATGGCAGCAACAACAGCAACAGAAGAATCAGACCCAACCTCTGCATTGGCTTGGTTTCAAAGGACAGTCAAGTGCAGAGGTGAAGGCAAAAGAGGTAGAGCAAGTGGCAGCACCAATGACACTACAGAGGATGCTCCAGGGGCATCTGGATGAACCGAAAGAGGTGTAGGTGTATCAAAACCCATTGGTATGGGAAGATCTGCCAATGGCCAGAATTCAGCCGGCTGGCAATAAAGTATCTGGCTTGTCCTTTAGCCAATGCTTCTGCTGAGCATTTGTTCAGTGCAGCTGGTGAAGTTGTTACAGTGAGAAGGACAAGTCTCTCATCGCAAAACATGGGTAAATTGACCATGATCAAAATGAACCAACATTTCATTCCACCTGATTGTACCTTTCCCTAATTACCACAGGAGGAGGAGGAGAAAGATTGGTCAGAATCAAGTGTGGCAGCTGACCAACTTCTGTGTGAACCACCGGAATATGGGGACATACTGTATTTCCCGGACTGAGTATGCCAGTGAACTTTTTGATTAATTCTCGTTCAACTTCTTTCTTCTTTCTGTGCAAAAAAAAGGAACTAGTTTTTGTGTCAGATTTCATTTTATGCTGCCCCACCATTTTTTTGTCACATGTGTGGCCGGATTGGAGTTGGACCAGTATGGGTTGAAGAAGCTTCAACAATACCTTTATGATATTGAAGACAATGCCTGCCTCCCTGGCATATTTATCCTTTTTCGGGATCACTTAGTAGGGCTGCCCCAGAATATCATGTATTTACAAGAGTGCCAGTACCAAATTCCAATGTGTTGCCTACATCAAAGATACAATTGTGTACCTAACCTACACCTGCTTGGACTGGAAGAGGTAACTATAAAAAAAGTACAACTATTGTAACAATGAGTGAGTGATTGTGAGTAAAGATTGATGATTTATGTGGTGGCAGACAATGAGGGAAGGTGTTTAATTAATAGTAACATTTGATCAATCTTTGGTGCCTGATGGGTGATCATTTTTCCTGAAGGTGTTTCACCTTTACAAACTTGTTAAGCAGAAATGTATCTGTACAGTCTACTCCTTTTTCGATTATTCAGAGACCAGTCACTTTAGTTAACAAACACAAATCCTTACAACCTATGGCAATTCAGTTGCTCTACTTGTTCTTCAACACCCGTGTACTATACATCTATCTTGCTTGGGTTGGGACTGGGATGGAGTTACTTGGAGTCAGGAAGAGGATAAAAAGACTCGGGGCTTGACTATCTCATCAACAGCCAGACGAAAGGAGTTATCAACTTCAAATGAAACCATAAGTCAGAGGCCTAGTACTCAGCTCTGAGGAATTGAGAGAGGTGCGCTGATGTGAGAAATGCTGATGAATGTGTGTATTTCACTGGTGGTAAAAGTGAAACTCTGAGTCCTCTTGTTTTTTGCTCTTCCTCTGGGTCTTCTTGGTACATTGCTCATGACGCTTACCTTCCTCCTGTCCTTTTCCTTGACTCTAAAATACAGTTTCTGTTTTACAATCCACAGGCCTTCCCCTCTCCTGCACAAATGAACGGTGAAAGTGAGTTCAACACTCTTGCTTCCTACCGAACCAGTCTTGAGACAGGCACCCAAGAGTGACAGACATTCCGTGAAGAATGCAGCTGCACCATCCAATTTGGTAATACAGTATCATTTTTCTTTTAACAATCACATTTTTTAGAACTGGGTGGATTCAATTCGCTCCTCCATATTTCAGTTCTTTCAAACCTAGATGACAGGACATTTAGGTATCTATACAGTGGGTCTCTGTGGCAGAAGTACTCTTTGCAATACATTCAATAGAACTGTGTGATACTCATTTCTTCATTTCCACAACAGATTGATGATGATGATGTGCCACTCATCGCCCTGATGAATACTGTAGTTGTGTTGTGTTTGTCTTTGTCACACCCGGGTTGCGTGATTTATTGAGGTGTGACTTAATTTACACCAAATAAATCCCACACTTGGTGGGACGGATGTGGTTAAATGCAACACGAACTCACAAAGGGATCTTCTATTACGTAAGCAGTCACCCACACCATCCCCACTTACCCAACCACACATAAGTATGAAAGAGCATCATTCCTCAAATTCAACATCGCCATTCAGGCTTTTTTATGTGTAAATAAACCGCTTAACCTTGCTGACTACAGAATGCAGACTTTGAGTAATTTGCATGACTTGAGGATTTCATAACTTTGTTTTTTCAGATTCCATGCTCACAATTGCTCAGGTTAATTTACTATTGCTAGTTTTTGATATGAGATATTCTTTGATGTGTCATGGTGGTAGTAGTCTGTCCTCAGTCTTTCTAAAGCTATAATACAAATGTATATAACCTACTAACTCTCAGTTTTTCTTTTAATTCAGTTGGCTGTTATCCTTTTGATTAATCCTGGAGTTGGAGATCATCTAGGTGGGAGTGGGACTTCGCTCTGATGCCTTACCTGTTAGCGCACTACCATAAAGAAGGCTCCTTGGGAAACCCTTCAGTAAGGTTGGAATCTTGTAAGATTGACAGAAGGAGCAGCCACCAGCCCTCACCTAATCTTTTCAGGTGAGAGAATTATGGGGTGAAGTAAACAACTTAGTACATAAATTAGTACATAACTAACTTCTATTGCAGATGAGATAAGTGTTCTATGTTTCTGTAGGCAATATAGTGGATGGCAGCATACACTTCTAACTGGCATTTACTAGAGAAATGGATTGAAAAGACAGGTTGCGTGAAAAGGCATCAGTGCAAGGTTAAAGTAAACACAAAAGAAAATCAGACATAAAGTGGATTATATACATTTCCCCTTTACTAACATATGAAATATATATAATAAAATGTCAAACCCACCCTCTCCACCCACAACAGAAGTGATGATCAGGAAAGTCAGTCACAGGGAGGGACATGGTTATAGGACATGCCTCCGAAAAACACTGACTGGCTCAAAGGAGGCAGCATAATATTAAAAAACAGAGTGAATTATTTTTCTGGTAAAGGATTTCCTAAAACATTTAAACCACACACACAGTTTGTTTGGAATAAATAAAAATAACACTTTTTAATGAGTGAGGCATCATCCACTATGAAGGACAAGTATTCTATTCTTGTTGTGCTAAATGACAGGAGCTTGCTAGCTAGTGCATCGGGTACACTACAAATTTGCTCCTTTCTGGAGTCTGTAGTTGGGGGGCTGTAATGGACAAAAAAGTATCTTTGATTCCAATGGCCCTGCTGTTTTGCAAATGCCTTTCAATTCTACCCTAATTACAAAGAGGCAGATGATGAATATATGTCACACTGACACTGATTTAGCCTAGAGTTTGGTGGAGAGGTTAATCCGTGACAAACGTGACAGATATTCGGTACGCGTATTACAATTCGTAATACATTGGGATATCCATCATGTTTGTGACGGAGTATTCCCTGTGTCCATATCTAATTCAGGCCCTCAGTCTGCTACACCAGGGTAAGGTACAGAGAACAGTCTGGGTAGGTACGGTAGAGGTTTTGCTATAGAATACTGTGGGAGTTCACTGATGATGTACCTGAGGCTTAGTCAGTCACTGTAGTTGAAACTGAAAGTTGATGAATGTCAAATTTGAACAGGCATAAATCCATTATGGAAGTCATATGAAGTATGAACCACTTGTCAGGGTCGTAACAGTTGACACATGCCAAAAATGTTTTGTTTTCAATACGGACAAAAGTTAGGAACAAATAATGGAGTGTCGTACTAGGGGAGGTGACTGATTAGGCACTGGGAGGAAAGAGAAAGACACCTTGTTTTTGTTCCTATTTGCAATCCATTAAAAGCTTGGTAAATGTTAGAAGCAGGCGCACTTTGCAAAGCCAACACTGCAGTGCCGGATTGAACCATGTTGCACTTGGGTGGGGTCATCATCATCAGGGTCCATGGGTCATGATTTACGACTTGTGAAGCGCCATGGGCAGGGGGGTCATGGATGATGATGGATGGGTGGGATCTGCCTGACTTACCAAATACAGCGGTAAACTAGTAATTGTCAATAACCAAGCAATGTGACTTACCATCACGCACCCCTGCCAACGCAGAGATTCCCCCAGCAGGTACTGTATCCGGCGCACTGGTGCTGGCCCCAGCACTGGTGGTCTGTGCAGCTAGAAAAAAACATTACACATTTAGATGCAACATACACCTCCCTCCTTTTTCTTAACAAAATACAAAATCAACACATGAGTACAGTTGAGTTCGCAATATCTCCTCTCCCATCTTAAATATCACTTTGGGCATTTTGCTGGTTAACAATGTTAGAAATGGCAGTAGTCAAGCCAACCGTAATGGAGGGGTAGAGATAGGAAGATTACTGTGAGTCATTTGAAGTGCAATAGAATAAATTGGTCAATGAAGGACATATAGTTTCGTTTTGGTTGGCAATTTTGGCAAATGCAGTAGAAGTGTCCTCATACCACTTTACTGCCTTGTTACATTGTCATTGAAACTGCTGGGATAATACAACACAGCAGTGGGGGAGTTCACCATAACCTTGGCCACTCTCTCATTGTTTGAGCGTGAGCAAGAAATAGCAACCCTTCTCAACAAACAGTGATAGAAGAGCTTGCTTGGGTTTTCAAACTCTTCAATCTTCACAGTAGACTACCTAATCTAGTGTTTTAGGCTTACAGTTCCAGTCCAGAGGGCATAATAAAGTTAGGGGAGAGTGACAGCATAACCGAGCATAAGAAAGCTTAAGCTGTAGATTGCTTGGAACTGCATTAGCTACACAAAAAGAAAGACACAGAGAACGCTAACTCACTGATATATATTACTTACCACTACTACTACCACAGTAGACCCACTATCTTAGTGACAGGAGGACAGATGAATCAGCATAACTTCTTAAATAAGCACTCAGCCTAAGCGAGCATCTCTAGAAACAATCAGAACTAGGTACCACCGATCACCTGGCTCACTCAAATTGAATCACACATAATATTCGCTACGTTGTATGAACTTAATTTAGTGTGAGCAGCATGCTATTTGAAAAAAGCATTATAGGTCAGGACACAACAAAATTAGTAATAATTAATCACTAGTAATCACCAAGCTTAGTAATCTGAATGCCAGCAGGTCGAGCAGGTCCCTGACCCAGTCAAGGATATCGGCTCAGTAATGAATCAGCTTCTGCTGTGTGTACTGAACCCCAGTGCGTTGGCAGACACAATGGTACACCCTCCCCCACAGAAGCCGATGCTCCTGCAGGCTATACCCACTATCAGGCCTGTCACCTGCTTCCAGCATGGAGGGGAGTTGGCGCTGCACAAAAAAAACAAGTGCTGCCACCTCCTCCTCCCTAAAAATGGCACGAGATTGTACCCCTTGGTGGCACCAGCGCTTGTAGAGTGTGCAGTTCACTGCACCACAGGCACTGCCGCCGCCTTGTCCCCCACTTTCTGCCATGGCACTGGGTGGCAGAATATCAGAAATATAGGAGAAAAAGAAGAAATAGAAAGGGAGAAATTAGGTTAGGAGAACATAGGGGAAAACAAATAAAGAAGCAAAAAGTAACAGAAAATACAAAAAGAGGCAAAAACATAAACTACACAGCACAAATACACACACTAAGGAAATAAATGTAAAATAGGGAAGGATTATTTGGATAAAGTAAGGACGGCAGAGATAAAGTAGGGATTGAAAAGTAGGCTCAGCACCTTGCACAGAATTGGAAAAGCAAGATGGCCGCACCTGAGGGCTGCCGCGTGGTGCCGTTCACCCTCGTGTTGCAATGCAGAGCGCGTAACTCGCACCAATTAGCTGGAACGGGGGGCTGAGCACAACTCAACCTGCTCACGCTGACCTAGGCGGAGTTCCCAGAGTTTTTTCTTCACTCTACGGAATTCCCTGTAGAGGAACTCCATGAATTCCTCCCAACCCTAGGAAAAATCACATATATACATATTAGTACCGAAAGTGTTGTGTAAAAGCTGTAGTACAAAGTCACTGATTTCAACATCATGTTGTCCCATGGAAAAAGGCCTACAGTGCAATAAATATGTATCATTCTAAGTTCAGCAAGACAGCTTGACATGCAAAAATTATTAGCGGATGTATAAAGAAACCTACCTTAAATATCCATGTTACATGTTGAATATTGGTTTCATTTGCTAAGCAACTAGTAATGCCCACTGTAAACTAATATAAGGATGTGCAATTGTTATGTAGCAAGGACTACACAGGTGAACATAAGATAAATGTATCTGTGAGTGTCAAACATGTTGCCACTGTCACTACCGGTATAGCTTAAATGTATGCAAGATAATCTGAGCCTAAATTGGATACATTGCATTGATATTTAGTGGAATTACTCATTTTAGTAATCTTCTAACTAAACATGAAAGTTAGCATGTTGATGTATTGGACTTCTTACACCACGTACAATATGTGCAATTACTCATTTATGTTGAACATGCATGTGTAAAGTAATGGTCAATAGTACCTAAGACATATCAGTTAAAAGTTAAATAAATGTGGATGAATGTGTTTGCATGTCTATCACACATAGTTAGTTGTGTCAAAGTAACAACAAACCAAAAAATTGAATGATGGGTTTTTCCACTTTTTAGGTAACCAAGTGTATGGTTTACAGCCAAGGTTCATGAACCCGTATCAAAATCCCAAGATGGATGGGCAGAAAAAATACAATTCAGCAAAACTCAAAATGTTGTGGACCAAATGTTCCTAAAGTCCTGTTTCCATTGCCTTGAAAATCAGGCTAAAGACGTCTGGACTGACCTCACCTACTATGATCTGAAAGATTATTTTAGTGAGTGCAATATTGCACAACATCTATCTTAAAACACATGTGCTATGGGACTCTGAGACTACAATCACACATGAACATGAAGAGAATGATGAACATGATACAGATATAGAGCACACAATGGTAGGTTGTGTGAGATGGGTTGTCTTTGTAAAAACAATAGTCACTCAGTCATGATTTTTGAGTTGTAAAAGTAAATCAGTTTTCAGACACCAAAAAATCTTTACATTCTCATCATTCAATTTTGTTTGAAAATGTTGACCTAATCACTGTCACAGTCATCAAAAACATGTGAAGATGTATCACACAAATAGGTGACAAACCATGATATTTTGTACTGGCAATATTTTAAAGTCATGAATCATGTATGTGTGACAACAGATCCACTATCAATAAACTCTCATTGGAATGGTCATACATATGCGCCAACATATATACATGGCCCTCAATGTATGGAGCTTAAAAAATATAATCCCATCACATCACCATGATTGTTCAGCTGTCAACGCTTCACCATACAAGTTCTATTTGCATCATGTAACTTCACAATGTAAAATTACTGTGTAGTGAATAGAACTTTGTCAAAGGGTGAAATGTCTCTAAAATAATTACATATATGTCCTATCAAACATATGACACTCATAAAAAATCATGTCCCACTCAGATTGAGATACGCACCAATCAGATCTCTACTGTAAAGATTGTCACAAAGATACTAGATGAGAAGGCCTATCATCCAATGAGTAATGTAGATGTGTGTGCATCCTTTTATAAATATCCATGTTGAAGGTGATCATGTAATGGACACCGGTATAAGGGCAATGTATAGTATAAAATCTACACTAGGGGGGGAGTACTCATCCAATTAACTTAAAAAGCGCAAAGTGCCACTACAAATGCATCATGCAAACACACTATCAATCAGTGAAGTCAAAAAAAGACAAACATGTACGTGTACAATGTTATACATACATGATGTTATGCATACCAACTGACTCACAATCAATGGTTATTGTATTCTGGTAATCAAACTGAACTAAAAAAGGTGAGACACACGCAGTAGTACGACATGTAATCTGAGTGATGAGAAAGCTTGGAAACTCAGAAGATCAAACCAAAAACATCTTAATCTTTAGTCTGGCAACAAGTCACATTTGTAGAACTTACAAATACCACCATACAGGTACATCATCTTCAGTATGACCACTTATCACAAACTCCTCTGAATTACGTATGTGTGCAAATCAATCTGATTTCAAATGGATGACGCTATCTAAATCCATTATGGTGATCTTTACACATCCCAATCCTATTATATGGCCCATAGAAGTTCACATCAATATATTTTGTGTCATGTCATAGGCCTCAGATGAACTATCCATTGAGACATGTTACTGTCAACCAATTCATGCCGTTCAGTTTCAAGTAATACCTGGACAACACACTCTGTGAGCTCTCAACATAGAAAGTCTGGTCATTGTTGTGAGGTCCATTTGTGCTATACGAGGTGAAGGAGGCTGATGTCAACCTTACAGTGATCAAGAACCATACACTAAATACATCCATGTACAAGGGTAGCGAAAGGTTATCACACACATTTGGAGATATCCATGGCCCCTGAACCACAAAGCCCTTCCAAATTGGAAACTGTGGATTGTGAGGTAATACACATATGCACACATTGTCAAAATAGCACTTGTAAACCATGAAATAGTCAGCTACATGAGTACCTGTGAGTGATAGATACACTTGTGCATAAAGGATGGCAACACTTTGGGACATATTCATTAAATATTGTGTCACAAGTGTTCCATGCAAGGGAACACAAGGGCAATCACAAAACTAAATGAGGTTTGTCAAGCCGTGCCAAGGCACCTTGTGTGTCCCTGAGTGTCTTAAAAAAACTAGATGAACCCAAGTCAGCATGAAACACTTGTTTTCACTCACTCTGTATGTCGTGTTGGTTCTCTACTTCAGCACTATCCTGACCTTTCACTCTGGCTACCAACTCTTTGGAATGAGGGATGCCACCAGTTATTGCAATGGATCCAACTCCTTCTAGGCATCAAGTCCACCACTGGTTCGCATAGCTGCCTTTAGGTTCCTGGCCAGTTTTTCTTTGGTCCTATGTTTATTGTCATGCCACCTTTTCTTACACTCCAGTACTAGTACGAGCCACTAACCTGAAATTCAGGTGGCTCCGATGGGGCAACGATAATCCCCGAATCCCAATGAAAACTGACAGGGTAGCAATTAATGATACACTGCGACAGTAGGAGTATTCAAGGGGTAGGGGGTTGGGATGAGAGAGAGAGAAATACCAGGACTTCTGCAAGTTCGGATTTCTCTACTCTGGGCACTGCTGGGCTCAAGGATATCTGGATTCTGGTTCTGGATTCAGAATACTGGCAATCAGAACTCTTCAGATACAAGGCACTGGGCCCAGATTTTCCTGTAATGAAACCACACTTTAAAACAGGAAAAACTAAACGGATATTTGGCATTAACTAACATCAAATCAACATACCAATAATTCACACTAGAAACTCCCCAGTGTGATTCAAGAATTATCCAGGAATTATCATAAACTGGAATTATCATGTACAAGGATTTCAATGAGAGAAAATAACTGGGTGAATCACAACAAAACTACTTCAAATTCTTCAGTAGTTTAAGAGTCTCAAGCGTTCAAGGTTCATATGCAAATATGCAATGGCAATAAAATTACAGATCTCAATTGTTCTAAAAGTCTTTAGAACACCAACTGATCGATTGAAGTTGATCGAGAAAACACAGATTGAAAACCAACTAAGAGCAGAAGATCCAGGAAGGCTCAGCAATGGCAAGAAATACAACTTTTTTCTAACGTCTTTTCAGTCACGTGATTGATCCAAATTTTATTGCTGACTTTAGATGAGTTTGATTAATCATCACTGATCAAGATTAAACAGAAAAACTTGATTCACGTTATTTTGGATGACATGTGTCCTTTTGGCCAGCACAAGAAAACACGATGCAGGATATGAATTGCAAGCTGCCTGTCTTTTAAAGATACTTTGGTAACTGCGGAAAAGATCATAAATACCAGGTCAGAACTTCAGAAGGTGCGTCACTGCAAGAAGTCTGTCGCTGTGAAGGTATGGATGCTGCTGCTAAGAGAGGACTGCTGCTGCAAAGGGAAGGCTGCAGAAGGCTGGAGACAGGTAAGCGTCACTTCCAAGTTAAATGAGGCTAAGTAGGGTTTAGTCTGAAATGCAGACTTTTATAGCAGGCCCGAACCAGGTGCAATGAAACACATGGGGAAAACAGAGGAACTTGTTAGTCATTATTGTAATTGCACATGTCCCTTTTTTCCAGTAGAAAGATCAATTAAGCAACTGGCAGTTATCAACAGTTGAAATGCGCTTTCTGGATTCCCTGGGTGAGGCCAAGGTGTTCAGAAGTTATCTTGACAACAAGCATTGGTCTAGGTCTGCTTTAAATATTACTCTTATGTTAATAACTGAGTTTCCAGGATACACAAGGTTTCAAAGGCATAACATGATTCAAACTGGTATTGTGTGTGAAAAGAAAATAACAACATCTCTGATATCACTCATAAGGAGGGGAATAAGGCATGACTAAGGCAAGACTAACCCTGATCACAGCTGGGACCAGGACAAGTACTGCCCTTTTTGTTTGTGCATTGCAGTTTATTGTGTTCACTATGGATTGCCAGATCGCATCCTTCTTTGCAATTGGATGTGACAAATAATAGGTGCTCATTCTTAGCTATTGAATGTGACAAATAATAGGTGATCATTTTTTGTCACTTCAGTGATATTAATGTGGTTCTCCTCCTCATTTAAGTTGGTCTTCCTCTTCCTCGTCCTTCATCCCTGGGATGTTGGAAGGTCTTCAGAGTTAAGGTTGTTGCCCTCCTGGCTTCCTGAGTCTCCTTCTATGGTGCTATGTATTTGGGGGGTATTTGTGGTGTACATTGCATTACTCTGTTTGCTTTCTCAAACATTCCCGTGATGCAATGCACTGCTGAGTGACGCAATGCTGGTTTGCAGCATGTAAAATTGTTTTACGACACACAAATCAACTTTGCATTGCGTAGGTAGTAGTTGTGTTATGGCACTTTGCGCCATTCTCTTCAACTTTGCATCAATATTTGTGACACATCTCAGGATCCAACACCAAGGTATGCCGTATCATAAATACGGTGTATTCATTATGAAGGGAAGGTACCCGTAAAACATTCTCCCTGGTCTCTTGTGACCATTTGGGTTGTATAAATCAAAACTGAGCCTGACAGTTAACCTCCCCCCCCCCCCCCTTGATTGCAGCCATTTTACCGATTCGTTCTGCTTTGTGTAGCTCTGCATAGAATGAAAAAGAGCTGAAGTAAAGTCCTCCTTTTTGCCCTGGTCTCCCCTAAACCTTTTGACTGATACTGCTGGTTACTGTCTCTGACTGTGCACTGGGCACTTCTAACCAGTCCCAGGGCCAGTGCTCTGAGTAAAATGGAATAAACAAATTAGGCTAATTATAATTTTCTGTACCAACCTACCTAGAGGTCACTAGTATTTGGTAGAGCATGCAGGTTTAGGGACCCCAGCATAAATAGAACACCCACAGGGGCACTTCGGTGTTGGACAGAGTCATTTTTAAAATAGGCCTGCCTTGCTGGTTGTTTTTAAATTAAAGTTAACCCCAAATTTGACTTTGGAATTAAGCTACCTTATTTGTATATTTACGTCACCCCTAAGGTATGCCCTAAGTTTCCCCAGGGCTGGGTGCAGTGTAGCTATAAGCAGGGACTTTATAAAAGATGCTTTATAACCCCTGGTGAGGGAAAAATGGCAAAATGTATTTTTCACAATTGTAGCAATGGGGCACCATAGATGAACAGACTTTATTTGAAAATAATAAAGCCCTATTTTCCATAGGAAGGAGCTAAATATAGCAAGTTTAGTATCAGTTTAAACATTATAATAAATCCACCAACTTGCCACTGTTGAATTTAATATAACTTGAACAGGGAAGTAGTTTTAGAACTCTTGTTAAAAGTTGCCAGCTTCAGTCCTATAATGCCCTTCTCTGATTGGTCTGCCTCTGGCAGCCTGAGCCAGGCTGCCTTGATGAGGTGTGAAGTGGCCTGGGCTAAAACAAAGGAAGCAACTGATGGGAGGAGATCTGCCTCAGCAGATGGCAGAACAGGGTGGGGGGGAGAGTAGCCATACTGGACTTCAAAGGAGGGAAGGAAATTTAGGATAGCAACTGGACCTCCCACATTTCCTGCAGCCCCACACAACCAGGTGCCCCCTGATTAGACTAAGAGAGGGCTGGAAAGGAGTGTGTCAAGTGAAACGTAGCCACACCAGTGGCTGGGCTCATCCAGATCCAAACTCTAAGATTGAATTTTTGCCATCTTTGATTTTGGAGGAATGTTGCTCCCTGGGATTGATTTTTGCCACACCTCCCAGGAAATGGTCACTCAAGAAGGTGGTGGCCTGCATGTGATTGGACAGGAGTACCCCCCTACTTTCTACCCCAGGAACAAAGATAAATATGGCAGAGCTGCACCCCACTTCAGATCCCTTCTGGAACAAACCAAGAAGAAGAGATGGAGTGCTCTACTGGACCCCTGGCCTGCACCTTGACACTGCACCCAGAAGGGCTGCATCCGCTGCACACTTTGGGCTTCACCAAGAAAAGGACTTTGCCTTGCTTCTACAACTTCAAGAAAGTTCTCCCTGTAAGCTACAGCTAGAAAGGAGATGAACAGAGTCCCCTGCATCAAGTCCTGCAAAAATAGCCCATTTGACCAGTGGCCAATGGTAATTTTCGGATTTGGACCTGGTGCATTCTAGGAGTTGGAGTCCTAATCCCCAAGGAGCAAATCAGCTTCTGAAACCTTGGGGTGAGTTGTGGATACCCGAATGACCTTAAAAGTACTTCTGGAAGAATATCCAGAAGTTTGGAGAAGTGTGGAGCAACATTGGAAAAAAGCTCTATAAGTGGACTGACTCGATGTCGTGCGTCAAGCCGGTCAAAGTAGAACGCGACCTGGCCTCACTTGCAGGTTCGTCCTGCTGAAAAGCTCCGGTTCCCCAGACTTCCAGGATTTGACTGGGAGCTTGTGGAAAGACAATCCAACAACATCACATCAAAATCCGCTTGCTGAGGAAGGTCATTTGGCATTGGGTAAGAAAAGCTCCAGAAAAGATTCTAAGTCCGAAGGTAAAAGTTTGACCGAAGCCTCCCACGCAGTGTATCCGAGGATGGCTCCAGCGAGGTCAGCCTCAACTTGTGACTTTGTCCCTGTCGAGGAAAAATCTTCAAGAAAACAACTAAGGCCCATATTTATACTTTTTAGCGCCGCATTTGCGGCATTTCTTGACGCAATAGCAGCGTAAACTTACAAAATACAATTGTATTTTGTAAGTTTGCACTGATTTTGTGTAAAAAAACAACGCTAATGTGGTATTAAAAAAGTATAAATATGGGCCTAAGTGTGAAGGTAAAACTTCAACCGAGGTCTCCGCTCAGTGTAGCCGAGCAGGGCTCCATTCCGGTCGACCTCAAGTTTTGATTTTGCCCAGTCGAGTGTGACCACATGTCCAGAGCTGCGCTTTTGATTTCTAGGTGCTTAATCCTTAAAAATTCATATCCCTGGTTCCCTTTATTGGATTTTTGTCATTTTGTTGTCCTTTTAAAGCTAAAATGATCATCTATTTTTATAAATTGGTGGTAGATTTCTATTATGTTATATGTTTTATTTATTTACTGTTTTGTTTTGATTAAATGCTTTACACACCTGTCTCCTAAGTTAAGCTTAACTGCTCATTGCTAAGCTACCAAGGGTTGACCCAGGATTAATTTATTGAGACCTTGACTAGACTTAGTAGAGGTTTGTGACCTATTGTTCAGTGTAGGTACTTACCTGCCCTTACCAATAATCCTATTTCCAACAAGAACCATAACTACCTCCTGGCTGTTTCAATTTGCAAAGGTTGGTATATCTTTAAACTGGACGAAATCTGATAATATACCAGCTTTTTCTGCCCTCAGAATGTTGGAAAAAAAGCTGAACAGCTTCCCACTGAATCAATGCTCCATTAACTTTCCAATCCCCAACTTTGTCCAGGTTACTCCTCTCCAATGTAGAAGCAAGTCATCAGGGCACAAACACTTAACAGGAGTCTAGGAATACTGGGCTAAGAATGGATACTAGGAATTTTTAGCCAGTGAAAAAGTTGATTCTGCCTAGTTCTAAAGGTGAGAAGTGTGTGATACCGGACCTTTTTTGGATTCCTTTCAAGGGGAAGATTGGGGTATAAATAAATTCCTTCACACTATTATCAAATGTTTTGCACTTGACCAAATCAATGTACCTGGTACAATTCAGAAAATGGAATGCTAAATAATAAATTCTGAAATCTGGGAGCGCTAACCCTCCATGATAACTCAATAGAGTAAAATCATTTAAAAATGGCAACATATGCATTTCCACTAGTGCCACCTTGTCAAATTATTCAGATTGGCAACTTGCCCCACTCTTCCCTCAGATTCTGGACCTTACCAAGCAAGGTGGGGTAATTTAAATCATAAAGATGTTCATACTTTTCAGAAACCTTTATGCCTTGCTGATATTTATTCTGCAAATCCAAGGCTAGGGTAGAAACATTAATGTTCAAAATAAGGGTCTCTGTTTTGGAGATCTTGCCTCAATACCCCGAAAACTCAGAAAATTGGGAAAAAATACCAAAGAAGCTCTTGAAGCACCTCCCTCTCAGTGCCAAATATAACACAAGATCAACCATGTATAATTTAAGTTTCAATATCCCCTGCCGCTCTCATTCCCCTGCTCTGGCATATACAGCAGGCCAAGGGCTCAATAAAAAGGACAAAACTAAATTGGAGACAGAGGGCAGCTCTGCCTGGTACCCCTGGAGAGTTGGAAATAATCTAGAACCTTACTATTTAAGAGACATTATGGCAGACGATCCCTGATACAATGCTGCAATTGACCTTGTGAGCTGCAGTGGAAATCCCATGGCCTCCCTTACCTGAAACAAATAATCTCAGCACACAAGGTCAAATGCTTACTCAGCATCAATAAACAAAATAAGTACAGGAGTCCTGGTGTGGTTAAAATATTTAATTGTTTCTGTTAAATAATTCATATTATATTGAAGTTGACACCCAGTAATGAACCAAGATAGTTTTTCCCAGTTAAAGAAGGCATAACTTCAGCCAGTATAAATGTGCATTAAGATTTATAATCTGTATTCAGCAGCGTAATTGGGCCGAATTAATTCATATCCTCTGGATCTTTGGCCTTCTTAAGAAAACAAGTAAGCAGGCCTTTATGAACAGATGGGGGGAAAGAGCTGCCTGCCAATATAGTACTGAATAAGGCAGTCACAGGGCCTTTCATATCTAAAATCAAAACCTGATACCACTGTGATGGAAACCCAACTTCTCCTGGCTCCTTCCCTCTTGACAAACTTCTAACCATAGACTCTATCTCTAATAATGCTACAGGACGAATGAGGTTTAGAGCTGCTCAGATCGACAGCTTTGAAACTGGAATACAATCTAAAAAACAGACATATCTCTCATATTGGAGATTTGGCCAACTTCATATACAGTTTCAAAATGCTGATGAAATACCATCTCATTAAATGAAGCTTCCCTCAGCAAGGAGCGGTAGATGGCCCCCATATTGTATCTAAAGCATCCTTAGCTTGTTGGACTCTAATCCTCCAAACTTGCAGCTTCCTGCTTGCTTTTCCTACCTCATATAATTGTTGCTCGCAAGTTCTAGCATTTATAATTTGCTTCTCCAGCAAAAACTGCTGTAGCATATGCTTCATCCGCTCTCGTTCCTGAAAATGTACAGCATTGGACACCCAGAAAAGTTTGACATCCACTAATTAAAGATCTATAGACTATTCCTTAAACTCAATTTTAGATAGCCTATTGAAATAATTTTGAAAAGCAATGATCTCCCCTCACATAGTACTTTAAAGACTACCCAGATATTATCTAAAGAGGAAGCTGATGGATTTCCCTCAAAGATCAGTGAGCCTATGCATTAATTTGTGCAATAAATTATTCATCACAAAGTAATGCTCTATTAAAGGACCAGCATTTAGACAAGGGAGACTTATTGGAGGAACACAAATCTAAGCTTATAACAGTGTGATCCAATATGGAATTCAATATAATTGAGGGATCATGAACTGCACTTTCCCTGGAGGTAAGACAAAAAATGTATCCTCAAAGTGGAGCAATACCAAGATGATAAAACAGAATAGCACCTCGTTTTTGGATTAAGCCCTCGATAGGGATCTGCCAATTCATGCTGTTCTTTGATTGTACAGACTGCCCTTCGCATCTTACGCTTATCCTGAGGGATGGTTCCCCTACTAATATCAAAGTCAAATATATATGTATTTATCTTTTACAATCCTAGAAAGAGATCTAAATATACCAATACATTTAAGATTCAATAACAACTGCATTACATCAACACATTTACACAAATTATACAGGTAGTTTAGGATCAAATAATATTCAATAGTGCAAACGGGTCATAAATGGGCAAATATTGTATAAATACAAATAAAGCAGTTTCTCTATATTTGCAAATTGTACCGTATGATATCCTAGCCGAGTCTTTAATTGTAATGTATGCATGGGCTCCTAAATCATATTATACGACACAAAGCAAGAGCATTAAGATTAGAAATTCACAAAGATATACATGTAACATATCGAGACCAGAATCCGTCCTTACTGCTTAGTCACTTTTATATAGCACGTTATCTAAACGTGTTAGCGATTTCCTTCTTTCAATGAAACACATGATGTAAGTAGAGACGGCGCAACAAGTCACATCAGTCTCTAGTTTACATAAAAGGTCAAAGGCATCCCAATCAAAGAGAAATGTCTCGTCTAAAAAGAGGGGGCACAACAGGCACTTTCCAGTATACCCTACAGAACAGCATTAAATGTATTGTTGATTGGGTGGCTTTCGCATCACACGGGCATTAAGGCAAGTTTGTTCACCATGTCTCCGTTTTCGGGAATGCTACTAAATAATGAAGGATACCCAACCGCAGTCTCGTAAGGCAAAATCATGTCTGTGTGTTTGTAATTTTTACTAGGTACCCTTATACCTTGTTGGATTGGGCCTGTCATATATCTGGATACAGTCAATTTTTGACTCTCTCTATTTTCTCTTTCAGTTCCTCTTAATAAAAATTGTTTTCAGCTTTTTTTTTTTTGCTAAACCGTAAAATACTAACTGGATTCTCAATGGTGATGTCATCATCGACTTCTTTTAATAGCTTGTTCGTGTATATCAGTCAGGGAATCTTCTTGTAATGCTCAAGTGTGAGACAAGCTATGATGATATCCTTTGTAAATTTAGTTCCTGCCTTGCTCCAGATATTGTACCAACTAGTGATAGTACTTAGGTGGATTGCATCTTCAAGATAGGATAGATGTAGTTCTCTATGGGTGATATGCGATGATACAGAGCGAGGAACTGCCAAGCGTCTGCATAGAAAAGAGTTTCCCGCTTTGCAGTATCAAGTTCTCGGTCATGCCCCACAAGGTTGCCCCATATGTAGCGGCAGGGATGCATTTGCTCTTGTACAGCTGCACCATTTCTCTTACCTATCCTTTTAGCAATCTGAACCAAGCCTCTGTTGACCTTACAGATTTTAGTTTAGCCAAACTTAAATGAGGTCCTCAGGACCAAGATGTGAAAAAAGTATGCCGAGGTAGGAAAAACTATGTCCTTCCTTTAGGTAACGCTCCCCCACATAGTGGGTCTTTTTCCTTACTTTCCCCTTCCCACAGAACATTAGAAAGGCTTTTATCAAGTTAAGTTTCGGATCTTTTTGCTCCATATACATGATGAATTTATTGATTAGCTGTCGTAGATCATTAGCGGTTCTGGAGATCAGTACTTGTTGTCAGCATGTAGGTTGTACAGGGATTGGACAGAAACTGACTCTCCAGGTCTCGGCATCCACTTGTTGTAATGTCCTGCCACCCTATTTATGTATAATGAAGATAGGAAGGGGGAAAGGACGTAACCTTCCCAAATGCCTCCTGTGACTTTGAAGCTTGGAGTGCATTCTCCTTTCAACCCATATCGTACCATTGCTGTCAGAAAAGCATATATCTGGGACAGGGGTGAAATAATGTCTTCTAGGGCACCCATTTATATCAGGGTCTTCCATAACTTTTCATGGTTAAGCAGAGCAAAGGCACTGGTTAGATCAGCAAAGAAGAGATGACTATGTCCCTGCTTCGCAAGCACATGTTTGCTGATGAGGAGGTTAATGTTGATAAATTGCTCTATAGTACCAATAAACGTTCTGAACCCATACTGCGAATCAGTCAGCACTTGATTTCCCTGTGCCTAGGTATCCAATCGGTCCAATATGATTCTACCCATTATTTTTGCAGATGAATCCAGAAGGGATATCGGACAGTAACATTTAGCACGCCAACCCCCCTTTTTTTACATATTGGGACAATTAAACTCTCTGTCCAGGTACTACTAATATCAGCCTCTGAGTATGAATGAAATTAAAGTCGTCACCAATTTTTTTGTTTCTAGCATAATAACTTCAACTGAAAAGACAGTCTAAAGTTGATCAATTAAAAGAAACCAAAGAATTTCCGGCACAGCCCATCTACCCACCTGATCTACTGCCCTGGGATCCAGTTAGGCCTCAGATGTTTTACTGACATTAACAGCAAACCCTCTATGAGACACTGAGGCCGAAGAGTGGCATAATAATTGGAAAGGCGCCCAGTTAAGTGAAGGCATTCTAGATTTTCGAATATACATCTCCTGCAGTAAAAGCAAAGATGACTTCTGCTCAGCTTGCCAGTCCAAAACTGCCCAGTATTTTAAAGGGTTATTTAAACCATTGACATTAATGGAGACTGCCCTACAATTCCACCTTGTAGCCCCACTTAGCAGATCAATATCTGCAAAACAACAATTAACAGCAGGAGGCCCCCATAATATAGTCCTTCCAAACTCCCCACTTGAATTAACACATCCCTGCAAGAAACAATTTTCCACCTAACAATTTTCCACCGAAACACTTGGCTCAATCCCTCATCAGGGTTATCAGGCCACCCCGATATCTCACACCCACACATCTGTGCCTATTAGGAATTTAGGCTCATATCCTTAATCGAGAAACCCTGCCCATCCACACCCTTGTGCCTCCCACTCCTTTGAGGTGACCTTATCACCCCTCCCAACAACCAGTGCGCCACTTGCAACTTACACTGGGCCTGAATGACACGACCTCCCCCTTAACCCTGTTGAACCTTGTTTTTCCTTGAACTGTAGCTCATGTGTTAGAAATAGGGTCCCTAGTTGGCAGCTTTATGCGCTCTTTCCAAGTAGGGACCACCACTCTAGTCAGGGGAAATCAGGTAAACACTAAGGGACTGATTTAAGAGCCCCTAGTACCTCCTTGTGCCACATTAGTGTCATTTTTTTATGCTAATGTGGCCTAACTAGGCCAAAATCACAGCACCAGGATTACAAAGTGGCGCAATGCATGCATTGTGCCACTTTGTAACCCTTTGCGCTATATTATTACTGTGCCAGGCATAATTAATGCAAAGGGGGCATTTCATGTGAGGGGGCGAAAAATGGTGCAAATATTTTCTTTGCCTCATTTGTTTGGGCACTGTTAACGCCTGCTCAGAGCAGGCATTAAAAGAAAGCACACCATTGATTACAATGGGCTTCAATAGGCTTTGCGGGATTAGAGCCAACATTTTTTACACTAATCCTGCAAAGCTTCAAACTTACGTCAAAAAGTTTGGCGCTAGTTCTCTAACTACGGCCATGGTGTGATGTATATTAAATACACTGCACACATGATGGCATTAGGGGGGGCACCAAGGGGTGCAAGGTAAGTGGCACTGAACTAGGTGCAGCACCACTTTCCTTAAATCAAGCCCTGAAACCTAACCTCCGCTCACCCTCTAGTAGCTTGGCTCAGAGCAGTAAGGCTTATTTCAAGAAGCAATGTGCAAAGTATTTGGCAACACACACACAGTAACACAATGACAACACCACAAGAAGACTCCACACTAGGTTAGAAAAATGGATTATGATTTTATAAATAATTTAAGACTGAAATGACAAAAATCCAATGAGTAGAAGTCTGCTTGGTTGGGTAAAGAACTGAGGCAAGCACTACATTTGTTATAATATAACCCTCACTCACTCTAGTAGTGGCATGCTTTATCATCTGGTTCAACCTGGCTGCTAATGTACAGGATGTGCTCAACCATATTCCAGGGTGCACTTTGGATATAATCAAGGTACCAGAGGTAAAAAAATAAAGAATACAAATTACTCACTCACTCCAAGGTGTCCCCTTATCAGTGGAGTGGGTGGGCATGACTAAAATTAACTATGTATATAGTATTAACAATGGGGTACTTTAGGATTAATGGTGTATGACCCCACCTGCCAACATAATTCTGCCCTACACTATCGGTCACAAATGGTCCCAGGCATCATCAGGACATCACACCATTGCCCCAGTGTGAGATCCAAAAGACTTTGCTTGTGGAAAGTGCATATGAACTATTAATGCATGCAAAATATAGATGCAACTTGCCTGCCAAAGTGTGGAAGCCTACATCACAGGGACAGTGCACCTAGAAAGATAAGACAGATTGCTTCAACATGGTCATACAAAATGCATCTTCCATACACCTCGAGGCTAGCCCCCACACTCTTTATAGGCAAAAGCAATGGAACATAGCTTGGGTAGGAGGGTGCTGTAGGATCAGGCCCTAAAGGTGGAGAGGAAGTGTCCAATATTGTCCGAGCTTCCATTTCAGACCTGCTCTCACCTATTTTAGATAGAATTATTTTTTCTAAAGATAAAGACGAAAGGTGCTGTTCCTCATTGAAAAGGATTGGGGCTTTTCCTTAATATGTGTGTCCAAGCTTTGCCATGCCACACCCCCTGAGTTAGGTCCTGTCTGGAGCCTCCACATCTCAAAAAGCCAGGGGATCACAGTAGAGGAGCATAAAACTTAGACCAAAGATGTGCAAAAAGAATAAGACCTAGCCTATGTCCCACCTGAGGCTCTCCAACGGCGTTGTGCCAGCTCCCCAGGCGGGCACTGCGGTTCCCACAAGGCAGGCCAACCAATGTATCAAACAGTGCAGGTCACTCGGTCTCCACAAGGCAGTGAAATTATGTGTGGCAGCGATCATAATGTTTATTTTGAGGAGATGGAGGTAGGTGTCTTGTTTTGGTTAGTGATGCACTATCATATTCAGATGCTCGCTGCTGGTGGATGTTTGGGGCAGAGCTATCCCTTGCAAGAGGAAAAAAATATGATAGGAGAGGGTTCACCTTGAAGATATGGCAAAGATTGACTGGAGTCTGCAGCAGGTGCAACATCATTGGGCAGCTGTTGTGTTGCGAGAGCCCAACCTGCTGCACTATATTTTGATTGAGATGAGAAGACAAGTAGGTACATTTTAAGACATTTCTACAGTCAAAAATAAATAATGTCAATTTTACTTTGCAGATAATTTTATGTGAGTTTGAGGACTACATTTCAGCTGAATTTGCCCTTTTGGGTACTGTATTATTTTGTACAACATATAAAACAAATAATTGATATGCAATAATTTTCAACAAAAATGCTTCTTATAAAGGCCCAATTGACAACAAGGGTATCCTGCATAATTGATGCTCAGCCAATCATATCCAACAGCCCATGTTTTTGGAAGATGAGCCACAGTGATTCTATGACATTAAAAGCAATTCCTTAAGTTTAGCTCAACCGTAAAAATGGTTATAACATGCTTATTATCAAATGAACTCTGTGTGTGCTGCATAGTACAACCCACATACAATTTGAAGTAGGATTACATAATGTTTTAGTTCTTCCTTCCACTAACAAATGTATGCTTCAGACAGGATTTACACCCTTTCAATAAGGGACAAGGCTGTGTCCGTGGCGAAATGGCAGACATAACTACACTAGGGGAGAGAGAAGGTACAGTCCAACCTATTACACACTACTAACAAATCTTTTGCTGGTGTGTATTTTCTCATATTAATATAAATATATGGGTTGGTGTCTTGCACTCACCTATGTGAAAATAAGGCTACAGATAGATTTTGATATTTTCTTTTAGGAATAATACTTTTGTTGTATTAATTATATTTCAAGTGGTTCCCCTTTTTTTGGGGATGCTGAGATTGCTTGCTTTAGCAATTCAGCCACTAGTGGTGAGTATTTCATTTGTGTATGCATACTGTGTTTATCCTATTTTCAGTTTTACAATGATATTAATAAACATGCTTGTTTACTTAAGAGAGATTAATTCTTATACTTTTAGGTTCATCCTGATTAGTTTTACTGAAGTGTGGATTTGCGTCTTTCTTACCTTTGAAAATCAAAACACAAACCAAAATGCTTCTTTTTTATGAATAACATAAAAATAGTAGTTGATAGAATATTATTGGACTAGTTAGCACACGTTTGATTTATGTGAAGACTTTACTTTAAGGGTTCAAAGACGGTAAGCTATATTGACATTATTCTGCAACTATACATCTTTTGTTGGCAAAATGTCCAGGAAGAATCTTACCTATATTTCATCTGAATGTATGGATGCCTCTTGACGCAGGCAAAATGATGAAAAGTTTAATGCTTGCACTTGTTGATGTAATTTTAAAAGCGTGTTGAACAGAACTACACATGTAATTAGTATCTCAATATGTGTTAAACTACTGAATAAAGGTGGTATGGTATAAAGACTATGGCCCTGATTTAAGAATGCCGCGCGCCACTTTAGAGCCGCCTTAGTGTCTTTTTTTTATGCTAAGGCGGCGCTAAGGTGGCCTTTTCCCCACCCAGCTTTTTAAAGTGGCACAATGCATGCATTGCGCCACTTTGTAACCCTTGCGCTACATTATGCCTGCACCAGGCATAATGTATGCAAAGCGGATGCTCCCCAGTTAGGGGGACCAAAAAAACGGCGCAAAGAAATTTAAGAGATCGCCTTTTGTCATTTTTTGGCACTTTTAACGCCTGCACAGAGCAGGACTAAAGTTAAAAGGGGGCACACAATTGTTTACAACAGGCCCCTATGTACTTGACAGGGTTAGCGTCAACATTTTGGTGCTAACCCTGAACAGTACATTAATAGCGTCAAAAATGTTGATGCTATTGCCCCCTACCCTGCGCCATGGTGCACCATGTATTAGATATGGCATCCACATGGTGGCGATAGGGGGGTGCTGAGGGATGCATGGAAAGTGGCGCTGCACTGGGTGCAGCACCACTTTCCTTAAATCTGCCCCTCTGTATACTGCATTTCCATTTGGCACCAGGGTATACTGACATACATAGGACATCCAAAATATAATTTGATGATGTCTTCATATTAAAGTCTCTACACACTCTCCTGCAGTTATTCTTGGCGAATTCCAACACATATGCCCTTGTATCATAGTACAACAGTGTATGCTTTTTGTTAGGCATGTTTTTTGTATATGACGGATTCCCTTCCTGACTAAAAACTATGCTTTCAGACATTTACATCTTTGAATGCTTGCTCTAAAATGCAGCACATATGCAAAGAGGGATCAACAAGGAGAAATTAAAACAGCTCCTCTTGTTATGCCTACCTCAAGTAGGTGCAGGATTTTCAGACAAATCCCTGTTATTTGTTTGTAGGGTACTGCCTCCAAATACACAGGTAGTTGCATGGGAATGCACACACACCACCCTTGCAAGTGTCAAATTTTGAGGTATCTGTAAATGTTGAAGATATTTTTAGACAAAATGAGAGACATGAATGTTAGGTGTTGATGTAAACACAAAACTTGAATCTATATTTTTATAAAAAACAATAGGACCAGGAATACAAGTTATAGGAAATTCCTGAAATTACACTGTTATGCCAATTTGGGTAAATATGCACAATTTTCTGTAAAAATGTACTTCAAATATGCAGTTCTCTGAAAGGCTTACTGCAAGTGCACAGGAACAACCATGAGCAGCTGTTGTTCGCATTGCTTTTGCTTAAATGCTTGCTTGTGGCAGCAAGTGACACAAGGACACATTTCACACTAAAATATAGCACAAAATGTTGGATTTGCATTTTGCATAATTAATATTTTTAGGAATCAGGAGTGTGTTTTTGGATGTTAATGAGTTTCTAGGGATTTAAGGGTGTTAAGGGTTTCTTTTAGTATTTAGGGATGGGTAGATTTCAGGTGGGTTAAGATGTTTTTAGTGTTTTGGGATTCTTTGGGGGGGGTGATAAGGATCTTTTAGGGTTCCAATATGGCTATCTGTTTTTGTGTGGTAAGTAGTTTTAATGTTTCAAGGATGGGTAGCTTTTAGGAGAAGTAAGGAGTTTTTGGGGTTCGAGGATGTGTGTTATTTTAGAGTGGTAATGAGTTTTTTTTAGATATTAAGGAGTTTTTACACAATAATAATGGGTGTTTTGTAGAGGTGGTATGGAGTTTTTTATGTTCAGGCATGGGTAGGCTGTAGCAGTTGTATGGAGTTTTTAGGGTTCTAGGATGGGTGTTTTTGGAATGGTAAGTGCTTTTAAGATTCAGGGATGGGTAGTTTTTAGCAATGGTAAGGATGTCTTAGGGCTCAAGGATGTGGTGTTCTTTTGGGATTGTAAAGAGATTTGGAGATTCAGGAATGAGCAGTTTTCAGGCAAGGTGTTTTTTGAGGGTGCAGGGCTCGGTTGCTTTATGAGAAGGGAACTACTTCTTAGGTTTCAGGGACAGATAATTGTTAGACACAGAAGCTTTTGGCTTGGTTTCCCTGTCTTTTTTCTTCTGATCCCCTGTTTTAGGTTCCTGGGCTGTAATTCACTTTAGCTGGTTTTGATTCTCTGTGCACTTTACTACCTCTAACCAGTGTTAAAGTGCAAGTGCTCTCTGCCTAATTTGTATTGGTAATTGGTTATCCATGATTGTCATATTTGATTTACTACTAAGTCCCTATTAAAGTGCACTAGAGGTGCCCAGGGCCTGTGAATCACATGTTGCTAGTGGGCCTGCAGCACTGATTGTGCCACCTACACACGAAGCCCTGAAAACATGTCTCAGACCTGCCACTGCAGTGTGTGTGTGTGCAGTTTTAAACTGCCAATTCGACCTTGCCAGTGCACCCACTTGCCAGGCCCAAACCTTCCCTTTTACTACATGTAAGTCACCCTAAGGTGGGCCTAAGTTAGCCCCATGGGCAGAGTGCAATGTATTTAAAAGGTAGCACATGTACTGATGTGTTCTACATGTCCTGATAGTGAAATACTGCCAAATTCGTTTTTCACTATTGCAAGGCCTATCTCTCTCATAGGACTGCCCAGGAGCGGCGCCTCCGCTATAGCGGAGGAACGTCAACCCCCGCCAGCAGTAGGAGCTTCAAACCTTTAAAAATAAAACAATAAGAAACAATATTTACTATCATTTTATTTTTAAAGGGGCGGGGACATGGGGGTGACGAGCACTGAGAGGAGTACATAGAACACTCCCCTCAGTGTGCATGTCTGTTTGGCTGGCCGTCTTTGGTCGGCCAAACACACATGTGCACAGGGGCTTTCTCCTACCCGACACTGTGTTGCCGGGTTGGAGAGAGAAAGCCCAGGCTCCCGTCTGTGTTGGAGTGCCCAGTCAGGGCGCTCCAGCAAATCATAATGCTGCTTTGAGCAGCGTCACGATTGGCTGCCATGCAGGCTGGGTGCCTGGAGTGCGGTGCAGAGCGATGGTGCGGTGGCGAGGTTCAGGTAAGTTTTAAAATATTTATATATTTTTTGTATTTATTCCTGCCGCCCCGTCACTTTGCCCAGTCGCCAGCTACGACTGGGACTGCCTTTAAATATCTTTCAAGTGCAGTTTCCCTTTGGGAGGAGATGTAGATGGGAGTTTGGGGTCCCTGAACTCAAAATTTAAAAATACATCTTTTGGTAGAGTTGTTTTTTTAGATTGTCTGTTTGAAAATTCCACTTTTAGAAAGAGGGCATTTTCTTGCTTAACCATTCTGTGCCTCTGCCTGCCTGTGAAATCCATGTCTGGGTCAGACTGACAGTTGGGCTGTTTGTGAATTCCGACTAGACAGTGACACAAAGGGAGCTGGGGAGTGTCCTGCATATCCTGATGAGTCTCCTGGGTTAGAGTGGGGAGGGAGGAGCTGACACTTACACCTGAAAGAGATGTGCCTGTCCTCACACAATGCAGACTCCAACCCCTTGGAGTGTGTCTGAGGCCAGGTCTGGGCAAGGCAGGATCTTGTAAACAAAAGAGACTTACCTTTGAAGTTTGCCTACTTCAACGGCAGAAATGAGTGTAAGTAATGGACACAAAACCCCAGATTTGCAGAGTACTTCTAGATCAAGAGAAACCTTTGCCAAGAAGAAGAGCTTGATGCTTGAAGAGGACCTGCCACTCTGTCTGTTGCTTTGCTGTGCTGGCCTGCTGCTGCTGCTTCTGCCTGAAGAGGGAAAGAACTGGACTTTGCTTTCTGAAATCCTGCTTGTGAAGTTTATCCAAGGGCTTAGACTGAGCTTGCCCCCCGTTCCGAAGTCTCAGGGAGATCAAAGACTTCACCTGCCAGTGCCTGGGTTCTTCTGCTGGGAGTCCTGACTTGCAAATTGGTGCCAAATCCAGTCCCTGGGCCCTTAGAAGTGGAAGCTGGTAACCTGCAGGAGTAAATCCATGCACAGCTGTGTGCACGTCAGACAAATCGATGCATGGCCCATCCTGTGGCTTAAAATTTGACACAGCGCATGCCTCGCAGCTGGAGAAACTATGCAGTGCCTGTTCACACCACAAACTCTTTGCACAGCGAGTCATAAATTCACACGCACGGATCCTGAACATGAAAGTCTTCAACATCCCCCCACAGACCCAAGACTGCACACCCAGAATCAACGCACGGCATCCGGTGTGAGTAAAAAGTCGACGCACGGCCACACTTGTGAGTAAGGAATCAACGCATTGCTTGCTTTTCTGACACACCATCGCCCCTGCAGCTTTATTTTTGACGAATACCAGGTACTTTGTGCTAAAACAACGCATCCATTGCTTTCCACGGATTAAGGCTCTTTTCATCTTAAAAATTCATATCTTTGCTTGTGTATGTTGGACTTTTGTTGTTTTGGTCTTGTTTAATTAAGATGAACATTGGCTGTTTTTCTAAACTGGTGTGGAGTCCTTTTGTGGTGTTTTTCACTGTGTTACTGCGTGTGTTTTGTACAAATACTTTACAAATTGCCTCTGCTATAAGCCTAACTGTTGTGCCAAGCTACCAAGGGGGTGAGCAGGGGTGATCTAAAGAGTGTATGTCCCTTACCCTGACTAGAATGAGGGTCCCTGCTTGGACAGAGTGCAAACTGACTACCATCCAGAGACCCCATTTCTAACAATACTTTATTGAATATTTAAAATATATTCCATTAATTTAAAATTAAACTTTAAATAGTACTATACATCTTACAAACATTTTTTTTAATTTAAATCATTTTTAGAATTAAAAGTATTACATTAGTATATATAGTCAGGACAATTATATAGAGAGTCATAATATCCTCTGCATTTATATTGTCAAGCAATAATTAGCTAAAGGTTAGGCATGGATTGGTTAAGGTTAGTGTTAGGTTTCAGACCTAATGTGAGAGTTAAAGCTAGGCCTAAAGTTATGGTTAGTACTAGGATTGAGGTTACCGATGGGGTAAAGCTATGGTTAGGGTTGGGCATAGGGACAGGTGTCCTCAAATTTTTAGTATGTGCTATGGATTGATCTATTATATTTTCTTCATGTATATGGTACGGATATACAAAAAACAATGATAGGGTTAATTTCAAAGGAGAAACAAAAAAACAGTACAATTGTGTCTGGAATTTCAAACATGATATATCTGCAGCACGCTGTTTTTTACACAACAATGTGACTTTCATATGTGAACGTTTCTTACTCGATTACATATTTCTTTTACAACTTCTAGCGCTAGAGTGATCAGGGTACACAATGAAATTATGTTGTTTGGCCACAGACCGTGCAAGAACTTTCACTGCATAAACCCACAAATTCTTTCATATTCACGCAGAAGGAAGTGGTGAGGGAAGGAATATGAAAACCTTGTTGTTGCCAAAGTCTCGAGGGGGCGGAAAGAAAGAAGCCTTGAAAGGTACTTCAAGTGAGTAATTGTGTATCGAAAATTGTTCTCCTGCTATGGCCACATGCTGTAGACTTCCATTATGGAAGTTAAAAGGATTTCAAACAATTTAAGTGGTCATAATGTTATAATGCAAGGTCATTAATTATTCAAGAGCGTACATCTTTCAGTGGGTGTCTGCGCACGTGAACATATTAAACTATTGATGGCTTAGCTTAATTAGGAAGAATTGAATTTTCAGTTTATGTGAATGGATGGAAAAGTTCAAACAGGTTGAACAGTCATGCATAGGGCTATAATGCCTACTTCGAGGCAGTATCATGATTACATTCTTATACTAGTTTTGCTTACTCAAACAGAGCAAACAGTTTTTCAAAGTAAGTAAAAAAATGTTCCTCATTTGGCCTATTCACTGCTCAATCTTATAATAATTTAACATTGCACTGTTAAAATGCTCCCCAAGAACTAGTAAATAAGAGGTGTTCCTGCATGAGTAGTCCATGCATATGCAATAGTACACCAAGCACGAGGATGAGCTAATGATTGTACAGTATTATACAGTATTGCATAGGGAAAGCCCAAGAGCGGTGGTGGAGCCAGTGTCTGTCCCACAAACTATCTAGTGATATTGCTGCCATCACAATATCTGAAAATTACACTACCGACCTGCAGAGACCTGCTCGCAATTCAATGCAATCCGTTGATTTACCAGAATGCCAGGGGTAGCAGAAGTCACATCATACACCTCAGGCCACCAATTTCATCTTACAAAAGTGATATCACATGACCTTCTAAAACAATGACATCATAGAAAGTTACATATTTGATGTTCAGAATCGTACCACAAGGGCAAGGTGTAGGAAGCTGGCTCTGTATATACTATACAAAAGTAAGGTATAGGGTGCACAGAGTCCAGTGGATCCCAAGAAGATTTGCAGAGGCTAAAGTAGATAATACTAATGCTCTCTTTTGTGGTAGTTTGATTGAGCAGTTAGGCTTATCAGAGGGTAGTGCTAACTATTTGTTGTACACACACAGTCAAGAAATGAGGCAAACGCTGAATGACTACCTCCAGGCCAATATTTTATGTATCCAAAAATATACTTTGTTACTTTATTTCTAGAACCAAAAGGATTTTTGTTGCAGGTAAGCACAGTTTCAAGAATGTATCACTTTCAAGCATCAAATGCACTTTGTTTAGAATTCACAGATAAAACAGTTTACAGATAAGTAATACTTTTCAGTTTCAAAAGTGGACAAAGTGCAATTTCTCATAGAAAGCAACGCAGTCCTAGGGGAGGAAAAGTAACAGCACAATTTGCAGGTAAGTAATCGACTTACGATCCCAGTCTTCATGGGTTAGGGTGTCCACAGGTCAAAGTTTAGGAGAACACCAAGGGTGCACCACCAGCGACATGAGGCCGGCCAGGTGCAGAGGTCCAAATTGGTGTTGGCTGCCCAATGGAATCCTATGAAGATAGGGGGCACTTAGAAAGAAACAGCTTGCAGGTAAGTACCCACAACTTCAGAGTACAGACCTGGAGGGTTTAGATCAACACCTGGAGTGGGGGGGAGTTGGGGCACAGTTCAACACCAAACATACACCCTCAGTGGCTCAGGGGCGGATGGGTGCAGGGTGCAAACACAGCATCGGGCACCCAATGCTTTTTAATGAGAGAACCTTTGGGGTCACATAGATGCTGCAGGCTTGGTCCATGGAGTAACCTGAAGAAGAACAACTGCTGGAGAGGTAAGTAGAGAGTCCACTGGACGTTGCTGGACCATCAGTAGGGTTCACTAAGCCCAGGGGGCTGCGGTGCAGGAGTACCTTTAGGCATCGGGTAATCTTCACTGGAGGCGGTTGCGGTCAG
Organism: Pleurodeles waltl; assembly: GCF_031143425.1. Lineage (NCBI taxonomy): Eukaryota > Metazoa > Chordata > Amphibia > Caudata > Salamandridae > Pleurodeles > Pleurodeles waltl. Next base: position 890,036,439 of record NC_090448.1, on the reverse strand, counting down.
GGGGATCCTTTAAACTGCAGACATCGTCATGTTGGTCAGGAGGGGTCAACCCACGGTGGACTTGAGGTCTGAATCACCTGGGGACCTTCTCTGGACCGGTGGGCCATTTGGACACGGGTCATTGGCGTCAGATGCAGAGTGGGCAGGATTCACAGATCCAGGGCAGTTCTAGATTCCTTATTGGAGGGTGCCCCTAAATACTAGATTTAGGGGTGTTACTGTGGTCAGAGAGCAGTCGCCAATGGCTACTGTCCCTGAGGGTGGCTCTACCCTTCCTTTGCCCACACTCTTTGGGGCCTGATCCAGGAGCAGGCATCTCCACTAGCTGAAGTGCCCTGGGGCAGTGTAACAACAGACAGGAGACTTTGAGGCTTACTGCCAAGTGTTGCAGTTCCTGCAGGGGGGAGGTGTGAAACACCTCCTCCCAGAGTAGGCTTAGTTCCTGACCCCAGAGAGCACCCATGGGGCCACAAACTTATCTGTTAGTGGCAGGCTGGCACATACCAGTCAGCCTTACACTAGAGGGTCGTGTGAAATACAAGGGGCATATCTAAGATGCCCTCTGTATGCATTTTTCAATAAATCCAGCACTGGCATCAGAGTGAGTTTATTGAGCTGAGAAGTTTGACATCAAATTTCCCAGTCTTCAGTGAGGTCACCAAGGAGCTTTGGAGTTCGTAATGACAAACTCCCAGCCCATGTACTCAATATGACCACACTGCACTTACGATGTCTAAGAATGGACTTAGACACTGTAGGGGCATATTGCTCATACAGTATGTCCTCAGCTGTGGTCTAGTGCATCCTCCCTTAGGGCTGTAAGGTCTGCTAGAAGGGTGACTTGGCCATGGTACCCAGAGAGGGATGCCACGTTGACTTTACCTTTTTCTCCCCACCAACACACACAATATGCAATGGCAGTGTGCATGTGTTTGGTGAGGGGTACCTTAGGGTGGCACAATACATGCTGCAGCCCTTAGAGACCCTCCCTGACCATGGATGTGCCAAATGTGGAAGCAATGGTACAGTTTAAGGAAAAACTCAGTTACTGGGTCCTGGTTACCAGGATCCCAACACACACTCAGACAAGTTAGCATCAAATATCAGGCAAAAGGTGGGTGGGGGGTACTGCAACAAGGGGTCAGTTTCCTACACAAGGTTCATAAAAAACAACAAAAGTGTTCAGTCATTACACTCAGTTACTACCTATAATTTAACTAGGTTCAACCAAGCTATGTGATTGGCATAAACATCCCTTAAGCAGCCATTCTATGCCGGAGGAAGCCATCTCAAAGTACAGCCTGAAATGGCAGAGCTATTCAAAATCGTTTCACCAACCTCGGATAGCAGCATGAAAGTGACATCATATAGGGGGTTATTCTAACTTTGGAGGAGTGTTATCCGTCCCAAAAGTGACGGTAAAGTGACGGATATACCACCAGCCGTATTACGAGTTCCATAGGATATAATGGACTCGTAATACGGCTGGTGGTAAATCCGTCACTTTTCCGTCACTTTTGGGACGGATTAACACTCCTCCAAAGTTAGAATAACCCCCATAGTCTCTTCCTATGAAAATATTTCAAGAAGGATTGACATGTGACCTCTGACCACAATGATATCATAGGAGGCCTGTTAAAAATTGGGTTTCTGGTTGGCTAGGGTATGTACCTAAGCCAGGCAGAACCCACCCACTCTAGTCCGGGCGGGGGAGTAACATACCCAAGATAACCCCTGCTCATCCCCTTGGCAGCTTGGCACAAGCAGTCAAGCCTATTCCAGAGGCAATGTGTAAAGCGTTTGCACAACACACGTGATGCACTATCCCCACCACAAAGGAAACACAACACCAAGTTATTTAAACATAAACTGTCTTGTACACAACATCATTAGACCAAACACAACATGTCAGTAATACCCTGCTACCCAAGCAGTTGTCAGAACATTACACCGTTCTGTTACCCTGCAGAAATCAGCAGTAGTCACATATAACACACAGGTTACTCATTATTCTGCAACATAAGCAGTAGTCAGGAACACATTACTATAGAAAAGCACTTGCCATAAAAGTATCATAAATGACCATACCAGCAACATTAGGAAATATATGGCAAGTCATAAACACAGACCAGAATACATGTCCATAACAGGAACATTAGCAAGCATATGGCATATCAGAAAAGGAAACAGGTTAACATAACATTGCCAGCATGCCCGTAAAAGGAACATTAGAAAAGTATATGCCCAGTTTTCAGGAAACATCAGCATCAAAAGACCCCAAATGATTAGAATGTTACCCAAAGTACATGTTTTTATATGCTGTAGGCACCTCCTGTGCCATGAGGAAAAAATGGGGTACCCCCAGCGCTCCTTGGCGCTAAAACGGGGGCTGTTTTATGGTTGGGAGGGGGAGGCAATATGCACCCCCATCCGATTTAATACCAGAGCCCACCCTGGGGCCCATGCTGAAACCAGGCACCGATAATTTCTGCTGCCCCCCCCCTCGGGCCATAGCCAGCCCGCCCAGGGGGGTGCAGAGCTCAGCAAACAGAATAAGGGGTCCAAGCAGTGCAGGGGCCTCTGATGAGGCCTCCCGCCCACGACCTCCTAACCAGGATGAGGGCCAGGTGGGGCGGGGAGCCTCCGATGAGGCCTCCTCCCTGCCCTTCTGCACAGCGTGACTCACTAGGGGCCTCGATGGAGAGTGGAGGCCTCCAATGAGGCCTCCTCCCCGCCTGTCCTGTCCACACCAGCTGGCTCGCCTGCACCCGACTTGGTGCACAAGACCAATGCAGCCCGCCCGGGCCTCAGCTGTGATTCCGGTCACAAGTTGGTGCCAGTTGGTGCCCCGGTGCGCTCCTCGGAGCATAATTCACCCTGGGGGCACCACTAGGAGTGCGCTAGCTCCAGACTCCAATCTGTGGGGCCCCGGTGACACAGAATATGGCGCGCTTTTGACATGCTCTTATTTTGTCAATGCCTGGGTCGCAGCGGTTTTCCCAGCAATCCGACAAGTGATTCCCGAAGCGCAAAGCAATTTAGATAAAACAAAAGCACTTTCAAGGCTCTTGAAGACAATGAAAACAGCGCGCTCTCCAGGCACTATGCAATTAAAATGAGGGGATCCTCCGACGTTTCTAGCAGGTCATGGCACGGGGTGGGGGCCACAGCACCCAGCCCCTGGGTGACACAAAAGATGGAGCACAGGGTGGCAGGGCCCAGCAGCAAGCCAGCACAAAAGGGATGCAGACAGTGGCAGTTCCTCCAAGTGACCAAGCAGGTCACAGGTCAGCACAGCAGCAGCAGTCCAAGGCGGTTCCTGGTGAGTCCCTCCAGCAGCATTCTGTTTCTATTTACAAGCATGTTTAAGTGTCCAGAGTGTCTCAAAATTGTGAGGGAAAATCCCCTGTACTTATACTCAGTTTTGCAAAGGTTTTAACAAAGAGGGGGAGAGAAGGTTCCAACCAGTTACAACTGTTTCTGGGAGTGCCCCCTCTCTCCTCCAGCACAGGCTCCAAACATCAGTGGGGGTAAACGAACCCTTTGTGTGAGGCCAGGGCACAGCCTTTACAGATGCAAGTGTGCACTGCCTCCCCTTCTCTCAGCCCAGGAAGACCATTCAAAATGCAGATGCACCTCTGTGACACCTCCACCATCCCAGTGTACAGGCTGTCTGAAAAGAATGCACAAAGCCCAACTTTCACTCTGCTGAGACAAGGGTTAGAGTCAAGCTTCAAAACACCAGAGTCATAATCACAGAGAAATGTTCACTTTTAGAAGTGGCATTTCTGTAATGATAATAAAAAATCCACCTGCACCATTAAGCAGCATTTCTCACTACCATACCAAACATGCCTACGCTACCCCCTCATAAATCAGACAATACCCCCAAGGCAGGACATTTCCAATGCAATCCTATGAGAAGGCAGCACTCACAGCAATGAGAAACCAAATAGTCTGTTTGTCACTACCAGGACACGCCACGCAACATGGCCCATGTCCTGCCTTCTATATACATAGCACCCTTGTCCATAAGGTTAGCTAGGTCCTACCTTAGGGGTGACTTACATGTAGTAAAAGGTAGGTTCTGGGCCTGGCAAGTAAAGTTAGATGCCAGGTCCTTGTGGCAGAAAAATGTGCTCAGAGGCCCTGCACGAGCAGTCCTGAGACAGGTTTGAAAGGCTAGTTCTGTGGGTAGTGCAAGCATTTAATTTACAGGGCCTGGGTATAGAGATACCACTGTACAAGGGACGTACAGGTAAATTAACTGTGCCGATTAGGTGTAAGCCAATCATAGCAACTTTAGTAGGGAGAGCACCTGCACTTTACTACTGATCAGCAGTGATAAAGTGCTCAGAGTCCTAGAGCCAACAGCAAGAGGTCAGAGAAAATAGGAGGAAGGAGGCAAAAAGTCTGGGGATGAACCTGCAAAAAGGGCCATGTCCAACAAGGCCAGATAAGTCATGTGGCCTTTGATCCTAATAACACAACAGGAAGGGGCATAACATAAGACAGAAAGCAAACTGTGCAACTGATGAAATCACAAACATCTTTAAAAGCAATACAAGAATAGGTTGGGCGCTTCCTACTTAACAAAGAGAAACAGGGTCCAATTCACACAGGTTTTCCATGATCAGGTTTGACTTATTCCTGTAAGTTCAGAACTAAATCGAGTAATTCACATTTACTCCTATAAATGAAACATTCATTATGAACCGTGCTCAAAATGCCCAGATGACCGGACGGATGGCCTGTCCTTCATACAGTACAGATATCACCATGTTCCTGATGCAGCCTCTAAACTATTCACGCAGACCAATCAATTTCAATTGTCAGTTCACGGTGGCCCTGAAGCGAAATGTCCTTTTCAGCAGATCCGTTTCAATCCGGGTGTTTGCCGAAGGTTATTAGAACTGTGGGATTGTGTTTTGGAAAACACAAAATTTAATAGCTGATAAACAGCAGAGCCAGCACATTAGTTAGACATAAATATGCAATTCCTCATATTATCTAATAGGTGTGGGCTTTGAGATATGAAAAGGTACATTTATCTGTAAATTCTGGTTTCTCAGTGATGAAAAGATGACCACAACAACGCAAATACGAATGAAAAACGACTGTCCCGATCAGGTGTGCCTCTGAGGATCCATGGCCTGCAAAACATGCAGTACTGATGTGTTCTTTTTGCTTCAAAAAAGTCTGAAAAACAGGTGTCGGGAAATCAAACGATCTCTGCAACTGCAAGTTTTTGGCCGGGCCCTGTTTATGGTTAATTGGTGATCTGTGCTGAACTGGAGGCAGCAGATATTTTATAGGCCAAAACTTTATTCAGGCTCTCTGCATGGCTAGGCTGTGCTTCACAGTTCATCTCTGGACTGGCTCTGCCAGGATGAGTTAAAGGCAATACTAAGGGAACAGGGCCGGACTGGGATCCTAAAGCTGTCCTGGCAAATTTTGTCAGACCACCTCCCATTGAGTGCACAGCGAGTAAGCCTGACCACTGCAATGGGGCTTGGGCGCTCCCCCCAAGAACATTTAGGGAAAATAGCAAGGGTGATGCATTCTACAATACAGTTTTATTGTATATTCAATTGCGTTCGTTTTTGATGGAAACTACAAGTTGTAGGGTTCACATCATCCCTACAGGTAGGCATTTTGTGAGAGTGTTTGGTCTGGGTAAGCATAAACTCAGGAATCAGAATGAAGCACAGTGGTTAGTGTTGACTTTACTAACAATAAATTATTTTTATCCAAACAACTATTTTTTAGCAAAATTAGGATAATTAAAAACTGGGGAAAAAACATAACTTTCTAACCTGTACTATGTAGTTTGCATGCAGCTCTTTGATGACAGTTCATAGCTCATTGTGCTAGATTATGATTGTAACTTATGAACCCCACAATAATGGGAGGTGTGGTTTGGGCGCCGCCCTGGATGGGATCTGTCTTCTGAGGTCTGTTGAGTGTCCATGGCGCTGAGCCATAGAAAAGCATGATGCCCTTCAAAAATTATTGTGGATAGCTGGGGATATGCCTGTGGAGCCTGCTGAGGTGCTGCTTTGGATGCCGGACCCCGGTTTTATTATTTTCACTGATTGTCTCATCCAGACCGGGTGGCTTTCAAGATGGTGCTGAGAGAGCGTAGCTTATATAATCTATAGTAACATGAAATGTTTATGAATTAATGTGTGATAATGCCGCATAGAAACTGTAATAGTAAAATTTTGCTTAAATGTGCACCTGAAATGTGACCACGGGGAGTGGCCACCAATGTATACGTGGACTAATAATGATGACTAAAATGTTTTTGTATTATTATATTGAATACGTTTATACTAATTATTAAAAATTGTATTATTGAACTTGTGCTGAAATCCTTGTAGGCCTTAAGTTAGCATGAGCCGAAGCTTAGCTGCTTGGTTCTCATATTAAATGTATTTTCCTATCTTGCAGTGTGCTGACTCGCAAAAGGACATGACCTCTTGTTTGCTTCAAAACTAGAAGCCGAATGTAACCATGCTAGATCCGTTCTCATGCATTCTTCATTGCTTGTAGGGTGATATTAAAACACAATGAAACAGTGTAGATTAATGTAATGTACAAGGTCATTCAAACCGGTGAAGACAATGGAGCTACTGACCAAATGATGTGCAAAGAATTACAGAAAGATTAAATCATACCGGACGTGCCACCTCTGAAGACATCGAACAGGAGAACCAATGAGAGGCTTGTAAAATAATATGGGGTGAAAGATAGGTGACCTAATGTGTTTTCTGATAGGTTAAAGATAGTGGGGTATGACAAATGTCCAATAGGATTTTAGGGGGTTTACAACGAAAAAGGGATAAAAACCCATGACACAGGAGCCATTTAGGTGGGTTAGGGAATGCTACTGATTTTATCCAGAAACTTTGTCACTCTGTTTGGTGACTTATTGGTTCGTTTAGAACCATCTTTGTCCTTAGATTGTCCATATTACACTTTACCTCCTTATGAGGGAAGTGCCCCTTTTTGCCCCAAGCTGAGTCCTGACTGATGGCGATTTGACTGATGTCCTGAAGACGAAGACTGAGCCTGTGCACTGAACTAAACTTTGGAGGGTAACTATGACAATACAATTGTGATTTGTCTGTTTGCTTTTCCTTTCTAGGTGCCAACTGCTTGCTTTTGACAGGGACCATAGTTAGATGTTTTCCAAATTGTTTTTCTAAATCGTTTTGCATGAAGCCCAACATGCTAATGCTAATCAGTGGTTAGGACAGGTGTTCACTAAACTAACACAAATAGACAAACGTCCAAAACTATGCTTTGTTGAACTGATGCGAGTTTGACACTGCTAAATTGATCTATGTTCACGCCGTGTTAATTTCTGATGTTTTGATTTTCGCCTTAATTAAATCTTACCAAAGTTGCCATATCGTGACTATGCTATTATGTTTCTTGGTTTTGAGATTGACGCATCTGCTTTTAGAATTGTAAACAATAGGGAATAAGACTCATAAAATTCTACTAAACTGGTGTGGTTATTCATGACTGTAAGGTCATGGGAGCGTTTTGAACTGATTAATGACTTTGACTAAAGTGAAATGTATTGTTGTAATAAATATTGATGACATTATTGACGTATTGATTGACATATTGATTAGCTATCTCGTCCTAAGGTGTCTCTCAACTGGGTCAAAAGATTCATTGGCCTAATACGAGTCCTGATGTGTAATAAATTATCATAAAGGGACGCGTTAGCGGTTCCACCCATACACGTCCTTTGTTTGGTGATTCTGCAGAGAGAGTCACATTATCTGGGGGAGCCATCATAAGCTGCATGGTACTTTTCTTCATTTTGAGGGAGTCATGCCTTTATCAGTTCCACTGCGCACCCCACGCCTTCTTTGTTTTCTCCTCTGGTAGCATGGAATGCTACAAGGACCGATCACTGAGAGTTAAACAGCACGCTGTCCGAGAGATCACCAGAAGTAATGTAACATTCTCTCCAATAGCGGGTGAGTTGTGCCCTCAATATTTCTACCCTGTGGCCCCCCCAGACCTTTTGGCTTTTAACATTTTAAAACAAATCAGGCTATGATTGGAGATACGTGTTATGTATCATGAATGTTGCTTGAAGATGTATGATGAGAAACAGGAAGGCAACAAATTCAGTTATAACTGTTGCATTTTGGGACTTAGCCTCAACCTACTATTCCCAATGGTCATAGGGCTTGCACCCACGTTGTGCTGGTGGATTCTATAGGGACAATACATCTAAAAAGCATGTGCTTTTAATATTTAGTTATCAATATGATGCAGCGCTTTGAGTCAAGAGCTTTTTCTGTGGCTACATCGTAACTCATGAGCCATTTCTTTTGCCCTCTATGCCTATTTCCCATAAAATGGTTTTATTTTGAGTTATAATATCAGCAGTAGATTACTCTACCAATGATACACTCTGCAATAGTGAATCTTGCATTAGATGGCATTTGAAATGTAAGATAATTCATCTACTTCCAATCTAACTGCTGCAAGGAAAGATTTAATTAAGAAAATCATGTGACTACTAATTAATAGAGCCCACTCTTCTTTGCATCACATATCTGAATAGTATTACAGTACTTTGTTCTACTACACTGCTTCTCTATGCTCTTGTCATTGTACTTTTGTTTATTATCATGCTGAACTTGGAGAATATAAGGAAAAAAACGGTAAGGAGAAATTGAAACATGTAAAGCAAGATCCTCCACTTCTTAATTCCCCTATCAAGGGCAATTCTGGAGACTCTGTAACATTGGAGGCTATACTATACAAAGTTACTGATGTTCATGACGTTTCTCAAAGTACAAAAACAAACACGGACCATTTACAAGTGAAGGTTGCAGACATCAGAAAGGATATGAGAGATTTGGCCATTAGGATTAACAATGCTGTGGGCAGAATTAGTAATATAGAGGACCGTGCATCTGTTCAAGGGAATCAACTTCAAAGGGTTGATCCAGTTGTCTTGTCCATCAAAAGAGAGGTCACTGACATGGAAGGCCATAGGAGATGTGGTACTCCTAGGGTCGTTGGCCTTTCTGAAGGAGTGGAGGACAAATCTTCCTCTATGGTAGAATTTTTGGACTCATGCATCCCAGCTACCTTCCAGATATCCTTCCATAGAGACTTTGAAAAAGAACATGCTTACAGGATGCCACCTTTTCGACATAAGCAATCTATAACTCCACATCCAGTAATTTTTAGATCTTTACATCTTCAACATGCAGAATTCATTCTTGCTCGGGTGAGGAAATCCAAGGGGGTTTCTTGGGAAGGAACTGGGGCCCAGATTTAAGAAAAGTGGCGCTTCATGGCATGCCTCCTTTTAACGCCTGCTCAATTTTCCTCCACCCTGACTTTTATTAATTTATATTACTATATCCTTCTCTATTTGTGCAAATAGTTTTTTTAATTCTTTACAGTATTTCTTGCTACTTTGTTTTTTACCTTGAATGCAATCATTTTCAACTCAATATTGAAAGAGACACTATCATTTAGCAATGCTTTTTGTGATTTGATATATGTCATGTCTTTATTTCCTATTTGCAGCGAGGGGGTAGAAGGGAAGGGAGAGGGATCTTTTCTACTTTTCTCTTCCTTACTTTCTCTCACGGATGATGTCTATTGGTTGTCTATTTTGGTCCTCTGCAATAAAGCACAGTCATTTGAATACTTATAGACATTGTACTGTCCTGGTTTTTATTCCAAGATAGATGTGTAGGCAACCTCACTCGAGTTCTTCCTTTTTTATTTGCTTTCTTGTCTGATATACTTGATGTGCTTTATATTTGCTTTTATGATGTCTTATATTCAATTGTTGACCTTATATATTTGCCTCCGTCTTTTTGGAAACTTTGGTTTATTTGCTGATGCCTATCAATAGATTTTCAACTCTGTGGATCGCTTAACGTTCCCTCTGCTGCATGGATGCTCCCACAGCCTCCTAGGCTTATATTTCATCCCTCTGAACCTGTCATCCTGTTTTTTAGAGATGACTCATGGCTGAGTGTTTGTTTTCTCTTGTTTGCTTTTGTTATTTATATATTTCTTCCTTTTTCTTTTCCTTTCTCTATTTCTGATGCTTTGGGTTCTTTTCTTTTTAGATTAATTGCTTCCTTTATTTGGCCCTCTGTCCAGAGCGACTATGTTCATTTTAATGCTTGGAGCCATTATTACTTGTTGATGTGCCTAATCTCTCAATGTTAAAGGCCTGAATCACCCAACAAAGCGTAAAAGGATATTAGACTACAGTATTGGTCTTATAGGTGATTTAATATGTTTTACAAGAAACTAAGATAAGTCATAAGCACGCCCTTTCTTTGCGTGCTGGTCTGATATCCAATTTAGCTTGTTCTCCAGCTTGCTCTAAAAAGAATGGTGTCATTACACTTTTTTCTCGATCATATCTGTCAAGCATCACAACGAAGGCAGGTGGACCATAGCTAGACTCTCACATGGCGATGCTGAAATTTATGCAGTTAATATGTATGCACCAGACATTGATGATTCACAATTTTGGCATACCATCAGCTCCAAATTTAATGCTTTACCTCAATCAGCTAAACTTTTTGAAGGGGGAGATTTTACATTCCCATCGATATTTTTCTTGATTGATGTTCCACTTTTCACAATAGGCCTCCAATGGCCTACAAGGTGATGCTCAATTTATGCAATACTCATAAATTACTAGATGTATGGAGATTATAGAATCCTAAAGGCAGTGATTTTATGTTCTTTTCTTCTCATAATTCTTTTTCCAGGATTGATTATATCTTGTTACATTCTGTGCTGACTCACGATATTCTTGACTCCTCAACAGAACCGATTCTAGTATCTCATCATGCTGTCATTACTGTGTCCTTTAAGTTTTTACCCACTCGTTTTGGGCACAGTGCCTGGAGAATGAATATAGAACTTTGAGACTCTGAAGAAGATAGATTATGGCTGCGAAAGGAGATTTCACAATTTTGTTAAGTAAATACTAGTTTGGTGACTTCTCCATAACTCTTTGGGATGCATTAAAATGCACTGTTCTGGGGCTTTGTATTAGTCAGATGTCCAAGAAGAATAAAGATATTAAGGCTTCTCTGCTATTGTCTTGACAGGTGTATTAAGGATAAGACAGTTTCTTATGGACACTCAAAGGATTCTTCTCTGTTGACAGACATTAAATGGCTCAAATATGAATAGAGTTCTATTGTTAGTTAAAGAGCACACTTAGTGGTATAAGCTCAAAAATGCAAGAAACCTTTCTACCTGAATAAATCCTTAGCTGCATTTCTTAAATTTAAGCATAATAATTCTCTTATAACTGTGCTTAAAGATTTTCAAGGAAGTGTTAAAACTAAAACTGCAGACATATCAGAGATCTTTACAAATCTTTACACTGCTCTCTATATCCCAAACATTTGAGCTATAGTTAATGCATGTACAAATATTTTGAGTCATATTCCCCTGAAAACCCTTTCAAAGGATGAGAATATTCCTCTTAATAAACCAATTGAGAAAGAAGAACTTTTACAAGCAATTCAACTAATTCCTAGAGGTATGGCTCCAGAGCCAGGCGGAGTGACGCCGCACTTAACTGCAGCGTCTCTGTGTACAACTGCGGTTGGACTGCGACTCTGATTATCGGAGCGCCGTCTTCTGCGTTTTGTCCAGTTCTTGCAAGGCGTGCCAGGAAGCATTTTTCATGCTCCCGGTCACGTCGTCCTTCCCTGTCTTTGTAATATTTTTTATTTTCTGTCGGTGGTGGGCTCCTTTTTCTTTTACTTTTTTCTTCTGTTTTTCTGTGCTCTTGTCTTTTTCTTCTTTCTGGTTTCCATGTTGTCTTCTTGCAGGTTTCCATGTTGTCTTCTTCTGTTCCTTTTTCCCAGCAGGCCCTTTTTCTCTTATCTGCTACTTTTTTCCCATTCTCTTCTATGGCCCTTTTCCCAATCCAAGATGGTGTTGTTCCCTTTTCCTGTTTTGTCACTTCCTGTTTTCCAGTATATAAGTCACTCAGACTTGATCTGCCTTGCATTGCAAACACTTCCTCTTGGTGGTGATCTTCACTCCTGTTCGTCATTATTTTCCAATTCCTAATCCTCTGATTGTGAATTTTTCCTCTTTTTTCCAGTTTTCATTTCTGTTTTTGCCTCTTTTTCAGGAGTTCCCGTTTTTGAGGTTTTTCCCATTTTTGGGGTTTTTAAGCTCTGGGACTCCTTCTGGAGGGTATGGTCTGCTTTGTAATTTTTCTGTGAAGCAGCATCGTGGCTACTAGAAAGGGTCGCCCCTATCTTGGTCTATGCAGAACCAGCAGAAGACCGGGTGCTCTTTCAAACCCTTCAGTCAAAGGTGAGAAGCATTGTGCAGACCGTGACAGGCGGTTTCCCATTTGAATTTTATAAGTCCATTTCTGACACTATTATACCCTCTTTAGAATCTTTACTTCATCACTTCGTTACATCTGAAGCTGCTTCTGAATCATCGGAGGAAGACACCATAGCGGTGATTCCAAAAGAAGGGAAGGATCATCTCTATCCTAAGAATTATAGACCTTTCTCCCTCTTAAATATGGTGGAAAAGTTCTGCACAAAGGTTTTAGCAAAATACCTGGAATCCTTGTATACTAAATTAGTTCTTATTTGCAATTTGAATTTATTAAGGGTAGATTGGCATGTGATAACTCTTGTCTTTTTTGCCATGTAATAGAAGAAGCATCCTTTGTTAATTCTCCAGCCACTGTTGCTATAGCCGTGGATGCTGAAAAGGCTTTTGAAAAGGTTCACTAGCCTTTCTTAAAACTGTTATGGATCAGTATAACTTGGGTGAAACCTTTTCTTCCATGGTTATGTCTCTTTATGTGAAGCCTACTGCGAGGATAAGGGTTAATGGTTTTCCCTCTTGTTCTTCTCTTTATTTCAAGGCACTCATCAAGGTTTTCGCTTATCCCCTTTACTATTTCTTTTGGCGATTGTTCCATTATTAGTGATGATTAATAATTCCTCTGAGATTAGTGGTGATACGTTTGGTTCACATACATTTAAGACAGCCACATAAGCAGATGACCTTTTAATTGTTTCTGAATATCCTCATATAGCAATTCCTAATCTTCTTTCTCTGATTCAGTCTTACACAGAACATTCAGGCAACTCATTAACTAGAGGTAAGGATTTGGTCACGCTCCTTAATGTTCACTGTCATTCTATGATTAGACAATCAGGTCTTTCATGGAAACCCAAAATGAATAAATATCTTGGCCTATGGTTTTCACAGAACATGACAGAATCAATTGCAATTATTGAACAGAACATTTTAGATAAGATAGGAGACTCGTTATCCAATTGGTCACCCAAATGTATATCCTGGTGGGGAAGATTGGAAACTATAAAAATTGATGATTACTGTTCTTCTAAATTTTATGATTATAATACTTCCTGTTCACATGTCTTCTATTTTTTTCTAATCTAGATACGTTAACATCTAACCCCTTGTGCACCAATAAAAAACATAGAATGAATCTTGAAAAACATAGACTTCCGCGTTCAATGGGAGGGTGTGTCTTCCCAAACTGGTAGAACTATCAAACAGCTTTCCTTATAGCACAAGGAAGGTATTGGCTTGATCTCTCAACTATTAGGGTTCCTCTATGCCTTCTAAGTGAGCGTCACCTCCTATCCCTGTATTTTTTTTCTCAGCTTTGACTATAAATTCTTTTGTTTTACCTAATTTTTCTCATATTTTTTATGATATGATCTGAGCGTTTAAACTCTTAGATAGGACGTTAATGCCTACATTGTCTAAATCTTCACCCATTTCCTTATGGAATAAATCAAAATTAACCATTTATGTTTCAGCTCCTTAATGAACTGTTTAGGCCACAAAAGGTAAAAACGTGGTATCTGATTTGGGGGAAGATATTTTACCCCTATCTACTACCTTATTAGAGACAAAATATTCCAAATCAAACATGGATTTCTAAAATTTCTTAACGATTAAAGCAAACATTTCAATACTTGGTTCATTATTTCCAAACTGTCTTCCCTTCTTTCAACAGTTGAGCAAAGGGGGGGTCATGTAGTTTCACAACTATACAAAATCTTTCAGAACATGTTGTTGACTTCTCCTTCGCCATTTCAAAAATGCTGGTATATATACTTTCAAAAGTCAACTTTAACTCCTGATGAGAACTGGTCAAACATTACCTGTAAACTTCTTAGTAATAAATGAATTTCTACATTATTCCAGACGTACTTCTACACTGCTCATTTTCTTAATTGGACACCATCTAAAAATTTAAAATTACGTCTTCTTGATTCTGACCTCTGTTGGTCCTGTAAGGATGCCACAGGTACTCTCGATCATATTTTGCTTACGTGTAAATACCTTTTTAACTATTGGTCAAAAGTTCAGTATCAACTTTCTAAAAAGAAATTTAATGGCAGCAGTCAAAGTTATCTTGTTAGAATGGAACGCTTCAGATAATGTATAATTCCATACATGGTGGGCATATGTTACCTACCTTACAAGCATGCATAAAAGTGTCGCTTGTTCTCCAAGGACATCTACCCCTTCACATTCACTCTGGTACACATTAGATGCTTTAATGGCCACAACATAATTCACTATTTTCTTTTATTTTGCCTTATTTTGGATTTGTTGGAAGTATCTATCTCTATTTATAGGTCATACCCCACTGCATTCTTTCTCTTCTTTGTTCCCTTCTTTTCTTTCTGTCTTTCTCTTCTTTGTATTTTTTTCTTTATTTTCCTGTTTGTTGTCTTTATGGTGGAATTTACAGTTGAGACCCATACACATTTTCCTTGTATATCTCATTTTGCTATATTATTACGAAACTAGTGTTATTAGATTTGATCAGTGATTTTATAGTTTTCTATATATGTAGTTGATTGTAAATGCATTCATAATAGATTGTTTAGTTTTTATTCTCTTTTTAATACTTTGTAATGCTTTTTATGGTAATACTTCTCTTTTATAGTTTTGTACATGCATAATAGTTGCAGTTTTTGTTATTACTATGTGTGATATGTTGTTATTATTAGGGTCTCATTTATTCATACTATATATGTTATTTTTGTATTGTTTGTGTTATTTCATTGTGTTCTGAAAATTAATAACATGTTTAGAACAAAAAACTAACTGCACAGTAACGAAAGGATCTCTGTGACAAAAGCAGTATCCCACTGAGCATTGCATATAAAATACTGTTCTGTGCTTGTCCATCATAACAACATTGCATCAGATCACGCATCAACCATTTATAAACTAGGCAGCAGCCAAATTTGGACACTGCCCAGGAGCAAGCAAAGTCCACTCTGCTACATTTCTCAAGGGGGGGGGATCATATGTGCAACAAAGCAATAGCCAGGTATCAAAAGCCAGATAGCAAGTTCACTGCATCTAAACTAATAATCAGTTCCCATATTGTAGGGGAAAGTAGTAGGAAATTAATTCCGATGTGTTTTCTCAATATTTCATTTTTTTCTGGAACCTGAACAGCTGGTATTTTGACCTCTTGGCAATTGGGACAGCTCTTAACTGCGTGTGGCATTCATTGAAACGTGAAATCTCTATCTACCATTTAATTTTCTTATTTGACAGATTTGTAACACAAGTGTAAAGTGTGGACGAATGGCACAGATTCCTTAAATGTCAAATTCCACATGAGCACCTACAAGAAATGTTTTAGCTCTCAAATCTAGAGCAACTTATACAACATGAACTTTGAAACAGCCACGTAGTTCTTTAGGCAGCATAAAGTAAAAACTAGTAACCTACCTCCAACCTAAAATGTTGAAAAATAAACAGATAAAAAATGGTTACACTAGATACACAAATCTAACTCATATTTAACAAACATTTGGTAAAATACATACATGTGGGCTAGTCACAAACTACCCTTTGTAGTATGTTTAGTAGTACTTCAAAACATTATTCACTAACCTCTGTGTAGAGAATTACACCTCCACTATATCTAACTGTTCTATACTGGTATATCCGCTCCAGATGAGGAGATCTCCGCACTTATATGTATACACTTTAGTAGAAAATGTAGGAGGGACAAGGGGAGTGGTCGAAAATTGGGTAATCTTGCAACAAAATGGAAGAGTATTAGGGAAGGGCAAGGAGGGTGAAGGAGTGGTTTAAGAAAATGACACCCATCCACCCACACAAGCGTAACAAACTTCATCTCTAATGTTACTACAACTAAAAACACCTAAAACAGTAGTAAATGTACTCAGGCTTAATCTTGGAGTAAGTTCAGCATTACAAATGGTCAACCACTGGCACTGCCCTGCAACACACTCCTATAGAAAATAATTGGCAACAAATAACTCTAGAAATATATTACAAAATAAAAGAGCTTTTATTTTATTTTTTCAATAAAAAAAATGTGTAAACCTTTAATTAAATCCTGTGCAATGTTATTGCAGACTTTATTAATAATATCTAATATTTATTCAAGCTAATCCTGTTGAATTTGATAACAATGCTCTCAACACCAGCAGCACAGCTGGTAATGCAAAAACAAATTGTTCTGAACTCCACCCGCCATCCACAGTAGAAACATATTTCAACACCAACCACTCAAATTTGGGCCCACCACAAAGGAATTGAACTCACGCATCAAAAAACTGTGTCTGCCTTCACTGTGTCACCAAACATGTTTGTTTCTTTGCTTCTCATTTTGAGGAATAATTATCTGAGAAGGAGCAAATAATCAATATCTCCGTGATGTCAAGCAAAGCAATCATTGCAAGATGCCCTATTGTGATCCTTGGCATGGTTGAATTCTGAGAGCAAGAGCTTAATTCACCTTCAGCCTACTCCCAGGTTATAACTTGCCTATGTCAAAATATTGATTGGACTCCATTTCATAGCTACTGGATCTTTCCAGATGATTACCGCTAAGAACATAGGCATATCACAGGCAAGGATTCTTGTATCAGGTAATGAAATGAGTCATCAGAAAAGTGCACCAGTGTATCACCATGCCACAGTCATTTGTAGAATGACAAAAAATGGCCAGGTACTTTTACGCCTTTATCCACTTCACTTCTGTGCTAGGTCCAATTAAAAACATTCATGCACCACTTCAGCCACCTCATTACACACCACACCTTTTGCGTAGTAGACACCACTGGCACTCCATCAACATACAATACCAATATACACACTGTCCACTATGTCAGGAGCTGCTTCCCTGAAGTATATGCTGCCTTTCCCAGAAGCACACAACACCTACAACTTCCATCAGTTCCTGGGGATTTTGGTGACGTGCCTAATTGAGAAGTAACAACATCTTAAACTGGGTCTATTTTAGCTTTTGGGGCTAACATTTCAAATATACTCATTATCACTACAACACAATACACATGTTACCCTGAAATCCATTGCATGTATGTAGGCATGATATATTACTTTTAGAATAGAGCCCCCTTTTAAGATGTGTAACCACACTGTCTCAACAGCGCTTCAATGTGACACACGTACGAAAGCCATTATTGATTAAACTTTTGGAATGCTTACGTTGCAAATCAGAAGTCTTTATCAGACATCGGGTGCTGGTGTAATCCCCAGAAGTTGTGTGCAAGAATGCTGTAGCCTGTTGTGTATTGTACAAGATCACCATTTGGAGAAGCTTACGTATAGGTCTTCATCTTGATCTACAACCAGGGGCGTAGCTTGCTCTGTAAGATAGGGGGGGGAGCTTCAGATTATCTGACAATCAGACTGGCATATAATGTGTAGAACCATTTATTCAACAACCATGGTCCAAGAGAGGGGCCTAAGGGACAGCAGAAAGGGAGAGGAATGCAGATTGGTAGAAGTAATAAGAAAGAAAACTAAATATTTTGTAAAAGAATCATTATTTTTAGGACTTTCAAAGCAGAAAGTGAGAGAGTGTGTTTGTACTGTTTGTTTGTATGTAAAAATTCCTGCTGAAATCTGACTGACATCTCACAATACTGACTGAAAGCACCTGTGCCCAACTACTTATCAGAAAATACATTTAGTAGGGAGATGTACCATCCTACCCCCCCCCCCGAAACTGCACCCTGTCTACAACCACAACCACATCCACAGGGTGGTAGTCAGGGTAAGCTGGTGAGGAATGGCATAGTCGACTCATTTCTTTGCTCTTCTAGTTTGGTTGCTGAATTATTATGGCTGTACAATTTCAATTTCCCTGCACAGAAACACTGCCAGTTCATGATCCTCACCTATACTTACTGTGCACTACAATTTAGAATTAATTAATTCATTCATCCATTCATTTCTTGTCAATGATGAATGGTGGACTACCCCATTGTCTATATATAACATCCTGAGACCACTCTGTTTATTTTACATATTGGCCCTCATTATGACATTGGCGGTAAATTCCGCTTACCGACATGCCGACTGTCGCCAACATAACGCCACTGCGGCGGAAAACCACCAAGCATATTATGACACACACATACCAATCCGTCACTATACAGCCACACCACGTCAGCCAACCTAAAAGTCAGTGATAAACTGGCGGTATCCAAACCCACACGTTTCGCCAACAGAACATTGCCCACAGCATTATGGCCCACGAATCATCACAGCAGACATTCAATGGCAGTAAACTATTGGTGGTACATACCGCTGTGCTCAAAATACACACACTCAAACAAAACTACACCACATTGGACAATTCAAACTACATACACCTGACACCCATACACACACCACACCCACACCACTATAAAACACACACCAACACTACCCACATCCCTTTATGACTAGAAAGAATTGCCACAAGAGAGAGATACAGCAAGAGCACCCACACAACCAGACCCACATTACACCATCACCTATACACCATCCACGCACCTTACATCACACACCCCAACACATCACCCCACACGCCATCATCCACAACACTCAAACTACACACATGGCACCACAACGACACCCCAGGTTGTCAGAGGAGGAGCTAGGGGTCATGGTGGAGGAAATCATCCGGGTAGAGCCACAGCTATTTGGAGCACAGGTTCAGCAGACATCCATTGCTAGGAAGATGGAGATATGGTGGAGAATTGTGGACATGGTCAGCGCCGTGGGGCAGCACCCCAGAACAAGGGATGACATCAGGAAGAGGTGGAACGACCTACGGGGGAAGGTGCGTTCCGTGACAGCAAGACACCAACTAGCTGTACAGAGGACTGGCGGTGGACCCCCACCTCCTCCCCCACAACTAACATGGGAGAAGCAAGTCTTGACAATCATGCATCCTGAGGGCCTGGCAGGAGTAGGAGGAGGATTGGACTCTGGTAAGTCAAATCTCTATTACTATCACCCCCCCACCTGCATGCCATCACAAACCTGCACTCTCACCTTCACTCCCATCACTTCACCACCTCCCACATACCCCACCATCACAACCCACTCATCCCAATACCAACCCACGCATGCAACACCAATGCAAGGACACCCCTCACACACATGCATTGATACCTATCACCACTGCATGCACACTGGAGAGAATCACCTAGCCCACCAAATAGCAACTCACACAAAGGCAAATCTGCCAGGGCAACAACAATAGAGGACAACACACCCTTGCACAATCTGTCACACACAGAAACAATAACACTGCATTCACATCCCCATGTGTACCCCAGCCAATGTCACCGGAGAAGAGGTGCCAGCAACATCCATCCCCCCCCCCAGAAGAGGCCCACAGTGATGACAGCAGCTCTGTTCGCCTGGAGCTGGATGTCCAACCTGGCCCATCAGGGATCTCCGGACAGTCAGTTACCCAGGCACAGTCACACACCACCACAGAGCCTCCCCCCTCAGGAAACACCACCACAGCACCCACCCAGTGGGCCCATACCTCCGTCCTCAGGACACGTCAATCAGCAGTATGCCCACCACTACAGGGACCCCAGGCCACCCCTCAAACAGGACCTGTGGTCAGTGGCAATGGGCACACAGTTCAGGGGACACAGGACAACAGGGAAGCTGGGAGGTCTGCTGTGTGACAGGGGAGGACAGGCCCAGTGAACTGACTCTCCAGGAGGCACTCACGTGATCCTGGGAGCATACCAACATTCCCAGAATATGCTGGGCCAGATACTGGACAAGTTGCAGGAGAACATGCAGCTGCAGGAGGGACAGTACCTGGGGATCAGGGAGGACTTGAAGTACATCAACACCACCCTGGTCTCCAATGCAGGGGTGCTGGCAGATATGGCCAACACTATGAGGGAGGCAGTAGCACACCACCGGGCCACTGCCACTAGCCAAACCAATGAATATCTGTCCCCCTCCGTTGCCACTAGTGGACAGTAGGCCCCGCCACAGGACCCACAGGCCACCAGCACCCCTCCCCCTGCATAAGGAGAACCAGCCCGCAAATGTTCCCTGCGATCCAGGCAGAAGCCAGAGACTAATGCCAAGACCCCGCCAGGAAATAAGACTCTCCTGATTGTCACCCTTGTGTCCCACTCTGCCACACTGTCCACCTTGAACTGCAATTGCTCCCCTTCCTATTCCCCCTTGGACAATGCACCTGTGGTACAAATAGACTGGACTCTATCCTGGACTTTCCTCCATCATCAACACAGCCCATTCCACTACCCCCTCGGCTTCTTAGCACTTAAATAAACACCCTGTATGGGGTATGTCAAATGATTTAAGTATGTATTTGTTTCACTAGGTTAAAACATTGCAATTCAACTGTACAGTAATGTATACATGGAAAAGACCAGTAGTTGGCTGCAGTCAACACACCAGGAGCAATAGTGGGGCACAGATTTCTGTAAATAGAGATGCCAAAGGGTACAGTGAGTGGCCATAGAAGTAGGAATACACAGCCTGCCAGTGACAATGTCACACATCAAACCGTCAATTATATGTGTATCAACACTGTCTTATCTGTGTCTCATTGGAAGTATTGACGTATAATTGCACTTCTGTTGTCCTCATCCTCATTGTCTGCCTCTTAAGCTTCACTCTCCACAGTATCCACTGCTGCCACATGGCCTTCTCCAACCTTCTCCTCAGGCACTTGGCGACGCAAGGAAAGGTTGTGCAACCTACAGCTGCCACGATGATCTGGCAGACCTTCTTGGGTGAGTAGCACAGGGATCCACCTGTCAGATGGAGGCAACGAAATCTGGCATTCAAGAGGCCAAATGTCCTCTCTATAATCCTTCTTGTTCACCCATGTGCCTCATTGTAACGTTCCTCAGCCCTTGTCCTGGGATTCCTCACAGGGGTCAGTAGCCATGAGAGGTTGGGGTAACCAGAGTCACCTGCAAATATCGAGGGACAACTGTTAGCCACACACTAATCCTTAGGCCCTACACTATACCCATACACCAACATATACTGGGTGGGAATCAGGGCTCACATATTAGCCACACCCTGTGCCTCTGGAGTTGAGCCATCACATTTGGGATGCTGCTATTCCTCAAGATAAAGGCATCATGTACAGACCCAGGATACTTTGCATTGATGTGGGAGATGTACTGGTCTGCCAGGCACACCATCTGCACATTCATGGAGTGAAAGCTCTTTCGATTTCTGAACACCTGTTCATTTCACTGGGGGGGAAATGCAATGTGTGTTCCATCAATAGCCCCAATATTGTTGGGGATATGTCCCATTGCATAGAAATCAGCTTTCACTGTGGCAAAATCCTCCACCTGGGGGAAAACGATGTAGCTGCACATGTGTTTAATCAGGGCAGACAACACTCTGGTCAGCACTATTGAGAACATTGGCTGAGAAATTCCTGCTGCCAAGCCCACTGTCACTTGGAAGGAGCCAGTTGCCAGGAAATGGAGCACTGATTGCACTTGCACCAGATGGGGAATCCTGGTGGGGTGACGGATAGCAGAGATTACATCAGGCTCCAATTGGGCACACAGCTCCGTGGTTGTGGCCCTGTCAAGTCTATAGGTGAGGATAATGTGCCTGTACTCCATTGTTGCCAAGTCCACCAGGGCTCTGTACAACGGGAGATGTCTCCATCTCCTATTCATCCCCAGCGGTTGCAATCTAGGGGCAAAACAATGAGCAGCTGGTCATTATCTCTACATTCCAACCACTACAGTTCAATGCATGTTGTGAGTGTAACAGTAATTTGTTGGAGATGACCAAATGGTTCATTTGTTTACTGTGACACAGTTAGGATCCATGGCCTGCACCCCCCCCCGAAATGGTGTCTGCCTGTCCTGTTTGGAGGGACAGGTGGAAATGAGGTAAATCTGCTGACGTTGTGCGCCGTTGAGGGAGACGGTCGAGAACTACTGTGCAACTCCTCATTGGTTATCATTGGGCCCTATGGGGTACAGTGGCCAATGGTGATGTACACCGGCGGCCATTTTCTAGCTGTGCACTCACTTGCTACCTGACCTTCAACAGGGGAGGACCTACACTGCAAGTTCTTCTGTGACCTGTGTCTGGAACCGACCATGGCTTGTGTGACTGGGGAAAGAGCCCCTGCCTTCACTTCAGCGGAGTTGGAGAGACTAGTGCAGTGGTTCCCAAACTGTGCGCCGCGGCTCCTTGGTGCGCCGTCAAAATTAGCCAGGGGCGCCGCACACAGTCTGGAAACCACTCGGAGGTGCTTTTAATCAGTAGCTTTTCACCGTGGTTTTGGAAACAAAACCCCCTGCATTAATTATTGTGACCAGCGGAGGGCGCCAGAGTACCATTAATAATATCCCTATGACAAAAGAAAATAAATAATTTAAAATAAATGGTTTTCAGG
This sequence comes from Pleurodeles waltl, assembly GCF_031143425.1. Taxonomy (NCBI): domain Eukaryota; kingdom Metazoa; phylum Chordata; class Amphibia; order Caudata; family Salamandridae; genus Pleurodeles; species Pleurodeles waltl. Next base: position 890,013,653 of record NC_090448.1, on the reverse strand, counting down.
AACCTGAACGAGAGAATTAAGAAGTCAAACTGTAAATAGTGTAGGTACAGGTACAGGCTGGGATTACGTTCCCCCACCCGCCAAAAAAAAGTAACATAATGGGGAGCCGTGGCCAACACGGCCAATAGGTCAAAGGAGCCGGGGATCGAAAAAGTTTGGGAACCACTGGACTAGTGGATAGGGTCCTACCCCAGTACCGACTGCTGTATGGGCCTCCAGACCAACAGGTGAGTACACTGTGAGTACGATGCATGGTGCATGAATGCATGGAGTGGTGTGTGTGAGAGCCTCGTGTGGGGGGGGTTGGTGGATGGGCCCTGGGCAGCTTGCAGCATGTTTGGTTGGCCATGTCTGTGCTAATGGGGATGGGAAGGGCATGGTGGGCCATGAGTGTAACAGGCAGGACCATCAGACTAATACCTTTCCCTGTGTCTATTTCCCTGCAGGTCAGCGCCCATCAAAAGAAGGGCATATGGCGCGCCATCGCCAAGGACGTCCGGACCTTGGGGGTCTACGGCAGGCGGAGCACCCACTGTCAGAAAGGGTGGGAGGACCTGAGGTGCTGGGCATGGAAGACGGTGGAGGCCCAGCTGTGGATGGGCTCCCAACAAGGAAGGGGTACCCATCGAACCCTGACCCCCCTGATGGCCTGCATACTGGCGGTGGCCTATCCGGAGCTAGATGGGTGCTTTGGGGCATCACAGCAGCCACAAGGGGGTGAGTACAGTGCCCATGTGCCCATCATTACAACTTACGCCTATTGGGGTGGTATGCGGATGGGCGTAGGGGCCCTGTAGGTGCCCCTAGGCTAGGCCTGGCATTGCAGGGTAGATCCCATGTAGGGAAGGGTTCTGATGTGAAAGTACACCTACCAAGCTAGTACTCATCCACTACTGGGAATGGGTCTGTGGGTCTCAGGTATGATGCAATTTGCGTTAGGTGTCCCCATCCATGGGTTGGTGACTAGCATTGTGACTGGTAGTGCATTGCCTAGTGCGTACGGCTGTTCCCTGTGTGTGAGTGTGTTGTGTACGCCAACGGTGGTGCTGGTGGCGCCATTGACCAAGTGTATCCTTTGTCTCTCCCCCCCTTTTTGTTTTGTCATTCTGTCCTTATGTGCATTTGCATAATCTGGTGGAGGAGCAGGGGTACCGGCGATGGAGGGAGCTGCATCCCACAGGACCCAGGAGGCCGAATCCACTGACGGTGAGGGCACCAGTGAGACAGAGGGCGTGGGGAGCACCACAGCATAGGCATGACGGGACAGTTCTGACACTGATACCTCCTCCAATGAAAGCTCTCTGATAGTGGGGGACACCTCTGTGACCACCGCAGCTACTGGTACATCCGCCACCCCAGTACCAGCACCGTCCTCCCAGCAGCCCCTCAGTGAGCTTCCCATGCCCACTCACCCAGGAGGCCCCAGGCACCTCAGGCTCTGCCCCAGTTAGCTCTGCTGCCCTGAGTGAGGAGGCTATTGACCTCCTGTGATCCATCTCTGTTGGGCAGTCAACCATTGAGAATGCCATCCAGGGACTGGCAGCCCCAATGCATTCCTGGAGAAGCAGACATACCAACATCCACTGCCTCCACTGTGGCCCTCTCCTCCTCATCGTCACCTCCCTCCCAGTAGCATCTCCATTCACACCTGCATGCACTACATCCTCATCCACTACCACCTTCACCAGCACACCTCTCAGAGCACACACCTCACTGGCAGTCACCACACCCACATCCATGCACACGTCCCATGTGTCCTCTCCCACTGTGTCTGTGCCTCCTCCTCCCAAAGTACACAAGCACTCAGACACCCAACAGCCATCCACCTCACAACAGCATCCAGCCCATGCACCTGCACCCAAACATAATAGACTGACACTTCCTACAACCTCTCCCTCTTCCTCCACTCCCAACCCATCTCCCTCTTCCCACCCCAATGTCTCTAAGAAACTTTTCCTCGCCAACATTGACCTCTTCCCTAGCCCTCCCCCCATCCCTTATGTCAGGCCAGGGTGGTCAAAACCCAGGCAAGCACCTCAGCCACCCAGTCCACAGGCACAGTAGTTTCCACAGCTACTCCAGGTGGGAGAGGATCCCGGGCACCAGGCAGCCACACTGAAAGAGTACCTGCACCAAGTACTGCAAGGAAGGGCAAGGAGGCACTCCCAGCTGCTAAAAGGAAGGTCAAGGAGCAATGCCCAGCTGCTGAAAGGAAGGGCAAGGAGAAGTCCCCAGCTACTGCCAAAAGGAGCAAGGAGCCATCCCCAGCTGCTGGCAGGAAGGACGAGGGGCCTGCACCAGCAGGCAGAAAGGACAAGAGGCCTGGTGCTGGGACTCAGTCGGAGCCCCCACCACCAACCATGTTGGTTCAGCCGTCTGAGGCTGCACGGGATGGGCTGGATCCTCCCCCTACCACTGCCAGCACCACCACCTGCACCGCCACCAGCACCACCGTCAGCAGCAGCAGCCCCAGTGGGCAGCCATCCGAGGCTGCAGGGGAAGGGCTGGAGCCTCCCCCACCACTTCCAGCACTGCCACCAGCACCACTGCCAGCAGCAGCAGCCACAGTGGGCAGCCGTCCGAGGCTGCAGGGGAAGGGCTGGAGCCTCCCCCCACCGCTGTCAGCACCGCCACCTGCACTGCCACCAACACCACCGCCAGCAGCAGCAGCCCCAGTGGGCAGCCGTCCGAGGCTGCTGGGGGAGGGCTGGAGCCTCCCACCACCACTTGCAGCACTGCCACCAGCACCATTGCCAGCAGCAGTAGCCCCACTGGGCAGCCGTCCGAGGCTGCAGGGGATGGGCTGGAGACTCCCCCCACCACTGCCAGCACTGCCACCAGCACCAATGCCAGCAGCAGCAGCCCCAGTGGGCAGCCGTCTGAGGCTGCAGGGGAAGGTCTGGAGCCTCCCGCCACCACTGCAAGCACCGCCACCTGCACCGCAACCAACACCACTGCGAGCAGAAGCAGCCCCGGTGGGCAGCCGTCTGAGGCTGCAGGGGAAGGGCTGGAGCCTCCCCCCACCGCTGCCAGCACTGGCACCTGCACTGCCACCAGCACCACCGCCAGCAGCAGCCTCAGTGGGCAGCTGTCCAAGGCTGCAGGGGAAGGGCTGGAGCCTCCCCCCACCAATGTCAGCACCGCCACCTGCACTGCCACCAGCACCACCGCCGGCAGCAGCAGCCCCAGTGGGCAGCCGTCCGAGGCTGCTGGGGGAGGGCCGGAGCCTCCCACCACCACTGGCAGCACTGCCACCAGCACCACTGCCAGCAGCAGTAGCTCCAGTGGGCAGCCGTCCAAGGATGCAGGGGATGGGCTGGAGCCTCCCCTCACCACTGCCAGTTCCACCATTAGCAGCACCACTGCCTCCACTGAGCAGCTGTCACCGCCGTCAGACAGTGTGAAGTCCTGCGTCAATGGGCTGTTGTGAGGCCTGGCTCATGCAAATCCTGTGGGTCTGACACCCAGGTGAGAGACTGTGACCTTGCACTCCCCAAGATCTGCATCACAGGGCACAATGCCCCCTCCAGCACCAGTGGAGAAGCCATCCACTCACCCCGTCCTCCACAGGATGAAGCTCACTGGGCACAATGCCTCCTCCAGAACCAGCGGAGAAGCCATCCTCTCACCCCATCCTCCACAGGATGAAGCTCACTGGGCACAATGCGCCCTCTAGAACCAATGGACGAAGTCACCCACTTGAGAGACTGTAGCCTTGTACTCCCCAGGACCAAGCAGTTGACAAATCACCTACTTGTGAAACTGTGGCCTTGCACTCCCCAGGACCAAGTTGGGGGCAAATCACCCACTTGAGAGACTGTGGCCGTGCACTCCCCAAGATCAAGCACAGGGCATATTGCCCCCTCCAGAGCCAGTGGGCAAGTCACCCACTTGAGAGACTGTGGCCTTGCACTCCCCAGGATCAAACACAGGGCATGTTGGCCCCTCCAGGACCAGTGGCGTTGTACCATCTTCCAGCTGAAGTGCCCCTACATTCCCTGTCCCCCTGAGGTGCCTTGCTATTTTTTACCTGATGCCCCTGCAGTGTTTTCCCCATGTTGTTGCAAGAGTAAGGTGGGGTCTTAGACTATGTGATGTGGCCCTGTGGCCCACGGACAATGAGGACTGGGCAATGTCCCTACATTTGTAAATATGTTTATACTTTTTGATTTGGATGCACGTATTTATACTATTTTATCTTATTACACTCACTTTGAACAATTCCTTTTGTCCTTGCATTATTCCTGAGGGGTACGGGTAGCGGTAAATATGTAATGTTACTGCATCTGTTTGTGTGCATGGTTTTGGGTGTGTGTGTGTTGCATGTGTGTGGCACTCTCTTTTTCCTCTCCCCCTCCCCTGTGTGCTAGGCGGCAGTACTCACTGTGGTCGCTTTCGCCGGCGTTGATGTTCGTAATGGAGCAGAAGGTAGAAGAGCATGGGGAAGACATGCAACTCGGGCTCCATGGCGGCGTGGTTCTTCCCTGAGTCTCCACAGGTGAGTCCTTTACCTTCTGTGTTCTGTTTCCGCCAGGCTTTTGATGTCGTTGGTAACGCCCCGGAAAAGGTAGCGGATTGGTGTCTCATAATACAGTGGGCGGAACATTGTCTCCTGCCTGGGTTTAGGCAGTTACCACTGTGGGAACATAGCCTGAGGGTAGGTGCTGCATCAGACACCGACTCACACACAAATCTGTTGTGAATCGGGCAACAGGCCTACGTGATCCCATGAAGCCCTTTCTCTAGTGGAGATGGGTGACTGATAGGAAAAAGCCAGTCCTGTTTCATTCTAGTAAGTGACTGATGACGTTTTGACTGTGAACGTTAGAATGCAGGAGTCTATATATATTTTTTCACCTTGGTTTCAATTGAAGAAGTCCAATGATTGAGTAGGTCCTGAAGAAGCGTCATAGGATCCTTTTGGACCATAAGAGACGCGAAACATGTCGACCGCATACTGAGGAACATCGTATAATTACCGTCTTCCTCTATTCGATTGTCTTGTGTGAGTGTTTGAGCATTATCTCGATTTTCACTCCCTTGTCATTTTTTCATCTTGGCCATCTTGGCCATCTCCCAACATCAAAGAATAAAATATTTAGTGAGGGTCCTGAGACAATTTTATCCTTTATTCTTGTGTCTTCTTTCCCCACGGACCCATATTTGGCTCCGCTGCATCATCAACAAACAAAAGATCTCCGGCAAAGAGCCCCCCTTCGGGGGGTGCCCGTCAGACATTGCAGCGCCGGTCTGACGAGGAGCTGTCCGATGATGAAGCATGACACCGAGTATGGTGTGTGAGGACTCTTGCTCCTGATGATTAGGACTCCTTTATTCCCTCTCCCCGTTTCTTTGGAACAGTGTATCAAATTATATTACTAGTTACCACCGTGGTGCCTGTTGGTTTCGCCCTGGCGGTCGGTGTGTTAAAGTGGCTGTCTATCTGAGTAGTTTCCGCCCTGGTCATAATTTCATATTTATTACCGTCAGCCAGTTTGCGGTATTACCGCCGCTTTATCACCGACCGCCAGCGATGTAATGAGGGCCTATGTCTAGTTAAAAAATACAACTTTATTGTCTTTTACATTCAAACACTGTCACCTAACTACAGGCTCAACATATCACTTATGCTTTAGAACATACATACTCAGAAGTTAATTTTGTCGCATAAATATTGTGCACAATCTCAATAAAATTTTGGGAGATAAATTTATTTGGGTTTCTCTACATACAAATGTTTCCCTCTCTGATGCAGAGATTTCTGTTCCATATGCGGGGGTGTTTCTTCCTGCATGAGAAGGCTCCACCACATATGCCAACACCTTCACATAGCACGTGGGGTGGTGTTCTACTTGGTAGGAGCAGGGATCTCCTCCTATCGCAACAAACAGGAAATTAAATAGAGAAAAAGGAAGTCAGCAATTGTAGGGAAACATCTTTTCACCACAACAGCTTCTTTCTCTATACTGCTCCTACTTTCTTTAAGAGAACCTCCAATATGGTTGAGGGACACGATGAGCGGGCCTCCTCATCACTGATAAATAGTAGGTGGCTATATGTGAGGGGGTCCTGCAAATCTAGCCTCAGCTCAGTAGGGGCCCTGAGTTCCAACTGAGCAATGCAGCATTGGCCAAAATGTGGAGATACATCACCACGTGATGCAGTGTAGTGAGTGGATCTTTAACGCTAGGCCCGCAGTTAGGCCCATGACATTCTGAGTTTGTCCTTCCAGCTTCGTTCTTGTCATCCCTGCATGAAAGCACTGTAGAGACAGTAAAAGCAGGCCTAGCCAATCCTCAGTGCTCAGCTAAGACAGTTTGAGCAGCAGACAGGCAGTAAGTGTATTATTTGTATATTCAACTCATGCATTTTGAGTGATGCCCAGTCATGTCCTCAGTCTGAGCTTTGTTTTAACATTCCATGTTGTATTTACCCTTTGTTATGTGGGTGTTACAAATATTAACATGCCTGTACTGCTGTAGGTTTGGTTGGATTTACTAATAATCTTATCTATACATAATGGAGATACTCTTTAAATTCTATCTTGTGACAACATGAAAGTTGAAACACAATTTCAATATTTGTGATTTATCATATCTCCATTTTATCAATGTTAGTTTATGTGGCGCTGGCATTGCGTAGCTTTACATTACTTTCAAATGAACATATTTTTTAAAATTAAAAAGACCCATTCAGTATGCAGATGAGTGCAAGTGTGACTGAGTAACCTGTGTTTGTGGTTGTCTGGGTGAAATTCGCAAGGAAGCTGTCAACCAGCCCTGCCCAGACATTGACTGGAGACAGGCTGTAAGGCTGGATTTTAGATGCAGAGAAATGCTCACTTTCTAAAATTGGCATATCTAAAATAGTAATTTAAAATGCAACCTCACCAATAAGCAAGATTTTCTATTACCATTCTGGCCATACTAAATATGACCTGCTTACCCCTTTCTGATCAGAATCTACTACTCAAACAGGATATGAGGGTAGCCCTAATGCTATCCTATTAAAGGAGAAGGCCTCACAGTAGTGGATAATTAATTTAGGAGTTTTCCACTACTAGAACATATAAAACACATCTGTATATGTCCTGCCTTTTACCTACATAGCATCCTGCCCGATGGGTTACCTAGGGCTTACCTTAGGGGTGACTTCTATGTAGAAAAAGGGGAGCTCTAGGGCTTAGCAAGTACTTTTAAATGCCAAGTCGAAGTGGCAGTGAAACTGCACACACAGGCCTTGCAATGGCAGGCCTGAGACATGGTTAAGGGGCTACTTATGTGGGTGGCACCACCAGTGCTGCAGACCCACTAGTAGTATTCAACTTATAGGCCCTGGGCACCTGTAGTGCACTTTACTAGGGACCTAAAAGTAAATCAAATATGCTAATTGGGTATGAGCCAATGTTACCATGTTTTTAAGGAGAGAGCACATGCACTTTAGCACTGGTTAGCAGTGGTTAAGTGACCAGAGTCCTAAAGCCAGCAAAAATGAGGTCAGAAAAAGAAGAGGAGGAAGGCAAAATGTTTGGAGGTGAGCCTGCAGAGGGGCCATTTCCAACAATTTCCTCAAGTGCAAATGATCTTGGTGTTCCTAAGGGAGAGAGGCAGATTTTTCCATAAGGTAAGGGCCAGCGGTCAAAAGGCGCGGCCTCCAGCTCTTGCTCTTGTCACAGGGTCGACAATGGCCAAAGTAAGATTGGCCAATCACAGTTGACAAGATGACAGATGGTGAGGTATGAGGTTCTCCCGGATGGAGGAGCCCTGGGAGTGTAGGGTCTTGTGGGTGATACACAGTGAGTTAAAGTGAATACACTTGTTCACAGGGAGCCAATGCAACTTCTGGAGGAGCCTAGGGCGGAACAGAATTTTGGGAGAGACAATATCAGTGACAGTGTTCTGGGCTATCTGATGTCTTTTTTGACTGCCTTGTTTGCTCCCAGATATGGGACGTTGCAGTAACCGAGATGAGACAAAATCAAAGTTTGCACAATTATTTGCCTGGTGTGATGGTAGAAAAAGACAGCGATGGGTTTGAAGCTTCTCAGAAGCCCAAAACAAATGGTCTGTCACATATTTGGTTTGGGCCTCAAAAGTCAGGTGTCGTTCATTGAGTACCCAAGATTTTAATAGCTAATTTGGGCTTGGGCTTGGGAGGTAGACAGCGGGAGGTTGGCCATTAGTCGTCACCCCAGAAGTGAGAGTGTTTGCCTAGCTAAATAATTTCTGCCTTGTTGGCATTTAATCTCAAGCAGTTGTTGCATGCTGCTACCCTCATCGCTCCCAGCCACCACTCTACACACTGCTGTTCACTGTGCCACACAACACAGACGGAGCATTCTCCTGTACTTCCTGTAAGCTTTCATGCACTTACCCACACCCAACACTCACTGCACCCGCACCAACAGCACTCTCTATCACACTCACACAGCCCTGCATCCATCCACCCAAGACTCCACACTCACATGCATGCTCCTCAACACCCATTCACAGACCAAACGCAACACAAAATTCTGGCACCCACTGGATGACAATTCCTGAACCTACTTTTCCTCATGGAAACCTAGGTGTACCATGCATCTGCACCTCACATCGGCAAGATTGCCAGGTAAGACAGACTTCACAAGCTCAGAGGCAGAACTGCCATCAACGACAAGAACACCACCAGATGCCCCACATCCATGGACCTGTCATCCTCTAACATGGAACATCTCTCATTCAAGCTCCACATCAGAGCTAAATAGTGATCTCATCTACAGACCACCAGAACAGTGCACCAACTTCACTGATACCATCACAAACGTAATCGCACCACTCCCCTCAGTGCAAGCAATTACATCTTACTCAGACACATGACTTTCTACCTAGAAGACAACACCCACTCCAACTCAAAAGTACTCATAGAAGACCTTCAAAGCCTGGGCCTCACACAATGATTAAAGGGGTCTACCCATATTGACATACACCTCCTGGACCCTACTTTCACTACCTTCAATAAAATCCAATTCAACAAGCCTGCTCCAGTCCACTGGACAGATTATGCTCTTGTCAAGGTCAGCATCCCTGTCCTGGTTCAATGGATATGCACCACTGCCAGACCAGCCCGCAGAAATTGGAACAGAATCAGTGATAAGAACTCAAACACTGCTCTCAACACCCACCGTCTGGAACACAGAAACAGCCTTCCCAAAGCCATCAAGAATTTACCCGTATGCAGCAATACAAGAAGTACCTGACCTCAGGCTTGCTGGTACACAGACGAACTCAGACTTATGAAACACCATTGCAAACAGCAATGGAGAATGAGCCAGGACAATGCAGACATGAGCATATTCAAATCCACCCTGAAACAACTACTACTAAATTACCCAGATAACCAAATGTGCCACTCTGTCAGATCACATCAATGCCAGCACTAACAGAAGCAAAGAAATGTTCCCCATTGTGAAAGATTTCACCTCATCAGTAGCTGCCTCCAAATCAATCACCACCTCGCAGGACCTCTGCGGCAATCTTTCTCAGTTTTTCAACAACAAAGTCACTGCCATTTACAGTAACTTCTACCGGACCCAATAGACCTTGCCATCACCTCTCAATCGAATCCAAAGACCCAATGCTAACCACGTGGCCCGTTATGACCCCAGAAGAAACAGTTCATCACCTCAGGGGCCCTATCAGACCCCTGATCCCACCTTGCCTACTACAAAGGACTGCAACCCATCAGCATGCTCACACCCATTCTGAAGGCCTCATTTTCTTCTGTGACCTTCCCAGATGCTTGGAAACATGCAACTATCCTCCCTTTGATAAAGAAACACACTGCTGAGCCATCAAAGCTCGCCAACTACAGACCGATCTCTGTGCTATCATTTCAGGCCAAGGTCTTAAAGAAAACCATCAACAGACATCTCGGAGGATACCTCAACAACTACCAACTCCTCAATATCACTCGGTCTGGCTGAAACCTAACCACAGCACCGAAACAACCATTATCTCTATCACAGATGACAGCCACATGACTCTGGATGGAGGAGACACGGCGGCCTTCATCCTACAGTGATTAACACATTAGAATATTCCATCCTCATCCAACACCTTTATGACATCAGAATCCAAGGCATTCCGATGGGTCTGCTCCTTTCTGACTGGAAGGACCCAGCCAGTCAGCCTGACATCCTACACTTGATGGCCACAACCTCATCTGCGGAGTACCATAAGGCTCCTCCTTGAGTCTGACCCTCTTCAATACGTATATGATCAATTTAGCCAGCATCATCTGACATCGACGTCCTCTTCTACATCAATGGCCCACAATTAATTCTCTCCATCACAGACAAAATGCCCAATCCAGATCAAGTTCAATGCCTGCATGACTGAAATCACCCACTGGATTAAGACCAACTGCCTAAAGCTGAACACCCACAAGACCAAAATCATGATCTTTGGAAACATAACATCACTGTGGGACTTCACCTGGTGGCCAATAGAGCAAAGACCGGCAATCGTCAAGAACCTTAAGATCATCATTGACAGGAAAATCAGCATTAAAGCACGGTCAATACTGTCACCTCCTCATGCTTCCATTCCCTGATGAAGCTGAAAAGGATTTTCAAATATCACCCAATGAGAACCTGGAAAACCATCACACACACCCAGTACAAAAGCAAGCTGGACTACAGAAACATCCTCTATGTTTGGCTCAACAAAAACTCTCTAGAATGCTGCAAACCATGTATATTGCAGCAGCCAGAATCACCCTCAACCGACCATGCTACACTCACATTACACCACATCGGAAGGATTTCGGCCGGTTTCCAGTTCACAAAAGAATCCACACTTTCAAGGCACTACATAACACTGGCCCAGTATACCTCCACAATCACAGCTGTGATCGTCTAGACTCCTACTTGCACACACCCAATGCATACGGAAAAAAACAGATCCATTGGTTTAGCCTCCTCTTACATCACCACCTGTCGCTACGCATAAGAGCCTCCTCCTCGCTTTGTGCATTCTTCAAGAAGCTGAAGATCTGTCTTTTCGAGACGTCCCACTCGACACTAGATGTGGTTAGCCTCAGGTGATAGTGCACACGATGAAATCTATATAATAAAGTCACACATAAACACACAAAGTAAAATGTTTTACATCATACATATTTAACTTTAAATCATGAATAAATATAAATTACACAAAACATTCATTTCTACTGTGAACCACACAGTCCAATATTAAAATGTAATGGTGAAATCAAAAAAAACAAAAACAAATTTAATAACAATTGAAAACATACAATAATATACAAATAATATACACAATAATCAAATAACATTAACATATAATTGAAAAACACTACCCACTCAGTCCACCCACAAATCCCACACACCAAAATTAAAATGCAATACATCATTCAAAAAATAATAAACATTTAAAAAAAAATCCAAATAAACATAAATAGCTATTTAAATTACTAAAATAATTAACATATTATTCAACAATAATTAATATGTAATAAAAAACGACCACCCAGTACCCCAATGTATCAAAAAGCATTATCATAATATATTTGTTTTAAAAACAATACATTTAGGGCCTCATTACAACCCTGGCGGTCAAAGACCGCCAGGGCTGTTTTGGAGGTTGTACCGCCAACAGGCTGGCGGTACAAACTCGCGGATTACGACCGCGGCGGAAGCGACGCAGTCGCACCACTGGGACCGGCGGTTTACCGCCATGGTTGTCCCGGCGGTTTTAATCCGCCAGGGCAGCGCTGCATGCAGCGCTGCCCAGGGGATTACCATCCCCTTCCAGCCAGCCTGTCCATGGCAGTAGGAACCGCCATGGTAAGGCTGGCGGGAAGGGGAGTCCAGGGGCCCCCTGGCACAGCCCCAAACTGCTTTTCACTGTGAGACGGGTGCAGCTGCACCCATCGCATGGCCGCAACACCGCCGGCTCCCATGTTGCGGCCGACATCCCCGCTGGGCCGGCGGGCGGAAACTCTGTTCCTCCATACAGGTACATATAAGAGACAGGAGAATGGTGAAGTGGTTTCCATAAGGTGCACTGACTCATCTAATAGCCACATCCTAATAGCAACAAAGTTCTATGTCCGCCAAGCTCTAAATCAGGCCCTAAATGTAAAACAAATAAAAAATTACATATTAACTGATGATATCTTGCACAGATATGTGTATCTATGTGTGCAAGGAACCAGTACATGCTTATGTATGTGCATGCATATTTAAAAAAATAGATTAATAAGTAGAGTTTATATGTATATCAGCTCATTTGATAGGATGGCATGCTCAAGGTGATTTAGATTTTGGAAAATGAAGTAAAGGCAGTCAGGGTGTCGGAGAACTTTACATCCCTCATCCTGACTTTCCCACCCACCAAATTTGGAGTTCAACGGCCCAGTAGTGAACTCTCTGGGCTTGTACAAATCACCATCAAGGTGGTTCTTACAAAGCCTTTTAAAAGTTTGCTATTTGTCCAGCATTAAAGATGGGTGAATACACCAAACTTTTTAAAGTGTTTACCTTTCCAAAAGCAAACTCCCAAAGTAGGAGTCTGTTTCTGGACAAGAAAAAAAAACAAATGGCCCTCACACCATGGACGTTTACTCTGCTTCACTGCCATAATACCCTTGGTGGTGACGTGCAGTGAAAAAAAAAATGCCATTCGATCTGCCACTTCGAATAAGGCTGACAGTTAGCTTACCCCCAATAGCCCACACTCCCACAGACCGTCAGAGAGAGGTTTATGTCAATGAAGTAAATTTTGCTTCATCAGCAGAAACCTGGCAATCCGCATAGCTCTAAATCGAATCGAGAGTTTTATAGACAGTGGCCTCTGTTGCAAGGGCGACAGAGTTCACAGCCCACCAAACTCAAAATCTGACCCTTAATCTCAGCTGCAGCTAATACGCAGTAACGAAGGAGCATCGCCGCACTGGCTAAGAGCCAGCAGCTGAAAAATAAAATAATATTTTTTTATCCTTTTATTTTTCAGCTGCTGACTCAGCCAGTGTGTGCAGGGAGGGGCAGGGCTTGGTCATGGGAGGGGGAGGAGGCTTGGAGTGCACTTAAGTGTGCATGTCAGTTTGGCCGGCCATCTTAGGCCGGCCAAACTGACATGCGCACTTAGGTTTCTCTAACCCCTGTGTTGCACGGCCAGGTTGGAGAAACAGCACAGACTCCAATGCACTGTCTGAGCAGCAGACCAAGGTGCTCAGACCAATCCTGGAGCTGCTCTCATGCTAGGTATAGCGTGACAGCAGCACCATGATTGCGTGGGGAGCCTCTGCTGGTGTCCCAGTGACTGCTGGGACACCTTCAGGAGTGAGAAGAGGAGCGAGGCGGCCGGCAGCAGCAGAACAGGTATGTTATTTTTTTATTATTATTATTTTGCCAGTCCCCCCTCTTGAGATTCGCAGTGGCCACCACTGCTTAAACTGTTGTACAATCTTTTAGTGGTAAACATAAAAAAAATAATGGACTCTGGAACTAAAAAATACCATTCTGTTCTGATAGATTCTCGAAGCATTTCTGAAGAAAATGTCAATCGATAGAGTTACTATGTCTACTAAATTTAATAGGCTTGATTCACAAAGTTGTTTCAACAGACATTTCTTCTACACGCACAAATACCCTTTTTACAGCTGTAAATATACCATTCCTATTTAGTGAATACAGCTTTACACTCATAAAAAGATCTTCTAACATGTAATTCACCGCTACATTGAGTAAGTTATGTTCCAAGGGGTATGGAGTGGGCTTTAGTAGCGGTGTGCACGTGAAAGAGTGCGACCATCCATAAACTTGTGGATTTGTGAGTACATAAGACTATTTCTGATCCAATTTACACAATGCAACAGAGATGTAATAGTCTCAGAGGCAGGAATAAATCTCCTTGAGGGCATTCATGAGCATGAACAATGAACAACCTAGGAATTGGTGGAGGTGCAGGGGAAGGTGGTTTCCCACTGGGTCATTTTCGCATGTAGGAAAAAATAAAAAACACAATTGTAATATGACGCCACTTTCATTTTAAGAACTGTACACTATTTAAAATTAAATAATGAGAAATGGCTCGGCATGAATAGGATTTCACAAAAGATTTCCGCGCAAAGTCGTGGAATGCTGCGACTTCTGTGTCCGTCCATTAGTGGCATTAGGAATGTGTAGTAAATGCGTAGGGTTGTCACTTACTTTCTGAATCTGGCCTCTGCTGCAAGATTTAAGGAGGACGGTTGAACTGGTGGAACCATCTAAGGCACAGAAGTGATAGATTGCGGTGCTTGAGTTATTTCGATTACATTATGTCAAGAATTGTAAAACAGCGGGGTTGTTGGAGAGCCTAACAGAACACAAATAGTGCCGCCTTGTAATTTCAGTATAAAGCTTCATTTAATTTGCTAAAGTGTTCCCCAAGGAAATCACCCGAGTGTTAGGTTTCTGAGAGGTAGTTAAGATATTCTGGCGATCAATAACAATCGGGCCAAAGACCCAGCTCAACCCCAGGAAAGAGACCATAATAGAAACCGCTGAGTAAGAAGAATATTAAATACATTCGACAACACTGTGAACAGTAGTGTTCGAGATGGCCCTTTGAGACCAAGTTTTATCCTAATGCCAGTAATGCAAATTCTGTGAACTCCAACACCTCCCTTACCAGGAATGTGTAATTCGTCCACACATAGCCTGCCACTTAATGTAGAAATACATTCACTAGAGAATACAACGGGAAAACAAGATAATATGAGGTCATTTAGACCACGGCAAGCTTACTGCCATAGGGCTGTCTGGTGGAGTCACCACCTCCTCAAGCACAGCAGCACACGGCGTTTGCCATATGTAAAGATTTGCACTTAATCAAGGTGAGTAGTCATTTTTTCATTTAAGCGAATCCCGTCTCTACCCTACATTAGTGAAAAAAACGTGTGGATAGCACAATGATTGACTTGGAGCCAATGTTTTGCAAAAGCAGACCCCCAAGCATTTGTCTTTCTCCAGAAAATAAGTAAACTCTGTCCCCTAAGCCCTCGGTGTTTTGTACAAGAGCAGTATCAAGTGGGATATTTGGGGTATTTTTGCACTCATGACCTGTACCATCAGGCTGTGTACCATCAGGCTGTTGCACAGGTTGGAGGACTAACAGAATAAAAATGCTGGGGTTTTTGAAAGCTTGCATGCAAATATCTATACAGTCACTAAAAAAAAACAAAGGTTGAAGGAAGGTTATAGAAGGTGAAAATGTTAGGACGTACTGTTTTAAACTAACAAAACCACTGAAATTCACCAGTTACAGCCATCTCAAGTAACTATAATGGTGCCCTTAGGAAACTATATGTTGCGCCCCAGCTATAACGGCCACTTAATCTTTGTGTTTTTTTCAGTGACATTCTTAGTTTTTTTAATGTAAAGTAATATTTTATCACTGTATGTAACACCAACCTCACACTGCGCACTGCCTTCGGGCGCCCAAACTCCGACAGGAGACATGGCTGAATAGAAGGAGTGTCTTTTTAAGTATGAAAGAGCTCCTTACTTTGCCAACAGGTCACAAAAGCAAAATATAAAATGTGGGCCTATTGGCTTTATGAAGGGGTCAGAATATCAGCATATATAATGCATATGAATTGACTTTGACAGAAAATGACCAATCATTATAGTGAATTGTATATTGCATTAATTCACACAGTTCAATGTTTAATGAAAAAGTGATTGTCATGAACACTTTTAATAAAGATTTATTTTAAAAAATCAACATGAGTTTGAGTCTTTTTTTTACATTTTAAAAGTACAAAGTGTAGCAATAGAAGCAACAACTAGGGAGCTCTGTACTCTTACTGAAGAGCATAGTACTCCAGCCAGAAGTAAACTCTCCAGGGGCCATGGATACAATGACCCAGTACACTTTCTGTTCTTTTTTAAATGTTTCCTCAGGAGCTGGTGCACTCCTTGCAGACCCTCTACAACATTAATAAAATGATAGGTGGTACCCCTGCCTTCTCTATGGCCACTGCAAGCATGAAAATATATCATGTTAAAATGCCTAGAACATTATGGGGAGGGTTTTTCATAGAATCAGCGAATAATAAATGGGCAGCTCCTGATGTTCATTTATTATTCTTTTATTTTTTTATATTTTGAGTGACCCGGTGCTGACCTGGGGCACCTAGATGCATGTTTTTTGTTGGGGGATGTGGGGAGAAACCCAGGGCCATTGTGGCCCTGCCGCCTCCCCTGCCAGAACCTGGGGATCCCAAGCCTGGGGCCATATTTATTTTTACAGAGAGGGGGGGGGGTGTCATGGTACCAATGAGACTGCAGGGTGGTGTTTTTTGAGTGGTGGCATGGCCCTGCCCAATGTGGGCAGCCCCCATCTCATTGTTTTTTCTAACAATCCCTGGTGTCTAGTGTATTTTCTTCACCAGCCCGGAGGGAGGAAGACTGGGGTAAAATTCTCACTTTGCCCCAACAGAAAGACTGCAGTGCCCATTTTTGGGATGGTGGGGTGGTGGAATGGCCCTGTGCATAGAGTACTGTGCTCACCCCTATGTTTTAATGTTGAGGTAAATAACCCAAATCTTCCTCAAGAGGGCAGAAGACTGTTGTACCCTCTTTTTGGGTTGGACGTGTTTTTTATTCATTAAGCCCTGAGTTCTAGTGAGATCTCTTCCCCACCCCAGGGGCAAAATAGTGGTAATGACCTTCTATTTCCCCCCTCCTTTCGTCCCCACTGGCAAGGGGGAGCATTAGCACATTACCTGGGGGGGAGGGGTGGGGGGGGTGTTCCCACCCTCAAAACTAAAATCTGGTGTCTAGTAGGTTGATCCCTGCTTGGGGATCGCCCTTCTGCTGCAATCCCCAAGCAGAGATCCACTAGGAAGAGATGGCATTGGAACGATTCCAACTATGTCCCCCCTAACTAAATCAATGCTTCGGGGGCTGAGATATGCCCATGAGCACTAATGCAGGGACTTGTTTTACTTTTACTTTCTGTAGTAATAACATCAGTGTTCCATGCACTCTGACTGTCATTACCAAAAAAACAAAAACGCCCCAGACTGCTGGGGAAACTCTTCCCCGGCAGACCAACCTGAAAAGTAAAAAAGTAAATCCCTCTGGTACACTGGCACCAGAGGTATTCCCTGAACTTGGCACTTGGAGGTGATGCCACATCCATAGTTATAGCACCCAATTATGAGCACTATGAGTGTGGAGGTCATGTCCATAGCAACCAAGAGGTTAACAATCCATGATAAAGTAATATGGTCAATAACACGGCCGATGCATCTGTTGTATGATAAGATAATACGAGCCATTTCAAAATGGCCGCCGTCTCTTTAATGGATAGGCGGAAGTCCGTTTTCGATGTTAATCGGCTCCTTTTCGGTTTGTGCGCGGCGTTTAAAATGCCGGCGAGGGGCTTGTACTTGCTTCGAACAAATCGGAAGTTCTAAACGGGGCACACAAGCCCTTGGCGTTTTTGCCGAGATCTATCAGAAAACGGAATTGGGATGAATTAATAGAACAAAAGGAGGACTGTATAGGTAAGTGCACAGCACAAGTGTGGGAAGTGTGTGTCATGTAATGGAAAAATTGAACATTATCTGAGTGTTTGCTCCATTACTGGACAGTGTAGAGACATGGGTATAAAGTTTGCTAGATGGGTGGATGATGACTATATAGAAATGGAGTTTCTCTTAGAGAGAATACCAGAGATATTTTCACTATTTGTATTGCAGCTGCTTCCTCAACACATGAGGTTTGCGATGCCATTTTAGACTGATATTGAAGAAAAAAGAGGTGACTGACTGTGGTTTCAAACAGGTCAGTAAAGACATTGCAATATACTACATTTACATTCTGGAGAAACATTTTTGACAAGCAAAAGGAGAGTAATATAATTATTATTTTCCTCCCTTTTCTGTAGAGGATGATAGAAGGGATAGGAACATATGGACATAGAAATGAGTAAAGGTATATACTTGTGAGACTTTCTTTCCTCACCATTACACAAGGAGGGGTTGTTTTGGATAGAAAGCGGTTTATTGCTGACAAAAGGGAAATTTTGGATATTAAGTGATCTATGCCAACAAAAAAGAATCTCCTTTTCACTTGGGTTTGCATGCGGCAGGGTTGTATATCGCTGTGGCTGTAATGGACCCACTCTTGGAGACATGGGGAGTACTTTACACTATACTTTCGGACATTTAGAGAAAAAAACATTTTGCCACTAAGGTTGCGTGGTGGTGGTTCTCTTCCTTTCCTTTGTAGTCTCTTGTTTAGATTCAAATCAAGTGCCATATTATAAACATGATGTGTATATAAGAGTTTGTGTATTTAACTGACTAAAAAAACTTCTTTGTTTATGTGTTTTGGAAAAATTAAAGAACAAAATGTCAGATGTATATATATTTTAATTCTTGTATAAAATTGTTTATGTATATTCGTTGTTATTGATTGTTGCTTGTTGTGATTTTCTCAGCCTTGAAGAAGTCCAGTCAGGACGAAACACGTGTCGGCTGATGGCTTTTTATTGTTTTTCGATATGTTTTGTGTATATGTATATATGTGTATGTGTATAATAGGATTTTCTTCTTTCTTTGTATTAAAACTTCTATTTGCATAGACATATTTTTTTCTCGGATTAGTTTTACTTTTGTATATGTCATATTCTTTGAATTAGTTTGTGTACACTTCTCAGGAAAGGGAGAAATCATATCAAATATTATAGTTAGATTTCAATAGGTTTTCCCATTTCATCTCGTTAAGATATCAAATTATCTTTAAATGTAGACACTGTCTTTGATGTGCCCCACTGAGTTTTTTTCTTTATTATTAGAACGGGTCCACTTATAGTAGACCTAGTTTCACACATCAAGGCAACGATGTGTGTCAGTGTATGAGCACTCAGAAGTTCTTTCTTATATATTCAGAATGTGCATTTATTTCAAGTAATGAGTTGCCATTTGTTGTTGATTGTATATGTTCATATTGACTATTTGCACTTCGACAAGTACTAGTTCAATATTGTAGGGGCTGCTGAATAAGCACTCCAAAAAAATGGCGATGTTTGAAGATGAGAGAGATAAGATCTTTCATGCAATGTTTTCACATAATCCAAATACTAGTAATGTTTCCCAAGGTATAGGCAATCGTCCAGAAGGTATGAAATCTAAATACCTACGTTTAGAAAAACTTAAAAAACAGGAACTATCCCGATGGTGGGATGCCACGGTTTAAAAAAAATATATCACAGAAAAAAAGGTTCCTCGAGGCCTGAGAGTAATTATATTTCCCACTTTTGACGATTTATCAGTACAACATATGCTGGAGTTGGAACAATTGCTCTTTGAGACTTCGAAGGGTATGATGACAATTTTAATACAACATGCGGAGGAAAAAAGGGAAAAACTACTAAAAGATATACAGGAATTGGAGAATGAAATTAAGGCTCTAAATTTGCCAGATGTCAAGACAAAAAATGACAAGATTTTGAAAGAAATGCTTGACAAACATCAAATGTATATCAAGAATAAAAAATTGTCAAAATTACGAAGAGATGACAGAGATTATGAAAGTGGCAGAATATATACGTTCGCCAGGAGATTTGATAATCTCATTCACAAAGGACAAGTTACAAATACGAAGGGCACATTGGGAGCTATGACCCATGAATCAGATTTCTCAATTACATCAGATGAATCAGATAGCACGAGTATATCTAGTGACAATACCAACTCAAATCCCAATGATGACCAAATGCCCACTAATAGTTTTTTACAGGAGGCAAAAAGGTACAGATTAGGAAACAAGAGGTATGCTTACAACCAGCCTTTTCAAAATGCAGGGCCAAAACACGTAGAGGCAAAAGGAGAAGAGGAAGCCAAAAATCAGCCAGCCATAGGGATGCAGACCAGAGCAGCAAGGAACAAAATCAAGAACAATTAATATCTGCATCTTATAAAGAGTCAGCAGAAGCTGCACAGGATTGTAGCAGCATCTCAATTGTGAATCTATCCAAACATATTCTCACCGAAGAACAACTAAAGGTGTTAGGTAAAGGATTGGGCTTCTGTGTGTCTAATCTTTGTGATATTACGCAAGTACATATTGATTTTTTAAAATTTCTTCGACAACTGAAACTTAAAAAATATTTTGCAGATAAGACTGAAGTACATACAGAAGCAATACCCGATACCACAATGAGGACTATATTAAGTAATTACACCATCAAAGATATTGGAGACATTGAGCTGTTACTTACCTTGGAAAATATGAACTATAATAACATGGATAGGTTAGACTTATTAAATGACCTTAAAATTGTTCAGGATACATCTTTAAACAGTGGCCTCAAACCTAAATCTAGTTTTACCCCCAAGTTACCTAGTAATAACGCCATAGAAGTGTTTGGGAGATTGGTGAAAGAAGATTTGTCTAAACTTCAAAAACAAATCAAGTGTGGCAACTTTCACAAATCATTCAATATAACTAAAAAACAGAGACTGGCTTTAAAGGAACTGGGAAGTAATCATGATATAGTGATCAAAGAGGCAGACAAGGGGGGAAACATTGTGATCTTGGATAGAGCTAACTATGTTCAAGAAATAGATAGACAATTGGCGGACAGTAGTGCATATGTAAAATTGCAATGTAACCCCATTAAAATGATTGTTGATGAACTGGAGAAATTGTTATCCTTATGGTGTAATCAGGGTTTAATTTCCGATTTGGAATTCAAATATATTTTCAATCCTTATCCTACATCACCATGTATATATATATTACCCAAATTACATAAAAATGCCACTTCACCACCAGGCAGACCCATAATATCGGGGATAGGAGCGCCTACGGAAAGACTTTCCGAGTTCATCGATAGCTATTTACAGCCGGTTGTGAAAAACATTCCTTCATATCTACAGGATACGAAGGATGTTCTTCGCAAGCTGGAGGACGTGAATTGGACTCCAGACATGATGTTGGTCACCTTAGATGTATCTTCTCTTTATACATGTATCCCCAAAGACAAAGGTTTACAAGCAGTGCAGCATTTTCTGTCTGGAAGATCAGCATCTCATATGGAACACACGGATATGATACTGTGTATGATTGAATTTACATTGGAAAATAATGTATTTTTACATGAGGGACAATGGTTTAAGCAAGCACAAGGAGTAGCCATGGGCTCACGGTTCTCTCCATCATATGCAAATATATATATGGGTTTCTTTGAAGCAATACATGTTTGGAAGAAGGGCCCTGCTGTACTTACCGATAACATTTTCTTCTGGGGAAGATATATTGATGACGTCTTAATGATTTGGACTGGATCTGAACAACTATTAATGGAATTCTATGAATATATCAATTGTAATATCTTTAATATTCAAATGACATATGAATTTAGCAAGAACAAAGTCTGTTTCTTGGATCTAGAGATATCCATCACAGACAATCTGATCCATACAAAAGTCTACCGTAAACCAACAGCCTGTAATTCTGTATTACATGCGGAAAGTGCGCACCCCAAAAGTCAAATTTCAGCTATTCCCTTTGGGGAAATGACTAGACTGAAAAGAAATTGTAGCGATCCAAATGTATGTAACATAGAACTAAACAAATTGGAAAACAGGTTTGCACAAAGAGGCTATTCCAAACGTATCATTAAAACATCAAGGAAAAAGATTGATCAAACATGTAGAACTACCCTATTGGGTCAAAAGACGAAGATGCAAGACAGCTCTTCATACAGAGGAATGAGTTTTTGTACTACATATAGTCAGAACAGTCCCAATATATATCGCATTATTTGTAAACACTGGAATGTTCTACAGACAGATGAGACACTTGCTGCTCTTCTTCCTAAGAAACCCAAAATGATCCACAAAAGAGGTAGAACTATTAGAAATGAAGTTTGCAATAGTTTCCTACCGCCGTTGATGGAAAACAAAACAACATGGCTTCCTAATAAAATTGCGGGTTTCTATAAGTGTGGGAATTGCAATATGTGCAGTATGGCAATGCATAAAACTACTGAATTCTGCTATAATGGTAGTGATAAATATAGAATTTCCACTTTTATCAACTGCAATACGAAATTTGTGGTATATTTATTGGAATGTATATGTGGCCAGATATATGTGGGCAGTACAATAAGGCCCTTGAAGGAACGTATTCAAGAACATATCAGAGCCCTAAGAAATCATGACACAGCATCACCGTTAGTACGGCATGTTAAAGACAAACATCCAGAAATGGAGGTACCATTAGTAAAATACATGGGTATAAATCATATCCCAACGAATGCTAGGGGTGGAAATAGAACATTGGATTTGCGTAAAAATGAAGCAAAATGGATTATTAAATTAAGAACAATTGAAATGGGTATGAATTTGGATGACGAATTGTACCATTTCCTTTGAATGTATTTATTTGGCATATTATGGATGAAGAACAGTATATAAATGATATTAGTTACTAATTTTGGTGACAGACATCTCATACCCTAATCTGTTACAGATTGGGGGTGTCTTACTTTTCTTTTATTTATTCTCTACATGCTGGGGGTACCTCTTTGCTTTGCATGTTTACCTATGTGATATATTTTTGTACATATTTAGGGTAAGAATTCCGTTGTCATCATGACACTGGACGGGTGGCATTTTTATTTTTCCTGTTTTTTTGTTGGCGAATAGATCTAATTTATAGTTTTTTACAAAGTCCAAATCTCATTACTTTAATAGCTTTCTGCAGAAATGGTATATGTCAGAATAATACACGATATATGATAATCACCTTTTAAATGGCCGCTGCTCTTATTATGTGGTAGCTCTTACTGAATACGAACCACTCCAAAATGGCCGCTGTGGTTCTAATGGACAGGCATAAGTCCGTTTTTGCTGTTAATTAATTTTTTCGGAGTATGATCGCGGCACTTAGAATGCGGCAAATAGATCTAATTTGTATCTTTTTACCAAGTCGGAATCTTATTGCTTCCATGGCATTCTGCATTAAAGGCATGTGTAAGAATGATACACAATATATGATGATCGCCATTTATAAATGGCCGCCGTTCTCATTGTGTGGTAGCTCTAACTGAATATGAACCACTCCAAAATGGCTGCTGTGATTCTAATGGATAGGCATATGTCCGTTTTTGGGTTTAAGCAATTATTTCGGAGTACGAACGAGGCGTTTAAAATGTGGGTATGTAATTTATATTCATTATTAATAAAGCTGGAAGACTTACAGGGGGTCAATAACACGGCCGATGCATCTGTTGTATGATAAGATAATACGAGCCATTTCAAAATGGCCACCGTCTCTTTAATGGATAGGCGGAAGTCCGTTTTCAATGTTAATCGGCTCCTTTTCGGTTTGTGCGCGGCGTTTAAAATGCCGGCGAGGGGCTTGTACTTGCTTCGAACAAATCGGAAGTTCTAAACGGGGCACACAAGCCCTTGGCGTTTTTGCCGAGATCTATCAGAAAACGGAATTGGGATGAATTAATAGAACAAAAGGAGGACTGTATAGGTAAGTGCACAGCACAAGTGTGGGAAGTGTGTGTCATGTAATGGAAAAATTGAACATTATCTGAGTGTTTGCTCCATTACTGGACAGTGTAGAGACATGGGTATAAAGTTTGCTAGATGGGTGGATGATGACTATATAGAAATGGAGTTTCTCTTAGAGAGAATACCAGAGATATTTTCACTATTTGTATTGCAGCTGGTTCCTCAACACATGAGGTTTGCGATGCCTTTTTAGACTGATATTGAAGAAAAAAGAGGTGACTGACTGTGGTTTCAAACAGGTCAGTAAAGACATTGCAATATACTACATTTACATTCTGGAGAAACATTTTTGACAAGCAAAAGGAGAGTAATATAATTATTATTTTCCTCCCTTTTCTGTAGAGGATGATAGAAGGGATAGGAACATATGGACATAGAAATGAGTAAAGGTATATACTTGTGAGACTTTCTTTCCTCACCATTACACAAGGA
Source organism: Pleurodeles waltl (assembly GCF_031143425.1). Classification (NCBI taxonomy): domain Eukaryota; kingdom Metazoa; phylum Chordata; class Amphibia; order Caudata; family Salamandridae; genus Pleurodeles; species Pleurodeles waltl. The sequence goes on along the minus strand of NC_090448.1, from coordinate 889,989,632 downwards.
GGGGTTGTTTTGGATAGAAAGCGGTTTATTGCCGACAAAAGGGAAATTCTGGATATTAAGTGATCTATGCCAACAAAAAAGAATCTCCTTTTCACTTGGGTTTGCATGCGGCAGGGTTGTATATCGCTGTGGCTGTAATGGACCCACTCTTAGAGACATGGGGAGTACTTTACACTATACTTTCGGACATTTAGAGAAAAAAACATTTTGCCACTAAGGTTGCGTGGTGGTGGTTCTCATCCTTTCCTTTGTAGTCTCTTGTTTAGATTCAAATCAAGTGCCATATTATAAACATGATGTGTATATAAGAGTTTGTGTATTTAACTGACTAAAAAAACTTCTTTGTTTATGTGTTTTGGAAAAATTTAAGAACAAAATGTCAGATGTATATATATTTTAATTCTTGTATAAAATTGTTTATGTATATTCGTTGTTATTGATTGTTGCTTGTTGTGATTTTCTCAGCCTTGAAGAAGTCCAGTCAGGACGAAACACGTGTCGGCTGATGGCTTTTTATTGTTTTTCAATATGTTTTGTGTATATGTATATATGTGTATGTGTATAATAGGATTTTCTTCTTTCTTTGTATTAAAACTTCTATTTGCATAGACATATTTTTTTCTCGGATTAGTTTTACTTTTGTATATGTCATATTCTTTGAATTAGTTTGTGTACACTTCTCAGGAAAGGGAGAAATCATATCAAATATTATAGTTAGATTTCAATAGGTTTTCCCATTTCATCTCGTTAAGATATCAAATTATCTTTAAATGTAGACACTGTCTTTGATGTGCCCCACTGAGTTTTTTTCTTTATTATTAGAACGGGTCCACTTATAGTAGACCTAGTTTCACACATCAAGGCAACGATGTGTGTCAGTGTATGAGCACTCAGAAGTTCTTTCTTATTGTGAGAAGGTAGCCTCTTTCTAGCCTTGTTACCCCCACTTTTGGCCTGTTTGTGAGTGTATGTCAGGGTGTTTGTCACTGTTTTCACTGTCTCACTGGGATCCTGATAGCCAGGCCTCAGTGCTCATAGTGAAAACACCATGTTTTCAGTATGGTTGTTATGTGTTACTGGGATCCTGCTGGTCAGGACCCCAGTGCTCATAGGTTTGTGGCCTATATGTATGTGTCACTGGGACCCTGTCACACAGGGCCCCAGTGCTCATAGGCGTGCATGTATATGTTCCCTGTGTGGTGCCTAACTGTCTCACTGAGGCTCTGCTAACCAGAACCTCAGTGGTTATGCTCTCTCATTACTTTTAAATTGTCACTAACAGGCTAGTGACCAATTTTACCAATTTACATTGGCTTACTGGAACACCCTTATAATTCCCTAGTATATGGTACTGAGGTACCCAGGGTATTGGGGTTCCAGGAGATCCCTATGGGCTGCAGCATTTCTTTTGCCACCCATAGGGAGCTCTGACAATTCTTACACAGGCCTGCCACTGCAGCCTGAGTGAAATAACGTCCACGTTATTTCACAGCCATTTTACACTGCACTTAAGTAACTTATAAGTCACCTATATGTCTAACCTTTACCTGGTAAAGGTTAGGTGCAAAGTTACTTAGTGTGAGGGCACCCTGGCACTAGCCAAGGTGCCCCCACATTGTTCAGAGCCAATTCCCTGAACTTTGTGAGTGCGGGGACACCATTACACGCGTGCACTACATATAGGTCACTACCTATATGTAGCTTCACCATGGTAACTCCGAATATGGCCATGTAACATGTCTATGATCATGGAATTGCCCCCTCTATGCCATCCTGGCATTGTTGGTACAATTCCATGATCCCAGTGGTCTGTAGCACAGACCCTGGTACTGCCAAACTGCCCTTCCTGGGGTTTCACTGCAGCTGCGGCTGCTGCCAACCCCTCAGACAGGCATCTGCCCTCCTGGGGTCCAGCCAGGCCTGGCCCAGGATGGCAGAACAAAGAACTTCCTCTGAGAGAGGGTGTGACACCCTCTCCCTTTGGAAAATGGTGTGAAGGCAGGGGAGGAGTAGCCTCCCCCAGCCTCTGGAAATGCTTTGTTGGGCACAGAGGTGCCCAATTCTGCATAAGCCAGTCTACACCGGTTCAGGGACCCCTTAGCCCCTGCTCTGGCGCGAAACTGGACAAAGGAAAGGGGAGTGACCACTCCCCTGACCTGCACCTCCCCTGGGAGGTGTCCAGAGCTCCTCCAGTGTGCTCCAGACCTCTGCCATCTTGGAAACAGAGGTGCTGCTGGCACACTGGACTGCTCTGAGTGGCCAGTGCCACCAGGTGACGTCAGAGACTCCTGCTGATAGGCTCCTTCAGGTGTTAGTAGCCTTTCCTCTCTCCTAGGTAGCCAAACCCTCTTTTCTGGCTATTTAGGGTCTCTGTCTCTGGGGAAACTTTAGATAACGAATGCATGAGCTCAGCCGAGTTCCTCTGCATCTCCCTCTTCACCTTCTGATAAGGAATCGACCGCTGACCGCGCTGGAAGCCTGCAAACCTGCAACATAGTAGCAAAGACGACTACTGCAACTCTGTAACGCTGATCCTGCCGCCTTCTCGACTGTTTTCCTGCTTGTGCATGCTGTGGGGGTAGTCTGCCTCCTCTCTGCACCAGAAGATCCGAAGAAATCTCCCGTGGGTCGACGGAATCTTCCCCCTGCAACCGCAGGCACCAAAAAGCTGCATCTCCGGTCCCTTGGGTCTCCTCTCAGCACGACGAGCGAGGTCCCTCGAATCCAGCGACACCGTCCAAGTGACCCCCACAGTCCAGTGACTCTTCAGCCCAAGTTTGGTGGAGGTAAGTCCTTGCCTCACCTCGCTGGGCTGCATTGCTGGGAACCGCGACTTTGCAAGCTTCTCCGGCCCCTGTGCACTTCCGGCGGAAATCCTGTGTGCACAGCCAAGCCTGGGTCCACGGCACTCTAACCTGCATTGCACGACTTTCTAAGTTGGTCTCCGGCGACGTGGGACTCCTTTGTGCAACTTCGGCGAGCACCGTTTCACGCATCCTCGTAGTGCCTGTTTCTGGCACTTCTCCGGGTGCTACCTGCTTCAGTGAGGGCTCTTTGTCTTGCTCGACGTCCCCTCTCTCTGCAGGTCCAATTTGCGACCTCCTGGTCCCTCCTGGGCCCCAGCAGCGTCCAAAAACGCCAAACGCACGATTTGCGTGTAGCAAGGCTTGTTGGCGTCCATCCGGCGGGAAAACACTTCTGCACGACTCTCCAAGGCGTGGGGGATCCATCCTCCAAAGGGGAAGTCTCTAGCCCTTGTCGTTCCTGCAGTATTCACAGTTCTTCAGCCTAGTAAGAGCTTCTTTGCACCAACCGCTGGCATTTCTTGGGCATCTGCCCATCTCCGAGCTGCTTGTGACTTTTGGACTTGGTCCCCTTGTTCCACAGGTACCTTCAGACAGGAATCCATCGTTGTTGCATTGCTGATTTGTGTTTTCCTTGCATTCTCCCTCTAACACGACTATTTTGTCCTTAGGGGAACTTTGGTGCACTTTGCACTCACTTTTCAGGGTCTTGGGGTGGGTTATTTTGCTAACTCTCACTATTTTCTAATAGTCCCAGCGACCCTCTACAAGGTCACATAGGTTTGGGGTCCATTCGTGGTTCGCATTCCACTTCTGGAGTATATGGTTTGTGTTGCCCCTATCCCTATGTTTCCCCATTGCATCCTATTGTAACTATACATTGTTTGCACTGTTTTCTAAGACTATACTGCATATTTTTGCTATTGTGTATATATATCTTGTGTATATTTCCTATCCTCTCACTGAGGGTACACTCTAAGATACTTTGGCATATTGTCATAAAAATAAAGTACCTTTATTTTTAGTATAACTGTGTATTGTGTTTTCTTATGATATTGTGCATATGACACTAAGTGGTACTGTAGTAGCTTCACACGTCTCCTAGTTCAGCCTGAGCTGCTTTGCTAAGCTACCATTATCTATCAGCCTAAGTTGCTAGACACCCTATACACTAATAAGGGATAACTGGGCCTGGTGCAAGGTGCAAGTACCCCTTGGTACTCACTACAAGCCAGTCCAGCCTCCTACACTTATATATTCAGAATGTGCATTTATTTCAAGTAATGAGTTGCCATTTGTTGTTGATTGTATATGTTCATATTGACTATTTGCACTTCGACAAGTACTAGTTCAATATTGTAGGGGCTGCTGAATAAGCACTCCAAAAAAATGGCGATGTTTGAAGATGAGAGAGATAAGATCTTTCATGCAATGTTTTCACATAATCCAAATACTAGTAATGTTTCCCAAGGTATAGGCAATCGTCCAGAAGGTATGAAATCTAAATACCTACGTTTAGAAAAACTTAAAAAACAGGAACTATCCCGATGGTGGGATGCCACGATTTAAAAAATATATATCACAGAAAAAAAGGTTCCTCGAGGCCTGAGAGTAATTATATTTCCCATTTTTGACGATTTATCAGTACAACATATGCTGGAGTTGGAACAATTGCTCTTTGAGACTTCGAAGGGTATGATGACAATTTTAAAACAACATGCGGAGGAAAAAAGGGAAAAACTACTAAAAGATATACAGGAATTGGAGAATGAAATTAAGGCTCTAAATTTGCCAGATGTCAAGACAAAAAATGACAAGATTTTGAAAGAAATGCTTGACAAACATCAAATGTATATCAAGAATAAAAAATTGTCAAAATTACGAAGAGATGACAGAGATTATGAAAGTGGCAGAATATATACGTTCGCCAGGAGATTTGATAATCTCATTCACAAAGGACAAGTTACAAATACGAAGGGCACATTGGGAGCTATGACCCATGAATCAGATTTCTCAATTACATCAGATGAATCAGATAGCACGAGTATATCTAGTGACAATACCAACTCAAATCCCAATGATGACCAAATGCCCACTAATAGTTTTTTACAGGAGGCAAAAAGGTACAGATTAGGAAACAAGAGGTATGCTTACAACCAGCCTTTTCAAAATGCAGGGCCAAAACACGTAGAGGCAAAAGGAGAAGAGGAAGCCAAAAATCAGCCAGCCATAGGGATGCAGACCAGAGCAGCAAGGAACAAAATCAAGAACAATTAATATCTGCATCTTATAAAGAGTCAGCAGAAGCTGCACATGATTGTAGCAGCATCTCAATTGTGAATCTATCCAAACATATTCTCACCGAAGAACAACTAAAGGTGTTAGGTAAAGGATTGGGCTTCTGTGTGTCTAATCTTTGTGATATGACGCAAGTACATATTGATTTTTTTTAATTTCTTCGACAACTGAAACTTAAAAAATATTTTGCAGATAAGACTGAAGTACATACAGAAGCAATACCCGATACCACAATGAGGACTATATTAAGTAATTACACCATCAAAGATATTGGAGACATTGAGCTGTTACTTACCTTGGAAAATATGAACTATAATAACATGGATAGGTTAGACTTATTAAATGACCTTAAAATTGTTCAGGATACATCTTTAAACAGTGGCCTCAAACCTAAATCTAGTTTTACCCCCAAGTTACCTAGTAATAACGCCATAGAAGTGTTTGGGAGATTGGTGAAAGAAGATTTGTCTAAACTTCAAAAACAAATCAAGTGTGGCAACTTTCACAAATCATTCAATATAACTAAAAAACAGAGACTGGCTTTAAAGGAACTGGGAAGTAATCATGATATAGTGATCAAAGAGGCAGACAAGGGGGGAAACATTGTGATCTTGGATAGAGCTAACTATGTTCAAGAAATAGATAGACAATTGGCGGACAGTAGTGCATATGTAAAATTGCAATGTAACCCCATTAAAATGATTGTTGATGAACTGGAGAAATTGTTATCCTTATGGTGTAATCAGGGTTTAATTTCCGATTTGGAATTCAAATATATTTTCAATCCTTATCCTACATCACCATGTATATATATATTACCCAAATTACATAAAAATGCCACTTCACCACCAGGCAGACCCATAATATCGGGGATAGGAGCGCCTACGGAAAGACTTTCCGAGTTCATCGATAGCTATTTACAGCCGGTTGTGAAAAACATTCCTTCATATCTACAGGATACGAAGGATGTTCTTCGCAAGCTGGAGGACGTGAATTGGACTCCAGACATGATGTTGGTCACCTTAGATGTATCTTCTCTTTATACATGTATCCCCAAAGACAAAGGTTTACAAGCAGTGCAGCATTTTCTGTCTGGAAGATCAGCATCTCATATGGAACACACGGATATGATACTGTGTATGATTGAATTTACATTGGAAAATAATGTATTTTTACATGAGGGACAATGGTTTAAGCAAGCACAAGGAGTAGCCATGGGCTCACGGTTCTCTCCATCATATGCAAATATATATATGGGTTTCTTTGAAGCAATACATGTTTGGAAGAAGGGCCCTGCTGTACTTACCGATAACATTTTCTTCTGGGGAAGATATATTGATGATGTCTTAATGATTTGGACTGGATCTGAACAACTATTAATGGAATTCTATGAATATATCAATTGTAATATCTTTAATATTCAAATGACGTATGAATTTAGCAAGAACAAAGTCTGTTTCTTGGATCTAGAGATATCCATCACAGACAATCTGATCCATACAAAAGTCTACCGTAAACCAACAGCCTGTAATTCTGTATTACATGCGGAAAGTGCGCACCCCAAAAGTCAAATTTCAGCTATTCCCTTTGGGGAAATGACTAGACTGAAAAGAAATTTAGCGATCCAAATGTATGTAACATAGAACTAAACAAATTGGAAAACAGGTTTGCACAAAGAGGCTATTCCAAACGTATCATTAAAACATCAAGGAAAAAGATTGATCAAACATGTAGAACTACCCTATTGGGTCAAAAGACGAAGATGCAAGACAGCTCTTCATACAGAGGAATGAGTTTTTGTACTACATATAGTCAGAACAGTCCCAATATATATCGCATTATTTGTAAACACTGGAATGTTCTACAGACAGATGAGACACTTGCTGCTCTTCTTCCTAAGAAACCCAAAATGATCCACAAAAGAGGTAGAACTATTAGAAATGAAGTTTGCAATAGTTTCCTACCGCCGTTGATGGAAAACAAAACAACATGGCTTCCTAATAAAATTGCGGGTTTCTATAAGTGTGGGAATTGCAATATGTGCAGTATGGCAATGCATAAAACTACTGAATTCTGCTATAATGGTAGTGATAAATATAGAATTTCCACTTTTATCAACTGCAATACGAAATTTGTGGTATATTTATTGGAATGTATATGTGGCCAGATATATGTGGGCAGTACAATAAGGCCCTTGAAGGAACGTATTCAAGAACATATCAGAGCCCTAAGAAATCATGACACAGCATCACCGCTAGTACGGCATGTTAAAGACAAACATCCAGAAATGGAGGTACCATTAGTAAAATACATGGGTATAAATCATATCCCAACGAATGCTAGGGGTGGTAATAGAACATTGGATTTGCGTAAAAAATGAAGCAAAATGGATTATTAAATTAAGAACAATTGAAATGGGTATGAATTTGGATGACGAATTGTACCATTTCCTTTGAATGTATTTATTTGGCATATTATGGATGAAGAACAGTATATAAATGATATTAGTTACTAATTTTGGTGACAGACATCTCATACCCTAATCTGTTACAGATTGGGGGGGGTCTTACTTTTCTTTTATTTATTCTCTACATGCTGGGGGTACCTCTTTGCTTTGCATGTTTACCTATGTGATATATTTTTGTACATATTTAGGGTAAGAATTCCGTTGTCATCATGACACTGGACGGGTGGCATTTTTATTTTTCCTGTTTTTTTGTTGGCAAATAGATCTAATTTATAGTTTTTTACAAAGTCCAAATCTCATTACTTTAATAGCTTTCTGCAGAAATGGTATATGTCAGAATAATACACGATATATGATAATCACCTTTTAAATGGCCGCTGCTCTTATTATGTGGTAGCTCTTACTGAATACGAACCACTCCAAAATGGCCGCTGTGGTTCTAATGGACAGGCATAAGTCCGTTTTTGCTGTTAATTAATTTTTTCGGAGTATGATCGCGGCACTTAGAATGCGGCAAATAGATCTAATTTGTATGTTTTCACCAAGTCGGAATCTTATTGCTTCCATGGCATTCTGCATTAAAGGCATGTGTAAGAATGATACACGATATATGATGATCGCCATTTATAAATGGCCGCCGTTCTCATTGTGTGGTAGCTCTAACTGAATATGAACCACTCCAAAATGGCCGCTGTGATTCTAATGGATAGGCATATGTCCGTTTTTGGGTTTAAGCAATTATTTCGGAGTACGAACGAGGCGTTTAAAATGTGGGTATGTAATTTATATTCATTATTAATAAAGCTGGAAGACTTACAGGGGGTCAATAACACGGCCGATGCATCTGTTGTATGATAAGATAATACGAGCCATTTCAAAATGGCTGCCGTCTCTTTAATGGATAGGCGGAAGTCCGTTTTCGATGTTAATCGGCTCCTTTTCGGTTTGTGCGCGGCGTTTAAAATGCCGGCGAGGGGCTTGTACTTGCTTCGAACAAATCGGAAGTTCTAAACGGGGCACACAAGCCCTTGGCGTTTTTGCCGAGATCTATCAGAAAACGGAATTGGGATGAATTAATAGAACAAAAGGAGGACTGTATAGGTAAGTGCACAGCACAAGTGTGGGAAGTGTGTGTCATGTAATGGAAAAATTGAACATTATCTGAGTGTTTGCTCCATTACTGGACAGTGTAGAGACATGGGTATAAAGTTTGCTAGATGGGTGGATGATGACTATATAGAAATGGAGTTTCTCTTAGAGAGAATACCAGAGATATTTTCACTATTTGTATTGCAGCTGGTTCCTCAACACATGAGGTTTGCGATGCCTTTTTAGACTGATATTGAAGAAAAAAGAGGTGACTGACTGTGGTTTCAAACAGGTCAGTAAAGACATTGCAATATACTACATTTACATTCTGGAGAAACATTTTTGACAAGCAAAAGGAGAGTAATATAATTATTATTTTCCTCCCTTTTCTGTAGAGGATGATAGAAGGGATAGGAACATATGGACATAGAAATGAGTAAAGGTATATACTTGTGAGACTTTCTTTCCTCACCATTACTCAAGGAGGGGTTGTTTTGGATAGAAAGCGGTTTATTGCCGACAAAAGGGAAATTTTGGATATTAAGTGATCTATGCCAACAAAAAAGAATCTCCTTTTCACTTGGGTTTGCATGCGGCAGGGTTGTATATCGCTGTGGCTGTAATGGACCCACTCTTAGAGACATGGGGAGTACTTTACACTATACTTTCGGACATTTAGAGAAAAAAACATTTTGCCACTAAGGTTGCGTGGTGGTGGTTCTCTTCCTTTCCTTTGTAGTCTCTTGTTTAGATTCAAATCAAGTGCCATATTATAAACATGATGTGTATATAAGAGTTTGTGTATTTAACTGACTAAAAAAACTTCTTTGTTTATGTGTTTTGGAAAAATTTAAGAACAAAATGTCAGATGTATATATATTTTAATTCTTGTATAAAATTGTTTATGTATATTCGTTGTTATTGATTGTTGCTTGTTGTGATTTTCTCAGCCTTGAAGAAGTCCAGTCAGGACGAAACATGTGTCGGCTGATGGCTTTTTATTGTTTTTCGATATGTTTTGTGTATATGTATATATGTGTATGTGTATAATAGGATTTTCTTCTTTCTTTGTATTAAAACTTCTATTTGCATAGACATATTTTTTTCTCGGATTAGTTTTACTTTTGTATATGTCATATTCTTTGAATTAGTTTGTGTACACTTCTCAGGAAAGGGAGAAATCATATCAAATATTATAGTTAGATTTCAATAGGTTTTCCCATTTCATCTCGTTAAGATATCAAATTATCTTTAAATGTAGACACTGTCTTTGATGTGCCCCACTGAGTTTTTTTCTTTATTATTAGAATGGGTCCACTTATAGTAGACCTAGTTTCACACATCAAGGCAACGATGTGTGTCAGTGTATGAGCACTCAGAAGTTCTTTCTTATATATTCAGAATGTGCATTTATTTCAAGTAATGAGTTGCCATTTGTTGTTGATTATAAAGTAATATGTAGTAACATAGGGCCAGATGTAGGTAGGAAAAATTTAGCGAGTCGGAAATTACGAGTCGTTGCGACTTGCAATTTTCGACTCGCTAAATGGCATGCAAGAAGAAAAAGTGACTTCAATTTGCGACTCGCAAGAGTCGCACCGCAGATTGCGAGTCCGCAGTTTGCGGGGTCGCTTTTTGCGACCGCGCTAAAAACGAACACGCAAATTGCGAGTGGGTGTAGCAAATTGCGACTGTGCTGGGAATTGAATGCAGGTGCAGCAGAACACTCTGGAAAACACTTCCTGGCTCCTGATGATGACATCACAGCCAGGAAGTTTACAAATACACCTGGGAGGAGGGAGGACCACACACATTTTCAAATGCTACACTGCAAACAGGAGGAAGAGCAGCTACCATGGTAGAGACACCAAGAAAGCGCAAATTGAAATTTTCAGAAAAAGAGCTGGAGGTGCTGACTGAGGAATGGTGTCAGCACCATGAACAACTGTTTGGTAGGGCAGCCCTCAGTGTGCCAGAGGCGGAGAAGAAAAGAATCTGGACAGAAATCCAGGACAAGGTGAACTCCATGGGTGTCAGCCACCGGAGTATTGAAGAGTTAAAAAAACGGTGGTATGACCTGCGCTCCCGGACCAAGGAGAGGGTGGCAGAGCGGCTCCGGGAGATGAGGGGGACCATCCACTGTACCACCACCCACACCCCTGGAGGAAAGAGTGGAGGACACCTTGGAGCCAGAGGCAGTGTGCGGGGTGGGAGAGCTGGACACTTCAGAGCCAGGACCATGAACCGGTGAGTGCCATGAGACATGCATGTACACCCATATATGCCATACCCCCACCCACCTAGTACACAGCAGCATGCACAACCTAAATAGCTCAATTTCAGAGTAGCAACCACCAGAATGGTGCATTATCGGCAATGTAGTCAAGTAGGCAGTTGATAGGCAACAGTTTATTAGGAAGTTGATAACAGATGGTAGATACTGATAGTGTGTTCCCTATGTCCCACAGGTCTACCACATGACAGCACCTCCAGCCAAAGCGTCCAGGGGCCACAGGTCAGCCACCAGCCTGCAGAGGACTCAGGACAAGCCACCACAGGGACCAGCACCACCAACACACAGTCCCCTCATGATGCACCAGTTGCCATACTGGTGAGTGAGCCAGCACCTGGTCCCAGCCACAGTGCCGTTGTAGATGACACAGAGCCTCCACAGCGTCGCAGGCGACGTGTAAATGTCCATCCAGTGCGCAGGCTGAGTCAGGGGACGCATCCATGTCGGCCGCCGAGGCTGCACTTCTACGGGGTCAGCGCCTGCAGACACGGGAGATTAGGAGAATATCAGGGGCCATGCGGCGCATGGAGCAAAACCAGAACAGTGGCATGCAGCTGGTACACACAGAGCTGCAACAGCTCAATACACACATCGGCGACCTTGCACTCTCAATGAGACAACTGGTGGCAGAACTCATAACAGAGAGAGAGGGTGCAAGGCGCCGTGACAGGCAGCTAATGCACCGGCTGGACAGAATGTCTGCCTCCATCGTCAGGCTCGCTGTGAACACCACTGGCCTTTCACGGCGCACAGTCAGCCTCCAGGTAGACATGGGCCACTTTGCCAGTGATGTGGCACGTGGACTCATGTCTCAGCCACGCCGTAGATATCATGGAGGCACGGCAGGTGGCTAGGGGCGCGGCTAACATGCCGCAGGACAGCAAGGAGGGCTCCACCGTCAGCAGTGTCTCATGCAGTGACACCAGGGTGTTGCTCAGTGGTAGCGCAAGGCAGGGCACTGCTGACACACCAGGCACCAGCCATGCTGGCCGAGGCCGGCGTAAAGTGTGAGCTCCGCACTGTCCTGGAGAAGGGGCAAATGTGTCTCATGCCAGGTGGACTTTTACAGCCCCTGAACTGTAGTTAATGTATATAGTTTTTTTGTGCACATTATTAAAATTTCTTGTTAGTTCCACTTCACACCTGGACTCTTTGTGTGTGACATTAGTGAGTGTGGTGACAGTTAGCACGTACCTTCCAAAGTATTGGTTTGCAATGTGGAGCCGTCTCAGTCTGCCTTGATTTGCAATGCTTCTATCCCCATGATGGCGATGTGGTAGCTCTTGCTCTTCATCCTCCGTGTCTGGGTCTTCTGGGGTGAGAGGTAGCCCACGTCTGGTGGCAATGTTGTGGAGTATAGCGCATGCGCCAACTTTCTTGAAAGCTGTTACTGAGTTATATTGGATGGCATCTCCACTCATGTGGAGGCATCGGAATTTTGACTTCAGCAGTCCAAAGGTCCTCTCTATGATATTTCGGGTCCTCCTATGGGCATTGTTGTATCGCCTCTCTGTCTCATTGCTGGGTGTTAAGTACGGGGTCAGTATCCATGGTCGTAGTGCATATGCACTGTCACCTGTTTGGCACAAAATGTACAATGTTAGCTGGGCATAGATGGTTTCCACATTGACCTGTGTGTATGTATGCAAGGTGTATTCAGCTATACCTAGGAGGTATCCGTCTCCAAACTCCCCACGTTCTAGGCGTTGGTGTATCCCACTGTGTCTGAAAATGTAGGAGTCATGTGTACTCCCTGGAAATTTGGCAACCATATCAGTGATAACATAATGTGCGTCACATACCACCTGGATGTTCAGTGAGTGGGTACACTTCCTGTTGCGGAACAGATATTCCAGATTTGCAGGAGGGCAGATTTGTACATGTGTCCCGTCCACACACACTATGACATGGGGGAAGTTGGCAATCCTGTAGAATTCCAACTTGGTGCTGTTGATTTCTGCCTCATTCCTGGGTAGGTATATCTATCTGGACATGTGTGTGAGTAAGGCATCTAGGAATGCTCTAAAGAACCGTGAGAGTGCACTTTGGGATACCCCACCTGCCACAGCAATGACCCCCTGATAGCTACCCGAGGCCAAGAGGTGCAGTGAGCATAGCACTTGCACATGCGTAGGGATGGCGCACCCGCACACAGTCTGGCGTTGAAGCTGCGGATTGAGTAAATCTATTAAATCTAGTATTGCTGCACTGCTGAGTCTATATTTATCATATATCTTCTCCTCTGTTGGAAAAGTGTCTGCCTGGTTCTGTATATCTTCTCCTGTCTCTGGCTCCTCCTCCTCCTCTGCTGTGCGGCGTGGGCTCTCCTCCTCATTGCTATCCCATATATCTCCGCCATCTTGAGTAACCCAGGTGCCTTCTGGGTCTCCTTTTATACTTTGGTTCTGGTTACCACCTGCTCTGAGTTAGTGGTAAATTGGAAGTGCAAAATTGGCTTTTTGCAACTAGTCGCAATTTGCGAGTGGCTATTGCATATGGTTTGCGACTCGCAAATTGCGACTTCCTATTTGCGGGTCGCAAAATAGGGTCGCTATTTTTGCCAGTCGGTAATGGCTCGCGTCGCATTTTGCGACTCGGAAATGGGATTTTTCCATCCCATTTCCACTTTTGCGGGGTCGCAAATTGCGATTCGGGCCATTTGCGACTCGCACAAGTTTGCTACATCTGGCCCATAGTTCCAACTAAACAATTATTAAAAAGCAAATAAAAAATGCAAATGCATTATTCTAACTAAAATCCTACAATTTTTATGGCAAATTGATGCAGTGAGAGGCATTATTCTAATTTCAGTCAAAAAAATACTGGGGGGAAGTGAATACACCGAGATGGTAATGTTTACATTCTAAATCCAGACTAACAACATTGGATAAAAGGGCATAAATTGAGCTGCTTGAGTTTACCATTATAACTCCAGTCTAACAAATATTGGGGAAAGTGCATATATTGAGGGCGTTGGATGTTCTATGCTAACTACAATTTAGCAAACATTGAGGAAAGTGCAGGGGGTAAGCCCTACTATTCTAACTCTAACCTAACAAACATTGAGGAAAGTCTATACCTGGAGGTCAGATATACTATTGTAACACAGGGCTAACAAACATTGCAGTAAATTCAGACATGGGGGGAGGGGTCAAATTTACTATTCTAGCTCCAGTCTATCAAACACTAATGAAAGTGTATACATTGGACAGGTCAGACTTACTATTCCAACGTCAACTAACAAACATTGAGGAAAGTGTCATCATATATGACGGGCAGATTTACCATCAAAACATTAGACTAACAAGCACTGGGGAGCTCCAATCAGTCAAACACTGAGAAAAGTGCATACATTGTAAAGGCCAGATTTACTATCCAACTTCAAACTAACAAACATTGAGGAAAGTGCAGTCAGAATTGGTGGTCATATTTACTATTATAAAATTAGACTAACAAGCATTGGGAAAAGTACAACTATTGGGTGGTCAAAAACTACAGTTAGAGCTCCAGTCAATCAAAGTTTCAGGGAAGTGCATACATGATGTGGTGGGTCAAATGTACTATTCTAATTCCAGTCTAACAAACGCTGGGAAGAGGGCATGCAGTGGGGGTGTTGGATTTCCAGTGGTAACTCCAGTCTAATAAACACACAGGAAATAGAAAATAGTGGGAGGGGGACAGAACAAAATGGAAGTACTTCTACTGGGAAAAGATACACATTCTACGAGTGACCATTGGTGGCCCTCCTCCCTTGGGTGTCCTCTATTAAATAAAAAATCTAAAGAGGGCATTGCAATAGCAATGCGTCATAATAACTTGTGCTTCTGTACAACAGTTTCCTACCCCATAGATGCATCTTATTACAACACAGTGCCCCATGGCGTAACGTCCCATGCTGCGTAAAAAAAATGACGCATCCATGGGAAGGAGATTGCAAGGAAAACGGACGCATGTGCTGCAAAAGTGAAGCACAGCTGATTTGCGGCACATAAGTCAAGGCAAATCAGCTGTGCATCACTTTTAAGTGTGTGATGCAGCAGAAATCTTTCAAAAAGTGAAGCATTTAAGAGAAAGCTTTCCCTATTCACAGAAAGGGAAAATGGAGCAGACAGCAGCAGCTCGGGTAACAACTGCCACAACGCCAACACCACCCAGGATGTGCAGCCAGAGTCCCTGGGGAAGAGGAAAATGAATATTGGTGAGGAGAAGAATGGAATCCTAATAACAGAGGAGACAAAGCAGGAACATCAACACTTTGTCACCTCAAAATTTCCATTAGGGAAGAAAGAGGCCATATGGAATTCCATAGTGTAAAAAATCAACAGTGTAAAGCAAATCAAGAGTACAGAGACAGATTGGAAGAAGCGCTGGCACACTACAAGTGCAGGACCATGGAGAAACTGGCCATCATCTTGAAGGCAACCATGCACATTGGAGGTCCAGAAGGAGCTAACGTCCATGAAGGAGCAGGTGGCATCAGTCATCCGAGCCAAGTTGGTGGCAAGAGTGGAAGGACATGACAATGCAGCCTATGAGGACCAACAAAACACACAGGGTAAGTGGTAACGAGGGACAATTTCACCAAATATGTCAGGTTCTGCAGCACAGCATGCTACCTTTCTGGGCTTCACTGTGCTGAGTGTAAGGGAAAGGTCACACATCATAGAAATGTAACTTAAGAAAAACACACACGTTGCACAACCCAGCCCACAGCCGTCATGTGTGTTCAGTCCATGTTCGATGTGCTGCACCAGTCCAGCTTCACCGTTGGGCCCTTGAAATTTTTGTGCAATGTGTAACAGACTACAAGTCCCACAATACCAAGCTAAATATCTGGCCTGGAACACCACAACATGGCAGGACACAGGAACCCTGACCAGTGTGACTTAGATAATGCATGTCTCCTTGGAACCTGTGGCTGTGGGTTTCTTGTGGGGCCATGCAGCTAAATCTGGGCTGCAAAGCAATGGAATGGAAAGTGGGTGTCAGAGGATCAATTTATCACCTCAGAGGAGAGACAGGTGTTGGGCATGTGAAGTACCACCACAAAGAACCATGTTCTGAGCCATGTCTAGAGGGGCTTAATTGGCCCAGGGCAGCACAGCAAGTGACCATGCTGTGCTACTCTGTGCCACAGGGAAAGAGCAGAAACACTATGGCCCTCATTATGACATTGCGGTAAGTCCCGCTTACCGCCATGCTGACTGCCGCCAACATACCGCGGAGCGGCGGATTACTGCTACCCATATTATGACACACACATACCAATCCGTCACTATACAGTCACACACACAAGTCCGCCAGCCCAAAGGTCAGTGATAAACTGGCAGTACCAAAACCCACACCGTTATGCCAACAGAACTACACCCACAGCATTAAGACCCACGAATCACCGCAGCGGACATTCACACCCACACTACCCACAACCCTTTGGAGAGGGAGAGGCACCAAGAGCACCCACTGAACCAGAGCCACATAACACCATCACCCATAGACCATCCACGCACCTTACAGCACACACCTCAACACATCACCCCACACACCTTCACACAGACCACACACACCACACCCATGGCACCACAAAGACACCCCAGGTTCTCAGAGGAGGAGCTAATGGTCATGGTGGAGGAAATCATCTTGGTAGATCCACAGCTATTCGGATCACAGGTGCAGCAGACAACCATTGCTAGGAAGATGGAGCTATGGTGGAGAATTGTGTACAGGGTCAACGCCGTGGGACAGCACCCAAGAACAAGGGATGACATCAGGAAGATGTGAAACGACCTACGGGGGAAGGTGCGTTCCATGGTAGCAAGATACCAGATAGCAGTACAGAGGACTGGCGGTGGACCCCCATCTCTCCACAACTAACAACATGGGAGGAGCAAGTCTTGGTGATCATGCATCCTGAGGGTCTGGCAGGAGTAGCAGGAGGACTGGACTCTGGTAAGTCAACTCTTTACTACTTTCACCACCCCACCTGCATGCCATCACATACCCCCACCCCTACCCTCACCCCCATCACTCCACCACCTCACATACACCCCACCATCACATCTCACCCATCCCAAGACCAAGCCCTGCACGTAACATCAATGCACGGACCCCCATCACAGACCTGCATGGACACCCATCACTAAAGCATGCACACTAGAGACAATCACCTAGCCCACAAAATGACTACTCACACAAGTCAAAGCTGACAGGGCAATGACAACCATAGAGGGCAACACACCCATGCACAAGATGTCACACGCAGAAACAATAACACTGCATTTACATCCCCACAGGTCCCCACCCAATGTCACCGGAGAGGAGGTGCCAGCAACATCCAGTTCCCCACAGAAGAGGCCCACAGTGATGACAGCAGCTCTGGACGCCTGGATCTGGATGACCAACCTGGCCCATCAGGGATCTCCGGACAGTCAGGAACCCAGGCAGAGTCCCATACCACCACAGAGCCTCCCCCTCAGGAAACTCCAGCCAGCATATCTCTGTCTCCAGGACACATCAGTCAGCAGTGTGTCCACCACTACAGGGACCCCAGGACACCCCACAAACACAGGATAATCAGGGATCTGGGGTCAGTGGGCACATGGGTCAGGGGACAGAGGCACAGGACAACAGGGAAGCTGGGAGGACTGCTGTGCGACAGGGGGAGGACAGGGCCAGGGAACCGACTCTTCAGGAGGCACTCACCAACATCCTGGGAGCGTACCACCATTCCCAGGAGACAATGGGCCAGATACTGTACAAGTTGCAGGAGGGACAGTAACTGGGGATCAGGGAAGACCTGAAGGACATCAACAGCACCCTGGTCACCATTGCAGGGGTGCTGACAGACATGGCCAACCCCATGAGGGAGGCAGTGGCACACCACTGGGCCCCTGACACTAGCCACACCGATGAACAGCCCTCCACCTCTGCTGCCGCTAGTGGAGAGGAGGCCCAGCCACAGGAAAAACAGGCCACCAGCACCCCTCCTCCTGCAGAAGGAGAACCACCCCGCAAACGGTCCCTGTGATCCAGGCAGAAGCCAGAGAACATTGCCAAGACCCTCGCCAGGAAATAGGACTCCCCTGATTGTCACCCTTGTGTCCCACTCTGTCACCCTGTCCACCTTGAACTGCCATTGCTCCACTTCTATGCCCCCTTGGACAATGCACCTATGATACAAATAGACTGCACTCTATCCTGGACTTTACTCCACAATCACCCCAGCCCATTGCACTTACTCTCTACTTATTGGCACTTAAATAAACATCATTTAAAAAAATACAAGTATTGAGTCTGGCAAATGATTGAACTATGTATTCGTTTAACATGCTTTAAACACTGCAATACAACTGTACATGAATGTATACATAGGAATGACCTGTAGTAAGCTGCAGTCAACACACCAGGTGCCAGAGTGGGGCACAGATATCTGAAATTAGAGATGCCAAAGGGTACAGTATCTGCCTGCCATGTACAATGTCCAACACAAAACTGTCAATGTAATGTGAAGTTACAGTGTCTTACCTGTGTGTCACTGGAAGTACTGCTGTATTATTGCTGTTCTGTTGACCTCATCCTTATCCTCTGCCTCCTCATCTTCACTGTCCACAGGGTCAACTGCTGCCACACGCCCATCTCCAGCCTCATCCTCCTGCAGAAAAGGCACCTGGCGTCTCATGGCAACGTTATGCTACATGCAGCAAGCCACGATTATCTGGCAGACCTTCTTGGGTGAGTAGTACAGGGATCCACCAGTTAGATGGAGGCAACAAAACCTGGCCTTCAGGAGGCCAAAGGCCCTCTCGATAATACTTCTTGTCCACCCATGTGCATCATTGTAACATTCCTCTGCCCTTGTCCTGGCATTCCTCACTGGGGTCAGTAGCCATGTGAGGTTGGGGTAACCAGAGTCACCTTCAAATATCGAGGGACACCTGTTAGGCACACCCGTACACCAACATCCACTGTGTGGGAACCAGGGCTCACATATTAGCCACACCCTGTGCCTCTGGAGTTGAGCCATCACATTTGGGATGCTGCTATTCCGCAGGATAAAGGCATCATGCACAGACCCAGGATACTTTGCATTGACATGGGAGATGTACTGGTCTGCCAGACACACTATCTGCACATTCATGGAGTAAAAGCTCTGTCGATCTCTGAACACCTGTTCATTTCTCCGGGGAGGGGACAAATTCAATATGTGTACCATCAATAGCCCCAATAATGTTGGGGATATGTCCCATTGCATAGCAGTCAGCTTTCACTGTGGCCAAATCCTCCACCTGGGGGAAAATGATGTAGCTGCGCATGTGTTTAATTATGGCAGCCAACACTCTGGTCAGCACCATTGAGAACGCTGGCTGTGGCATTTCTGCTGCCAAGCCCACTGTCACTTGGAAGGAGCCCATTGCGGGAGGCGGTCGAGTACCGCCATGCAACTCCTCATTGGTTGTCATTGGATTCTATGGGTTACAGTGGCCAATGGTGATGTACGCCGGCGGTGACGGTATGCACCGCCGCGGACGTGACTGCCATTTTCTGTCTGTTCACTCACTTGCTACCTGACCTTCAACAGGAGAGGACCTACACTGCAAGTGCTGCTGTGACCTGTGTCCGGAACGGACCATGGCTCGTGTCACTGGGGTAAGGGCCCCTGCCTTCACCGCTGCGGAGTTGGAGAGACTGGTGGATGGGGTCCTATGCCAGTACCGAATGCTGTATGGGCCTCCAGACCAACAGGTGGGGACACTGTGAGCACAATGCATGGGGCATGAATGCATGGAGGGCTGTGTGTGAGGGCCTCATGTAGGGGGGGTGGTGAAAGGGTCCTGGGCAGCGTGCTGCATGTATGGTGGGCAATGTCTGTGCGTAAGGGGATGTGAGGGCTATGGTGGGACATGAGTGTAACAGGCCGGACGGTCTGACTGATACCTTTTTCTATGTGTATTTTTCTGCAGGTCAGCGCCCATGAGAAAAAGGGTATATGGCGTGCCATTACCAAGGACGTGCGGACGCAGGTGGAGCACCCACTGTCGCAAATGGTGGGAGGACCTGAGACGTTGGGCAAGGAAGACGACGGAGGCCCATCTGAGGATGGCCTCCCAACGAGGAAGAGGTGCCTGTCGAACCCTGACCACCTGATGGCCCGTATACTGGTGGTGGCCTATCCGGAGCTGGATGGGCGCTTGAGGGCATCACAGCAGCCACCAGGGGGTGAGTACAGTTTCCCAATATACTATTTGCGCGTGGTGGGGTGGTCTCCCGATGGGGGATATGGGCCTGTGGGTGCCCCTAGGCCAGGCCGGACATTGCAGGGTAGGTCCCATGTTGGGCAGGGTATGATGTACACCACCTCCTACCAAGCTAGTAGGCATCCACTACTGGGCAGGGGTCTTTGGGTCTCAGGTATGCTGCTATTGGCATTAGGTATTCCTGTCCATGGCCTAGTGACCAGCATTGTGACTGGTAGTGCATTGCCTAGTGTGTAGGGCTGTTCCGTGTGTGTGTGTGTGTGTCGTGTACGCCAACGGTGCAACGGTGGTGTTGGAGCAGCCATTGACCATGTGTATCCTTTGTCTCCCCCCTTTTTTGTTTTGTCACCCTGTCCTTATGTAATTAGCATCATCTGACGGAGGAGCAGAGGCACCGGTCGAGGGAGCTGCATCCCACAGGGCCCATGAGGCCGAATCCACCAACGGTGAGGGCACCGGTGGGACGGCGGGCGAGGAGAGCTCCATGGCGGAGGCAGGAGGGGACAGTCCGGACAGTGATACCTCCTCCGATGGAAGGTCCCTGGTGGTGGCGGACACCTCTGTGCCCACCCCAACTACAGGTACAGCCACAAACCCCCAAACCAGCACAGCCCTCCCAGCAGCCCCTCAGCGTGTTTCCGGTGCCCGCTCACCCAGGAGGGTGGTCATCTCCTTTGCCCCAGGCACCTCGGGCCCTGCCCCAGTTAGCCCTGCTGCCCTGAGAGAGGAGGCTATAGACCTCCTGCGATCCATATCTGTTGGACAGTCAACCATTCTGAATGCCATCCAGGGGAGGCAGCCCATTTGCAACAAACAAATGCATTCCTGGAGGGGATTGACTCTGGCATGGTAGTCCAATGGAGATCAATGCAGGCTCTGTCCTCCTCTCTGGTGGCAGCCATTGTCCCTGTTACTAGCCTTCCCCCTCCACCTTCCTCTGCCCAGTCCCATTCCCTTCAACCCTAACCTACACCAAGCACATAGGCAGAACAGCATGCACACAAGACAACACACAGGAGTGGCTCAGGCAAACACAAGCACCACACATCATCCCACAGGCACTCACACAAACACTATCCAGATGCAGACATACCAACATCCACTGCATCCCTGTGGCCCCCTCCTCCTCCACCTCCCTCCCAGTAGAGTCTCAAGTCACACCTGCATGCACTACATCCTCATCCACTACCTCCATCACCATCATGCGTATCACTACACACCCCTCACTGGCAGTCACCACCCCCACATCCATGCACACGTCCCCTGTGTCCTCTCCCACTGTGTCTGTGCCCACCCCTCCCAAAGTACACAAATGCAAGTACTCAGACACCCAACAGCCATCCACCTCACAACAGAATCCAGCCCATGTACCTGCACCCAAACACAGCAGACAGACACCTCCTACAACCACTTCCTCTTCCTCCACTCCCAAACCTTCACCCTCTTCCAGCCCCAATGTCCCTAAGAAGCTTTTCCTCTCCACCATTGACCCCTTCCCTACCCCTACCCCTGTCCTTTACGTCAGGCCAGGGTGGTCAGAACCCAGGCTAGCACCTCAGCCTCGCAGTCCACGGCCATAGTATTGTTGACAGTTACTGCAGGTGGGAGAGGCTCCAGAGAACCAGGCAGCAGCACTGAAAGTGTACCTGCACCAGGTACATCAAGGAAGGGCAAGGAGGCACCCCCAGCTGCGAAAGGGAAGGGCAAGGAGGCACCCCCAGCTGCAAAAGGGAAGGGCAAGGAGGCACCACAAGCTGCGAAAGGGAAGGGCAAGGAGGCACTACCAGCTGTGAAAGGGAAGGGCAAGGAGGCACCACCAGCAGCGAAAGGGAAGGGCAAGGAGGCACCACCAGCTGCATAAGGGAAGGGCAAGGGGCTTGCACCAGCAGGCAGGAAGGACAGGAAGCCTGGTGCTGGGGCTCATTCGGAGCCCCCACCACCATCCATGGCAGTTCAGCCGTCCGAGGCTGAAGGGGAAGGGCTGGAGCCTCCCCCACCACTGCCAGCACCGCCACCAGACCGCCACCAGCGCCACTGCCAGCATCAGCAGCCCCAGTGGGCAGCCGTCCGAGGCTGCAGGGGATGGACTGGAGCCTCCCCCACCACTGCCAGCACTGCCACAAGCACCATTGCCAGCATCAGCAGCCCCAGTGGGCAGCCGTCCGAGGCTGCAGAAGATAGGCTGGAGCCTCCTCTCACCACTGCCAGCACCGCCACCAGCACCACCACCATCACCACTGCGAGCATCAGCAGCCCCAGGGGGCAGCCGTCCGAGGCTGCAGGGGATGGGCTGGAGCCTCCCCCCACCACTACCAGCCCCGACACCAGCCCCGCCACTGCCACCACTGAGCAGCCATCACCGCCAGCGGGAAGTATGTAGTCATGCCTTTATGGGCTGTAGTGTGTCCTGGACACTGCAAATCCTGTAGGTGTGACACCCAGGCAAGAGGCTGTGACCTTACACTCCTCAAGATCTGAAGAAGCCATCCACTCACCCCATCATTGCCAGGATGAAGCACACTGGGCACAAGGACCCCTCCAGAACCAGTGGAAGAAGCCATCCACTCACCCCATCCTTGCCAGGATGAAGCACACTGGGCACAAGACCCCCTCCAGAACCAGTGGAAGAAGACATCCACTCACCCCATCCTTGCCAGGGTGAAGCACACTGGGCACAAGGCCCCCTCCAGAACCAGTGGAATAAGCCATCCACTCACCCCATCCTTCCCAGGGTGAAGCACACTGGGCACAAGGCCCCCTCCAGAACCAGTGGAGAAGCCACCCACTAGAGAGAGTGTCGCCTTGCAATCCCCAGGACCAAGCAGTGGGCAAACCACCCACTAGAGAGACTGTGGCCGTGCACTCCCCAGGACCAGGCAGTGGGCAAATCACCCTCTAGAGAGACTGTGGCTTTGCACTCCCCAGGACCAGGCAGTGGGCAAACCACCCTCTAGAGAGACTGTGGCTTTGCACTCCCCAGGACCAAGCAGTGGGCAACCCACCCACAAGAGACTGTGGCCTTGCACTCCCCAGGACCAGGCAGTGGGCAAACCACCTACTAGAGAGACTGTGGCCTTGCACTCCCCAGGACCAAGCAGTAGGCAAACCACCCAATAGATAGTCTGTGGCATTGCACTTCCCAGGACCAGGCAGTGGGCAAACCACCCACTATAGAGACTGTGGCCTTGCACTCCCCAGGACATCGCATAGGGCATGTTGCCCCCTCCAGGACTAGTGACGTTATACCATCTTCCGGCTGAGGTGCCCCCCCCATTCCCCGTCCCCCTGAGGTGCCTGTGTATTTTCGACCTGATGCCCTTGCAGTATTTTCTCCATGTTGTTGCAGGAGTGAGGTGGGGCCTTGGCCTATGTGTTGTGGCTCACGGACATTGAGGACTGAGCAGTGTCCCTCCATTTGTAAATATATATATACTTTTTGATTTTGGAGCATGCATTTATACTATTGTATCTTATTACACTCACTTTACTCAATTCCTTTTGTTCTTGTATTATTCCTAAGGGGGACGGGCTGTATATATAATGTTACTGCACCTGGTTGTGTGTATGGTGTTGGGGTGTTGCGTGTGTGTGTCACTCTCTTTTTCCTCCCCCCTCCCTTGTGTGCTAGGCGGCAGTACTCACTGTGGTCGTCTTCGCCGGTGTTGATGTTCGTAATGCAGGAAAAGGTAGACAAGCATGGAGAAGATGTGCAACTCAGGCTGCATGGCGTTGTGGTTGTTCCCTGAGTCTCCAGAGGTGAGTCCTTTTACTTCTGTGTTCTGTTTCTTCCGTGCTTTTGATGTCATTGGTACCACCCCGGAATACAGTCGGCGGTACATTGTCTCCCGCCTGGCTGTTGGCAGTTATCGCCGTGGTGCTTGTTGCTACCGCTGTAGCGGTCGGTGTGTTAAAGTGGCTGTCTGTCTGAGCGGTTTCTGCCGTGGTCATAATTCAATTTTTGTTACTGCCGGCCTATTGGCGGTATTACCGTCGATTTATCACAGACTGCCAGGGTTGTAATGAGGGCATATGTATGTTCCAAAAATGGTGCATTCATGTTCCTACCCCCAGCACAGACGACCCTATGGCTAAGTACCGTCAACACAGGCACATGTGCAACATGTTGCAAGGCTGCGTGCATTGCACAAGGGATTGCCTATGTGCAGAAAGGCATACCTTCCAGCACAACAACAATCCATGGAGACACTTACCTCTTCCCATCTGTGCAGCAGAGTGCAGCACACATGGCAAGCTGCAAAAAGGAGGAGAAAAAAAGTTATTTCTCCTTGTCATGCATGCCATGGATAGGCATGCGCTTTTTATACATCTCCAGGTTTACCCTTTTTAGAAAGTCTGGGAATGAGTCAAAAGCCATGGGGGTTGCATTTGCAAACCCAACACAATGCCCATGGAATGAGTCCCAGACGCAGACTAGGGCAACACAGCCATTTCCAAATGCTTTGCCTTCCTCCATATGTATGAGGCCATCCAAAGGCACACAAATAGCCATTTGTTGCCTCATACATATGACTCTGCAATCTGAGCCGGTGGTGCAACAACACAAGTGTTACTCTGGTTGTGCGTGCAGCTTGTAAATATGTCCCATAGTCCCTAGTATTAAACTACATTGCACACAGGGGCCGTGATGTGTGAGAGTGTAAGCACACAAATGTAGCATGCCATGGTAGCCAACACCCCCAATCATGGAATATAAAATAACTCGGGTTGAAGCAAGTGATGCATAAAATTGTGAGCTGTGTGCTTTGTCCAACAATAGATGGTGTGTGAGTCAGGCTGTCCCCTGGTAGTGCTATTTAATGTAAGTACGGCTGAGCACATTGAACTGTCACTGTGTTTGAATGGGGGCACATGCATTACAAGGAGGTGAGAAGTGATATTTGTACTGCAAGTTAGCCTGAGCAATACACATGCATTGCTGTGTTCAATATTGTCACACATCTGCTGAAGCTGGGAAGTCCATGCCATGTTAGGCAATTGAAGTGGTGAAAGTACATGTTGGCTTTGGCATCATATGTGAGTCAATGTATGATCAGGCCTTCATCTGTGTGTGACAGTAAGTGGAGTCACTGAGCCTAAATGAAGATTACTAGAGGAGTCATGTACACGTTCAAATGAGTGGGGGTGAGTCTAGCAATGTGTGAGTCTCAACTCTGGCAACAATGAAATGGGATGAATGTCAGTGCTAGCTATCTACCTAGTTTCACTGTGTATCCTCTCAGAGTTCGCACACACTGGCCACTGTTTAGTAAGATAGCATACCCTTGACAAGTACATGCATTTACACATTCCTGCATTGTAGCAGGTTGCTGGCTGTGTAGAGTAGTATGGATGCATCACCAATATGAACCTTGCACACATGAATGCACAATGTGCATGCCAGACAGCACAACAAGGCAGACTGTATGATGTAGTCTTTGTAAGGCTGACAGCAGGATCAAACTAAATACATCAAAAACACTGTTCACTTTTACAGGAGCTGTGGCCTGAGTAGTGGCCACAGGGAATGCTAAGTACACTGGTGAACTGGGACAATGTTGGTGCAATGTGCACAGCAGTGCTGTGAATACATGAAAAAACATTAGGCATAGCCATTGTGAAAAGAAGTGCCAATCACCAAGCTGGAGATGTACCTCAGCTCAACATATCCGCACTGGCAGTGCAGGACAGCAAGCTGCATAACCGTGTTGTAATGTGTGGTATGACACAAACAAACACCCCTGTTACACAGTGGCTTGAGAACAATGCACAGATACTGCCATCTGAAAGGCAAATACATTGCCACTTCCCCTCAATACATACAAGTCACATAGGTACCACACATCAATGCTGAGATGAAGGTGAATGTGCTTAAATACTGTGGGGCATATTTATGAGAGGCTTGCATTGCTGACATGTAACTTTATTTGATCCTCCTGTGGTGCAAGCCTGTCAACCATATTTATGAGACCACGCAAAGCCACTTTTAGAGGCTTTTCATAGCCTTATATGGAATAAGACAAAGCAGCACAAGTCACGGTATTGCCGTACTCTGCACCAAGGAGGCATTCTATGAGCATTGTGGTGGGTTTTCCCATGCAACACCCATGGATTTGGACGCTGACCCAGATTTACAAAATCACGTAAACCTGGGGCAGCACCAAAACCCTACACATCCCCAGAGCTGGCGTAATGAGGAAAAATATTTTAATTTCTCCATGTTTTTTCCTCTTTACAAGTGTGATGTATTCTGCAGCACATATAGAAAGAGAAAATTGCCTCTGTGGATTGTTTTTGGGCAGGAAGGTGTCCCTTCCTGCACAAAAACAACCCTACATGCAACGCAGACACCCTTGTACCATTGTGCAACGTGCCTGAGTTGGTGCTGGGCAGCCAATTGTTTGCCAGTGCATGGGGAAAGGGAAGAAATGCACGTATTTCTTTAATATGGTGCATTCCTGCCCTCTCACATTGGTATAGGGCAATGCAGCAAGAAGACTTGCGGTGCTGCCCTATACAAATTCCCCATTCATATGGGCCTGTATGCCAGCAAGATAACTACTGTCAACATCTAGCATTGAACAACATTGATATTTATCCATTTTATTGCAGAGGGAGAAACATCTCCTCCTGACCAGCTGCCTGTCCAGGAAGACCAGCCTGCTGCCAATGACATCTTGCCCCCCATGGACAATGACACCCTCCAGCAAATCCTGGATTACATTGTTTCACCTTCTCTGGGAGTGGGAGGGGCTGACAGCATCATTGGGTCTCCACAGGAACTGCCTACAACCCAACCTACATCAGCAAATCCTAGGCCAGCTCTGGACTATGAGGACCCACTGGTTGTATTTCAACACCAATCGGTAGGAGTCCAACAGTAGATGTTAGATGAGGTGCGGGCAGGGATGGAGACTATTGTGGGCACCCTAGAGCGAGTCCTTAGGTGCCTCAGTCCCAATAAGGGCACCTTTGAAGCAATTAGAGGCACCTACACTCTACGTCAGAGATTGGAACAGTCCCTGGCTGACATCGCTGGTGTCATGAAGTAGAGGCAACAACAACAGCCATGCCAATGTGACACCAGTGAGGTTACCTCCCAACTGGGGGCCATACGTAACATCCTATCATCCTTGGAGCAGAAGCATAACTCCTATATTACAACAATGGGTACCTTCCACCGTGATATTGTTACTGTGCTGACATGCCAGCAGGTCATTCTCAGCACTGTGCTGCCTTCCATGTTGGCACAGGCAAATGCTGCTAGGGATGGGAGAACCACATCTTCAGCCCCTGATGTGTGTGAATCTCAGTTGTCTCATGCACAAACACCACCACTGTCAGGGGAGGCACACCACACATCAAAGGAGGAAGAAGTGGATTTCCCCACTTTCAGGCAGAAAACTTTCCAATAACATTTGTTTGTGGCCCTTGGCCAGTTTCTCATTGGACCTGTGTTGAGTAACATGCAATTGCACATGTCATCTGGCACTATCTACTTTGTGATTACCCACCTGTTGCTCTTACCCATTTGTGGACTGTCAATGTGGCCTTCCTTCTCTAATGGCAATTTGGATATCATCGTCACTGGAGTACTCCTCTCCCACACACGTCTGGACATCCTTTAGATCTAAAACAATGTTGGTGTTGTTGCTGAAATAACTGCAACTGTGAACCTACATATTTCTACACATGTAAACAATTGTACTATCTTCCGCCTATGTGTTGTATGTCTGTTGATGACTGGACTAAGTAGACTATGGTGGATGTTCTGACCCTAAACACACTACCTCCTACCTAAATGGAATTGTGTTCCATTAAGCCACGGAAAAATCTACACAGGCCAAGGGGAATAGTTTTTGTGAAACCAATGTGCATCTAAATTAGTAATTAATTACTCATGGTCATAAGCATAAAGTACAACAATTACCATTCAATCAATGGCAAGGTTGGATGAAGTTACAGCACAGGTGGGTGGCACCTTCATGGATACCAGTCAGCAAACAATACTGCTTTGGCAAAAATGGCACAAGGGTGAGTGCGTAAGTGGCTGGCATCATTGTGTGAGCCAAAACCTCCTTGAAGACTGACAATTGTTTGACATGATCATCCATATAACACATGAAACACAACTAACATACACTGCAGCAGTATGGGAATACCTCTTTTGGGCTGTGTGTTCATTCACAGCAAGAGTGGCACTTACATTGTACAATCAGGTTTGAGGATCCCTTAAGGGAATCCATTGCAAACTTGACATGATCTTCTCTGTAGAAGTTTCACCTAGTCACACATGTAAACTAACACTACCTGGGAACCCCACAGCATGTGCCTAACACACCCTAACAATATATGTCAACTCCTACACAAATCATGAAATACTTTATTAACATCTAGATAAAACTTATCAAATCTTAAACTAACTACACTACCTTAGCTTACCTATCCTAACTAAAAAAGAATCCTAAACTAACCTATACTAACTAACCTACACTAACTTAATGAAAAAACAACCTTAACCTAATTAACCTTAACTTATACTACTCTACACATATAACACAACAGACATGTTAAACATCAACCCTCCAACCCCCTTAATACACATTTGCGCAAACTAACAACATAAACTACACCTATAAACAAACTAACTGAACATTTAAACCTAAACAATACAGCTACCCACCCACATCCCCATCTAACAAAATAACAGCAATACAATCTTATAAACTACTTCTGCTGAACTAAATGAACCTATGTTAATAACTAACCTACACTATGTTTATATACAAATCAATAAAACTACACACTATTAACAAGGGAAGGGCAGGGACCAAAAAATGAGGCCTACATCTGGGTAGCAATCATGTCTATGGACTGCTGCAAAGTGTTTATCATCCTCATCATCGTGTTCATCTGCTGTTTCATGCCCGCAAGACGTTTTCTGAGCTCCACAAGGTCATTCAGTGCCTGTTGCGCAAACACAGATGGCTGTCCTTGGGTTGGTGTCTGAGATGAAGAGCCTGTGTGGTTGGTGCTAAAGATGGGCCAGGAACTGTTACATTTCCCCTACCATGGGCCACATTGGTTGCCTGCCTGGTGCCTGCCTTCTTTGCTTCTTGCAGCCCCTGAGGTCCTGAGGTCTTGAGCTCTAGGTCCCAACCTCCTTCCTCTGAACATACATCCGGACCATCCTACGGTATGCCTGTGCAACGCGTCTGAGGTGGCGGTACCTATCAAGCCAGATGGAAATATATATCAGAAAAAGCTGAAGCTGTACATGTTGTAATCAATAATAGGCTTAAGTCTCATTCAATTTCATTTTTGTATATAAAAAGGACAAAGACTCATTAAAAACATTTACTTCCCTGAATGTAGCAATTCAAAGCTACTCATGTATTAGCATTCTAGGCATATGAAATGGCAGTGCATGCCCAAATATACATGTACACATATTATTACTAAGACTGATTCGTAAATGTGATGTTGTGTACACATGGAATGGTACACGTGGCCAACCTAGCTACTCCCTGTGGTGTTTCAAGCAGCATGCAAGAGTGTTGAAATGTAGATGGAGGGTGGCTAGCTATCCTCACTTCATACTGGACTGTTGGACATGTCTCCAATATTGACTCATGGAAATACATGGACCCTTATTACATGATCCATGTAATGAAATTCCAGCAATACTATGTGGCCCTATACATATCCTAGAGTCTGCCCATACAAGTCAGTTTGGAATGTTACCTTGATACACATAAACTCAAACTACATCCATGTGATGAGTGTATTTATGAGTGCTGTAGTTCTCACACATATGAGTCTCCTGTGCTGTACCTTACATGTATTTGCCGAAATGTAATCTCGCTGGGCAGAAGTCCATCGTTTTGCATGACTACGACCCTGTTACATGGATAATTGCACTTTTGCCGGCTACATGGATAATTGCACTTTTGCCAATACGTTTGACTGCGAGCGAACTTCTGTTTCCTTTTGTATGTCCCCTTCATGCTCATGGCAGCCGTTGGCTCGCATATGTGAAACTGTTTTACTTTTCATTTTCAGTTTATGTGGCAAGAAAAGTCTAATTGGGAGTTTAAAACACTAATAGTTCTAACTCAAGCAAATGCGAGACCGATTGCATTGCAAATGCTTATTTAAATCATTATTGTTTTTATAAACATCATTTCATTAATCCAATAATGTACAAAGTATGTCTACATGCATTTCAATTAGTATTAATTGACTACTTTGCTTTAAGATTGTGATGTGAATAAGGAGATTGATATTGTTTAACTTATTTCAGAAATACGTGGTCAACCTTATCAACTTATAAATCCAGAATCAAGAAGAATTAATTGATTAACTTTTTTGATGAGGGCAGGAAAGAGAGGAATGTATCTCTACATA
The DNA here is from genome assembly GCF_031143425.1 of Pleurodeles waltl. Classification (NCBI taxonomy): domain Eukaryota; kingdom Metazoa; phylum Chordata; class Amphibia; order Caudata; family Salamandridae; genus Pleurodeles; species Pleurodeles waltl. The sequence continues at coordinate 889,959,026 of NC_090448.1, read as the reverse complement.
CTCAAAGATCTAGTTATGTTTTTTGTACAACTATGCAATGGCATAAAATCCAAGGACATCATCATTTGTATGAAATTTCACTAAACACTTAGGTGGTCATTACAACCCTGGCGGACGGTGTTAAAGCGGCGGTAAGACCGCCTACAGGCCAGCGGTAAAACAATTGCAATTACGACCGTGGCGGAAACCGCCAACAAAGACAGCCACTTTCACACTCCGACCGCCAGGGCGGTACAGACAAACAGCGTGGCGGTCACCGCCAACAGACAGGCGGAGGACAATGTACCGCCCACAGTATCACAACCAACCAATCCGCCACCTTTTCTGGGGCGGATTCACCGCGGATAAAAGCACGGCGGAAACAGGAATTTTAAAGGGAAAACGCTCACCTCTACACACTCCACGAGGAAGGAGGGCACATTGGACCCGGAACTCCATATTCTCCCTGCGATAGTCTTCCTGCTCCTATACGAGGATCATCAACACCGGCGGCGAAGACCACGGTGAGTACTGCACCTACGACATAGGGGAGGCAAAAACACAGGGACACACACAACCAACATCCCAACCCCCACCCCAACACTCACCCACTACAACACACACACCAATGCATATCTATACATTAAAGTAACACCCCCCAACTCCCCCGGAAGAATGCAAAGACAAAAGGAAATGAGCTGAACCATTGTAATATATCAAAATACAGTAAGCAAATATCTACATATATATATACACAATAAACAAAATATACACCACGATTAGTAGTGCAGGTATTGCACCATTCATAGTCCGTGGACCACTGGGCCCAAAATGCATGGGCGAGGCCCACACAAGATACCCGATCGAAAACGGAGAGAACACTGCAGGGGCATCAGATTGAAATACAACAGGCTCCTCAGGGGGAAGGTAAGGGGGGGCACCTCAGCCGGATGAGTGCACCACGCCAGATCCACGAAGGGGCTCCATGCCCATTTATGTATCCTGGGGAGTGCAAAGCCACAGTCTCTACAGTGGGTGGCTTGCCCACTGTTCCATCCTGTGGAGTGCAAAGCCACAGTCTCTCAAGTCTCTACAGTGGGTGGGTTGCCCACTGTACCATCCTGGGGAGTGCAAAGCCACAGTCTCTCAAGTGGATAACAGTCTCCACTGGTTCTGGAGGGGGCATGGTGCCCAGAGTGCTTCATCCTGCCAAGGACTGAGGTAGTGGATGCCTTTCTCCACTGGTTCTGGAGGGGGCATGGTGCCCAGAGTGCTTCATCCTGTGCAGGACAGACTGAGTGGATGCAAGTCTCCACTGGTTCTGGAGGGGGCATGGTGCCCAGAGTGCTTCATCCTGCCAAGGACTGAGGTAGTGGATGTGATACTTCACTGGTTCTGGAGGGGGCTTTGTGCCCAGAGTGCTTCATCCTGTGCAGGACAGACGGAGTGGATGCCTTTCTCCACTGGTTCTGGAGGGGGCTTTGTGCTCAGAGTGCTTCATCCTGTCAAGGACTGAGGTAGTGGATGTGATACTCCACTGGTTCTGGAGGGGGACTGGTGCCCAGGGTGCAGCACACACCCCGTGACGGTCCCAGTTGCGTCACTGTCCCTGCCGCAAATGGGCTAGCGGTGCATTTCATGGCGGTCTTTGCCCTGTTCAGCGGTCCCTGGCCTGTTCAGCGGTGCTTGAGTTGCCAGTGTCAGACCTGTTCAGCGGTGCATTCCATGGCGGTCTTTGCCCTGTTCAGCGGTCCCTGGCCTGTTCAGCGGTGCTTGAGTTGCCAGTGTCAGACCTGTTCAGCGGTGCATTCCATGGCAGTCTTTGCCCTGTTCAGCGGTCCCTGGCCTGTTCAGCGGTACTTGAGTTGCCAGTGTCAGGCCTGTTCAGCGGTCCTTGCCAGAGCGGTCCTTCATTGCCCAGCAGGGCTGTGGCTGGCGGTCCTTCATGGGTCAGCTGGGCTGTGGCTTGCGGGGCCCTCCTGGCCAGCTGGGCTGTGGCTGGCGGTGGCCTCCTGGCCAGTGACGATGGGGCTTGCCTCCTGGGCAGTGACTCTGGCGGTGGCCTCCTGGCCAGTGACGATGGGGCTGGCCTCCTGGGCAGTGACTCTGGCGGTGGCCTCCTGGCCAGTGACGATGGGGCTGGCGGTGGCCTCCTGGGCAGCGGGGATGATGGCGGTCTTCTCCGCCGTGCTGCTCCTCCCAGACTTTGGAGATTTCTTCTGGCCCTTCCCCACCTTGGGAGGAGTCACAGCTGAGTCGACACTCCCCCGGGACCCTTGTGAGCGCCTTTGCTGGCTGGAGTCTTCCCCCTCTCCCGCCGGGCACTGTCCAACTTCTAGTGCTTGACGGGGGGGACTGGCTGTGCTCTCGCTCCGTGCCGCACTGGCTGGCCTGGTGGCCGGTGCACTCCACATACCTGTAACAACAGGCACCACTGGTCCCGGAGATTTTTTGGGTGAGGTGCTAGTACAGGACCTATGAGTTGGAGGGGGGGGTGGTGGGAAATAGGTTAAGGGTGGACAGGAAAAGTTGTTTGGACACACTGGGACGGGTAGCTGGAGGGGGTTTGGGAGTGGAGGAAGAGGTGGTGATTGTACGAGGTGTAACTTTTGTGGATTTGGGTGCAGGTGCATGGGCTGGAGGCTGTCGTGAGGTGGATGGCTGTTGGGTGGGTGTGTGCCTGCGTTTGTGTATCTTGGGAGGGGGCGTCACAGACACACTGGGAGAGGACACAGGGGACGTGTAAATGGTAGTGGGGGTGGTGAGTGCACGTGAGCGGGTTGTGGTGGTGGGTGTGCTGGTGCAGGACGTAGTGGCTGTAGTGGTAGTGCATGCAGGTGTGAGAGTAGACGAGACTGGGAGGGAGGAGGGAGACGAGGAGGAGGGGGACACAGTGGAGGCAGTAGATGTTGGTGTGTCTGTATGTGTGCGATGCTTGCGTGAGTGCCTGTGAGATGTGTGGTGCTTATGTTTGCCTGAGATTCCCTTGTGTGGTGAGGTGTGTGCAGGCTGGTCTGATGGTGTGCTTGGAATAGGCTGGGGTACAGGGGATTGGGTCTGGGTGGAGGAAGTTGGAGGAGGGAGGCTAGACACAGGGACAATAGCTGCCATCAGTGCTGAGGTCAGAGTTTGCAGGGTTCGATGAAGGGCAGCCTGACCAGAAAGAATGCCCTCCAGGAATGCATTTGTGTGTTGCAATTCCCTTTCTACACCCTGGATGGCATTCAAAATGGTAGACTGCCCAACAGTGAGGGACCTGAGGAGGTCAATGGCCTCCTCACTGAGGGCAGCAGAGGTGACAGGGGCAGGGGCTGAGGTGCCTGGGGCGAAGGTGATGCCCACCCTCCTGGGTGAGCGGGCACGGGGCGAAGGCTGAGGGGCTGCTGGGAGGGCGGTGCTGGTAGGGGGGGGTGGCGGCTGTACCTGTAGAAGTGGGGGGCACAGATTTTGCCGCCACCACAAGGGAGCTCCCATCGGAGGATGAGTCCGTGTCGCTGGTTGCAGATCCTGTGACCGCCGTGGTGCTCCCCTCGCCCTCCGTCCCACTGGTGTATTCTGAGTCCGTGGTGTGGCCCTCCATGGCCATGTGGGATGCAGCTTCCTCGTGCTCCGGTGCCACTGTACCTCCGCCTGATGATGCTGATGCACACAAGAACAGGGAGACCACAAAAAGGGGGGGGGCGACAGAAGAAAGACAGGTTGAGTGCATGGCTTACCGCTACTGTTGGCGGACAATACAGACACAGCAGCCCCCTGCACTACGTCACGCTGTTGGGCTCTACAGATGCAATTCCTGGGAAATGGCCTACAAGGCCATGGACAACATCTGCACACATAGATGACACAGGGGCATGAATACCTGTACTTGGCACTCTACAGATGTGGGGTGGGGTGCCACATGGCCTGCATTACGGAGGGGCCTAGCCTATGGAACTCGCCCTGGCCTAGGGAAACCCACAGCCCTCCTCCCCCACCCAGACACCTTGACTGTGCGAAAAGTCCGCTGAATGATGTTGTACTCACCCCTTTGTGTCTGCTGTGATGCCCTCAAGCGCCCATCCAACTCAGGGTAGGCCACCGCCAGGATCCGGAACATCAGGGGGGTCATGTTTCGATGGGCACCCCTCCCACGTTGGGAGGCCATCCCCAGCTGAGCCTCCGCCGTCTTCTTGCTCCAACGGCGAATGTACTCCCATTTTTTCCGGCAGTGGGTGCTCCGTCTGTGGTGGACCCCCAGGGTCCGGACGTCCTTGGCGATGGCACGCCAAATATCCTTCTTCTGGTGGGCGCTGACCTATATGACATGTACAGGGGAAGAAGAGTAGTCATTAACAACTGCACCGTCTAAGTGAGTGGCCCACATCCCTACCCTTGCCATGTGGCACATGCATTCAAAGTCCTTCATGCACGCAGAACTGTGCCCCCTTCATTCTTACAACCAGCCCTCTCCACACAGGCATAGCCCACACAACGTGCTCCCTGTGTACTTACCAGTTGGTCTGGAGGACTGTAGAGTAGTGTGTACTGGGGGAGGACCCCGTCCACGAGCTTCTCCAACTCCTCTGCAGTGAAGGCAGGGGCCCTTTCCCCAGACGCACAAGCCATTGTCTCTTCCAGACCGAGGTCACAGCAGCACTTGCAGTGTAGGTCCTCCCCGGTCGAAGATCAGGTATCAAGTGATTAAACAGCTGGAAAATGGCGGTCACGTTCACGGCGGTCACGTTCACGGTGGTGCGTACCATCACCGCCGGCGTACATCGTCATTGGCTCCTGGGACCCATAGGGTCCAACGTTAACCAATGCAGCATTGCGCCGCGGTCTTCGACCGCCTACCGCGACGGTGTACAACGCCAGTGCAGTTACCTCACATCCCATTGTCCCAGTTTAGAGGTCAGGCAGCCGCCATTTCAGGGGCCCACATGGCCTAATTACCAACTGCGTCACAAATACCTAGGCCTAGTCTCACAACACAAATACAGGCCACATTTTGTGTATGAATGGTGTTCTGTGTAGACTGTGGGTACATACCTCTGAGTTGTTTGACTCTGTGGTCGCTGTTGTCCTTCCTAGGCACCGTCAGCTGGGACATGTGAGGAGATGGCGGAATCCTCCAGTGTACTGACCGCTGGTGGACCTGTCGACAATGGAGGAAAGAAGTTTGATCATCACCTACAGGTTTGACCGTGCCACAATCCAGGAACTGTGTGCCCAGTTGGAGCCTGACCTGATGTCAGCAATCCGCCATCCCACAGGAATCCCCCATCAAGTGCAGGTGCTATCAGTGCTCCATTTCCTGGCAAGTGGGTCGTTGCAAACAACAGTGGCCATGGCATCAGGGATGTCCCAGCCTATGTTTTCCAACGTGTTGTCCAGAGTGTTGTCTGCCCTTCTGAAACACATGCGGAGCTACATCGTTTTCCCTCAGGTGGAGGACTTGCCTACAGTTAAAGGTGACTTCTATGCCCTTGGACATATCCCCAACAGCATAGGTGCCATTGATGGGACCCATGTAGCTCTCGTCCCCTCCACAGGAGTGAACAGGTGTACAGGAACCAGAAGAGTTATCAGTCCATGAATGTACAGATGGTGTGTTTGGCAGACCAGTACATCTCCCAGGTAAATGCTATGTTCCCTGGCTCTGTGCATGATGCCTACATCCTGCGGAATAGCAGCATCCCTTATGTGATGGGTCAACTCCAGAGGCACCGGGTGTGGCTATTAGGGGACTCTGGTTACCCCAACCTGTCATGACTACTGACCCCAGTGAGGAATCCCAGGACCAGGGCAGAGGAACGCTACAATGAGGTCCATGGGCAGATTAGGAGGGTGATCGAACGCACCTTCGGCCTCCTGAAGGCCAGGTTCAAGTGCCTCCATATGACATGTGGTTCCCTATTCTACTCACCAAAGAAGGTGTGCCAGATCATCGTGGCCTGCTGTATGCTTCACAACTTGGCTTTGCGACGACAGGTGCCTTTTCTGCAGGAGGATGGTCCAGATGGCGTTGTTGTGGCAGCTGTGGAGCCTGTGGACAGTGATGAGGAGGAAGCAGAGGAAGAAGACATTGACAACAGGGACTCAGTTATCCAGCAATATTTCCAGTGACACACAGGTGAGAAAACATTCCTGCCTACTACAAGTACTTTCACACTTCTACCTCTATCCTGTCTGTCGATTTCAACCAGTATATGGTCACTGAGTTGTACATTTCCCTTACGGTTTCACAGGTGTGGTTTCCAACGTGTGTCATCTGCTTAGATTCCTCATGGACTTGAGATGTGTGACATAGGTATGTTTACATTACATTTGAAACAGCATTTTGTCACTGTCATTGCTAATACAAATTTTCGAAATCACAGACTGACTCCAGATTGTTTTGTGCTTCAAGGTGTTTATTGAAGTCCCCAATATTGGAGGGGGGTTGTAAAATGGTGAGGGGTGATGGTGGAGGACTGTCCATGGCAGAGTCCAGTCTATTAGTCTCACAGGTGCCTTGCCCATATGGGCGTAGGAAGTGGAGCTGGGGCAGTTCCACTATGGACAAGGTTACAAAGTGGGACAGTGGTTTGACAATCAGGGTGGTCTCATTTCTTGGCGGGGGTCTTGGCATTGTGCTCTGTGTTGTTCCTGGATCTCAGGGACCGTTTGCGTGGTGGTTCTCCGTCTGCAGGCGGTGGGGTGCTGGTGTGGTGGTCCTGTGGCGGTGCCTCCTGTCCACTAGCGCCGGCGAAGGTGGAAGGCTGTTCCTCGGTTTGGCTAGTGTCAGGGGCCCTTTGTTGAGCCACTGCCTCCCTCCCCTGCTATGGTGACCAGGATGGTGTATATTTTGGTGAGGTCATCCCTGATCCCCATGTAGTGTCCCTCCTGCAGCCGCTGGGTCTCCTGAAAATTGGCCAGTACCGTGCCCATGGTCTCCTGGGAATGGTGGTATGCTCCCATGATGTCGGAGAGTGCCTCGTGGAGAGTGGGTTCCCTGGGCCTGTCCTCCCCCTGTCGCACAGCAGTCCTCCCAGCTTCCCTGTTGTCCTGTGCCTCTGTCCCCTGAACCGTGTGCCCACTGCCACTGACCCCGGGTCCCTGATCGTCCTGGGTTAGTGGGGTTGAACACACTGCTGATTGACGTGTCCTGGGGACAGTGGCATGGGCCCGCTGGGTGGGTGCTGTGCTGGTGTTTCCTGAGGGGGGAGGTTATGTGGTGGTTTGGGACTGTGGCAGGGGAACCGACTGTCCAGAGGTCCCAGATGGGCCAGGCTGGTCATCCTGATCCAGGCGTGCAGAGCTGCTGTCATCACTGTGGGCCTCTTCTGTGTAAGGACTGGATATAACTTGCACCTCCTGTCCGGTGACGTTGGGTAGGGGTCCTGTTGGGATGCAAATGCATTGTTATTGTATCTGTGTGTGACATCTTGTGCAATGGGTGTGTCTCCCTGTATAAATATGCTTGCACTGTCGCCTTGGCCTTGTGTGATTGCTGATTAGGTGGGCTGGGTGAGTCTATCTAGTGTGCATGCAGTGGTGATGGGTGTCCATACAGGTCTGTGATGGGTGTCCATGCATTGTTGTTGCATGCAGGGCTTGGTATTGAGATGGATGGGTTGTGATAGTGGGGTATATGTGAGGTGTTGGAGTGATGGGGGTGAAGGTAGGGGTAGGGGTTTGTAATGGCATGCAGGTAGGGTGGAGGGATAAAATAGTAAAGATTTGCCTTACCAGAGTCCAGTCCTCCTGCTACTCCTGCGAGGCCCTCAGGATGCATGATTGCCAAGACTTGCTCCTCCCATGTTGTTAGATGTGGGGGAGGAGGTAGGGGTCCACTGCCAGTCCTCTTTACAGCAATCTGGTGTCTTGATACCACGGAACATACCTTCCCCCGTAGGTCGTTCCACCTCTTCCTGATGTCATCCCTGGTTCTTGGATGCTGTCCCACGGCGTTGACCCTGTTGACGATTCTCTGCCATAGCTCCATCTTCCTTGCAATGGATGTCTGCTGCACCTGTGATCCGAATAGCTGTGGCTCTACCCGGATGATTTCCTCCACCATGACCCTTAGCTCCTCCTCAGAAAACGTGGGGTGTCTTTGAGGTGCCATGATGTGGTGTGAGTGATATGTGAGGTGATGTGTGGGGTGCTGTGTTGTGATGTATTATGTGATGTGCGTGGATGGTGTATGTGTGATGGTGTTCTGTGCCTCTGGGTGAAGGTGTATTCTTTGCTTTTTTCTCTCTGGTTGGTCTAATTTTTTTATTGAAAAGGTTATGGGTAATGTGGGTGTGTGTTTTATAGTGGTGAGGGTGTGGTGTGTGTATGTGTGTCAGGTGTGTATATTTTGAATTATCCAATGTGGTTGTGTTTTGTAAGTGTGTGTGTATTTTGAGCGTGGCGGTATGTACCGCCAATTGTTTACCGCGGTTGAAAGACCGCCGCTGTGATTCGTGGGTCGTGATACTGTGGGTGTATTCCTGTTGGTGTGACGGTGTGGGTTTTGCTATCACCAGTTTATCACTGACCTTTGGTGTGGCGGACTTGAGTGGGTGTTTGTATAGTGGCGGATTTCTCTGTGTGGGTCATAATACCCATAGCAGAATACCGCCACGGTCACTGTATGTTGGCGGCCATCGGCACGGCGGTAAGCGGAATTTACCGCCAACGTTGTAATGAGGGCCACAGTTCTTTATCCTCATTGCTTCCTCTTTTTAAGTGTGCTGCATTGTGCCTCTAAGAATTGTTTTTGTGAAGGAAGGTATGCAGACACCTTTGTACCAATGTGTAAGAAAAATCCCACAGTTATTACGGAAAATATGGTATATTTTACTAAACAAAATGACACCAAAACAACAAACATCCAATCAGTAGAACCATAATTTATGAGTTTTTGAGGTCCTAGGTAAAAATATCACCAACCCAAGATATCTGCTCTCACCATACCAGAGCAAAGTCACAAGTTCAGGACAATTGTGATGGAGCGTAGGCCGGATATAGGATCAGGTTTGTCTCTGCAAGTTTTATCTTCTGACTTGTTGCAAGGACATTGCGGTGCAGCTCTGTGGGGCTCTGCATTGTTCCCTGTTGGATCCGTTGAGGCTTTCAGGCAGGGGCTGCATGGCTCTGAGCGTCTGTGTGTTGCTGGTTCCAGGGAAAACTTCAGTGAGGAGCTGCATGGTGCTCTATGGCACTCTGCACTGGATCTGGTGAAGCTTCCAGTTGGAGCTCTATAATCCTCTGAGCTCTGTGTGCAGTGACACCTTTGCTGAGGAAATGCGCAACTCTTGGGGCTCCCCATTGGAGTTGGTACTACCTTCAGTTATGCAGGGAGACATGCACACTTACTCCACCCACGGCTCCACGACCTTGAGAACGATACTTGGGGGTCAGGACACTCTCCCACAGAAACCAGCAGAAGCAACCAGGTCAGGTCCAGTTAGGTCTGGGGAACTGGGAAGCAGAAAAGGCCTCTGGAACTTGTTGTATAGCTGCAGTTCACACAGGAGGTCATTCACCGAACCCTGGAGGCACTTTTGGGACTCTGGGTTTAAGGCAAGCAAGTCCAGTCTGGTTCTTGTAAGGAATTCAGTTTTTGGTTGAGTGGGGTATTAACCCTACTCAAGCAACAGCCACAGTTCCTGTCACGGAGCCACAAAATACGCAAAATTAACCTGTGCTTAACCTTCTGGTAGCTTTGCATAAATGCAGTTAGGCTTAGCGTAGAGGCAATGTGATAAGTATTATGCAGTGCACAAACAGTAATAAAGTGAAAACACAACACAAGAAAAATGTCACACCAATTTAGAAAAAAAGAGTAAATTGTAATACCTTATTTGGCACAAAAACAGCAAAAATCCAATCAGTAGAACAGGAGTTATGAATTTTAAAGCTTAAGGTCGATACAGGCACCTAAAAGATCAAAGCGCCACCTGCAGACATCTAGTTGTGCGATTAGGATCAAAGTAAAAAACAAAATGGCCGACCAAGATGGAGAGCAAAGTCAGAACAAGAAGTGGATTGGGCTTGGTCTGCGCTTACCTTCAGACTTAGAAAAAATTTCAACAAATACGTTTTGAGAAGGAAGAGGTTTGGCGGGGCAAACTTACAAGTGGTGTCCGATAAGGTGGCGTCATCATCAGGGAACCGCTAGACAAAGTTGCAGTGAAGATTTCCATGTTCGGACTTAGGGGGTCATTACAACCCTGGTGGACGGTGTTAAAGCAGCGGTAATACCGCAAACAGTGCGGCGGATAAAAAAATGGAATTATGACCCTGGCGGAAACTACCAAAAAAGACAGCCACTTTAACACACCGCCCGCCACAGCGGTACAGACAAGCAGCACGGGGGTCACCGCCAACAGACAGGCGGAACCCAATGTACCGCCCATAGTATTACAACCCGCCAATCCGCCACCTTTTCCGGGGCGGATTCACCGTAGATAAAAACACGGCAGAAACAGCTTCTGAATGGGAAAACGCTCACCTGAACACATCCCACAAGGAACGAGGACTCCATGGATCCAGAACTCCAAATACTCCCTGCCCTTGTGTTGAAGTAAGCCTCAGCAAGGCCTACTAGTGCAAGGGGGTCACCTTTCTCTGCACAAAGTCCTCAGACCATGTAGGAAGAAGTTGGCACAGAAACTGAAATAAAAGACAAAGGCCCTCATTACGACGCGGGACGCGGTGGCACCGCCGACAGGCCGGCGGTGCCCCGCGGGGCTTTCTGACCGCGGCGGCTTAGCCGCGGTCAGTAAAGGGAAACCAGCGGTCTCCCGCCGGTTTCCCGCTGCCCCCAGGAATCCTCCAAGCCGGCGCAGCTTGCTGCGCCGGTTTGGGGATTCCGACTCCCCCTCCCGCCATCCAGTTCCTGGCGGTTCTCCCGCCGGGAACCGGATGGCGGGAGGGGGAGTCGCGGGGCCCCTGGGGGCCCCTGCAGTGCCCATGCCAATGGCATGGGCACTGCAGGGGCCCCCGTAAGAGGGCCCCTACAAGTATTTCACTGTCTGCTTGGCAGACAGTGAAATACGCGACGGGTGCAAATGCACCCGTCGCACCTTCCCACTCCGCCGGCTCGATTACGAGCCGGCATCCTCGTGGGAAGGTCGTTTTCCCCTGGGCTGGCGGGCGGCCTTTTGGCGGCCGCCCGCCAGCCCAGGGGAAAACTTGAAATACCCGCTGCGGTCTTTTGACCGCGGCGCGGTATTTTGGAGGGTGGAATTCTGGCGGGCGGCCTCCGCCGCCCGCCAGAATCAGAATGAGGGCCAAAGTGTATTAACCTCATGAGGTGGTACTACAGTTCAAACAGCACCCTTCGGTAATGTTTGAAGTAGCACACTGAACTGAGAGAGCATGGTCCTTTATACCCACGCAGGGGCTAAAAGGAGGTGGTACAATTATAGAAGCAAGACTTGCATACATGTAAGGTCATGTGGAAATGCACAGTCGACAGGTAGGAGGAGCTGACAGTTTTCAAGGACTCACAGCTGCAGACCTTACTGAGCATGTGCGAAGTGGGAGATGCTAAATATAACTTGTCACTAGGCAGATTTTCAAGAGTAGTTAACAGAAAGGTAGGACAGAGCACATGGTGAGCACATGGCAGCATGTGGCAGAGAAAATAGCTGCCATAAATACAAAATGGATTCCGCAAAATGTTCACAATTGTTACTAAATATAAGGTGTCTTCTGCTAATGCTTAATCTAATCGCTGCTAAACTACAACAGACGACCCTTTCAGCATTAGCTGAAGACATTTGTCTTTCTAGGATAATCTAAATATTCATCTTGTATATTTATGCTCATCATTTCAGCTATTTCCTTATCTAACATATGTTGTGGTTTCATTTCTGTAATATTTCTTTTGGTAGGCATACAAGCAGTAATACACATGGAGCAGAACATTGGACCACACTGAATACAGATACAGCATGTGAAAAATATTGCAATCATTACACACAGGATAGTCAGTAGTTTCCAGCCCCAGGTGGAAACAAGAGCCCAAAACCATCCAGAAAAAGTCCAAGTACCAGTCTCTGTGTGGATTTCTGCAGCAATTTTATGCAATTTAGATATTGCATCATATACTGAAGGTGAGTGATCGGTAATAAAAACACAGCAACTACTACCGATGATGCGACATGCACCACCTCGGTCAGCTAATATCACATCTAGTACCATACGATTTTGGAGCGCTACAATCCTCGCAATTTGGAGCTCCTCAGTAATATTCCCAAGTGCCAGAGCTGCCTGATTGGTAACAGCTTCCACAACCCTAGTCAATCGTCTCACTTTCCTACTGTTTAACGCAGCACCCACAAAGGGGAATAACTCTAAATTAAAATCAACATATTGTTGCAGGCTAGTATCCGTTTGGTCTACCTCATTTGTACTTATTGCCCTTTTATATCTATTTTTAACGATGTCATTGAACAGTTTAAAATCTCGGTGACATGATGCAGGTGCCAAAAACACAGGGGGTAATAGAAAAGATACATAAAACACACCTGACCCCCCAACAGGTAGTTGGTAATATCCATGGTTACCACAAACAAAATATGTATTATGTGAAGCTGTAAAACTACTATTATTTACACCCTCAATAATTAAAATCAAGGTACAATTGCTTATCCCTACTGGAATTCGTCCAATGCTATGTATACATAAATCTGCTTTAGTTTTTGTAACAGAAATCACAAATTGTTCTTTCTTGTCAGAGTCTTGTATATTTGTGAAGACGTATGGTATTGAAACATTGTCCGGTTGATACTCTTCCCATTCCCATTTAGTTCCTTTGGCTTGGGGATACCCATCTTTGTCTTGGTAGCATACTTTATTAAGGCGAAAAAGAAGTCCGCCCTCTGTACGTTTTCCAGATGCAAACAAAAGCGTGTACCAAGCTTGACAAGAACCATTGTGTGAAAAAGGAAGAGGAATGAAAGGTGTTCCTCCTTTCTTTTGATGCGCAGGTATCATTCCACATACCCAACAGTTAGTAGTATTTGTAGCATTATGAGTATGATGCAACATCTGAATTAAAGTATTATTGAAGTACTATTGACGGTGCTTCTGCTCCTGATAGGGAAGTGTAAAGTAATAGTGATCCTCTGGTACTGGAGTAGTGGCAACAAAAAACTCAGAAGCAGGAGCCTTCTTTTCAACAAACCAAGTGATTGTTGCTGTAACCACCAAAACAACAACAAACCCCATAGTACTAATGATCAGTTTGTTATTCATTTTAGCAACAGTGATAATCGACCCTTTCAGAATTGAATTAAAAACAATCGTTGGAGCTCTTATCCCTGGGCAGCCGCTGATTTCTTCACCACGGGCCAAGACAGGTGTCACTACTCTAATGCATGGCTGATCCCCCCCCTTGCCACAGTGGCTCTCCGTTTCACTAACCCAGGGCAGTAGCTCAACCAGTTTTTTCAAAACATTTTCAGATTCTTTCCTCGGTCTCAAATTATATCGTGACACTCCAGAAGTCGTTTGGTCCGGGAAGACCTCTGCAGATTCATCAGGTGATATAGCACGGCCATTCTCTGTAGTCAAAATCTCTCGATGATCGGTCAGCACAGCAGGTTCCACCAAGGTAGGTAGCACTCTCTTGCAGTGAGTACTATTGACCCAATTCTTTCGGTTCGTCACTCGAACTGCTGTCCTTGTCGCAAGGAGCACCTGTTCTGGGCCTCGCCACCTTGGTTCCAAGCTGCTTGATCTTTCAAAGGACTTAGGGGGTCATTCTGACCCCGGCGGTCTAAGACCGCCGGGGCCAGGGTCGGCGGGAGCACCGCCGACAGGCCGGCGGTGCCCCGCAGGGCATTCTGACCGCGGCGCTTCGGCCGCGGTCAGAAGAGGCAAACCGGCGGTCTCCCGCCGGTTTACCGCTGCCCTTTTAATCCCCCATGGCGGCGCAGCTTGCTGCGCCGCCATGGGGGATTCTGACACCCCCTACCGCCATCCTGTTCCTGGCGGTTCGCCCGCCAGGAACAGGATGGCGGTAGGGGGTGCCCCTTAAGAGGGCCCCGCAAAGTATTTCAGTGTCGGCTAAGCAGACACTGAAATACGCGACGGGTGCAAACTGCACCCGTCGCACCCCTGCAACTCCGCCGGCTCAATTCTGAGCCGGCGTCCTCGTTGCAGGGGCATTTCCTCTGGGCCGGCGGGCGCTCTTTTGGAGAGCGCCTGCCGGCCCAGAGGAAATGTCTAAATGGCCGCCGCCGTCTTTTGACCGCGGTGCGGTCATACAGCGGCGGTAGCTTGGCGGGCGGCTCCCGCCGCCTGCCAACATTAGAATCAGGCCCTTAATCATCACCTGGTCACCAGGTCGGAGTTCATGGCCTTCACCTGTAGATCTGTCAGGAAGTGCTTCTCGAACCTGTTGATGAATAGAAACCAAATTGTCGGTTAACTGTGCCAAATAATCATTTATCAGGACACAAGGTACATCATATACAGAATTTGGCTTAGGAACTCCCCAAATATTCATTGGCCTTCCGAATACTATTTCATAGGGGGTCAGGCCTGTTTGAGAGTGTGGCACTGACCTAATAGACAATAATGCCAACGGTAATGCATCCGGCCAAGTTAAGGATGTGGAAGCCTGTATCTTCGCTAACTTCAGCTTCAAAGTAGCATTATACCTTTCCACCAACCCTGCTGATTGTGGGTGGAAAACCGCATGGAACTTCTGTTTGATCCCTAATCCTTTCAGGACATACTTAATAACTTCCCCAACAAAATGAGGTCCGTTATCATTCCATAAAAGTCTGCAAACACCAAACCTAGGGAAAACTTATTTCAAAAGCACCTTCGCTGTGGTAATGGCAGTATTATCCTTTGTGGGGTACGCCTCTATCCATTTACTGAAAGCACATACCACCACCAAGACATACTTTAAATTGTTGCAGCGTTCAAGCTGAATATAATCCATTTGTAGAACTTCAAAAGGTGCAGTTGGTGTAGCAAACCCTCCCGCAGGAGTACGTGTCCCTTTTCCAGGATTGTATTGTAAACATATCAAACAAGACTGTACTACTCTCTTAGCTGTACTGGAAATTTCTGGATGCTCCCAAACTTGCGTAAGCAACTTCGTTATTGTTGAAGTTCCAACATGTGCCAGCCCATGTGCCATCTGAACCATAGGTTGTACAAAAGCTATAGGCAAATTCAATTTATCCATCTGCTTATTCCGCCAACAGCCCTCATCATCCAATTCTCCATCTTCAGACCATTGCTCACGTTCTTTCACAGAAGCAGATTTCTGTATATCTAATACGTCTTGTCTAGCATTATGCCAACGTTCAGCTTGTGACTTCACTACATACATAGAAGTAGTGCTTCGCTGCATCGCAGTCTCACGTGCTACGCGGTCTGCAAGAGCATTACCTTGCCCTATCTTATCGGTCACTTTCTTGTGTGCACTACATTTCACAATAACTAGTTTCTTTGGGTATGTCAATGCAGTCAAGAGGTTATGCACTAATTCTCCGTGCATTATCTGCATCCCGTGGGATGTGAGAAAACCTCTCTCCTTCCAAAGCAAACCAAAGTCATGAGCCACTCCAAAAGCATAGCGGCTGTCTGTATAAATGTTCACACATAAGTCAGTACTAAGCTCACATGCTCGTGTCAAAGCTATTAGTTCAGCTGCTTGAGCTGACTTCTGTGGTATACGAGCTGTCTCCACTACCGTGTGTATTGTGGTGATTGCATATGCAGCTGAGGTCGTACCATCTGGCAACTTCAAACAAGACCCATCAACCCACAATTCCCCGTCTACATCTGGAAGGGGCGTATCTTGTAAATCAATACGACCCTTTGTCTGTTCTTCTGTAAGGAATATACAATCATGTGTTTCTTGTGACTGAGGCTGAGTCACCGGATATGGCAACAAAGTGGCTGGATTTAGTGTTGCACATCTCTTCAGTGTAATGTGAGGAGCCAGCAATGTCAACTCATATCCTGTTATACAGACGCTAGTTAAATGTTGTGTCTTTGTTTGATTTAAAAGAGCATCAACCGCATGGGGTACTAACACCAACAGCTTATGTGACAAAACTATCCCTTCACTCTGACGTATTGACACACCTTTGCCGCAACTGACCGAAAACACCCAGAGAGGGGCATTGGAGTATCTTTAGTCAAAAGTGCTAGCAAAGGTTTGACAATGTGTGAAAACCCTAATATCCATTGCCTACAGAAAGAAGTAAGACCAAGGAATGCACGAACATCTTTCTGAGTAGGGGGTACTGGTGTGTCTAAAATTGCTTGAATACGATCTGATGTAAGTGCACGGCCCTCCTTAGACAAAAGGTGACCTAAATAGGTTACCTTTGGTCTACAATATTGCAATTTCTTTCGTGACACTTTATGATGGTGTGAAGCAAGAAAAGAAAGTAAGGACAAAGTGCACTTTTCACATTGCTCAGGGGTATCAGCAGCCAACAAAATATCATCGACATATTGTATGAGAGCCACACCTTCAGGCAAAACAAAAGTCATAGTACAAGAACTAATTGCTCCCTCAACTTCCTCATAAAAGGCGGCTGTATTTTCCATGGGTCAGGTAATGCTGTTTTAAGTGCCATTACATCTGCCCTGTTCCAAGGAGTATACACCCAATTATAAATAAAATAACCCTTAGCATCAACAGAAGTTTTATCATCACTTGTACCCAATCCTTTAGGAGGAACAAACAAAGGCGTGGCCTCCCGCAGTGGTTTTGCGTGAACTATCATAATCTTATGTGTTCCAAAGATGGAAGCTTGCACCCCGCCGGTCTGAGATGTCCGTGCAACTACGTCCACTGCCCTTTTCTCCTCTCGCAAACGGTCTGCTGCAACACATAATTTCACCAAACGCCTGATTGCATCAGCCACCTGGGAGAAGACAAAAAGACCATCACGCATTTGCTTATGATCAGCTGCAACATCATCGGGCTCTAACTCATCAGAATATTTCCGAAATAGTTCAATAACTTCTGTGCCAAATGCCTCAGTAAAATATAGGTGCTCCTTTTCCGTCCACCCTTTCATGTTGTCTAAAAGTTCAGAAGCAGAGACAACGCTACGAATTGTTTTACGAGCAATAGATCTAAGCTCAGATGCACAGTCAGCAGGCAACATAGAGTGACTGTCTTGCATCTTCTGTTGCTCCGAACTGGAGGCCATAACTAACTCATGAGGGGCAGAAGGAACGACATACGGAGGTGGAGGGCGATCTAATAACAATAAATCATCATGTGGTTTATTAAGGATAGGATAGAGAGGTTGCCTAACGGTGTATTGGCCAGTTACCTGTAATTTACGTTCTTTCTCTTCTAGCTCCTTTAAGTCATTTAGCGGCCAGATGTAGCAAACGTTTGCGAGTCGCAAATGGCCCGAATCGCTATTTGCGACCCCGCAAAATCGGAAATGGGATGCAAAAATCCCATTTCCGACCCTGTTACATGGATAATTGCACTTTTGCCGGCTACATGGATAATTGCACTTTTGCCAATACGTTTGACTGCGAGCGAACTTCTGTTTCCTTTTGTATGTCCCCTTCATGCTCATGGCAGCCGTTGGCTCGCATATGTGAAACTGTTTTACTTTTCATTTTCAGTTTATGTGGCAAGAAAAGTCTAATTGGGAGTTTAAAACACTAATAGTTCTAACTCAAGCAAATGCGAGACCGATTGCATTGCAAATGCTTATTTAAATCATTATTGTTTTTATAAACATCATTTCATTAATCCAATAATGTACAAAGTATGTCTACATGCATTTCAATTAGTATTAATTGACTACTTTGCTTTAAGATTGTGATGTGAATAAGGAGATTGATATTGTTTAACTTATTTCAGAAATACGTGGTCAACCTTATCAACTTATAAATCCAGAATCAAGAAGAATTAATTGATTAACTTTTTTGATGAGGGCAGGAAAGAGAGGAATGTATCTCTACATACTCAAAGATCTAGTTATGTTTTTTGTACAACTATGCAATGGCATAAAATCCAAGGACATCATCATTTGTATGAAATTTCACTAAACACTTAGGTGGTCATTACAACCCTGGCGGACGGTGTTAAAGCGGCGGTAAGACCGCCTACAGGCCAGCGGTAAAACAATTGCAATTACGACCGTGGCGGAAACCGCCAACAAAGACAGCCACTTTCACACTCCGACCGCCAGGGCGGTACAGACAAACAGCGTGGCGGTCACCGCCAACAGACAGGCGGAGGACAATGTACCGCCCACAGTATCACAACCAACCAATCCGCCACCTTTTCTGGGGCGGATTCACCGCGGATAAAAGCACGGCGGAAACAGGAATTTTAAAGGGAAAACGCTCACCTCTACACACTCCACGAGGAAGGAGGGCACATTGGACCCGGAACTCCATATTCTCCCTGCGATAGTCTTCCTGCTCCTATACGAGGATCATCAACACCGGCGGCGAAGACCACGGTGAGTACTGCACCTACGACATAGGGGAGGCAAAAACACAGGGACACACACAACCAACATCCCAACCCCCACCCCAACCCTCACCCACTACAACACACACACCAATGCATATCTATACATTAAAGTAACACCCCCCAACTCCCCCGGAAGAATGCAAAGACAAAAGGAAATGAGCTGAACCATTGTAATATATCAAAATACAGTAAGCAAATATCTACATATATATATATACACAATAAACAAAATATACACCACGATTAGTAGTGCAGGTATTGCACCATTCATAGTCCGTGGACCACTGGGCCCAAAATGCATGGGCGAGGCCCACACAAGATACCCGATCGAAAACGGAGAGAACACTGCAGGGGCATCAGATTGAAATACAACAGGCTCCTCAGGGGGAAGGTAAGGGGGGGCACCTCAGCCGGATGAGTGCACCACGCCAGATCCACGAAGGGGCTCCATGCCCATTTATGTATCCTGGGGAGTGCAAAGCCACAGTCTCTACAGTGGGTGGCTTGCCCACTGTTCCATCCTGTGGAGTGCAAAGCCACAGTCTCTCAAGTCTCTACAGTGGGTGGGTTGCCCACTGTACCATCCTGGGGAGTGCAAAGCCACAGTCTCTCAAGTGGATAACAGTCTCCACTGGTTCTGGAGGGGGCATGGTGCCCAGAGTGCTTCATCCTGCCAAGGACTGAGGTAGTGGATGCCTTTCTCCACTGGTTCTGGAGGGGGCATGGTGCCCAGAGTGCTTCATCCTGTGCAGGACAGACTGAGTGGATGCAAGTCTCCACTGGTTCTGGAGGGGGCATGGTGCCCAGAGTGCTTCATCCTGCCAAGGACTGAGGTAGTGGATGTGATACTTCACTGGTTCTGGAGGGGGCTTTGTGCCCAGAGTGCTTCATCCTGTGCAGGACAGACGGAGTGGATGCCTTTCTCCACTGGTTCTGGAGGGGGCTTTGTGCTCAGAGTGCTTCATCCTGTCAAGGACTGAGGTAGTGGATGTGATACTCCACTGGTTCTGGAGGGGGACTGGTGCCCAGGGTGCAGCACACACCCCGTGACGGTCCCAGTTGCGTCACTGTCCCTGCCGCAAATGGGCTAGCGGTGCATTTCATGGCGGTCTTTGCCCTGTTCAGCGGTCCCTGGCCTGTTCAGCGGTGCTTGAGTTGCCAGTGTCAGACCTGTTCAGCGGTGCATTCCATGGCGGTCTTTGCCCTGTTCAGCGGTCCCTGGCCTGTTCAGCGGTGCTTGAGTTGCCAGTGTCAGACCTGTTCAGCGGTGCATTCCATGGCAGTCTTTGCCCTGTTCAGCGGTCCCTGGCCTGTTCAGCGGTACTTGAGTTGCCAGTGTCAGGCCTGTTCAGCGGTCCTTGCCAGAGCGGTCCTTCATTGCCCAGCAGGGCTGTGGCTGGCGGTCCTTCATGGGTCAGCTGGGCTGTGGCTTGCGGGGCCCTCCTGGCCAGCTGGGCTGTGGCTGGCGGTGGCCTCCTGGCCAGTGACGATGGGGCTTGCCTCCTGGGCAGTGACTCTGGCGGTGGCCTCCTGGCCAGTGACGATGGGGCTGGCCTCCTGGGCAGTGACTCTGGCGGTGGCCTCCTGGCCAGTGACGATGGGGCTGGCGGTGGCCTCCTGGGCAGCGGGGATGATGGCGGTCTTCTCCGCCGTGCTGCTCCTCCCAGACTTTGGAGATTTCTTCTGGCCCTTCCCCACCTTGGGAGGAGTCACAGCTGAGTCGACACTCCCCCGGGACCCTTGTGAGCGGCTTTGCTGGCTGGAGTCTTCCCCCTCTCCCGCCGGGCACTGTCCAACTTCTAGTGCTTGACGGGGGGGACTGGCTGTGCTCTCGCTCCGTGCCGCACTGGCTGGCCTGGTGGCCGGTGCACTCCACATACCTGTAACAACAGGCACCACTGGTCCCGGAGATTTTTTGGGTGAGGTGCTAGTACAGGACCTATGAGTTGGAGGGGGGGGTGGTGGGAAATAGGTTAAGGGTGGACAGGAAAAGTTGTTTGGACACACTGGGACGGGTAGCTGGAGGGGGTTTGGGAGTGGAGGAAGAGGTGGTGATTGTACGAGGTGTAACTTGTGGATTTGGGTGCAGGTGCATGGGCTGGAGGCTGTCGTGAGGTGGATGGCTGTTGGGTGGGTGTGTGCCTGCGTTTGTGTATCTTGGGAGGGGGCGTCACAGACACACTGGGAGAGGACACAGGGGACGTGTAAATGGTAGTGGGGGTGGTGAGTGCACGTGAGCGGGTTGTGGTGGTGGGTGTGCTGGTGCAGGACGTAGTGGCTGTAGTGGTAGTGCATGCAGGTGTGAGAGTAGACGAGACTGGGAGGGAGGAGGGAGACGAGGAGGAGGGGGACACAGTGGAGGCAGTAGATGTTGGTGTGTCTGTATGTGTGCGATGCTTGCGTGAGTGCCTGTGAGATGTGTGGTGCTTATGTTTGCCTGAGATTCCCTTGTGTGGTGAGGTGTGTGCAGGCTGGTCTGATGGTGTGCTTGGAATAGGCTGGGGTACAGGGGATTGGGTCTGGGTGGAGGAAGTTGGAGGAGGGAGGCTAGACACAGGGACAATAGCTGCCATCAGTGCTGAGGTCAGAGTTTGCAGGGTTCGATGAAGGGCAGCCTGACCAGAAAGAATGCCCTCCAGGAATGCATTTGTGTGTTGCAATTCCCTTTCTACACCCTGGATGGCATTCAAAATGGTAGACTGCCCAACAGTGAGGGACCTGAGGAGGTCAATGGCCTCCTCACTGAGGGCAGCAGAGGTGACAGGGGCAGGGGCTGAGGTGCCTGGGGCGAAGGTGATGCCCACCCTCCTGGGTGAGCGGGCACGGGGCGAAGGCTGAGGGGCTGCTGGGAGGGCGGTGCTGGTAGGGGGGGTGGCGGCTGTACCTGTAGAAGTGGGGGGGACAGATTTTGCCGCCACCACAAGGGAGCTCCCATCGGAGGATGAGTCCGTGTCGCTGGTTGCAGATCCTGTGACCGCCGTGGTGCTCCCCTCGCCCTCCGTCCCACTGGTGTATTCTGAGTCCGTGGTGTGGCCCTCCATGGCCATGTGGGATGCAGCTTCCTCGTGCTCCGGTGCCACTGTACCTCCGCCTGATGATGCTGATGCACACAAGAACAGGGAGACCACAAAAAGGGGGGGGGCGACAGAAGAAAGACAGGTTGAGTGCATGGCTTACCGCTACTGTTGGCGGACAATACAGACACAGCAGCCCCCTGCACTACGTCACGCTGTTGGGCTCTACAGATGCAATTCCTGGGAAATGGCCTACAAGGCCATGGACAACATCTGCACACATAGATGACACAGGGGCATGAATACCTGTACTTGGCACTCTACAGATGTGGGGTGGGGTGCCACATGGCCTGCATTACGGAGGGGCCTAGCCTATGGAACTCGCCCTGGCCTAGGGAAACCCACAGCCCTCCTCCCCCACCCAGACACCTTGACTGTGCGAAAAGTCCGCTGAATGATGTTGTACTCACCCCTTTGTGTCTGCTGTGATGCCCTCAAGCGCCCATCCAACTCAGGGTAGGCCACCGCCAGGATCCGGAACATCAGGGGGGTCATGTTTCGATGGGCACCCCTCCCACGTTGGGAGGCCATCCCCAGCTGAGCCTCCGCCGTCTTCTTGCTCCAACGGCGAATGTACTCCCATTTTTTCCGGCAGTGGGTGCTCCGTCTGTGGTGGACCCCCAGGGTCCGGACGTCCTTGGCGATGGCACGCCAAATATCCTTCTTCTGGTGGGCGCTGACCTATATGACATGTACAGGGGAAGAAGAGTAGTCATTAACAACTGCACCGTCTAAGTGAGTGGCCCACATCCCTACCCTTGCCATGTGGCACATGCATTCAAAGTCCTTCATGCACGCAGAACTGTGCCCCCTTCATTCTTACAACCAGCCCTCTCCACACAGGCATAGCCCACACAACGTGCTCCCTGTGTACTTACCAGTTGGTCTGGAGGACTGTAGAGTAGTGTGTACTGGGGGAGGACCCCGTCCACGAGCTTCTCCAACTCCTCTGCAGTGAAGGCAGGGGCCCTTTCCCCAGACGCACAAGCCATTGTCTCTTCCAGACCGAGGTCACAGCAGCACTTGCAGTGTAGGTCCTCCCCGGTCGAAGATCAGGTATCAAGTGATTAAACAGCTGGAAAATGGCGGTCACGTTCACGGCGGTCACGTTCACGGTGGTGCGTACCATCACCGCCGGCGTACATCGTCATTGGCTCCTGGGACCCATAGGGTCCAACGTTAACCAATGCAGCATTGCGCCGCGGTCTTCGACCGCCTACCGCGACGGTGTACAACGCCAGTGCAGTTACCTCACATCCCATTGTCCCAGTTTAGAGGTCAGGCAGCCGCCATTTCAGGGGCCCACATGGCCTAATTACCAACTGCGTCACACATACCTAGGCCTAGTCTCACAACACAAATACAGGCCACATTTTGTGTATGAATGGTGTTCTGTGTAGACTGTGGGTACATACCTCTGAGTTGTTTGACTCTGTGGTCGCTGTTGTCCTTCCTAGGCACCGTCAGCTGGGACATGTGAGGAGATGGCGGAATCCTCCAGTGTACTGACCGCTGGTGGACCTGTCGACAATGGAGGAAAGAAGTTTGATCATCACCTACAGGTTTGACCGTGCCACAATCCAGGAACTGTGTGCCCAGTTGGAGCCTGACCTGATGTCAGCAATCCGCCATCCCACAGGAATCCCCCATCAAGTGCAGGTGCTATCAGTGCTCCATTTCCTGGCAAGTGGGTCGTTGCAAACAACAGTGGCCATGGCATCAGGGATGTCCCAGCCTATGTTTTCCAACGTGTTGTCCAGAGTGTTGTCTGCCCTTCTGAAACACATGCGGAGCTACATCGTTTTCCCTCAGGTGGAGGACTTGCCTACAGTTAAAGGTGACTTCTATGCCCTTGGACATATCCCCAACAGCATAGGTGCCATTGATGGGACCCATGTAGCTCTCGTCCCCCCCACAGGAGTGAACAGGTGTACAGGAACCAGAAGAGTTATCAGTCCATGAATGTACAGATGGTGTGTTTGGCAGACCAGTACATCTCCCAGGTAAATGCTATGTTCCCTGGCTCTGTGCATGATGCCTACATCCTGCGGAATAGCAGCATCCCTTATGTGATGGGTCAACTCCAGAGGCACCGGGTGTGGCTATTAGGGGACTCTGGTTACCCCAACCTGTCATGACTACTGACCCCAGTGAGGAATCCCAGGACCAGGGCAGAGGAACGCTACAATGAGGTCCATGGGCAGATTAGGAGGGTGATCGAACGCACCTTCGGCCTCCTGAAGGCCAGGTTCAAGTGCCTCCATATGACATGTGGTTCCCTATTCTACTCACCAAAGAAGGTGTGCCAGATCATCGTGGCCTGCTGTATGCTTCACAACTTGGCTTTGCGACGACAGGTGCCTTTTCTGCAGGAGGATGGTCCAGATGGCGTTGTTGTGGCAGCTGTGGAGCCTGTGGACAGTGATGAGGAGGAAGCAGAGGAAGAAGACATTGACAACAGGGACTCAGTTATCCAGCAATATTTCCAGTGACACACAGGTGAGAAAACATTCCTGCCTACTACAAGTACTTTCACACTTCTACCTCTATCCTGTCTGTCGATTTCAACCAGTATATGGTCACTGAGTTGTACATTTCCCTTACGGTTTCACAGGTGTGGTTTCCAACGTGTGTCATCTGCTTAGATTCCTCATGGACTTGAGATGTGTGACATAGGTATGTTTACATTACATTTGAAACAGCATTTTGTCACTGTCATTGCTAATACAAATTTTCGAAATCACAGACTGACTCCAGATTGTTTTGTGCTTCAAGGTGTTTATTGAAGTCCCCAATATTGGAGGGGGGTTGTAAAATGGTGAGGGGTGATGGTGGAGGACTGTCCATGGCAGAGTCCAGTCTATTAGTCTCACAGGTGCCTTGCCCATATGGGCGTAGGAAGTGGAGCTGGGGCAGTTCCACTATGGACAAGGTTACAAAGTGGGACAGTGGTTTGACAATCAGGGTGGTCTCATTTCTTGGCGGGGGTCTTGGCATTGTGCTCTGTGTTGTTCCTGGATCTCAGGGACCGTTTGCGTGGTGGTTCTCCGTCTGCAGGCGGTGGGGTGCTGGTGTGGTGGTCCTGTGGCGGTGCCTCCTGTCCACTAGCGCCGGCGAAGGTGGAAGGCTGTTCCTCGGTTTGGCTAGTGTCAGGGGCCCTTTGTTGAGCCACTGCCTCCCTCCCCTGCTATGGTGACCAGGATGGTGTATATTTTGGTGAGGTCATCCCTGATCCCCATGTAGTGTCCCTCCTGCAGCCGCTGGGTCTCCTGAAAATTGGCCAGTACCGTGCCCATGGTCTCCTGGGAATGGTGGTATGCTCCCATGATGTCGGAGAGTGCCTCGTGGAGAGTGGGTTCCCTGGGCCTGTCCTCCCCCTGTCGCACAGCAGTCCTCCCAGCTTCCCTGTTGTCCTGTGCCTCTGTCCCCTGAACCGTGTGCCCACTGCCACTGACCCCGGGTCCCTGATCGTCCTGGGTTAGTGGGGTTGAACACACTGCTGATTGACGTGTCCTGGGGACAGTGGCATGGGCCCGCTGGGTGGGTGCTGTGCTGGTGTTTCCTGAGGGGGGAGGTTATGTGGTGGTTTGGGACTGTGGCAGGGGAACCGACTGTCCAGAGGTCCCAGATGGGCCAGGCTGGTCATCCTGATCCAGGCGTGCAGAGCTGCTGTCATCACTGTGGGCCTCTTCTGTGTAAGGACTGGATATAACTTGCACCTCCTGTCCGGTGACGTTGGGTAGGGGTCCTGTTGGGATGCAAATGCATTGTTATTGTATCTGTGTGTGACATCTTGTGCAATGGGTGTGTCTCCCTGTATAAATATGCTTGCACTGTCGCCTTGGCCTTGTGTGATTGCTGATTAGGTGGGCTGGGTGAGTCTATCTAGTGTGCATGCAGTGGTGATGGGTGTCCATACAGGTCTGTGATGGGTGTCCATGCATTGTTGTTGCATGCAGGGCTTGGTATTGAGATGGATGGGTTGTGATAGTGGGGTATATGTGAGGTGTTGGAGTGATGGGGGTGAAGGTAGGGGTAGGGGTTTGTAATGGCATGCAGGTAGGGTGGAGGGATAAAATAGTAAAGATTTGCCTTACCAGAGTCCAGTCCTCCTGCTACTCCTGCGAGGCCCTCAGGATGCATGATTGCCAAGACTTGCTCCTCCCATGTTGTTAGATGTGGGGGAGGAGGTAGGGGTCCACTGCCAGTCCTCTTTACAGCAATCTGGTGTCTTGATACCACGGAACATACCTTCCCCCGTAGGTCGTTCCACCTCTTCCTGATGTCATCCCTGGTTCTTGGATGCTGTCCCACGGCGTTGACCCTGTTGACGATTCTCTGCCATAGCTCCATCTTCCTTGCAATGGATGTCTGCTGCACCTGTGATCCGAATAGCTGTGGCTCTACCCGGATGATTTCCTCCACCATGACCCTTAGCTCCTCCTCAGAAAACGTGGGGTGTCTTTGAGGTGCCATGATGTGGTGTGAGTGATATGTGAGGTGATGTGTGGGGTGCTGTGTTGTGATGTATTATGTGATGTGCGTGGATGGTGTATGTGTGATGGTGTTCTGTGCCTCTGGGTGAAGGTGTATTCTTTGCTTTTTTCTCTCTGGTTGGTCTAATTTTTTTATTGAAAAGGTTATGGGTAATGTGGGTGTGTGTTTTATAGTGGTGAGGGTGTGGTGTGTGTATGTGTGTCAGGTGTGTATATTTTGAATTATCCAATGTGGTTGTGTTTTGTAAGTGTGTGTGTATTTTGAGCGTGGCGGTATGTACCGCCAATTGTTTACCGCGGTTGAAAGACCGCCGCTGTGATTCGTGGGTCGTGATACTGTGGGTGTATTCCTGTTGGTGTGACGGTGTGGGTTTTGCTATCACCAGTTTATCACTGACCTTTGGTGTGGCGGACTTGAGTGGGTGTTTGTATAGTGGCGGATTTCTCTGTGTGGGTCATAATACCCATAGCAGAATACCGCCACGGTCACTGTATGTTGGCGGCCATCGGCACGGCGGTAAGCGGAATTTACCGCCAACGTTGTAATGAGGGCCACAGTTCTTTATCCTCATTGCTTCCTCTTTTTAAGTGTGCTGCATTGTGCCTCTAAGAATTGTTTTTGTGAAGGAAGGTATGCAGACACCTTTGTACCAATGTGTAAGAAAAATCCCACAGTTATTACGGAAAATATGGTATATTTTACTAAACAAAATGACACCAAAACAACAAACATCCAATCAGTAGAACCATAATTTATGAGTTTTTGAGGTCCTAGGTAAAAATATCACCAACCCAAGATATCTGCTCTCACCATACCAGAGCAAAGTCACAAGTTCAGGACAATTGTGATGGAGCGTAGGCCGGATATAGGATCAGGTTTGTCTCTGCAAGTTTTATCTTCTGACTTGTTGCAAGGACATTGCGGTGCAGCTCTGTGGGGCTCTGCATTGTTCCCTGTTGGATCCGTTGAGGCTTTCAGGCAGGGGCTGCATGGCTCTGAGCGTCTGTGTGTTGCTGGTTCCAGGGAAAACTTCAGTGAGGAGCTGCATGGTGCTCTATGGCACTCTGCACTGGATCTGGTGAAGCTTCCAGTTGGAGCTCTATAATCCTCTGAGCTCTGTGTGCAGTGACACCTTTGCTGAGGAAATGCGCAACTCTTGGGGCTCCCCATTGGAGTTGGTACTACCTTCAGTTATGCAGGGAGACATGCACACTTACTCCACCCACGGCTCCACGACCTTGAGAACGATACTTGGGGGTCAGGACACTCTCCCACAGAAACCAGCAGAAGCAACCAGGTCAGGTCCAGTTAGGTCTGGGGAACTTGGAAGCAGAAAAGGCCTCTGGAACTTGTTGTATAGCTGCAGTTCACACAGGAGGTCATTCACCGAACCCTGGAGGCACTTTTGGGACTCTGGGTTTAAGGCAAGCAAGTCCAGTCTGGTTCTTGTAAGGAATTCAGTTTTTGGTTGAGTGGGGTATTAACCCTACTCAAGCAACAGCCACAGTTCCTGTCACGGAGCCACAAAATACGCAAAATTAACCTGTGCTTAACCTTCTGGTAGCTTTGCATAAATGCAGTTAGGCTTAGCGTAGAGGCAATGTGATAAGTATTATGCAGTGCACAAACAGTAATAAAGTGAAAACACAACACAAGAAAAATGTCACACCAATTTAGAAAAAAAGAGTAAATTGTAATACCTTATTTGGCACAAAAACAGCAAAAATCCAATCAGTAGAACAGGAGTTATGAATTTTAAAGCTTAAGGTCGATACAGGCACCTAAAAGATCAAAGCGCCACCTGCAGACATCTAGTTGTGCGATTAGGATCAAAGTAAAAAACAAAATGGCCGACCAAGATGGAGAGCAAAGTCAGAACAAGAAGTGGATTGGGCTTGGTCTGCGCTTACCTTCAGACTTAGAAAAAATTTCAACAAATACGTTTTGAGAAGGAAGAGGTTTGGCGGGGCAAACTTACAAGTGGTGTCCGATAAGGTGGCGTCATCATCAGGGAACCGCTAGACAAAGTTGCAGTGAAGATTTCCATGTTCGGACTTAGGGGGTCATTACAACCCTGGTGGACGGTGTTAAAGCAGCGGTAATACCGCAAACAGTGCGGCGGATAAAAAAATGGAATTATGACCCTGGCGGAAACTACCAAAAAAGACAGCCACTTTAACACACCGCCCGCCACAGCGGTACAGACAAGCAGCACGGGGGTCACCGCCAACAGACAGGCGGAACCCAATGTACCGCCCATAGTATTACAACCCGCCAATCCGCCACCTTTTCCGGGGCGGATTCACCGTAGATAAAAACACGGCAGAAACAGCTTCTGAATGGGAAAACGCTCACCTGAACACATCCCACAAGGAACGAGGACTCCATGGATCCAGAACTCCAAATACTCCCTGCCCTTGTGTTGAAGTAAGCCTCAGCAAGGCCTACTAGTGCAAGGGGGTCACCTTTCTCTGCACAAAGTCCTCAGACCATGTAGGAAGAAGTTGGCACAGAAACTGAAATAAAAGACAAAGGCCCTCATTACGACGCGGGACGCGGTGGCACCGCCGACAGGCCGGCGGTGCCCCGCGGGGCTTTCTGACCGCGGCGGCTTAGCCGCGGTCAGTAAAGGGAAACCAGCGGTCTCCCGCCGGTTTCCCGCTGCCCCCAGGAATCCTCCAAGCCGGCGCAGCTTGCTGCGCCGGTTTGGGGATTCCGACTCCCCCTCCCGCCATCCAGTTCCTGGCGGTTCTCCCGCCGGGAACCGGATGGCGGGAGGGGGAGTCGCGGGGCCCCTGGGGGCCCCTGCAGTGCCCATGCCAATGGCATGGGCACTGCAGGGGCCCCCGTAAGAGGGCCCCTACAAGTATTTCACTGTCTGCTTGGCAGACAGTGAAATACGCGACGGGTGCAAATGCACCCGTCGCACCTTCCCACTCCGCCGGCTCGATTACGAGCCGGCATCCTCGTGGGAAGGTCGTTTTCCCCTGGGCTGGCGGGCGGCCTTTTGGCGGCCGCCCGCCAGCCCAGGGGAAAACTTGAAATACCCGCTGCGGTCTTTTGACCGCGGCGCGGTATTTTGGAGGGTGGAATTCTGGCGGGCGGCCTCCGCCGCCCGCCAGAATCAGAATGAGGGCCAAAGTGTATTAACCTCATGAGGTGGTACTACAGTTCAAACAGCACCCTTCGGTAATGTTTGAAGTAGCACACTGAACTGAGAGAGCATGGTCCTTTATACCCACGCAGGGGCTAAAAGGAGGTGGTACAATTATAGAAGCAAGACTTGCATACATGTAAGGTCATGTGGAAATGCACAGTCGACAGGTAGGAGGAGCTGACAGTTTTCAAGGACTCACAGCTGCAGACCTTACTGAGCATGTGCGAAGTGGGAGATGCTAAATATAACTTGTCACTAGGCAGATTTTCAAGAGTAGTTAACAGAAAGGTAGGACAGAGCACATGGTGAGCACATGGCAGCATGTGGCAGAGAAAATAGCTGCCATAAATACAAAATGGATTCCGCAAAATGTTCACAATTGTTACTAAATATAAGGTGTCTTCTGCTAATGCTTAATCTAATCGCTGCTAAACTACAACAGACGACCCTTTCAGCATTAGCTGAAGACATTTGTCTTTCTAGGATAATCTAAATATTCATCTTGTATATTTATGCTCATCATTTCAGCTATTTCCTTATCTAACATATGTTGTGGTTTCATTTCTGTAATATTTCTTTTGGTAGGCATACAAGCAGTAATACACATGGAGCAGAACATTGGACCACACTGAATACAGATACAGCATGTGAAAAATATTGCAATCATTACACACAGGATAGTCAGTAGTTTCCAGCCCCAGGTGGAAACAAGAGCCCAAAACCATCCAGAAAAAGTCCAAGTACCAGTCTCTGTGTGGATTTCTGCAGCAATTTTATGCAATTTAGATATTGCATCATATACTGAAGGTGAGTGATCGGTAATAAAAACACAGCAACTACTACCGATGATGCGACATGCACCACCTCGGTCAGCTAATATCACATCTAGTACCATACGATTTTGGAGCGCTACAATCCTCGCAATTTGGAGCTCCTCAGTAATATTCCCAAGTGCCAGAGCTGCCTGATTGGTAACAGCTTCCACAACCCTAGTCAATCGTCTCACTTTCCTACTGTTTAACGCAGCACCCACAAAGGGGAATAACTCTAAATTAAAATCAACATATTGTTGCAGGCTAGTATCCGTTTGGTCTACCTCATTTGTACTTATTGCCCTTTTATATCTATTTTTAACGATGTCATTGAACAGTTTAAAATCTCGGTGACATGATGCAGGTGCCAAAAACACAGGGGGTAATAGAAAAGATACATAAAACACACCTGACCCCCCAACAGGTAGTTGGTAATATCCATGGTTACCACAAACAAAATATGTATTATGTGAAGCTGTAAAACTACTATTATTTACACCCTCAATAATTAAAATCAAGGTACAATTGCTTATCCCTACTGGAATTCGTCCAATGCTATGTATACATAAATCTGCTTTAGTTTTTGTAACAGAAATCACAAATTGTTCTTTCTTGTCAGAGTCTTGTATATTTGTGAAGACGTATGGTATTGAAACATTGTCCGGTTGATACTCTTCCCATTCCCATTTAGTTCCTTTGGCTTGGGGATACCCATCTTTGTCTTGGTAGCATACTTTATTAAGGCGAAAAAGAAGTCCGCCCTCTGTACGTTTTCCAGATGCAAACAAAAGCGTGTACCAAGCTTGACAAGAACCATTGTGTGAAAAAGGAAGAGGAATGAAAGGTGTTCCTCCTTTCTTTTGATGCGCAGGTATCATTCCACATACCCAACAGTTAGTAGTATTTGTAGCATTATGAGTATGATGCAACATCTGAATTAAAGTATTATTGAAGTACTATTGACGGTGCTTCTGCTCCTGATAGGGAAGTGTAAAGTAATAGTGATCCTCTGGTACTGGAGTAGTGGCAACAAAAAACTCAGAAGCAGGAGCCTTCTTTTCAACAAACCAAGTGATTGTTGCTGTAACCACCAAAACAACAACAAACCCCATAGTACTAATGATCAGTTTGTTATTCATTTTAGCAACAGTGATAATCGACCCTTTCAGAATTGAATTAAAAACAATCGTTGGAGCTCTTATCCCTGGGCAGCCGCTGATTTCTTCACCACGGGCCAAGACAGGTGTCACTACTCTAATGCATGGCTGATCCCCCCCCTTGCCACAGTGGCTCTCCGTTTCACTAACCCAGGGCAGTAGCTCAACCAGTTTTTTCAAAACATTTTCAGATTCTTTCCTCGGTCTCAAATTATATCGTGACACTCCAGAAGTCGTTTGGTCCGGGAAGACCTCTGCAGATTCATCAGGTGATATAGCACGGCCATTCTCTGTAGTCAAAATCTCTCGATGATCGGTCAGCACAGCAGGTTCCACCAAGGTAGGTAGCACTCTCTTGCAGTGAGTACTATTGACCCAATTCTTTCGGTTCGTCACTCGAACTGCTGTCCTTGTCGCAAGGAGCACCTGTTCTGGGCCTCGCCACCTTGGTTCCAAGCTGCTTGATCTTTCAAAGGACTTAGGGGGTCATTCTGACCCCGGCGGTCTAAGACCGCCGGGGCCAGGGTCGGCGGGAGCACCGCCGACAGGCCGGCGGTGCCCCGCAGGGCATTCTGACCGCGGCGCTTCGGCCGCGGTCAGAAGAGGCAAACCGGCGGTCTCCCGCCGGTTTACCGCTGCCCTTTTAATCCCCCATGGCGGCGCAGCTTGCTGCGCCGCCATGGGGGATTCTGACACCCCCTACCGCCATCCTGTTCCTGGCGGTTCGCCCGCCAGGAACAGGATGGCGGTAGGGGGTGCCCCTTAAGAGGGCCCCGCAAAGTATTTCAGTGTCGGCTAAGCAGACACTGAAATACGCGACGGGTGCAAACTGCACCCGTCGCACCCCTGCAACTCCGCCGGCTCAATTCTGAGCCGGCGTCCTCGTTGCAGGGGCATTTCCTCTGGGCCGGCGGGCGCTCTTTTGGAGAGCGCCTGCCGGCCCAGAGGAAATGTCTAAATGGCCGCCGCCGTCTTTTGACCGCGGTGCGGTCATACAGCGGCGGTAGCTTGGCGGGCGGCTCCCGCCGCCCGCCAACATTAGAATCAGGCCCTTAATCATCACCTGGTCACCAGGTCGGAGTTCATGGCCTTCACCTGTAGATCTGTCAGGAAGTGCTTCTCGAACCTGTTGATGAATAGAAACCAAATTGTCGGTTAACTGTGCCAAATAATCATTTATCAGGACACAAGGTACATCATATACAGAATTTGGCTTAGGAACTCCCCAAATATTCATTGGCCTTCCGAATACTATTTCATAGGGGGTCAGGCCTGTTTGAGAGTGTGGCACTGACCTAATAGACAATAATGCCAACGGTAATGCATCCGGCCAAGTTAAGGATGTGGAAGCCTGTATCTTCGCTAACTTCAGCTTCAAAGTAGCATTATACCTTTCCACCAACCCTGCTGATTGTGGGTGGAAAACCGCATGGAACTTCTGTTTGATCCCTAATCCTTTCAGGACATACTTAATAACTTCCCCAACAAAATGAGGTCCGTTATCATTCCATAAAAGTCTGCAAACACCAAACCTAGGGAAAACTTATTTCAAAAGCACCTTCGCTGTGGTAATGGCAGTATTATCCTTTGTGGGGTACGCCTCTATCCATTTACTGAAAGCACATACCACCACCAAGACATACTTTAAATTGTTGCAGCGTTCAAGCTGAATATAATCCATTTGTAGAACTTCAAAAGGTGCAGTTGGTGTAGCAAACCCTCCCGCAGGAGTACGTGTCCCTTTTCCAGGATTGTATTGTAAACATATCAAACAAGACTGTACTACTCTCTTAGCTGTACTGGAAATTTCTGGATGCTCCCAAACTTGCGTAAGCAACTTCGTTATTGTTGAAGTTCCAACATGTGCCAGCCCATGTGCCATCTGAACCATAGGTTGTACAAAAGCTATAGGCAAATTCAATTTATCCATCTGCTTATTCCGCCAACAGCCCTCATCATCCAATTCTCCATCTTCAGACCATTGCTCACGTTCTTTCACAGAAGCAGATTTCTGTATATCTAATACGTCTTGTCTAGCATTATGCCAACGTTCAGCTTGTGACTTCACTACATACATAGAAGTAGTGCTTCGCTGCATCGCAGTCTCACGTGCTACGCGGTCTGCAAGAGCATTACCTTGCCCTATCTTATCGGTCACTTTCTTGTGTGCACTACATTTCACAATAACTAGTTTCTTTGGGTATGTCAATGCAGTCAAGAGGTTATGCACTAATTCTCCGTGCATTATCTGCATCCCGTGGGATGTGAGAAAACCTCTCTCCTTCCAAAGCAAACCAAAGTCATGAGCCACTCCAAAAGCATAGCGGCTGTCTGTATAAATGTTCACACATAAGTCAGTACTAAGCTCACATGCTCGTGTCAAAGCTATTAGTTCAGCTGCTTGAGCTGACTTCTGTGGTATACGAGCTGTCTCCACTACCGTGTGTATTGTGGTGATTGCATATGCAGCTGAGGTCGTACCATCTGGCAACTTCAAACAAGACCCATCAACCCACAATTCCCCGTCTACATCTGGAAGGGGCGTATCTTGTAAATCAATACGACCCTTTGTCTGTTCTTCTGTAAGGAATATACAATCATGTGTTTCTTGTGACTGAGGCTGAGTCACCGGATATGGCAACAAAGTGGCTGGATTTAGTGTTGCACATCTCTTCAGTGTAATGTGAGGAGCCAGCAATGTCAACTCATATCCTGTTATACAGACGCTAGTTAAATGTTGTGTCTTTGTTTGATTTAAAAGAGCATCAACCGCATGGGGTACTAACACCAACAGCTTATGTGACAAAACTATCCCTTCACTCTGACGTATTGACACACCTTTGCCGCAACTGACCGAAAACACCCAGAGAGGGGCATTGGAGTATCTTTAGTCAAAAGTGCTAGCAAAGGTTTGACAATGTGTGAAAACCCTAATATCCATTGCCTACAGAAAGAAGTAAGACCAAGGAATGCACGAACATCTTTCTGAGTAGGGGGTACTGGTGTGTCTAAAATTGCTTGAATACGATCTGATGTAAGTGCACGGCCCTCCTTAGACAAAAGGTGACCTAAATAGGTTACCTTTGGTCTACAATATTGCAATTTCTTTCGTGACACTTTATGATGGTGTGAAGCAAGAAAAGAAAGTAAGGACAAAGTGCACTTTTCACATTGCTCAGGGGTATCAGCAGCCAACAAAATATCATCGACATATTGTATGAGAGCCACACCTTCAGGCAAAACAAAAGTCATAGTACAAGAACTAATTGCTCCCTCAACTTCCTCATAAAAGGCGGCTGTATTTTCCATGGGTCAGGTAATGCTGTTTTAAGTGCCATTACATCTGCCCTGTTCCAAGGAGTATACACCCAATTATAAATAAAATAACCCTTAGCATCAACAGAAGTTTTATCATCACTTGTACCCAATCCTTTAGGAGGAACAAACAAAGGCGTGGCCTCCCGCAGTGGTTTTGCGTGAACTATCATAATCTTATGTGTTCCAAAGATGGAAGCTTGCACCCCGCCGGTCTGAGATGTCCGTGCAACTACGTCCACTGCCCTTTTCTCCTCTCGCAAACGGTCTGCTGCAACACATAATTTCACCAAACGCCTGATTGCATCAGCCACCTGGGAGAAGACAAAAAGACCATCACGCATTTGCTTATGATCAGCTGCAACATCATCGGGCTCTAACTCATCAGAATATTTCCGAAATAGTTCAATAACTTCTGTGCCAAATGCCTCAGTAAAATATAGGTGCTCCTTTTCCGTCCACCCTTTCATGTTGTCTAAAAGTTCAGAAGCAGAGACAACGCTACGAATTGTTTTACGAGCAATAGATCTAAGCTCAGATGCACAGTCAGCAGGCAACATAGAGTGACTGTCTTGCATCTTCTGTTGCTCCGAACTGGAGGCCATAACTAACTCATGAGGGGCAGAAGGAACGACATACGGAGGTGGAGGGCGATCTAATAACAATAAATCATCATGTGGTTTATTAAGGATAGGATAGAGAGGTTGCCTAACGGTGTATTGGCCAGTTACCTGTAATTTACGTTCTTTCTCTTCTAGCTCCTTTAAGTCATTTAGCGGCCAGATGTAGCAAACGTTTGCGAGTCGCAAATGGCCCGAATCGCTATTTGCGACCCCGCAAAATCGGAAATGGGATGCAAAAATCCCATTTCCGACTCGCAAAATGCAATGCGAGCCGTTACCGACTCGCAAAATTTGCGACCCCATTTTGCGACCCGCAAATAGGAAGTCGCAATTTGCGAGTCGCAAACCATATGCAATAGCAACTTGCAAATTGCGACTAGTCGCAAAAAGCCCAGTTTGCACTTCCAATTTACCACTAACTCAGAGCAGGTGGTAACCAGAACCAAAGTATAAAAGGAGACCCAGAAGGCATCTGGGTTATTCAAGATGGCGGAGATATACCTGATAGCAGTGAGGAGGAGATCCCACGCCGCAGAGCAGAGGTGGAGAAGGAGCCAGAGACAGGAGAAGATTTACAGAACAAGGCAGACCCTCTTCCAGCAAACTGAGGAGGAAATTTATGACAAATATAGACTTAGCAGCGCAGCTATACTAGATTTAATAGATTTACTGAAACCACAGCTAGAATGCCAGACTGTGCGCGGCTGCGCCATCCCTACGCATGTGCAAGTGCTATGCTCACTGCACCTCTTGGCCTCGGGTAGCTTTCAGGGGGTCATTGCTGTGGCAGGTGGGGTATCCCAAAGTGCACTATCACGGTTCTTTAGGGCATTCCTAGACGCCTTACTCACACACATGTCCCAATACATATACCTACTCAGGAATGAGGCAGAAATCAACAGTACCAAGTTGGAATTTTACCGGATTGCCAACTTCCCCCATGTCATAGGGTGTGTAGACGGGACACATATTCAAATATGCCCACCTGCAAACCTGGAATATCTGTTCCGCAATAGGAAGTGTACACACTCACTCAACATACAGGTGGTATGTGACGCTCATTATATCATCACTGACATGGTTGCCAAATTTCCAGGCAGTACCCATGACTCCTACATTTTTAGACACAGTGGGATACACCAACGCCTGGAACGTGGGGAGTTTGGAGATGGATACCTCCTGGGTAGAGCTGAATACACCTTGAAGACATGCACACAGGTCAATGTGCAAACCACCCATGCCTTGCTAACAGTGTACGTTTTGTGCCCAACAGGTGACAGTGCATATGCACTACGTCCATGGATACTGACTCCGTACTTAACACCCAGCAATGATTGTGAGAGGCGATACAACAGTGCACATAAGAGGACCAGGAACATCATAGAACGAACCTTCGGACTGCTGACAGCAAGGTTCAGATGCCTCCACCGAAGTGGAGCTGCCCTCCAGTATACCCCAATAACGGCATTCAAAATAGTTGTTGCATGCGCTATCCTGCACAACATTGCCACCCGACGTGGGCTACCGCTTACCCCTGAAGACCCTGATTCTGAGGATGAAGAGCAAGAGCAACCACATCGCCATCATGGGGATAGGAGCATCGCAAATCAAGGCAGACTGAGACAGGAACACATTGCAAACCAATACTTTGGAAGGTACGTGCCAACTTCTACCATACTCACCAATATAACAAAGAGTGCATGTGTTAAGTGGAAAGAACAAATGATTTAATAAGTGCAAATAACCAAACTATGTACATGAAAAACAGTTCAGGGGCTTCAATAGTTCACCTGGCATGGGACACATTGCCATCATGTGCCCCAACCCCAGGGACAGTGTGGAGCTCACACCCTACGGCGGGCTCGGCCAGCCTGGCTGGTACTAGGTGGGTCAGCAGTGCTCTGCCTTGTGCTTCCACTACGTACCACCCTGGTGTCACTGACAGAGACACTGCTGACAGTGGAGCCCTCCTCACTGCACTGTGGGGTGTCGCCTGTGCCCCTGGCCACCTGCTGTGCCTCCATTAGGTCTATTGCATGGTTGATCCGGCCCAGTCCCCGTGCCACATCACCCGCAAAGTGGCCCATGTCTACCTGGAGGCTGACTGTTCGCCTAGACAGCCCTGTTGTGTTAACAGCCAGCCTAACTATAGAGGAGGCCATCCTGTCCAGGCGTTGCAGCAGCTGGCGGTCCCTGCGTCGTGCACTGTCACTCTGCGTTAGCAGTCCTGCCACCAGTTTGTGCATAGACAGTGTAAGGTCACCCGTGTTGTTTCCTATAACCTGCAATTCTGAATGCACCTGCTGCATACTGATGGCATGATTTCTTTCAAAGCGCTGCAATACCCCACTAATCTTCCTTAATTGTTGGTTTTGCAGGCACTGACCCCGTAGCAGTTGGGCGTCTGTTGGTGTTGTGGAGGCATGCCCTGACTCTGCCTGCTGCTCTGCTGTTGGTATCCTACGTCGCCTGCGCAGCGGTGGAGGCCCTATATTGTCTGACGTGGCACTCTGGCTTGTACCTGGTGCAGGTTCGCACACCACTGTTGCAACAGGTGTTTCCAGAGAGGGCATGGTGTTGGTGGTGCAGGTAGCAGTGGTGGCTGGTTCTGTTGTCTCCTCTCTGTGCTGGCTGACCATTGGCCCCTGGCTGCTTGGGCTGGTGGGGGTGTCTTGTGGGAGACCTGGGGGACATAGGGAACACACTGTCAGTGTCTACTATCTGTTATCAACTTCCTAATAAACAATTGCCTATGAACTGCCTACTTGACTACATTGCCCATAATGCATCTGTCTGGTTTTTGCTACTCTGAAATGGAGCTATCTTGGTTGTGCATGCCCCTGTGTACAAGGTGGGTGGGGGTATGGCATTGATGGGGGTACATGCATATCACATGGTACTCACCGGTTGATGGTCCTGGCTCAGAGGTGTCCAGATCTCCCATTCCACTGACAGCCTCAGGCTCAAGGGTCTCCTCTATCCTTTCCTCCAGGGGTGTGGGTGGTGGTACCGTCGATGGTCTTCCTCCTGTGCCTCTCATCTCCCGGAGCCGCTCTGCCACCCTCTCCTTGGTCCGGGAGCGCAGGTCATACCACCTTTTCTTAAGTTCTTCCACACTCCGGTGGCTGACCCCCAGGGAGTTGACCTTGTCCTGGATTTCCTGCCAAATTCTTTTTTTTTCTGTGTCTGGCACAGTGAGGCCTGCCCTGCCAAACAGCTCGTCATGGTGCTGACAGCACTAATCTGTTAGCACCTCCAACTCCTTCTCAGCAAACTTTAGCTTCCTTTTCCTGGGAGTGTCAGCCATGGTTGCTGGAGCTGTGTTTGTTAGCTGTGCTGCAGTAAAAAAGGGTGTGGTCCTCCCTCCTCCCAGGTGTATTTGTAAACTTCCTGGCTGTGATGTCATCATCATGTGCCAGGAAGTGTTTTCCTGAGTGTTCTGAAGTGATTTCCAGAGTGTTCTGCAGCACCTGCTTTCAATTTTCAGCACAGTCGCAATTTGCGACACCCACTCGCAAATTGCGAGTCCGTTTTTTGCGCGGTCGCAAAAAGCGACCTCGTAAACAGCGGACTTGCTATCTGCGGTGCGACTCCGTGTGCGAGTCGCAAATTGTCCTCGCACTTTCTACCTGCATTGCAGTTAGCGACTCGCAAATTGCGAGTCGCTATTTTTTACCTACCTACATCTGGCCCTTATTTCTTTCTTTCTCATTTCCAATGCTTTCACATATACATTCTTCCGCTGCTCTTTCTCAAGCAAGGCTTGCTCACGCTTCACTCGTCCACGCACTTCTTTCTCAGACATTCGTACACAGTCAAACATATCTTGCCTAGACTTTCGCTTACACATACATTATTCCACATACTCAATCTTTCGCAAATCAAATGACCCATGCATAGGCCAACGTAACTCAGGATCCGCACGAGTGTATTTATTCCATAATGTGCTGTACATTATAGAAGAAAGACCATATTTAACATACATATCTCTATTGGGCGTCCCCTCTGGGGGTGCCGGTTGCGATTCTTACAGTCTCAAATTGGTACCATTACAAAAGCAACACATCCTACGAAGTGTGCTAAAAACAGGCATGCCAAAAAATAGTGCAGAATATGCAATATTATAATCAAAGTAGCACTTAAGGTGCCGTTCAAATCAAAATTAAATTGGAGAAAATTCTC
Source organism: Pleurodeles waltl (assembly GCF_031143425.1). Lineage (NCBI taxonomy): Eukaryota > Metazoa > Chordata > Amphibia > Caudata > Salamandridae > Pleurodeles > Pleurodeles waltl. The sequence continues at coordinate 889,919,779 of NC_090448.1, read as the reverse complement.
CTCATTACCTGCCTATATAAATTGCAATTTATATATCAATTCAAAGGACACAAATTGACTAGTCACCCAAAACACGAGAGCCACAGTAAGTAGTGCTAAACTATATTACTAAACAAAGGCATCAAAACCCACAGCAAGTGCCGTAAAACGGCTCTTACCAATCAAAGGGTGTCCAGGTTCCAACTGCCAAGTTCTAAAATCGACCAAATGGTCACTGCATGACGAATGAACAAAAAGGATCTCAGTCGAGGACCAGCGCCACCTGGATGGTCAAGTCTGAAGGAAGGGAAAAACGCCGTGGTTGCCAAGACTCTGGTCTCCTCAGGCATTGATCGTCCGCAGCGAGATCCCAATCCTTCGTCGCGACCAATCCGTTGGGCATCCGAGTCGCTGATGAGTCCCTGTTCGGGCGCCAATTTGTTGAAGTAAGCCTCAGCAAGGCCTACTAGTGCAAGGGGGTCACCTTTCTCTGCACAAAGTCCTCAGACCATGTAGGAAGAAGTTTGCACAGAAACTGAAATAAAAGACAAAGTTTATTAACCTCATGAGGTGGTACTACAGTTCAAACAGCACCCTTCGGTAATGTTTGAAGTAGCACACTGAACTGAGAGAGCATGGTCCTTTTATACCCACGCAGGGGCAAAAGGAGGTGGTACAATTATAGAAGCAAGACTTGCATACATGTAAGGTCATGTGGAAATGCACAGTCGACAGGTAGGAGGAGCTGACAGTTTTCAAGGACTAACAGCTGCAGACCTTACTGAGCATGTGCAAAGTGGGAGATGCTAAATATAACTTGTCACCAGGCAGATTTTCAAGAGTAGTTAACAGAAAGGTAGGACAGAGCACATGGTGAGCACATGGCAGCATGTGGCAGAGAAAATGGCTGCCATGAATACAAAATGGATTCTGCGAAATGTTCACAATAGTTACTAAATACAAGATGTCTTCTGCTAATGCTTAATCTAATCGCTGCTAAACTACAACACTTGTGTTTCTGCTCCTCTACGACCAACATCTACGTAGGCGCCGAAGACAACGGTGAGTACTGCACCTACGACATGGGGGAGGCAAAAGTTAGGGGGACACCCACCAAACACCCCCACCCCCACCCCCAACCTCGCATAATACAACATACACACCAATGCATTCACAAAAATCACAGTAACAACACACAACCCCCCCGGAAGAATGAAAAGACAAAGCGAAATTCGGTCAAACATTGTAATGTGGCATAATACATGCCATACAAAAATATACAGAGATAAATATGAAAATCAGTCATAAATATATACATTACGAGAAGTAGTGCAGATATGTACATAACAATGTCCGTGCACCAACAGTCCAAAAATGCATGGGCGAGGCCCACAAAGGATACCTGACCACGATCGGAGAGAACACTGCCGGGGCATCAGATAGAAATACTACAGGCACCTCAGGGGGAAGGGAAGGGGGGGCACCTCAGCCGGATGAACGCAAAGCCAGATCCACGACGGGGCTCCATACCCATTGATGTATCCTGGGGAGTGCAAAGCCACAGTCTCTCAAGTCTATACAGTGGGTGGGGTGCCCACCGTGCCATCCTGGGGAGTGCAAAGCCACAGTCTCTCAAGTCTCTACAGTGGGTGGCTTGCCCACTGTGCCATCCTGGGGAGTGCAAAGCCACAGTCTTTCAAGTCTCTACAGTGGGTGGGGTGCCCACCGTGCCATCCTGGGGTGTGCAAAGCCAAAGTCTCTCAATTCTCTACAGTGGGTGGCTTGCCCACTGTGCCATCCTGGGGAGTGCAAAGCCACAGTCTCTCAAGTAGATGCAGGTCTCCACTGGTTCTGGAGGGGGACTGGTGCCCAGACTGGATGAGTCTCCCCGTGAAAGTACCTGTCCTTTCACTGTCCCAGCTGCACATGGGATAACGATGCCTGATGTGGTGGTCTATTCATTCCTACCTGGTGCTTGCCCTGTTCAGCGGTGCTTTGCCATGGCGGTCGTTGCCCTGTTCAGCGGTGCTTTGCCATGGCGGTCGTTGCCCTGTTCAGCGGTGCTTTGACATGGCGGTTCTGGACTGTTCAGCGGTGCTTTGACATGGCGGTCTCTGGACTGTTCAGCGGTGCTGTGCCATGGCGGTTCTGGACTGTTCAGCGGTGCTTTGACATGGCGGTCTCTGGACTGTTCAGCTGTGCTTTGCCATGGCATTTCTGGACTGTTCAGCAGTGCTTTGACATGGCGGTCTCTGGACTGTTCAGCTGTGCTTTGCCATGGCGGTCTCTGGACTGTTCAGCGGTGCTTTGCCATGGCGGTTCTGGACTGTTCAGCGGTGCTTTGACATGGCGGTCTCTGGACTGTTCAGCGGTGCTTTGCCATGGCGGTTCTGGACTGTTCAGCGGTGCTTTGACATGGCTGTCTCTGGACTGTTCAGCGGTGCTTTGACATGGCGGTCTCTGGACTGTTCAGCGGTGCTTTGCCATGGCGGTTCTGGACTGTGCAGCGGTGCTTTGACATGGCGGTCTCTGGACTGTTCAGCGGTGCTTTGCCATGGCGGTTCTGGACTGTTCAGCGGTGCTTTGACATGGCGGTCTCTGGACTGTTCAGCGGTGCTTTGACATGGCGGTTCTGGTACGGACATTGGTGTGTGGCATGACGTTCCCTGGACTGGGCATTGGTGTGTGGCATGACGTTCCCTACACTGGGCATTGGTGTGTGGCATGACGTTCCCTACACTGGGCATTGGTGTGTGGCATGACGTTCCATCATAGCCCACCTGGGCTGTGGCAGCCGGGGCCCTCCTGGGCAATGACTCCGGCGGTGGCGGTGGTCTCTGGACCAGTGACGATACTTGGGCCCTCCTGGGCTGTGACTCCAGCGGTGGTCTCCTGACCAGTGATGATACTTGGGCCCTCCTGGGCTGTGACTCTGGCGGTGGTCTCTGGACCAGTGACGACGGTGCTGGCGGTTGTGTCTCGACCGCCGGAAATGATGGCGCACTTCTCCGCCGTGACACTCACAACAGGCTGGGTAGACTTCCTCTGGCCCTTCACCACCTTTGGGGGAGTCACAGCGGACTCTCCAATCCCCGTGGAACCCATGTCAGTTGTTTTCCCACCAGGAGTCTTTACACGGTCCCATCGTCCACTCTCCAATTTTAGAGCCTTTACAGGGGGTGGACTGCCAGTGCCTTGGCTCCGGGTCACACTGCCTGCCCTGGTGACCGGTGCACTCCACAAACCTTGAACAGGCACCACTGGTATTGGAGCATTTTGGCTGAGGCGCTACGACGCGACTGATGAATTGGAGGGGAGGGTAAAAAGGTCAACTTTACAGAGGGACAGTTTCTGACGAACACTGGGATGGGTAGTTGGAGGGGGCCTGGGAGTGGAGGAAGAGGAGGTGGTTGTCGGAGATGTCACTTTAGGTGTTTTGGGTGCAGGTGCAGGTACTGGAGGATGTCGTGAGGTGGATGGATGTTGGGTGAGTGATTGGCGGCGTTTGTGTACTTTGGGAGGGGGTGTCACAGACACATTGGGAGTGGACACAGGGGATGTGTAAATGGCAGTGGAGGTGGTGAGTGCAGGTGAGCGGCTTGGGGTGCTGTGTGTCCTTGTGCGATTCATGGTGCCTGTAGATGTGGTGCATGCAGGTGTGTGTGTAGACGAGACTGGGAGGGAGGAGGGAGAAGAGGAGGAGGGGGACACAGTGGAGGCAGTGGATGTTGCTGTGTTTGTACGTGGGTGAGACTTGTGTGAGTGCCTGTGGGTTGTGTGGTGCCTATGTTTGCTTGAGCTACCTGTGTGTGCTGACTTGTGTGCATGCTGGTCTGTAGGTGTGCTTGGGATGGGCTGGGGTACAGGAGATTGGGTCTGGGTGGAGGAGGTTGGAGTGGGGAGGCTAGACACAGGGACAATGGCTGCCATCAGTGCTGAGGCCAGAGATTGCAGGGTTTGCTGAAGGACAGCCTGACCAAAATGAATGCCCTCCAGGAATGCATTACTGTGTTGCAACTCTCGTTCTACACCCTGGATGGCATTCACAATGGTAGACTGCCCAACAGTGAGTGACCTGAGGAGGTCAATGGCCTCCTCACTGAGGGCAGCAGGGGTGACTGGGGCAGGGCCTGAGGTGCCTGGGGTGAAGGTGATGCCCACCCTCCTGGGTGAGCGGGCACGGGGCGAACGCTGAGGGGCTGCTGGGAGGGCGGTGCTGGTAGGGGAGGTGGCGGCTGTACCTGTAGAAGTGGGGCGCACAGATGGTGCCGCCACCACAAGCGAGCCCCCATCGGCGGACGAGTCGTGTTGCTGCTTGGTGATCCGGTGGCCGACGTGAAGCTCCCCTCGCCCTCCGTCCCACTGGTGCATTCTGAGTCCGTGGTGTAGCCCTCCATGGCCATGTGGGATGCAGCTCCCTCGTCCTCCGGTGCCACTGTACCTCCGCCTGATGATGCTGATGGATAAAAGGACAGGGAGAGCAGAAAAAGGGGGGGAGACAGTAGAAAGAGAGTTTTAGTGCATGGCATACCGCTACCGTTGGCGGACAAGACAGACACAGCAGCCCCCTGCATTACGCCGTGCTCCTGTCCTCTGCACATGCAATTTCTGGGACATGGCCTACATGGCAATGGTGGACATCTGCGCACATGGAAGCCACAGGGGCAACTATACCTCGACTTGGCACTCTGCTGAGGTGGGGTAGAGTGCCACATGGGCTACATTACGGAGGGGCCTTGCCTACGGAACTCGCCCTGGCCTAGGGACACCCACAGCCCACCTCCCCCACCCAGACCCCTCTACTGCGCGCAAAGTCCGCAGAATGAGGTTGTACTCATCCCCTTGTGTCTGCTGTGATGTCCTCAAGCACCCATCCAACTCCGGGTAGGCCACCGCCAGGATCCGGAACATCAGGGGGGTCATGGTGCGACGGGCACCCCTCCCACGTTGGGAGGCCATCCCCAGCTGAGCCTCCGCCGTCTTCTTGCTGCAGCCGTGAATGTCCTCCCATCTCTTACGGCAGTGGGTTCCCCGTCTCTGGTGGGCCCCCAGGTTCCGGACCTCCTTGGCGATGGCACGCCAAATGTCCCTCTTCTGGTGGGCGCTGACTTACATGACATGCACAAGGAAAGAGGAACTGTCATTACCAACTGCACCGTCGTTGTGAGTGGCCCCCTCCCTACTCTGGCCATGTGGCCCATTCATTCCCAGGCATTAATGTTCTATGAACTCTGTCCCCTTCCCTCTTCCACCCAGCCCTCTCCACCCAGGCCTAGCCCATACAACGTGCTCCCTGTGTACTAACCTGTTGGTCTGGAGGACCGTAGAGTAGCGTGTACTGGGGGAGGACCCCGTCTACCAGTTTCTCCAACTCCTGTGCAGTGAAGGCAGGGGCCCTTTCCCCAGACGCAGCAGCCATCGTCGCTTCCAGACCGAGGTCACAGCAGCACTTGCAGTGTAGGTCCTCTCCTGTCGAAGGTCAGGTATCTAGTGATTGAACAGATAGAAAATGGCGGTGACGTCCGCGGCGGTGACGTCCGCAGCGATGCGCATCATCACCGCCGGCGCACCTGTTCATTGGCTCCTGGGACCCATACGGTCCAATGTTAACAAATGCAGCATTGCGCCGCGGTCTACGACCGCCTACCACGACGGTGTGCAACGCCAGCGCAGTTACCCCACAATCCCATTGTCCCAGTTTAGAGGTCAGACAGCCGCCATTTCAGGGGCCCACATGGCTTCATTTACCTCTGCGTCACACATAGCTAGGCCTACACTCAACACACATACAGGAAGGGTTTTGTGAGTGGTGTAGTCTTGTGTGTAACTGTGGGTACATACCTAGAGGAATTATGACTGATTTGTCGCTGTTGTCCTTCATAGGCACCGTCAGCTTGGACAGTTGAGAAGATGGCGGAATCCTCCGGTGTACCGACCGCTGGTGGACCTGTTGACAATGGAAGAGCGACATGTCATCGTCACCTACCGGTTTGACCATGCCACAATCCAGGAACTATGTACCCAGTTGGAGCCAGACCTGATGTCACCAATCCGCCATCCGACTGGAATCCACCCTGACGTGCAGGTGCTGTCAGTGCTCCATTTCCTTGCTAGTGGGTCTTTTCAGACAACAGTGGCCATGGCATCAGGGATGTCCCAGCCTATGTTTCCCAACATCCTGTCCAGAGTGCTGTCTGCCCTGCTGAAACACGTAAGGAGATACATCATTTTCCCTGAGGTGGCAGATTTGCCTAAAGTGAAAGGTGACTTCTATGCCCTTGGACATATCCCCAACGTCATAGGTGCCATTGATGGGACCCATGTAGCTCTGGTCCCCGCCCACAGGAGTGAACAGGTGTACAGGAACAGGAAGAGTTATCATTCGATGAATGTCCATATGGTCTGTTTGGCAGACCAGTACATCTCCCAGGTAAATGCTATGTTCCCTGGCTCAGTGCATGACGCCTACATCCTGCGGAATAGCAGCATCCCTGATATGATGGGTCAACTCCAGAGGCACCGGGTGTGGCTATTAGGAGACTCTGGTTACCCCAACCTGTCCTGGCTATTGACCCCAGTGAGGAATCTCAGGACCAGGGCAGAGGAACGCTACAATGAGGCCCATGGGCGGACTAGGAGGGTGATCGAATGCACCTTCGGCCTCCTGAAGGCCAGGTTCAGGTGCCTCCATATGACAAGTGGATCCCTATGCTACTCACCGAAGAAGGTGTGCGACATCATCATCGCCTGCTCCATGCTTCATAATCTGGCTTTGCGATGCCAGGTGCCTTTTCTGCAGGAGGATGTTCCAGATTACGGTGTTGTAGCAGCTGTGGAGCCTGTGGAGCCTGTGGACAGTGATGAGGAGGAAGATGAGGAAGAAGACAACGACAACAGGGAGTCAGTCATACAGCAATATTTCCAGTGACACTCAGGTGAGAACATTTTCATGTTTGACATTACATTAACTTTCACAGGTCTACCTCTATCCTGTCTGTCGGTTTCAACCACTATTTGGTAACTGAGTTGTACCTTTCGATTACTATTTCACAGGTGTGGTTACCAACGTGTCATCTGCTTGCATCCTTCAAGTACTTGTGATGTGTGACATAGGTATGTTAGCTTTACAATGGGAAATGCATTATAACACTGTCATTGCTAATACACATTTTCAAAATCACAGACTGACTCCAGATTGTTTTGTGTTTCAAGGGTGTTTATTGAAGTGCTAATTATTGGTGGGGGGTGGTAAAATAGTGATGGGTGATGGTGGAGGAATGTCCATGGCAGAGTCCAGTCTATTAGTCTCACAGGTGCACTGCCCATCTGGGCATAGGAAGTGGAGCTGGGGCTGTTTAAGTATGGACAGGGTAACAAGGTGGGACAGTGGGATGACAATCAGGGTGATCTCATTTCCTGGCGGGGGTCTTGCCATCTTGCTCTGTCCTGTTCCTGGATCTCAGGGACCGCTTGCGTGGTGGTTGTCCGTCTGCAGGGGGTGGGGTGCTGGTGTGGTGGTCCGGTGGCAGGGCGTCCTGTCCACTAGCGCCGGCAGAGGTGGTGGGCAGTTCATCGTCCTGGCTAGTGTCAGGGGCCCCTTGGAGTGCCATCATGTCCCTCAAGGTCTGCTGTATGTCCTTCAGCACCCCTACGATGGTGCCCAGTGCGGAGCTGATGGTCCTGAGCTCCTCCCTTAACCCCAAATACTGTTCCTCCTGCAGGCGCAGGGTCTCCTGCAACTTGTCCAGGACCGTCGCCATCGTCTCCTGGGAGTGGTGGTATGCTCCCATGATGGAGGATAGGGCCTCGTGGAGAGTGGGTTCCCTTGGCCTGTCCGCACCCTGTCGCACAGCATCCCTCCCAGTTCCCCTGTGTTCCTGTGCCTCCGTCCCCTGGACCGTGTGCCCACTACCACTGCCCCCAGGTCCCTGTTGTTGTTGGGGTGGTGGGTTATCCTGGGTTCCCTGTAGTGGTGGACACACCGCTGATTGACCTGTCCTGGGTAGGGAGGTTTGGGCCCGCTGGGTGGGTGCTGTGCTGGTGTTACCAGAGGGTGGAAGGTCGGTGTTGGGCTGTGCCTGTGCAAGGGGAACCGACTGTCCCGAGGCCCACGATGGTCCGGGCTGGTCATCAGGATCCAGTAGGGCAGAGCTGCTCTCGTCACTGTGGGCCTCTTCTGGGGGTGGAGTGGTGTTGTCTGGACCCTACGGTGTGGTGACGGTCCTTCAGGTTCCTGCAGGTGCATAAGAGCATGATTATTGCATGTGTGTGTGTAATGGTGTGCAATGGGTGGGTGAGTGTGTACCCCAGTGCAAGCATTCCTGTGTGGGAGCTTGTGTGATGGTGGTTTAGGGGGTTGTATAGGTGTGTGCAGTGGGCATGCTTTAGTGCTGGGTGTCCATGCTTAGTTCTGTCATGCAGGGCTTGGTGTTGGGATGTGTGGTTTGTGTTATTAGTACATTAGTGAGGAGTTGGAGTGATAGGGGAGGGTGTGAGGGTGGGGGTGTGTGATAGCATGCAGGTAGGGTGGGGGATATGATAGTTAAGATTTGACTTACCAGTGTCCCATCCTCCACCGACTCCTGCGAGGCCCTCAGGATGCAAGATGGTCAAGACTTGCTCCTCCCATGTTGTTAGTCGTGGAGGAGGAGGTGGGGGTCCGCCAGGGGTGCCTGGAGACCGTTGAACGCACCTTCCCCCGTAGGTCGTTCCACCTCTTCCTGATGTCCTCCCTATTTCTTGGGTGCTGTCCCACTGCGTTGACCCTGTCCACGATTCTTCGCCATAGCTCCATCTTCCTGGCTATTGATGTGTGCTGTACCTGTGAGCCAAATAGCTGTGGCTGTACCCGTACGATTTCCTCCACCATGACCCTGAGCTCCTCCTCAGAGAAGCAGGGGTGTCTTTGGCGTGACATGGGGTGGTGTGTGTGATGCATGGGGCAGTGTGAGTGTTGATGTGTGTGGTGATGTGTAGTGGTGTGTGGTGTTTTGTGCGTGGATGTTGCATGGGTGATGGTGTTGTGTGCCTCTGTATGGTGGTGTTGTCTTGGCTGTGCAGTCTCTCTGGCCTTCGTCTCTAATTTGTGGTCGTAGGGGTTTGTGGGTGAAGTGGGTGTGTGTTTTATATTGTGTTGGGTGTGTGGGAGTGGTGTTTGTATGTGTGTCAGGTGTGTGTATTTGGAATTGTCCAATGTGGCGGTGTTTTGGAGATGTGTGTGTATTTTGAGCGCGGCGGTGTGTACCGCCAATGGAAGACCGCGGTTGAAAGACCGCCGCGTGGATTCGTGGGTCGTAATAGCATGGGCGTGTTTCTGTTTGCGTGGAGGTGGAGGTTTTGTTTTCACCAGTTTATCACTGACCTTTGGTGTGGCGGACTTGTGTGGGTGTCTGACTTTCGGTGGATTCCGTGCTGTGGGTCATAATAGCTGTGGCGGAATTCCGCGGCCACGGCGGTGTATTGGCGGTCTTCGGCACGGCGGTAAGCGCCTTTTACCGCCAATGTTGTAATGACCCCCTTAGTCTCCTTTTTAGAAGTCAAAAATCTCTAGAGCAACAAGGCTGGAGGCTGGAGGCTGTAGCCAACGAGGACTCCCAAGGCAGGATACCACTTCTGCAAAGGACCGTTGAATAGGATTCTCTGCTGCAGCAGCTGCTGAGAAGTCAGGCATACCAGTGATAGACCTTGGGGGATAGATGAACAGATTGGTCCCTTTCTCTTCCTGGTTCTCAGAGCATTTTCAGCCAAAAAATGTGTAAGTCCCAAGTTTTGAATTTTGGTTATTTAGGCACATTTAGAATCACTTACAATGGTCCAGAGATGGAGAAGCACAACTTGAAAGTCAGGGCTCACTCGGGTTGGGACCAGTTGCAGGATCAAGATGGCTGGAGTGGTTTCTGTCCCTGGTGCTCTGATCAGTAGGCCTGTCAAGTAACCCTTGGGGTCACTCTGGTAGTTTTGGGTTCAAGAATTAGAACAAGGCTCTAGCAGCAGAGCAGACCAGTGAGAGTTCAAGAAGCTTCAGGCAGCAGAGCAGTCCTTCTAGGTGCAGAAATGCAGTCTTCTGGAGTACATAGTAGGCCATAGTATCAAGCAGTCCTTCTGAGAGACCGTCTGCAGATTCAGAAAGTGAACTGAAGAATGGGTTTGAAGGTCCTCTTTTTATACCTGGTGCCTCCTTTGAAGTAGGAGATTTTTTTGCAGAATTACCTTTGAAGTTCTTGGAGCTTCCTGTCTCTCCTACCCAGGCTCCAGCCTGGCTGTCTGCACAATAAAATGGTGGGAAGTCCTTTATGAGAAGGTAGGGCACAGCCTACAGATTTGTAAGTGGGGCTATGTCAAGATCTACCCCCTCCCCCATCCTATCAGTGATGGCCCATCCAGGCACACCTAATACCTCCATTGTGTGGTTGTCTGGGAGAAATAAAGGAAGTCCACCTGCCAAGTCATGTGTCCCAGGAGCAGGCTGCAGTTACAGGTTAAACCAGGGCTGGAAAATGCAAACTTTACAAATCTTGCAATTTCAAAATTGTAACTTTAACTGCAGCTTTGCCAGTAAAGAGGATTTTAAATTACACAATTTCTTAGACGCCAAAGATTAAACCTTTACCTTTTTCAGAGTCTTTCACCACCAGGACATGTAAAACTTTAATATACAATACACCCTGCCCATGGGATACATAGGGCCTACCTCAGGGTGCTGTATATGCAATAAAAGAGGAGTTTAAGGCTTAGTAAGGGGATTGTTTTACCAAGTCAACTTGGCAGTTTAAAATGTATTCAGGCTGCAATGGAAGGTCTGAGACATGTTTTAAAGGGCTACTTTAAGTATGTAGCACAATAAGTGCTGATTGCCCACTGGTACCATTCAATTGATAATCCATGGCTATATGGTATACCCCTTCACTAGGGGACTGTAAGTAAATTAAATATGCTAATCAGGCATCAATTTTACCAGGATTTAGGGAGTGAGCACTGTGAGAAAGTAACCTCTTTCTAGCAGGTTTATACCCATTTTTGGCCTTTTTGTCAGTGTTTGTCAGTGTGTTTTTACTGTCTCATTGGTATCCTGCTAGTCAGGACCCCAGTGCTCATAGTTTGTGGCCTACATGTCAGTATGTTTTACTGTTTTGTCAGTATGCTTGACTGCGTCACTGGAGTCCTGCTAACCCAAACTCCAGTGCTTATGCTCTCTCTGATTCCAAATTTGTACTTACATACTGGTAACCCAGTATTCCACTCCAAATCAGCATACTGGGCCCCCCTTATAAGTCCTTAGTATACGGTACATAGGTACCCAGGTGTTGGACCTGGCTTTTTGACAGGGACATCCCCAAACTTTTTGCCTCCTTCCTCCTATTTTTTCTGACCTGTTGTTGTTGGCTTTTGACCTCTGGGCACTTTACCACTGCTAACCAGTGCTAAAGTGCATATGCTCTCTGTGTAAATTGTACTACTGATTGGTTTATCCATGATTGACTATTTAATTTACTTGTAAGTCCCTGGTAGAGTGCACTACATGTGCCTAGGGCAGGTAGATTAAATGCTACTAGTGGGCCTGCAGCACTGGTTGTGCCACCCACCTCAGTAGCCCCTTAACCCTGGCTCACGCCTGCCATTGCAAGGCCTGTGTGTGCAGTTTCACTGCCACTTCGACTTGGCATTTAAAGGTATTTGCCAAGCCTAGAACTCCCCTTTTTCTATACATAAGTCACCCCTAATGTGTGCCCTAGGTAACCCCTAGAGCAGGGTGCTGTGTGGGTAAAAGGCAGGACATGTACTTGTGTGGTTATATGTCCTGGTAGTGTAAAACTCCTAAATTCGTTTTCACACTACTGTGAGGCCTGCTCCCTTCATAGGCTAACATTGGGGCTGCTCTCATACATTGTTGAAGTGGCAGCTGCTGATCTGAAAGGAGCAGGAAGGTCATATTTAGTATGGCCAGAATGGTAATATAAAATCCTGCTGACTGGTGAAGTCAGATTTAATATTACTATTCTAGAAATGCCACTTTTAGAAAGTGAGCATTTCTTTGCACTAAAATCTTGTTGTGCCCTTCAATCCACGTCTGGCTAGGTTTAGTTGACAGCTCCTTGTGCATTCACTCAGACACACCCCAAACACAGGGTACTCAGCCTCACTTGCATACATCTGCATTTTGAATGGGTCTTCCTGGGCTGGGAGGGTGGAGGGCCTGCCCTCACACAAAGGACTGCCACACCCCCTACTGGGACTCTGGCAGACAGGATTGAACTGAAAGGGGGCTTGGTGCATTTCTTAGAGACTCTTTGAAGTCACCCCCACTTCAAAGGAACAACTTAGTATAAAAACCGGGCCTCTGCCCTACCTCATCAGACACTTGCTGGAGAAGAAACCTGAACCAGAAACTACATCCTGCCAAGAAGAACTGCCTGGCTGCTCAAAGGACTCACCTGTCTGCTTTCTACAAAGGACTGCTGCCTTGCTGTTGCCCTGCTGCCTTGCTGAACTCTTGTCTGGCTGTGAAAGTGCTCTCCAAGGGCTTGGATAGAGCTTGCCTCCTGTTCCTTGAAGTCTCAGGACCAAAAAGACTTCTCTCTTTTACTTGAACGCTCCGTGCCCCGAAAATTTCGACGCACAGCTTGTTTCGCGGCGAGAAAAACGCCGCACTCCGACGCTGATCGACGCGACGCTCTTGGGACGATCGAAGATCCGACGCACGGCCTCGCAAGGACAACGCCGCCCGACCTCTAGAGGAGAAATCGACGCGACGCCTGCCGTGAGATCGTAATTTCAACGCACAGCCCCGGAGATCGAAGTCTAGAGGAGAAATCGACGCGATACCTGCCGTGAGATCGTAATTTCGACGCGCAGCCCCGCAGACCGACGCGCAGCTGGAGAACAAGCAGGAAAATCCACGCACAGACCCGGGACATCTGGTACTCCCCGCAAACCACAGTAAGAGACTGTCTGCGCGCCAGAAAACGACGCCCGACTCCCCGCGTGGAAAATAACGACGCAAGTCCGTGTGTGCTGAGGAGAAATCGACGCACACACCAGTTTTCCAAGCACCTCTTCTCCTGTGGCCCTCTGAGGAGATTTTCCACCAGAAACCAGGTACTTTGTGTTTGAAAGAGACTTTGTTTACTTTCTAAAGACTTAAGACACTTTCTATCACTTCTCAGTGATAACTTTACAAATTCGTATTGCAACTTTGATCGTTTTGACCTGAAGATACCCAGATAAATATTATATATTTTTCTAAATACTGTGTGGTGAATTTTTGTGGTGTTATGCTATGGTGTTGTATGATTTATTGCACAAATGCTTTACACATTGCCTTCTAAGTTAAGCCTGACTGCTCGTGCCAAGCTACCGGAGGGTGAGCACAGGCTGATTTTGGATTGTGTGTGTCTTACCCTTACTAGAGTGAGGGTTCTTGCTTGGACAGAGGGCAACCTGACTGCCAACCAAAAACAACATTTCTAACACCAGGGTATTGGGGTTCCAGGAGATCCTTATGGGCTGCAGCATTTCTTTTGCCACCCATAAGGAGTTCATACAAACACATCTTCAGGCTGCCATTGAATCCTCAGTGAAATAGTGTAAGCACTATTTCAAAGCCATTTTCACTGCACCAGGTCATTTATAAGTCACCTATATATCTAACCTTCAGACCCTGAAGGCTAGGTGCATAGTACCTGTGTGTGAGGGCACCCCTGCACTAGCAGAGGTGCCCCCACATCGCCCTGGCCCATTTTCCCGGACTTTGTGAGTGCGGGGACACCATTATAAGTGTGCATTACATATAGATCAACACATATCTGTAGCTTCACAAAGGTAACTCCGAATATGACCATGTGAGGTGTCTAGGATCGAGAAATTGTACCCCCAATCTGATTCTGGTATGGGGGCCAATTTTGTGCACCCTGGTGTCTCCGCCGTTGACCCCCAGTACTGCCATACAAGTCTTTTGAGGTTTTCACTGCAGCCACAGCTACTGCCACCTCACAGACAGGCTTCTGCCCTCCTGGGGCTTGAGCAGCTCATTTCCAGGAAGGCAGAACAAAGCATTTACTTTAGGAGAGGGGTGTTACACCCTCTCCCTTTTGAAATAGGTGTTACAGGCATGGGAGGGGTTTCCTCCCAGAGCCTCTGGAACTGCTTCAAAGGGCACAGATGGTGCCCTCCTTGCCTAATCCAGTCTACACCAGTTCAGGGACCCCCAGTTCCTGCTCTGGCATGAAACTAGACAAGGGAAAGGGGAGTGGCCACTCCCCTGTCCATCCCCACCCCAGGGGTGGTGCCCATAGCTCCTCCAGAGTGTCCCTGGGTTCTGCCATCTTGTTTTCAGGATGGTCAGGGAACTCTGGGAGCATCTGAGTGGCCAGTTCCAGCAGGTGACGTTAGAGACCCCGCCTGATAGGTCCATACCTGGTTAGGTGACCAATCCCCCTCTGAGGGCTATTTAGTATCTCTCCTGTGGGTGTTTCCTCAGATTCGGTTTTGCAAGATTCCAGCAGGACTCCTCTGCAACCTCTACCGTCGGATCAACTGCAGATCTGCTCCAGGAACTCTACAACTGCAACAACGTATCCAAGAAGGCTACTGCAACTCTGTAACTCCAGCTCCTGCCAGCAACTACAACAGTTTCCAGGTTGTGCACGCTCTGAGGACTGCCTGTCTTCATCCTGCACTAGAAGGTCCGAAGGAATCTCCCGTGGAGTGACGGAGTCACTTCCCTGCTTCAGCAGGCACTTCTATGCAGCGACAACTTGTACTCTGTGACTCCTTTCCTGTCGACGAGTGTGATCCCTGGAACACAGGTGGTAGCCCAACGTGATCCTGACTGTCCAAAGGTCCAGCTGTTCAAATTTGGAGGAGGTAAGGGCTTGCCTCCCTGAGCTAGACAGTACCCCTGTGCACTGCCTGTTTTGCAGCTTCTAGGGCTTCTGTGCGCTTCTTCCAGGAGTCCTGCATGCACAGCGTAGCCTAGGTTCCCAGCACTCTATCCTGTGATGCTCAGCTCCCTGAGTTGTTCTCCAGAGGCATGGGATTCCTTTGTTTAGTGCTGCAATTACTGAATTTTACAACTCCTTTGTCCCCATGTCCTGGGACGCCTGTGGGTTCTGCCTGATTTTCTGAGGGCTCTCTAAAGTACTGAGAGCCTCCTCTGTCTCCTCAGTATGAGTTGAGACCAACCAGGTCCCTCCTGTGCCCAGGTAGCACCTTTTCCCACCAACTGCGACATTTGCGTGAGCCATGGCTTGTTGGCGGAATCCAATGACAAAAATCAGCCTGCATCCAACAAATCGACGTAGGACATCTCTTGCACCAAGCAGGAACCTGCAGCTGTCTTCTTTAGTGCATTTCTGACTTTTTCTTCCAACCGGAGAATCCACTTTTGCACCTTCAACCGGGTCAGCAGGGGCTCCTGTTCTTCCTGGACTCTTCATCTGTTCTGGACTTGGGCCCATATTTATACTTTTTGACGTAAATCAGTGCCAGGGCAGATTTGCGTCAAAAAGTTTACCGTCGGCTAACGCCATTCCAACGCGTCAGCCGGCGCCTTATTTATGGAGTGACGTTAGCTGGTGCTGCGGCCCGTCTTGGGTCAAAATAAATTACTCAAACCAGGCAGCGGAGGAGTAGGGAAGAATGGGGGTTGTGCGTCACAGAATGGTGCAAGTCAGGTTAGAGTAAAAAATATTAGCTCCAACCTGACCTGCGCCATTTTTTGACACACAACCACCATGGAAATGACTCCTGTCTTAGCAAAGACAGGAGTCATGCCCCCCTGCCCAATGGCCATGCCCAGGGGGCTTCTGTCCCCTGGGCACGTGGCATGTAGGGGGGCCCAAGTTAGGCACCCCATGCCACTCTAAAAAAATAAAAAATTATACTTACCTGCACTTACCTGCACTCACCATGGATGGGTCCTACAGGGGTGGGTTAGGGTGGTAGAGGGTGTCCCTGGGTGCAGGGAAGGGCACCTATGGACTGCTTCCATGGTCTCCCACCACAGGTCCCTTAACACCTGGCCTGACCCAGGTGTTAAGTTTTTTACACAAATCAGGATTTACGTCATTTTCTGGCTCCGCATCCCAGCCTTGCGCCATTTTTGCCCGGTTGGATAAATATTGCGCAAGAGTGTTTAAGTCATTTTTGGGACGAGAACACCTACCTTGCATGTCATTAACGCAGGGCGGTTTCATACATAGAGAAAATGACACACACTGATAAATTTTGACGTTAGCGGGGTCTAACATCAAAGTATAAATATGGTCTTAGTTTTGCGCCGAATTTGCGTACAAAAAATGGCCCAAGTCCGGCGCAAGCAGAATATAAATATGGCCCTTGGTCTCATGTCTCCACAGGTCTTCAGGTCCAGAAATCCAATGTTGGTGTCTTGCGGTCTTGCTTGGTTTTTGCATAATCCTTTACCAAGACTCCTAGTGTGTTCTGAGGAAACTTGCTGTACTTTACTCCTGTTTTCCTGGGCTCTGGGGTGGGGCACTTTACTTACCTTTGGTGTTTTCTTACACTCCCAGTACCCCTCTACGCACTACTTTTGCCTAGGTGGGGAACCGACTGTCGCATTCCACTATTTTAGTATATGGTTTGTGTTGCCCCTAAGCCCATTCATGCCTATTGTGATTTCCACTATTTGCACTATTTTGTGACTGTGGACTTACCTGATTGTGGTTACTAGTGTATATTAAATGTGTATTACTTACCTCCTAAGTGAGTATAGCCTCTAAGATATTTTTGGCCTTGTGCCTCTAAAATAAAGTAATTTTTTGTAACACTGAGTATTGTCTTTCTTTTGTGTAAGTACTCTATGACTACAATGGTATTGCAGGAGCGTTGCATGTCTCCTGGTTCAACCTTGGCTGATCTGCCTAAAACTAATTCTAGAGAGCCTGGCTTCTAGACACTGCCTACATTTCACTAATAAGGGATAAACGGACCTGATATAAGGTGTAAGTACCTTAGGTACCCACTACAAACCAGGCCAGTCTCCTTCAAGCACAAGTACTTTAGCATTGGTTAGCAGTGGTAAAGTGCATGGAGTCCTAAGGCCTGTAAAAACAAATGTAGCGTAAATAGAAGGGGTGAAGGCAAAACGTGTGGGGGTGACCCTACAGAGAGAGCCAAGTCCAACAGTTTTGGTCAGTTCTTCCCTTTCCTCAGGGTGTAGCTCTAGCTTGGCTACTGAAACAAATGGCTGACAGTCCCAGGTGTGAGCTGTAGCTGCCAGTGAAAGATAGGCTTCTTCTGAAGTCAGGAAAGGCTGGGTACATCCCCTTGTAGTGGGTACCAGAGGTACTTACACCTTGTGCCAGGTCCAGTTATCCCTTATTAGTGTAGAAGAGGTGTTTCTAGCAGCTTAGGCTGATAGAAGGTAGCTATGGCAAAGCAGCTTAGGCTGAACTAGGAGACATGTAAAGCTCCTGCTATACCACTGGTGTCATATGCACAATATCATAAGAAAACACAATACACAGATATACTAAAAATAAAGGTACTTTATTTTTATGACAATATGCCAAAAGTATCTCAGTGAGTACCCTAAGTATGAGGATGAGAAATATACACAAGATATATGCACACAATCCCAAAATTATGCAGTAATAGCAAAAGGAAGTAATGCAAGCAGTGTAAAGTTACAATAGATTGCAATAGGAGCACATAGGTATAGGGGCAACACAAACCATATACTCCAAAAGTGGAATGCGAACCACAAATGGACCCCAAACCTATGTGAGCTTGTAGAGGGTCGCTGGGACTGTAAGAAAACAGTGAGGGATAGAAAAATAGCCCACCCCAAGACCCTGTAAGGTAGGTGTAAAGTGCACCTACAACCCCCAGAGAGCACAGAAGTCGTGATAGGGGGATTCTGCAAGGAAAATGAACACCAGCAATGCAACAACAGTGGATTTCCGGACCTGAGTACCTGCAAGACAAGGGGACCAAGTCCAAGAGTCGCGACAGTGTCGAGAGTGGGCAGGAGCCCAGGAAATGCCAGCTGAGGGTGCAAGGAAGCTGCCACCGGATGGAATAAGCTTGGTGTTTTGCAAGAACAAAGGGGACTAGGAACTTCCCCTTTGGAGGATGGATGTCCCACGTCGTGAAGAAGCTTGCAGAGGTGTTCCCATGCAGAAAGACAGCAAACAAGCCTTGCTAGCTGCAAGGGTCGCGGTTAGGGTTTTTGGATACTGCTGTGGCCCAGGAGGGACCAGGATGTTGCCACTTGATGAGGAGACAGAGGGGGCGCCCAGCAAGTCAGGGAGCCCTCACAGAAGCAGGCAGCACCCACAGAAGTACTAGAACAGGCACTTAGAAAAGGATGAACCGGAGTCCACGCGAAGTCACAAAAGGGAGTCCCACGATGCCGGAGGACAACTCAGAAGGTTGTGCACTGCAGGTTAGAGTGTCGGGGACCCAGGCTTGGCTGTGCATAAAGGAAATCCTGGGAGAGTGCACAGGAGCCGGAGCAGCTGCAAATCACGCAGTACCCATCAATGCAGTCTAGCGTGGGGAGGCAAGGACTTACCTCCACCAAACTTGGACTGAAGAGTCACTGGACAGTGGGAGTCACTTGGACAGAGTTGCTGAGTTCCAGGGACCACGCTCGTTCTGCTGAGAGGGGACCCAGAGGACCGGTGATGCAGTCTTTTGTTGCCTGCGGTTGCAGGGGGAAGTTCCGTCGACCCACGGGAGATTTCTTCAGAGCTCCTGGTGCAGAAAGGAGGCAGGCTACCCCCAGAGCATGCACCACCAGGAAACAGTTGAGAAAGCCGGCAGGATGAGCGATACAAGGTTGCTAGTAGTCGTCTTTGCTACTTTGTTGCGGTTTTGCAGGCGTCGTGAGCAGTCAGCGGTCGATCCGTTGGCAGAAGGTGAAGAGGGAGATGCAGAGGAACTCTTGTGAGCTCTTGCATTCAGTATCTGAAGAATTCCCCAAAGCAGAGACTCTAAATAGCCAGAAAAGGAGGTTTGGCTACCTAGGAAGGAGGATTGGCTACTAAGAGAGGTAAGAGCCTATCAGAAGGAGTCTCTGACGTCACCTGCTGGCACTGGCCACTCAGAGCAGTCCAGTGTGCCAGCAACATCTCTGTTTACAAGACTGCAGAGGTCTGGGGCACACTGGAGGAACTCTGGGAACCTCCCCTGGGAGGTGCAGGTCAGGGGAGTGGTCACTCCCCTTTCCTTTGTCCAGTTTCGCGCCAGAGCAGGGCTGGGGAATCCCTAAACCGGTGTAGACTGGCTTATGCAGAGATGGGCAGCATCTGTGCCCATCAAAGCATTTCCAGAGGCTGGGGGAGGCTACTCCTCCCCAGCCTTCACACCTATTTCCAAAGGGAGAGGGTGTTACACCCTCTCTCAGAGGAAATCCTTTGTTCTGCCTTCCTGGGCCAGGGCTGCCTGGACCCCAGGAGGGCAGAAACCTGTCTGAGGGGTTGGCAGCAGCAGCAGCTGCAGTGGAGACCCCAGAAAGGCAGTTTGGCAGTACCCGGGTTCTGTGCTAGAGACCCGGGGGATCATGGAATTGTCTCCCCAATGCCAGAATGGCATTGGGGTGACAATTTCATGATCTTAGACATGTTACATGGCCATGTTCGGAGTTACCATTGTGACGCTATACATAGGTAGTGACCTATGTATAGTGCACGCATGTAATGGTGTCCCCGCACTCACAAAGTCCGGGGAATTTGCCCTGAACGATGTGGGGGCACCTTGGCTAGTGCCAGGGTGCCCACACACTAAGTAACTTTGCACCCAACCTTCACCAGGTGAAGGTTAGACATATAGGTGACTTATAAGTTACTTAAGTGCAGTGGTAAATGGCTGTGAAATAACGTGGACGGTATTTCACTCAGGCTGCACTGGCAGGCCTGTGTAAGAATTGTCAGATCTCCCTATGGGTGTCAAAAGAAATGCTGCAGCCCATAGGGATCTCCTGGAACCCCAATACCCTGGGTACCTCAGTACCAAATACTAGGGAATTATAAGGGTGTTCCAGTATGCCAATGTGAATTGGTGAAATTGGTCACTAGCCTGTTAGTGACAATTTGGAAAGCAGAGAGAGTATAACCACTGATGTTCTGGTTAGCAGAGCCTCAGTGAGACAGTTAGTCATCACACAGGGAACAAATACATGGCACATACTTATGAGCACTGGGGCCCTGCCTGGCAGGGTCCCAGTGACACATAGACTAAAACAACATATATACAGTGAAATATGGGGGTAACATGCCAGGCAAGATGGTACTTTCCTACACCCCCAAGCTAACCTTTGAAGTGCACCCCTGACGGGGGCACAGCTCCTCTCAAAACATCCTGTGAGGAAGACCCTCACCTCTCCACACTTAGAAATTTTGCCCACTGTCCGGGAGAAATGCACATCACACCACAGGAGAAGCATTAATAATTGGGTGACCCTGGGTACTGGCAGAAAGGCACATTTGGCTTAGGCAGGAAAATGCCAACATTCTAAATGTGGCATTCTCAAAATAGTAGTTTAAAATATGACTTGACATTAGGTTGAATTTTAAATTCTTATTCCAATGCGTCATTTACTAATTTTTTAACTAGTCCCAAACTGAAGTTAAGCATCATAAGGAGTTACAGAACCCAGTGCTTTTCTTTATGAGAATCACCCTTGACACAATGAAAAATGACATGAGATTTTTCACTGCCAGGACATGTAAAACATTAAAGATATATGTCATACTTTTTTAATACCATTCACCTGAACCACGGGCATTTAAGGCATACCCTCAGTGTGACTTATAGGTAACAACAAGAAAGATTTAGGCCTAAATGTTTATTTTGCCAATTCTAAATGGCAGTTTAGGCTGCACTACAGCCTGTAATAGCAGGCCTGAGACACGTTTTTTCATTTTTTCACTATTACTTTAGTGTGACACGCAATGAGTGTTGCAGCTTACTTGCACTCATAAATTTACAAGCACTAAGGCCCAGATTTACAAGAATCTGGCGCATAAGTATGGGTGCGCCAAATTTCTTGGACCCATCACCACCTAATGACACTATGGGTGCACCGTACTTACAATACGATGAATCATGGCGCATGGTAGGCCAATAGCATCAACATTTTTGATGCTATTGTGGCGCTTTGCCGCACTAGCATCAACAAATTTGACCCCAGTGCAGCAAAGTGCAAGGAGGCCCATTGACTTCAATGGGTGTATCCTTTTCACGTCTGCTTTGAGCAGGCATTAAAAATGACGCCAAAAATGGTGCAATGAAATCTTGTAGATTTCATTGTGCCATTTTTGCGGGCCTCATAACGCCGAAACGCCCCCTTTCCATAAATTATGCCTGGCGGAGGCATAATGTGGTGCAAGGCGTCGCAAAGTGGCACAATGCATGCATTGCGCACTTTGTAAATATGGTGCTGCGATTTTTGCCTCATTGAGCCACATTAGCGTAAACTAAAATGACATTAATGTGGCGCAAGGTGGCGCTAGGCCCTTGTAAATCTGGCCCTAAGTACCTAGGGACTTGTAATTAAATTAAATATGCCAATTAGATGGGATGTCAATGTTACCATGTTTGGAAGGGAAAGCACCACTAGTTAGCAGGGATAAAGTACAGAGAATCATAATGCCAATAAGAACGGTTCAGCTACAGAAGGCAAAAATCTTGGGAGAATACTACACAAAAATTGTTATTTCCAACAAAAAACATGAGTTCAGAGGACCAAATATTTTCATGGTAGTCATTTGGGCTGTGGAATTCTCGGATTGCCAAAATACCAAGGACTGCAAAGTTTTGAATTCTCCCAAGACCTGCCTCTTCCACCAAAACTACACTTCCTGTCACTTCATCACACTTCTGCAGGTTGTACAATTTTGCCTCCTCTTTTTATCACTGTTTTTAATGTTTTTCATATTTATTCTTTTTATTTCCCTCTCTGCCTTTCTCTATCTTGCTCAAGGTCAAAGTCTGATTATAATAAGTCCTGGTCGGGCAAAATTAGTTCCCTGCGCATCACCCCAAGCACCAGCACAAATTAGTTACTGTCTGAGATAAACATTGCTCGCCATTGTCACAGTTACGCCTATAATAAATTAATGGTTCGTATGCGGGTGTTGAAACGTGAGTGGTATTTTTCGATAAACGAGATAACGCCACTGATGCGCAGTTGTTCTGTTATGTACTCCTCAGTTTCGCGCCATTAAATCACTCCGAAGCTCTATACGGTCTCGTAACTCCCTCCATTATTGTTAACTCTGAGATGAATGCGGCTGTCACAAAACAAGAACCCAATATAGGTATGCTAATTTTTTTTTTCCAAACGAAATTAAATTATAGTGAATTATATTTTGAAGCCTGACCATTACACTTCAGATCGTGCAGGGAAGCTCTGAGCACCTGCATGAACATCTCTCTCGCTCCTTAATCCGCCGTCTCTGCTGCTAATCACGTTTCCGTGCTCAAACTTAGTTTGCATTTGATAGATATGAAAGAATATTGCAATGGACAAAGCGTGGCGTTGATAGCAATGTGAGCTGAAGCCTCTGGCTGAGTTACGCGTGCAGGAAGCCAACAGCGACCTGCCTGTTTGTTTGACACATTACCTTTGTTTATATCAAATTTCAGAGAGAAAAGAGACAGGATTCAAATCTGTTAAACAGCTGCAAAACAGAGGCAGGACACAGCGAGCTACACAATATAGTGATTTATCAACAGTGGGTGGCCTGCCTGGAGGAATTCATCCGTGATGTATTACTGTGGGTTCCTAAAACGCGACCCATATTCGAACGAAATTCTATGACGACTCTAGGGGGCTGAAATCAGAGCACATGTCCACCATTTTGGTCCTCTTCAGTGCTTAATTCGTAAATAAAAATGGGCAGGTGCCCGAAGCTCTCCTAATAACAGGCTGCTGCATATCAATGTGCGAGCACATCACACTGAGCGAGCGTAACCTTAAACACATCTCGGGCCTCTTTAATCCATTTTACAGCTACTCCCTGCCCCATTCAGCTTACCTTTTCAGCTTTCTGCTTCCTCCCTTTGGAACGCTTTTTAGTCTTTCTTCCCGCCGTATTTCCCATATGTGTCTTTTGCCCGCAGTAATTGCCAGATGCAGAAAAATCAATCAGGCAAGGAATTGGTGAAGCGCACTACTCACCTGTGAGAGTCTCAAGGCACTGGGGCGGGGGGGGGGGGGGGGGGGAGGAAGATGGTGCTACTGCTTGAACAGCCAGGTTTTGAGAAGTCTCCTGAAAGTAAGGAGGACTTTGGTCAGCCGCAGGTGGGTGGGAAGAGTGTTCCACGTCTTCACGGCGAGGTGCGAAAATGATCTGCTGCTGGTTGTAGTTCTGCGGATGCGTGGGACGGTTGCGAGGGCGAGGTCGGCGGAGAAGAGTTGCCGGGTCGGGGTGTAGAAGGAGAGCCGTCTGTTGAGGTGTTCTGGTCTGGTGTTGTGCAGTGTTTTGTGAGCGTGGGTGAGGAGTTTGAAGGTGATTCTCTGGTTGATGGGGAGCCAGTGCAGGTCTCTCAGATGGCTTGTGATGTGGCAGTGGCGGGGATGTCCAGGATGAGGCGTGCGGAGGCGTTCTGGATGTGTTGCAGCCTCTTCTGGAGTTTGGCCGTGGTTCCTGCATAGAGGGCATTGCCATAGTCCAGTTTGCTGCTTACGAGGGCTTGGGTGACTGTTCTTCTGGTTTCGGTGGGGATCCATTTGTAGATCTTTCGGAGCATGCAGAGGGTGTTGAAGCAGGAGATGGCGTTGACTTGCTGGGTCATGGATAATAAGGAGTCCAAGATGAATCCTAAGTTGCGTGCATGGTCTGTGGGAGTTGGAGCAGACCCGAGAGTGGCAGGCCACCAGGAGTCATCCCATGCGGAGGAGGTGGAGCCGAAGATGAGGACTTCCATCTTGTCAGAATTGAGATTGAGGCAGCTGTTCTTCATCCATTCGGCAATGGCTTTCATTCCTTCGTGGAGGCTCGTCTTGGCGGAGTCCTTGGTGAGGGAGAGGATTAGCTGGGTGTCGTCGGCGTTTGAGATGATGTTGAAGTTGTGAGGTTGGGTGGAGTTAGCGAGGGGGCCATGTAGACGTTGAAAAGGGATGGGCTGAGGGATTCACCCTGGGCTATGCCGCAGATGATTTTGGTGGCTTCGGAGTGGAATTGGGGGAGGCGGACTCTCTGGGTTCTGCCGGTGAGAAAAGAGGTGATCCAGTCCAGGGCTCTGTCCCAGATTCCTGCATTGCTGAGGCATACGGTGTTGTGGCAGATGGTGTTGTACGCGGCTGAGAGGCCCAGGAGGATGAGGGCTGCGGTTTCGCCGTTGTCCAGTATGGTTCTGATGTCGCCGGTGGTGGCGATGAAGGCAGTTTCAGTACTGTGGTTGCTGCGGAATCCAGATTAGGAAGGGTCTAGGGACAGTTCTCCTCAAGGAAGCGGGTCAGTTGTCTGTTGACAGCCATCTTGATGACTTTTTCTGGGAAAGGGAGCAGGGAAATAGGCCGGAAGTTCTTGAGGTCTTTTGGGTCCGCCTTGGGTTTTTTGAGGAGGGCATTGATATCGGCGTGTTTCCAGATCTCCAAGAAGGTGGCGGACTCGAAGGAGCTGTTGATGATCTTCCGTAGTTGGGGCACAATGGTGGAGCTTGCTTTGTTGAGGATGTGGTGAGGGCAGGGGTCTGATGGGGAGCCAGAGTGGATGGTGTTCATGATTTTTGATGGTGTCGTTGTCGTTGACGGGGGTCCAGGAGATCAGGAGGCTGGTCGGTGGTGAGTCTGTGGTGTTGGTGGTTGCCAGGGGGGGGTCTGAGTGCCGAAGCTGTTGTGGATGTCTGCAATCTTACGGTGGAAGTAGGAGGCTAGGGAGTCGCAGAGGTCTTGAGATGGCGGGATGTCGTTGAAGCTGGGGTTGGAGAGTTCCTTCACGATGTTGAAGAGCTCCTTGTGGCTGTGTGCTTTGTTGTTGATTTGGTCTTTGAAGGCGGTTCTCTTGGTGTTTCGGATGAGTTGGTGATGTCTGTGGATGGCGTTTTTGAAGGTTGTGTGGTTGTCCAGAGTCTGATCTTGGCGCCACTTCTTTTTGAGTCTTGGGCAGGTCTGCTTAGATTCATGGAGGTCGGCAGTAAACCAGAAGACCTTTCTGTTGGTGCGTCTGTTGGAGGGATTCTTGATCGGGGCGAGAGTGTTGGCACGTGTCGATCCATTGCCTGAAGTTTCGGGCAGCTGTGTCAGTGTCGGTGGTGTTGATGGGTGGGTTCCAGGAGAGGGTTGTGATTAGTTGGTCTTCGGTGACCTCGTTCCAACTGCGGTGGGGAATCCGTTGTGGGTCGTGGTTTGTTGTGGGTTTCTTGTAGGAGAAGTGGATGCAGCGGTGATCTGTCCAGTGGAATTCGGTGGTGTGGCTGAAGGAGACGTGGTTGCTGGCAGAGAAAATGGGATCGAGAGTGTGTCCTGCGGAGTGGGTCGGTGTTGTGATGAGCTGTTTGAGGCCGAGGTTGGAGAGGTTGTCAAGCAGGGTGGCGGTGTTGTTGTAGTTGGTGTTCTTGAGGTGGAAGTTTAAGCGCCAAGGAGTATGTAGTCAGTGGATACGAGAGCATGTGTGCTAATGATGTCAGTGATGGAGTCGCTGAGGCCGGTTTTGTAGCAGTGCAGCAGTTTTAGAAGCAGTGCAGAGTTCCTTTTCTATCCAACAGTTTCCAGGCAACAATAGAAGTGCCAAGATAACTCTGTTGTTTAATGTACCTCCTGGAGAGATCAGGGGTTTGTCTAATGGCAGTTTTGATTAATCTAAGATGGGGCAGAGGGTAAATATGCCTGCTGCAAAGGACGTGTACTATCCAGATCACAGAACAATATTTTATGTGCATAGCACAGTGGAATACTGCTTATGTCACAGAATTCCTTTTGTTACTGTGCAGTTCATAAGTTACAATGATAACCTAGCAAAGTGAGCTATGAACTGCCATCAAAGAGCTGCAAGTAAATTGCATGGTACAGGTTGGAAAGTTGTATTTTTCCAGTCTTTGATTATCCTAATTTTGCTAAAAATGGTTTGTTTGGGTAGAAATAAATTGTTATTAGTAAGGTCAATCCCAGCCACTGTGTTATGCTCTGAATCCTGGGTTTATGCTTCCCTAGACCAAGTATTCCTAAAAAATGCCTACCAATATAGATGACATGTGAATCCTACACTTTGTAGTCCCCTTTGTCACATTTGCTATATACTGATTTACACGCATATGATTTATTGTCTCTGTATGTGTGTACGATGCAAAGTGCTTCAACAACCTACACTGGTAAGAGAGGTACTATAAAACAAATGAAATATAAGTGAGAGAGGAGATGTGGAAAATGATAGACACTATAGAGAGGGTGATAATAAGGGAATCATTGAAGAACCCCAATAAAGATTGCTGTATTCTGGTGCACTGTAAGGTCATCATTTACTATGCTTTAAAAACTAATACAATTGAATATATAATGAAAAATGTTATTTAGAATGCACTGTTTTTGCCATTTTTTCAGTGGTGGTTCCTCCGTTTGGGTGGAGGAGCATCGCACCCCCGCCAGCAGTGGCAACTGCAAATCAATTTAAAGAAAACAATAATAAACTATGTTTATTATCGTTTTCTTTGAAAGGGGCAGGGCCACGGGGGTCAAGTGCACTGAGGGGGAGTGCTCAGCAGTCCCCCTTCACAGCGCATGTGTGTTTGGCCAGCCGTCTCGGGCTGGCCAAACACACATGCGCTGTAGGCTCTCTCCAGCCCAGCAACACAGTTGCTGGGCTGGAGAGAGCATGCACAGGCTCCCAGTCTGCCTGGGAGCGCCCTGGCTGGGCGCTCCCAGCCAATCCTAACGCTGCTCCGAGCAGCATCAGGATTGGCACTTGGCAGGCTGGGAGCCTGTTCCTGCAGCGACGAGTGTCGAGGGACAGAGGAGCAGCAGAGGAGGTAAGTTTTTTTTATTTCTTTTTATTAAATTGAATGTTTATTCCCTCCCTCCTGCGCCTCCCTGCCCAGCCCCTTTCACACCCCACGAGCTACTACTGCATTTTTTCCCTAAATTTTCTTGGGGAAGGAGAATTCCCCAAGCCCCCTTGTTGAGGTCAAGCCTGCTCGCTATGCACCCTATGAAGGCTGATCTGGCAACCTTTGCCAGGGCTGCTTTGGTTTCCCAGTCTGGCCTTGGGCACCTGCCTCTTCACATTGATTCCGCCTGGCATGCTTTCAGTTTCTGAGCACCAATTCACAGACTGTCTGGACATTCCAGTTTCCAGAAGCTTTGTCTATTTTTCCACAATTTTTTTTCTCTAGAATCGACAAAAGAGGGCCTTAAGTTAAGATCTACATTCTATAAATGTGACGTAAATACCCCAAAAAAATTCCATTACACAAGATAAAGTAAGGATTTAAATACTTTTCCATCTCCATATAATAGTGTTTAAACGTCACATATACATGTCTCCTTTTCTCTTTCCTCAGTTGTACGGACCTATTTTGCAGTCGCAAATACTCCAATTCATGTAATCAGATTGTTTGCAAACGAAAATATTTATTTCTTATGTACGAAACCAACGTTAGGAGTTGGTAAACTTTAACCAATTCCTAAAATGGGTTTTCGAATAGTTACAGATTCGTAACTTGGAAGGGGAGTGCCATCCAAATTGCGAAACAGTAACATAAATATCAATGGAATTGATGGACTGCAATTCCGGTCACAAACCATTGAAAAGTTACAGACCTCTAAACTGGGGTTGTAACCTATTCACAAAAGGGAAAGGTTCCATAGGGAACATAAGGGTGAATTGGGATAAAACTTTAAGGGAAGTAGGCAGTGGTCCGGGGGACAGCTGCCACTCTCACTGATAGTTTTTCTTCTTTAAGGAAATCAAGATGCCATGTTTTCTTTAAGGGAATCGAGCTTCAAAAAAATGTTTACTTCATTTAAACTCGATGGTAGACATGGTGGGCTGATGACACTTGATCGCAGTATCCCTGTTATTCTGACCAATCGAAGTGAGTTGCAAATTGCGGCCAACCAAAATAAAATGAAATACATAGTTCAGACTGCATTCAACTCCAATTCCTTATTTTGGAAAGCAAGCTATAAGTACACAGGTTTGCCAAATACGTTTCTGGTCACAAAAACAAACACTGGTCGCAAATTGAGACCACTTTTTGCAACACAAAAATAATATATCTGAGTCATATTACAGAAGTGCCCCTGGATCACAACAGGCTTTTGTGCCATTTTTGCGCACCCCCTGGTCACTTTGGCATCACAGAAAGGGTTGTGGACGCTTGTGCTGCCCCTTCTGTAATACAGATAGCACTGGCACACTAGTTGCTCCTGCGCTGTCTCAAGAGGGCGTTCCTTCATTTGCATGAGGGTGTGGCCAAAGCAAATGAGGGAATCTCTTTACCTCTACACTCACACCGTATTATGGACGTGGGCACAGAGTTAAAGAAGATTCAGGATGCCCACAGAGTGCCACAAAGAGGTGGCACACTGTCAATGCACCCCCTGATGGCAGACCTCTCTGTTGCATGGCTTGTGTGTAATGCCCATTTTAGATTAAACTCTTTAAGCTGACATCTCCTTCCCACTAAATGTGTTATTAGTGGATGCAAAATAAATGTTTATACCTGCTATAAATAACTGACCACATCCATCATTCTAATAGCAGAGTACAATGTCACATATCTCCTCGCAGCCTAGCTAAATATGTGACCCACTAGTTAAATAAACCGTATACCTGCATAAATCCTTTTTCAGCAATATAAAAGCGCTTTTCTGTTTCATGATCCACCAACATAGTATACATGCTCAATGTTTGCGATTCAGATAGAGTTTTAGTACAAATGTGGCAATATTTTATATGCTCAATGTTTGCAAACCAGATAAAGTTTTAGTACAAATGTCGCAATATTTTAAATACATTCTGTTAACTTACTGTCTTGTAAACCTGTTCTGATAAATAATTGGCAACAGCCTGTCTGATTACTACTGGGCTTTTGGAGAGTGCAAGGAGGTTGTGTTATGGACATACCTGCGCGGTGTGCTTTTTGGGGGCAGAAAGACTGTCAGTGTGTTCTGGGTACCAGTACGAATTGGTGAAAAGCTCCGCACTCGGTCAGGATGCATTAAGTGACACAGCTCGAACAGTAACTACTGTTCCCAAGAGCCACAAACTTTCATTAGGTTTGGAGATGTGGCCCTGATCTTGTATTGCTGGGTACAACTCCCCCTGTGGTTCATGGCAGTCCATGCAAGGCAATCGAGTTGCTATGTTGCTGCATGCAGGATCCTTTCTTCTTGGATTGTGATTTCTGTTGGAGGAACAGTATCTTCTTGAATGAGTTTGCTGAGAAGGCATCCTTATTTACAGAGAAGTATTCTAGAAGTCATGTTGTTTCAGAAAACACGCTTTAAACTATTCTTTGAATTTGACTTTATTGCCAAAGACTTGTAGGATTAATTAATCTTCAATGGAACCTTGAACTTAAATTCTTCTGTGAAAGAACAAAATATTTCTATCGGTTAAAGCACCATTGATTATGATTTGTATATATAGTGTACTTTTAAGGTGCAAGTAATGTTTAGTAAGTGACACGTGTCCTCAAGATTAGGAATCATGGAGTACTAAACATTTTTGACTTTGTTTCAGTTAAACCACGGGTAAATCAGAAATTAGACAGCCAATTGCAAGAGGCTATGTTTGAAGTTGAGGAAAGTTATTTACCATATATGGAGCGAGTGGAATCATTGGTCACTCATATGTTGTTGTACTTCAGTTTCAGGACTGTCCACTTCATACAAAGACTCAGTGGAGAGGGCAGAAGAGTGCATTGCTCCCTTTGGACCCAAAATTCAAAGATAATGCTTTAGGACATTGCAACTGAAGCTTTAGTTGCCTGAGGTGCAATTTAACTAGCTTCCTTCCCCCTACACTGCAGCCCAGGAAGGCAGGAAGAGGTGCATACAATCCGCATTATTGTAGTTCTTCTAGGAACAATGGACTCTTAGCTCGTAGGCTTTCATTTGCATGATAGCTGTCACTAAGCCACTGATTAAAGCACAAGATCTAAGAGGCATTCTAGCACCCTACTTTATTAAAGAAATGAGCAAAGGAGACTAGGAGGGATGTGTTTCACTTTAACCATGGATAGGCTGAAAACGGCTGACAAAGGCAGACCTAGGGTGTCGCACGGCAGCGGGGGAGAGACATTTAGTTAAGCCTCTCTGTGGCATCTTGGAAAACCTGTGAAGTAGTTCCTTGCAGGATGGATTCTGCCATAACGAAAGTACATGCTGGATATGATAGTAATTGTAATTGTGTTTTTGTAGCGCTTAGTACCCCTGACGAGGCGTCAAATCACTTTTCGGCAAGTAGCACACTACTCCGGCACCCAATAGGAATTAGTGGTGGAATAAGATAGGGAAATATGAGTACACTATTGGTATTAATATGAGTTAATTTGAGAAGAGGATATGTGAGTTTGTTAGTTGGATTGACTTGAGTAATGGAGGGCTAGAGGAAGGAAGATTCCATAATTCACGATTTTCAGGATATATCACTCTGAAAAGCTACTGAAAATTCACCAACCTCTGTTAATGTTATACAAATCTACAGTCACCACCTTTGAGACAAAATGCCACTGGAACAGAGAAGAAATTGATTATTTATGTGTAAGAATTCCTTATTCCATCACTAAAGGGCAGGACTTTCGTATCCCCCTAGAAACTCTGGCTTGAAATAACATCTATTTTTAGAGCTAGGAGAAAGAATTCCTTGTTGATATTACACTTATAAATGAGATTGAGGACCTCCCATCACTGTGTACTACTACAGAGCAACTTCTCTTGGGAAGAGAAGAGAGTCTAAACAACAAAGTCAGCTGCAACATAATGGAGAGAAACAGCAACACCATTTTAAACTCGATATTTGGCTGTCGCCCTCGCTGGAAGTGGGGAGACCAACTTTTCCCATTCGTACCTGTGGCTGATGTCCAAGGAGCAGTCCCTGAAAGATGGGGAGGTTTGGAGAATCAGACTAGGAATCATAGAAATAATTCTGGTGACAAATTGGAATATTTGGGCCTTTGTTTTAGTAATAAAAAGGACATTTCCCACTGTGACTGAGTGAACATTTTCCATTCAGAGGTAAAACATTTTCCGAAAAACTTTCTGCTTTAAACTTGGGAAGTATTGCTTGCTTTACTGCCAAACATTAATGTTCTGCTTCCCCAATATCATTTCTGAAAGGCACAATCCCAGCATTGGAATGCTAAACATCTTGAAGCAGAAACTTAAAAGGATGGATCATCCATTATTTTTAAATGCATTCTAATTGCTACATTGCATTTGCCTATTTTTAAACTAATTTTAATTATTAACTGTTTTTATTGTAACTAACTTAGTTTGTGAATTTAATTGGAATCAGGAATCTGAGGTTGATTGCTCCTTTTCCCATTTTGGATCCTGGTCGGTTGAAGTAATAAAACATAAGAAGGGCCTGAGGAGGATCATGATACCATCTACCGCACTAGAAGGTATTGTGAGTAGTACTCTATTCGGATCCATTTAGAGATCTGGGATTACTTTTTTCCCCCTTTTCGACCATTGGAATGCAGCCCCAGGAATGTAAGCAGAAACTTTAACAGGTGCACCTCCAAAATAGTGCATATCCTACCAGTGCACTCTAAATCACACAGAGGTTTCTGCAATGAAACATGACAGTGGTGTTCCTGAAGGTAAATACAAGCTGGATCACTCACTCACCCTTTTTTCTTTGAAATGTATCTCATTTTCCTTTGAGAAAAATGGGCTAGATTTCAGAAAAAAACTACTCTATTTAAAAGCAGTCACAGACATGATGGTCTGCTGTCCTCTACAGGCCACCATTCCTGTGAGTGAAGCCATTCCAAATGGGGTCCCAAATTGCGACCTACCTCATGAATATTTATGAGTTAGGTCTTTGCTACCCCATTGAGAATCACAAACAGTGTGCTTTACACTGTTGTGTATTTTGTTTTGCGACACGCAATTTGCAATTCCCAAACAGATTGCACATTGCAAACTAGTATCCACAAATCCTGGCTTGGTAACTAATCTCAAGCAATTAGAGATAGCCTGGTAACAATGGGCCCCGTTAGAATTTAATATGATAGAGAAAGTAGCCAGGATCGTGGTGTAGCACTCATACATTTCATCCATCTGCCCTACAAAAAATCAGCAGCCTTCAGTCTGAATCCTTTAAAATCCCCAAAGGTAGTAGGGAACTCGCCCACAAATGTTACCTCTATCTGTACATTATTTATCATCTTCCTATGAGGAACAAAATCTACATTACTTATCTAACATTCAGAATGACAAAGGTTGAGTGATCACAACATCTGCACATTTGCCTTACTATCAACTGGGGTATTCATTTTTAGGTCGACTGCACAAGCGCTTTGACCTGTTATAAGTATTGTGGGCTTTTAACCACACCCATGTCATGCCCATCACTTTCACTCGTTCGTGGGCTTATCTTTAAAAAATCACTTAATTTCATTGGTAAGTGCTTTAAGTTTGTCCCAGCTTGAGGCTTGCAGACTGTCCCTGTTACATGGATTATTGTGCTATTGCTGATATACTGCAGCGTAGGCAAACTTTTTATTTTGTCTCTCCTCTTCGTGCTGCAATGGCTGGCGCTCACGGCTCTCACGGCGTGAATAGGCACAACAGCTTGAACTCGATCGGTGGTATTGGCGCTCTGGTCACATTGTTCACAGTTACCTAATCAGAGTCATTTCTTGTAGCTCTCCCCTTAAAACTCTTGAAATTGGTGAATGATTTACATAAAACAGAAATCCTCAAAGCAAAAGCGGCTCTCCATCCACAGCGGGAGAGCTGATACCACAAAATTCACTGCACTCAAGAAATCTTGACCCATAACGCTTTGCAGGGCATTACTTTTACAAAATATTTCTGCTCATAGCTCAGCCTGTGGTGGTTCTAGGACAATGTGACCACCACCAAAACGTTCACGAAAACGTGCTGTTTCTTTCTACATCATCTTTGGACCCCCACAGTAAGTTAGTGGGGAACCCAAAATAATAGTTCCCTACCACCAGTCATTATCTAGTTAAGATTTCTTATGGCTGGAATTTTTGTTTTATGGGCCTTGTTTGTAATATCATTGCAGTAGGCTTCCTAGCTCTAAAACATTCTCTGGGGATTAGGTATATGATCACACTGCATTATGTTCTGCTATTTTTTTTTCATGGGGTTATTACCCCTGGGGCTAACAATATGATTACATGACCATGTTTCTTACAAATGATATTTTGATTGACTGGCAGCAACCTTCAGAATTCCACAATCAATTTAAAACAAAAGAGATGGTGGTCAAGCTATCCAGGATTTTTAACAGCCAAGATGGATGCCCCTTTTTTTCAGGAAATGTAATTCTTGTGGTCCTCTGTGCAATTGGAGTGCGCTAGGAGATATCTACTGGTACAGCCCCTGCAGGTTCTAGTTCGACCCAAAAAAGGGTGAGTGAGTGATCCAGCTTTTATTTACCTTCAGGAACACTACTGTCATGTTTCATTGCAGAAAATTAAGTTTTCTTTTGATTTTCTTCAGAGTAGGCAGTGGTCCGTGGGACCATTACCTACTCTAAGAAAGTATTTACGCTTCCATTCACAAAGGGGAAGGGGCCCTTGGGGAACCCTTTCCCATTTGGGAATGGGTTACCACTAACTTGAAGTTGGTGGTAACTGTGATTGTTTTGTGACCACATTCAAGATCGCAAAACATTCCTGAATACCACTGCGGTTCGGTATTCGGAAGGGATGCCCTAAACACACCCCTTCCTAAACAATGTACTGAGTCACATTTTGCTTTGGTACATAGGAAATCAAATTTTTCTGGTCTTAAACGGCCCTTTGGGTCGTTTGTGACCACAAAAATGTTTCATACTTGTGGCCCCAAGTCATTTTGAAAAAGAAACATATTCTAACTAATTATTTTAATTGAGATTAAAGTGCATTGCTTTAGCCATTGTGGATTGCCTTCACCATTGAAATGGATTAGTCAAATCATTTAATAATCCCTCTGGTTATACAACTGCTATCTTCCCCTCCAGTTATACACCGATCAGCAATCATTGTTCAGAGAAGATCATTCAGACATTGAGCCCAAGCTCTAAAAACATTTTCTTTCACCACAGATATTCCCTCTGATGTTAACGCTAACTTTGCCAGCCACAACAATGCTCTGTTAACAGGCTTGGCCGACATTGCTCCCATCAAAAAGAGCACATGTTCAACAACGGTTCCATGTGGTAAAACAGAAAAACTAAACCAAATAAATGTATGTACAGCATTTATTATGCAATACTGAAAAAGAAGAAAAACACATAGTTTTCCAATATAAAATATTTATTGCTTTATAGAAGGGCAGGGGGGTGTTCTCTGCTTTTAAAGTCATACATTGGTAAAATACAGTGAGTACAAAATGAAGTTGAAGGGCGACCACAAAAGTTGATAATCAACACTACAGCATACTGACAATTAAAAGTCAGTGGACGGATAAACCCAAATAAGTTCCATTTGCAGTGAGCTTTAGCAGCGTTTCGACCCTGTTACTTAATTGAAATTGACAAAATCAGTGAACTGAGTGGGAATGAGTGACAGTGAAACTGTGAGAGTGGGAGTAAGAGTAAGTGTAAATGAGTGAGAGTGAATGAGTGAATAGGAGTGAGTAGGTGTGAGTGGGCATGGGTGACAGTGTGCTTATGTGCTTATGAGTAAAAGCGAGGGATAGTGAGTGACACAAAAATGAGAGGGAATGAATGACAGTGAGTAAAACTGTATACTTATCAGTGAGACAGTGTCATAAGAAATGAGGCCTAGCAAGAGTCTGACTGTGAACTGTGACAGTGAAAGTTACTGTTTTAGGCATCTTGTGCACCGGCCTGTCACTGCCAAGGCCCTCTCCTGATTGTGCCTGATCTCGGAAGTGCTAAGTAGGGTTGGGCCTGGCTGACCAGGCCCGGCCCTGCTTAGCGCTTCCGAGATCGGGAACATTCAGGACTCCCCGCGTCATGGAACTCTGCTTCCGTGGAAGTCCACTGAGTTTTTTTTTAACTCTGTGGAATTCTGTGGAGTGGGACTCCGTGAACTTCACCCAAGCCTAGTTATGATGTGGGCTATAGGAAAGTAGGTATTGTTTTATTTTACTGCATGAGCTGTTTAAGGTTTAAGGGATGTTAATTTGGTTCTCTGTGCTTGATCACTTGGGTTGCCTCCTGCTACCTGTGAATTTAGAGTTGTCAAAAACATTCACTATAAGTCATCTCTATGCAACTCCCAGCTCATCCATGGTGAGCACTGTGCAATATGCTATTTATCCCTGCTCAGTCGGGCCCAGGTTTGAGAGGGCCTAGCACCTTCTAATTAGCATCATTTTTTTTATGCTAATGTGGCATTAGATGGCCAAAAACCCTGTGCCATATTTACAAAGTGGCGCACTGCATGCATTGCACCACTTTGTAATCCCTTGCACCACATTGAGCCTGCACCAGACATAATGTATGCAAGGGAGGCGCTCCCCCGATAGGGGGGGCAGCAAAAATGGCTCAAAGAAATCTAGCATTTTTAACGCCTGCTCAGAGCAGACATTAAAATGGGGCATGCCATTGTTTTCAAAGGGCCCCTATGTACTACTAAAATGTTGCCACTAGCCCTGGAAAGTACATCAAAAACGTCAGAAATTCTGACGCTATTGGCCTCTACCCTGCGCCATGATGTGCTGTAGTTTAAAAATGGTGCACACATGGTTGCGCAAGAGGCCGCAAGAAAAGCGGCGTTACATGTAATGTAGCGTCACTTTTCTTGAATCTGGCCCTCGGTATGAAGAATTACTCGTACAGTGTTTTTTTGATTTGCAACAAAAAAAATCATATGACCAAAAATAATGAAATGCTGTTAGCAATGTAAAGACATCTTATTTAAGTGTCGCTTTCCTGGATCCTGGAAGGGCCTGAAGTAATTAAGAACAGTCCACAAAACAGATTAGCGGTGGCATTTTAGTTCTGTGCATAACCTTTGCAGGCATGACATTCAACTTTCTGAAAGGATCTGAAATATTAATCACCCATAACAGTTATGTTTGCCTATTGCTAAATTATGCATGCGTAAAGTTGACCTACTCTACTCTAGCAATACACTACGTCAATCAAACGAACAGTGTCCCGCCCTCTCTGCACGGCTTGTCAGTTTCAATGGGAAGGCTGTTAATACAAATGCCAGCCTCACCATCGGCTGCACTTACCTGGGCCCTCAGCAGCGCATGCCTCGATGGTAAACTAACTACAAGTTATCAATTATTCTGACAGCTCATTTTCTTTTAATCATTTTGTGGGTACAGTTCACTTTGGTGCACTATTTTCATTACATCTTTTTAATAAAAGGGTTTTAGATACTCTATTTACATTTAAACAAAATTATTACTAGCATGAAAATGTTAGCAAAAACGCCTATGGCGACAGAGCGCGGAACTTGGCAGGTTGATGTGTGCAGTTTCCGTGCCTTTGCTTTCTACCCATTACACGTGTTTGTATGATAAATACATCTTTTGGTCAAATATATGTATTTCTTCTGGTGCACATGAAATCGACATTTTGATCTTAAGGTTTTCAGGGGGTGCCTTATTACTCACCCTTTCAAAGTTAAATCCACCCAGCTTCGCTCTCAGAAGTCGGTTTACGTTCTACAGACAACTGACCTAGACTGGAGGCAGATAGACTTGGGTTGTGCTGATTACATCCGGCAGGTAGCCGTCCACAGTCTGGGAGGCTGTGAAGAGCTGAAAATGTAGCAGGGTGTGACATTGAAATCTTCTCCCCTCTGGCATGCGCTCTAATTTTGGGAATGCCTTTGGAATTCCGGCACGTGTGAAAAAACTATTACTTTATTGATTGCAAATAGTTCGGAAAGAACATCGATAGCACTGAAAAGGTGTAGGATTTTTTTTAAACTAGATCTAAAGATACATCTTCTTTAAAGCTAGCTTATAACGAGGAGAGGGAATAACAGGAGGGGGCGGGTCGAAACGGACCGGACGGACGGATGGAGGGAGCAGCACTGCAAGTTTTGTGGGGAAACTTGCTTCAGACTATTTTTGAGAAATCCCAAAGACTCGGGGTTCAACACCAGAGACTACTTTGTTGGTAGAGATTAAAAAGTATAAAACATTTCAAGATTTCAAATTCATTGAACCCATCATGAAGGAAGAAAACAAAACATTATAAATGTAAAACTGGAATTGGCGGGAGACAGCTTAAAGTTGCCTAAAGAATCATATTTCTGATTTACAGTGCGGAGATTTGATATCTTTCTGTCATATTTTCCCATCTTGTTCTTCTCTTACAGTATTCCCTGGTTGGTGGTCATACATCCTAAAGTCTCGCACAGAGAGAGCCATGATCTCAACAGCAACCCCAACTGCTTGCCAGGCCCCTTATTGCATCACATGGTCCAACAGGGTGGAGTACAGCCATGCCTTTTTTCTATTTTGAAAGATCTTTGTTCTTTCTGTTTTTCTTGTTGTGTTTCATTTCGCTGTGCTGTGCTCCCAATAGCTAAGTGCATGTATCTTAGACAAGGTGCAAAGGCAGCATCTTATTTGACATGTAGGGATAGTAACTCCTTGCACTAAAGTGATTGCTAATTCATTATTGAAGAAACTTCGTCCAGCTTTTAAGATGTGTGAGATTCATCCCAATCACGAAGTCTTATTAAGTTAGTACCTCATGGGCGTAATTTAGGGGTCGCCAGGGGTCGCAGCTAGATTGCCCTTTGCTACCCCTGGCACTGCGTCTGTGACCCCTGGCGTGAGAGGTGGCAAATTCAGAGAAAGGAACACAGTGGCAGCTCGTCCTTATGGACTTCAGTTGGGGCTCCACTCACTTTGTTGCCTGCCAAGCTTTTATTACACTAATAGTGAATAATAATTTGTTATTCACTATTAGTGTAATAAAAATGAAGTACAATTTTCTGGAAGATGCTCTTCCATGGCAGCTGAGCTAAATAAAAAATGCTTTTAAATGTGTGTTGTGTGCTCGCTGGAGAGAGTGTGTATATGTGAGTTTATGCAAGTGCGAATTTGTGTGTATGTGTAAGTACATGAGTGAAAACTGAGGTCAAAGGAGGTGTGATGTCACATCGCTATCCCTTGCATTCCTGGGAATTGATGTCCATGGAATGACTCGAAGATTTCGGGGGTGAGTTTTGCCAGCGAGTTCACACTTTTGTGGAGGTGACCTCGTGACCTTCGGTAAGCCAGTTCCTATGCCCATGCTGAAAACTGGACCAATTAGCACTTTGTGATATATTTTTAATATTTGTAAGCCTACAAATTTCTCCCTGTGACCAAGAGGGCCTGCCAGTCTTCAACAGTGTTCTCTCATACATAAAAACGTGAAACCTTTTAAAGTTGGTATCAACTAATTTTATTATTTCAGCACACCAGTGTTCTTTGCATGAACTTGCAATCTCGAATATCGATTTGTATTATCTGTTTTACTATTTCACGTATATTAGTTTGCAGATTGTATACCTTATGGTAAAGTTCATTGATTCATCTATTAAATGAATTATTGAATGCACGGTTAACCGAATTGTATTTATTATAGACATCTTAAAACATTACAATTCAATACAATGTTAAAACCTAATAAAACATCCTGAGAATTAAGGATAAACCTAAGTAGGTCTTAATGATGGATTCACAGGGAGAAGAGAATGTTTTTTTGAATGACTGATTTTTGTAAGTGGATGTGGTATCCTGTATTGTATTCTAACCTGGTGTGTCTAATGTTGTATCCTGGAGTGGATTGATGTGAGCCACGGGGAACATGTGATGTAATTAATGTGTGGGTTCTATCCATGTCAGTTAGAGTTTCTGTTTACAGTTGGGGGCTGAGCTGATAATATCCTATCCCCTGGTGGGGTTCCATTACTTGTAACTTTTAGCTTAATAAAGTACCTGTTCCTGTACCTACCTGCATCCTGAGTCTCCTTACCAGCTTCAACTCCAAATGTAAGTGGTGCAATTGGATGATTCAGACTTTAGAGAGAGTGCATTTTCAGAATGGAATTACCCCACCATTATTTATCTTTACCCCTAAATTCTTGCCTGAAAGCACATCTCACAAGTCATTAGTTACATAACAATGGGGCAACAATTGGAATGTAAGATGTGGGGAACAATAAAAGACAGTATGTTATGGACTATCAATGACATATTGTCATAAGGACTCTTGTTCTCTAATGAGACTGCTGGATTTGGGGCAGCAGCACCTCTGCATTGGGTGCAATTGAGTCACTCCCACACCAGTTGGCAGGTGATGGCTCAACCCTCCTGGCTCACTAGCAGCACTTCACCAAACCCCAACCAGTAAAGGTGATTTGTGACAGCCTTGCATGGAACTCTGAAAAAACCCTCAGGAAAAATTATGGTGGAAACAATCCTTACCCTTTTCTCGCCACATACAAGTCTCGTACACACATATAAGCAAGAAAAGAGATGCAGGACAGTTTTCAATACATTTATTGAAAAGACTGCAATCTACGATAAGAAACATGAGCTGCAATGATCAGGATAAAGAGGAATAACAAAATCAGGATTGTGAAAATTATAGATGTAAATATGACAACCCCAACATATTGTCATAACATGCGTATACAATTCCTACCTAAAAGCCTCATCTCTAGCCCCTAACTGACAGCATGGTGATATAAGCCAAATCTGTCCCTACTGTGTCCATGAGAAGCACCACCGATACCTTTGTACAAGGTCAGGCCACCGGTCTCTAGATCAGGATCAGTGGATACCCAAAGGCTGAGGTCTACCGAAAACAGGCATGCAGCATGGATGGAAATTGTTGCTGGAACCCACTCTAACGCCCTTTTTCCTATAGAATGTTTTTATAGGGGGCATGTTTATGTTCAGGCACAAAATCCTGACACAGGTATGTATCTAAGGCCTGAACTGTTTACCCAGTCTTGGGACAAGCAATACAAAATAATATTCTGTGTGCCTCGCATTCTGTTCTTGTAATTCCGAGGAAAGAACACGATGCAAAGTATGTCATCCATAGCACTGACAACACACTTTCACAGAATAGCAGTTGATAATAAAATTAAAGCAATGTCACTAAAAAAAGAAATAATAAAACAAATAAAAGTGAATACACAAATACAGAGCATGAATACTGTGTAAAAGGGCACAAGCCACAGGCCTAAACTAAGCTATCCCTGTGCCCAAGCAACTAATTAGAATGGACCCACAACACCCTCCCCTATTGCTGGAACAAGGGTGCAAAGTTCAAGTCCTAAGTTTAAAAGTGCTCTAATAAAGGCACAAGAACTAAAAAAGTATAGCTAAAAACATAGATACGAGACAATGTCCAAGTCGACAAGCCAAGCAGGCCAACAGAGAGGCCAAATTAAAAGGCAATTTGATATCACATTTTACTTTTTAGAAAAAGCCAATGGCCAAGTTCTAACAAGAATCATGTTCTTGCAAAAATTCACCAATGTCATCAAGGGAGATTGACACCAGGAAGGACTCCACTTCGGCAGGCA
Organism: Pleurodeles waltl; assembly: GCF_031143425.1. Classification (NCBI taxonomy): domain Eukaryota; kingdom Metazoa; phylum Chordata; class Amphibia; order Caudata; family Salamandridae; genus Pleurodeles; species Pleurodeles waltl. Next base: position 889,879,180 of record NC_090448.1, on the reverse strand, counting down.
GCAAGTTGAGCAAGGCATTAACAGAAGGATGCATGGAGAAGAAGTGTGTAGAGGCCTCTGGTGCAGATTGAACTGCATAGGTAGCACTAGCCAATGTGCCAGATGTCGTTGGAGCCAAGAAATCCACAATTGGTGGCTCCTAGGATGCCTCATGAATCAACCAGATTCTCAAGGAGCATACCTGTGAATAAACCCTCTTTGAGAACATTAACATATCCTTGTCCACAGGAGGTGCATGCAGCACGGCAAACAGGCACCAGATGCAATGGAAGACTGGCTGGACACACGTCAAGACTGGTCTTAATTTCAAAAACCAATGAAGCTCGAGGTCCCGAAGCAAGGAGGCTCTGAAATAATGCATCATGTGTTCATAACACAGCTGGGCTCAATCACTCCATTTTGCTGAAAGAGAAGAGTCACTGCGTACCTAAAATAGCAGCAGCAGAATTCTGCCAAATCATGCCAAAGCTTTAAAAATGTGTGCAATACCCACAGTACTCGATGCATTGAATATTCTGCTGACCAATTCTCCAAAAGGCTTTGGGAAGTTGGTATTTAATAGGGATTGTATCTCAGCTGATGACTTTGTTATCTGGAGGATGCACGTCTATTTGGCCAATGTCAGGGCTGCATGTTTTTGAAATAATAGCACCTTTAGTCTGCTCAGCTTGTCAAAGATTACATTAACAGTAGCAATGTGGGGCCACAAGTCTGCCACTTTTATCTCTTGTGTGGAGGGGAATAAAACATGGCTGCAAAGAGTTACCGTTGGAGTACCTGAAATCACCTAAGCAGTTCCTGACATCATTCCACACAGCTTTGATCGTTCAGAACCACATAACTTCCAGTAGAAAGTATCTGAAATACTGAATGAACCAAAGAGACGGGAGAACCTTTTAGATAGTATGCCAAATTTGCAACCTCTGCATTGCAAAGGCCGTGCAAGGACATCTGCTTACAAATCATAGAATGACAAACATTAGGCTTACATTCTCTACTGCTGGGAAAGACCTCTATTTCGCTGTTCATACACTTGTAATCAAAAGGCAACACCCGGGGGTGTGGTCTGGCCACGAATCGAGATGGCCGCCTGAGGGCTGAGCTCCGTGGAGTGGCGGGCCTTGGACCGGGGGTGGCGGCGCTGGGGGTACGCCGGGTGCCCCCCCTTCGATCGCTGGATGAGCATTGGGGGCCGCTGATACCCGGGGACCCCCCTTGAACAACCGCAGGGGCCTCCCGCTTCCGTCCGGGGGACTCACGGGAGCCACTGTGGCCTGGCGGCCTACAATTGGGTGACGAGCCGTGGCCTCGCATGCACTGGAGGCCTGTCCCGGAGCATATGGCGCCCTGAGGGCTTCGGTCGCCCTGACGGAGGGCGTAGATGAGGGCGGCGGACTCGACGGGTGAGCGAGGGCTTAGACTGTGGCCGCGCCCTCACCCATTCGAGTGCCTTCGCCCGCCCCACCCTCCTACTACTTTGCCCTCTCTCCCCCTTGCTGAGGCGCGGGGGACGCCCGGGGCAGCTTCTGGAGCCCTGTTTTTGACGAACCAACAATTAGGACCTCAACGAGGGATAGGGGAGCAGCGACCTGACCTGTCCCCGCACCACCAGCGCAAGGGGATAGCCGCTAAAGGTATCAGGAGCGCGGAGGAGCGGAGCTGATGAGGACGGACCCCCTGGCTGGCGATAGTGGAGGGGGGGGGGTCCCGCGACAGGGCTGGAGAGGGTGTATTTTGCAGGGTGTGGAGAGGCACATGGCGGGGTAGAGCCCGGCGAGTCCATGCAGTGGGCCTCTGTACTTTTGGAAGCAGCAAGATACTCTACCCTACACCTTGTGGACACCGCAGGGGTGGGACCCTAAATTGACCGCCAAGAGGGGACCTCTTGCCTGCAGTGGTGGGGGGTTCCCGCACGGCCCTCGTATCACCCTCACCATCGAGCTGGCGTGCAGGTAGTCCTGGAGGAGTCTCCCTAGCGCTGGCCCAACGGTGGGCTCTCTGATCTACCATTTCTCTTCCAGGTCGGCCATAAGCGACTGGGCCTAACGCCTTCCACCCCGCTTTTGACTTTTGACTCCCGACCTCTAACTTTGGCCCTCTAATTTTTGGTTACTAATGCCCCAGTGGATGCTTTTTGGTCTCTGCCGGGATCTGCGACTCGGGAGACGACCCATCTCCCTCCCCTTCTTCCTCTTTTGCATCACCCGCCTACCCTCCCACATCTGCCGCACCGTGGATCGACGCTCTCCCGGTCCCTACCTATACTGGGGAGCTTGCAATGCCTGGCGGTGGGTCAGCAAGTAAACAACCGGGAAAGCCGTCCCGCCAACTGCTCTTCTCGGAAGCTTTGCGCCACCAGAGAGTCCCTCCTGCAGAGGAGCACCCACTCACTCCACCCAGTAGTATGGCGGACACCACGCAGGGCGCGACCATGGACCGCATCATACAGGAGATTTCGGCGGTAGGCCGTAAGCTGGAAGGTATGGACAGTGCCATGGCTTCACTGACGGCAGAGACGAAATCCATGCGCCTGGATATAGCAGGCTTTCAGTCACAAGTTACGGGTCTAGACAAGCGAGTAACATCAGTGGAAACACACATTGCCTCCTGGGTGGACAGAGACCAAGAACTTTTATACCTCCGCAGCAAACTGATTGACTTGGAGGATAGGAGCCGCAGAAATAATGTTTGCTTTTTTGGGTTCCCAGAAAACATCAAAGGCGCGGACATACACTCTTACCTACGGGAGACTCCACCCAAGCTTACTGGCATAACTTTTGACCCTCCCCTGGAATTTCAAAGGGTGCATAGACTGAGTCCCAAATGGCAGGATGACACCAGCCGCCCCGCCCAATCACAGCCTATCTACTGCGTCATGTGCAGACCCGTCAACTATTGCAGGCGGCCCGAGCGCATGGTCCTTTCCGGTCGGATGATCTGGAGGTTAGACTAACGGACGACTTTTCCAAAGAGACCAGCAAACGCAGGAGAGCATTCTTGTCCCTCCGACCTCGTCTTCGCTAGCTGGATGTGAAGTACAGCTTGTTTGAGCCGGCCAGAATGTGGATCACCAAAAATGGGGAGTCAAGAAACTTCTATGACCCGGAGGACCTGCAAGTGTTTCTGGAGGGGCTTCAGAACCAGACCCAGTCCATGGACACGGCGACTCCGATCCATCCAGACATGCTGAGACCGCTCCCGGATGTCACCCTTTCAACTCCCGCTTCTGAGGTTGTGGGACGGACGGACGGACCACTATGGACTCCCACCCTAGGGGGAGAGACTTGGAGAGGCTCACGAAGAGTCACGACGATAGGGGTCAGGTGCTGCAGGCGGTGGTGATGCATACTCAGGGCCATATTTATACATTTTGACACAAAACTGCGCTAACGCAGTTTTGCGTAAAAAAAATTAGCGCCGGCTAACGCCATTCTGAAGCGCCGTATTTAATCAATGACGTACACCAGGCAGCGCCGGCGTAGGGGGATATGGAGCTTGGGCACCAAAAAATGGGGCAAGTCAGGCTGGGGCTAATTTTTCGCCTCATCCCAATTTGCGCCATTTTTTTCGACTCCCAACCCCCATAGAAATGACTCCTGTCTTAGCAAAGACAGGAGTCATGCCCCCTTGCCCAATGGCCATGCCCAGGGGACTTCTGTCCCCTGGGCATGGTCATTGGGCATAGTGGCATGTATGGGGGCACAAATTAGGCCCCCCTATGCCACAACATTTTTTTTTTAAAATACTTACCGGGACTTACCTTAATGTCCCTGGGATGGGTCCCTCCAGCCTTGGGTGTCCTCCTGGGGTGGGCAAGGGTGACAGGGGGTATCCCTGGGGGCATGGGAGTGCACCTCTGGGCTCCTTCCGAGCCCACAGGTCCCTTAACGCCTGCCTTGTCCAGGCGCTAAAAAACTGCGCAAAAGCGGCCGTATGTCATTTTTTTTGACCCGCCCACTCCCGGGCGTGAATTTTGCCTGGGAGTGTAAATACGGCGCACATGCCTCGGAGTAAATTTTTTAGACGGGAACGCCTACCTTGCATATCATTAACGCAAAGTAGGTGTCCACGCTAAAAAATGATGCAAACTCCATGGACTTTGGCGCTAGATGCGTCTAACGCCAAAGTATAAATATGGAGTTAGTTTTGCGTTGGAATTGCATAAAAAAAAACAACGCAATTCCGGCACAAACAGAGTATAAATATGCCCCTCAGATCGCTGACAGGGACAAATCTCGCTCCCCTCTGAAACTCACTCTGACCCCCCATATGAGGGCAAGGAAACGCAGTGTCCTAAAGGAACCCCGTCATCAATGGATGCGGAGCCCCGTGAGAAGTTGCAAAGAACCTACTGCGGGGACGATGGAGCGGAGAGTTGAGTACCTGACTTTATAGTATCACGGACACTTTGTTTATAGAGGATCAATATTTTCACAGATCCTACGGCATTCTTACTCAGTTGCCTAGTCCTTATTTAGTCTGCTGAAGTGCACTTAGTAATGCTTTAGAGACGTTTTTGATCCTGTTTGTTAGCAATATGTCTTAAGTTTGTCTGCTTTTCAATGATAAATGTGCATTATGGTCTGCTATCACACCTGCTTGGAATGACATGGCAGAGGCTCACTCTTTCTCCTTCCCCAACCCAGCCTCTCCTCTCCCTACATCCCCTCATCCCCCTCCCCACTTCTCTCCCTTATTTGCGATTAGACACTTCTCCCTTCCAGGCCTGACTGTGCCCCCCGTGCAGCCCGGACAGCCCATACATGGATGCGCAGATGTGCCCTTTACTGTCCAAGCCTCAGCACTGGGTGCTCTGCCATGTGTCTCTCACCTGGGGGCCACTCCCACTTCTTCTCCTTCTCGCTCTTTTCCTTCCCTCTTCCTTACCCCCCTTCACTATTTACGGGCACCCTATACTTGCGTCGCTCTCATGGTTCCGTCTCCTTTGTTGTGATCACGATTTGATCTCCTTCCTGCTGAACCTTGTGGCAGTCCCCCCCCACACTACCTCCCTTCTCCCCCCACTCCTCCCCCCCTTGATGCGGCGCCGCTCTGGCTCCTGCTGCATGCTCTCATGTGCGCCTGCTGCGTGCTCTTGCGCTGCCTCCCTCCCCTGATGTCTGCGCCCTGGTGGAGGGAATGGGACTGTGGGACTGGGGTGCCTCGTGCGCGTCGCCTTCCCCGGTCTGGGGCCCGCTGGCCAGGCGATTGAGCTCTATAGGCCTAGGTTTAGACCCGCAGGTTGTAGATCGGGATTGTCGGGAATTTTGTTCCGATCTCTTTGTTCCTCTTGTTTCATTTTTTTTTCTCCCTCTTTCTCTTTCCTTCTTCCCTTTTTCTTCCTCTCTCTCTCTCTCTTCCTCCCTCTTTTTTCCTTTCTTCTCTCCCCTCTTTCATATTCTTTCCTTTTCTTTCTCTTATTTCCTTTTCTTCTCTTTTCTCCCTTTCTCTTACCCTTTCCCCAATTCTGAGGACAGCACCAAGGTCTTCCTATCCCCCTTGGCCCATTCCTTGTGCCTCCACCCCCTCCTCTTCCTGTTCCTAGTTTCTATCACCTCCACCCCACCTCTTTTCTGTCTTTTCCACTAGGGCTCTATGATGGCAGGCCCTCACCCAACCCCTTCGGTACCAATGCGGATTACATCTTGGAATGTAAATGGTCTTACCCTTTTTCATAAAACAAAAAAAGGTTGTGTCCTACCTTAACTCCACACAGGCTGATATAGCTTTACTTCAGGAGATACACTTAGACAGAGAGGAGTCTAGCAAACTGCACAGGGACTGGGTGGGCACTAAACTGTTCAGCTGCAGCCTTAGCTCACCGGATACGGGTAGCGCCCCCCGGAAATGTGGAGTTGCACTATTGCTGTGCAAAACACTCCCCCTCGCAGTTATTAAGTCCTGACTGACCCAGAGGGACGCTATGTGTTCGCTAAGTTAAAGATAGATGACTCCTCACAGTGTGTGGGATCCGTTTATGCGCCAATCGGCCCAAAGCGCCTGTTCTTCCTGCAAATCAACCGCCTCTTGACAGAGATAGGGATGACATGTTATGTGAGTAGGAGCGACTGGAATCTGGCCAGGGACGCAGTATTGGACAGAACGGGACCCCTGGACGTTAGTAATAATGCCAACAGAGCCCTACAGTCCGATATATTGTCAGACAACGGCCTGGTGGATCATTGGAGGCTGACACATCCAGTTGACAGAGTACACCTTTTTGTCACCGGTGCACAGTACCCAATCTTGCCTCAATTACTTCCTTATGTCACATAACCTGGTGGCCCATGCCCACGAAGCCTGCATACTTGAATGTGGTCTCAGACCACTCCCCAATCATCGTTGCTATCCAGGTGAGCCTGGTCTCCCCAGGCCGCAAACCGTGGAGATTTGCCATTAACCAGTATCGTTTCCCCCAGGGTAAGACACAGCTGAGAGCCCATGCATCCACCTTTGCCCAAGACAACCTGGCCACTGCTGAATCTAGGTGAACCATGTGGGCTGCAGCCAAGGCAACAATACGGGGGCAGCTCATGCAGGACGCGGCGTTAGCAAATAAAGAAAGGAAAGAGTGACAAGCGGCATTGGAACTTGACATCCATCGTCTTACACACCAATATACTGACCACCCCTCTCTCTTCAAGGGCGTCGATGTCTGGAATGTGCCCGTATGGCTCTTAATGAGTTATACACCTCCCAGGCCGAGTACGCCCTACAGCATCTACAGGGGAGGCACTATGAACAAGGCGAGAAAGCCGGCCGGCTACTTGCAGCTCAGCTTGGTCAGAGGACGAATGCTCCCGCTATCCCTGCCATCCGTATCCACTCCGGTGATGTGCTCACGCACCCGCAGGCAATAGCCAATGAGTTTGCGTCCTTCTCCCGGCACGTTTATACACTGGAGACAACATCTAGCCCTGTTCAGATTGTGGGCTTTCTTGCTGATTTTGACTTACCCTCTCTATCAGACGACGGGCGCTGCCTCCTGGATGGAGAAATCAGCAGGCTGGAAATAGAGAGTCATCTCCAACCTCCCCTACCCCAAGTCTCCCGGGGAGGATGGCTTCCCCGCAGAATTTTATAAATGGGTGGGGGAAGAGGCGATTGACATATTGCATGAGGCTTTGAGCGAAGCCTGCAGGACGAAAGCTCTAGGAGCCATCTCCAACAACGCCACGGTAGCAATTATACCAAAACCTGGGAGAGACCCCCTGCTCTGCAGCAGTTATCGACCCATCTCTCTCCTAAAAGGTGATATCAAAATCCTAGCCAGTATCTTAGCAAACCGGCTACGTTAAGTCATACTGTCCCTGATCCATCATACTCAGGTGGGGTTTGTACCGGGCCGAACCTCCCGGAATCACCTGCGCACTTTGTACCAAACCCTATTGGCCTCCAGGGATCTGCCGGAGACTGCGCTGGCCTTGTCTCTGGATGCCGAGAAGGCATTCGATCGCATAGAGTGGCCCTATCTGTTTGCGACGCTGGCAAGGTTTGGTTTGGGAGACCGATTTATCTCTATGATACAATTGCTGTATGATCAACCCATGGCACGAGTTAACTGTGAGGCTTCCTCTCGGACCCCTTTCCCATCCGCAGAGGAATGCGACAGGGATGCCCCTTTTGTTCCTATTGGCGATGGAACCCCTTGCCGCAGCCATCTGCTCCTCCCCTTCAATAAAGGCCTCACTCTGTCGGATGGCATTTCCAAACTCTACCTATACCCCGATGATGTTCTTCTAACTATAACGGATCTCGAGCAATCTCTGCCGGCCTTACTGGAGATTATTGATGGGTTTGCGCCCCTCTCTGGCTACCGTATTAACTGGGACAAGAGCGAGGCGCTTCCTCTTTCGCGTGTGAGCACAAAAGCAGCACTCCTCGGCTTCCCATTTCGATGGACTCTGAGATGTCTCAAATACTTGGGGTCAATCAAGGTTTGGTGCACATGATGGCGGCCAATCTAAACACCCTTGTCGCATGAATGAAACTTGATTTTGAAAAATGGAACCATCTGGGCATCTCCATGTGGGGCAAGGTACAGGCGGTCAGGATGGTCACAGTGCCTCGTTGCACCTATGTCTTGGGGCTCTTACCCTTACAAGTGCCTCTCTACTTTGCAGAGCATTGACATTCAGAGCCTTTGTGTGGGGCCCCACGCGGCCACGCCTGGTACCCGCTAAGCTGCTAGCGTGCCGATCCCATGGGGTAATAGGGCTCCCCTCAGTGGAACACTATGCACTTGCACTACATTTATCACAACTGGCCCACACACTGCCCGGAGTGCCGGACCCGCCACAGTGGGTAGCTCTGGAAAGGGTGCTGCTTTTCACGGATGGGGGGCTTGGAGGTTTCTATCATGATGACCTCTCGTCTTCTGGCACGGCTAACCCGATCCTGAGGGCGACCCGGGCGGTCTGGCGTAGGGTCCACTGCCTGCTCGGGATACATCCTCTCTTACACACCCAGGCCCCCTTATGGAACAACAATGGACTACAGATAGGCGGTGAGGTGCTCGACTGGCCGCAATGGAGCAGGGTCGGTATCATTGATCTTGCTCAGGTTCTAAAGGGTGGTGCGCTTAAACCCTTCGCCAGACTGCAGGAGGAATTCGATCTTCATTCGCGGCAGGAATGGAGATACTTACAACTCAAACATTGGCTGCACCAGGGTGCTGACACCATCCGATGGAGACTCCAGACTTCGCTCGTGGTGACCTACCTGAAGATGGGGGGACAGCACAAGGGCGTCATGGCAGGCCTCTACGAGGTCATCACCCTGCAGTTATACTCCCAGCCTCTTCTGGACAAATTACGCTTGAAATGGCAAGACCGCCTGCAGCGGACGTTTGATACGGAGGATTGGGAGGACATCCTGGAGGCGTTGGACAGGGGCACCAGGGAGGCCCGATTAAAGTTCTGTCTCGTCAAGGTGCTGCATGACTGGTATTGGTCTCCAGCGAAGCTGCACAGGACGGGACTTCTTCCGCATGCAAAGTGTAGGCGTGCTGTGACTTGAAACATATTTGGATTGATTGTCCGAAGGTCCGGCCTTTGTGGCTGTGGTGGGCTCCACTCTGGCTGAGTCTATACTGCTTCCATCACCGCTTTTCCCTTCTCTTATCATATTGCATGATATGACCTCTCTCCCGGCCCTGCCCAGACCACATAGACGACTGTTACACACAGCGCTAGCTACTGCAAAAATTTGTATTCTCCGCCATTGGCGATCAATGACCTCCCCAACCCCGGAGGAATGGATTGTAGCTATGACCCCTATAGCCACGCATGAGAGAGTCATCTACAACTGCAGGACCAGGCTCAGATATTTAACCAGGTGTGGTCCCCCTTCCTTACTGCAGGACTGACGTAGGCAGCGCAACACCACCCTTACTCGCTGCGGACTGCCCCTCGTCTCTCACGTCTCTCACTTACGTCTCTAAAAGCTTCTCCCTGAGATTCCAAATATAAGCAGACACAGACCTACGATCAAAGTCAAAGCCTTGGCTATTGCATTTCTATCTCTCCTGAGCCCTTAGCTTGCAGTCCCCCCCATCCCTCCTACACGAAAGCTTCACCTAGATATGCTCATCCTCCCTTACCCCCTCCCCTTCTCCTCTCCTCCCCTCCTCTTGTATGTCGGCCTTTCCTCCTCTTGCCCCTCCCTCCCTTCAACACTGATGGTGCCCATCTCGGTCCTCTTTTCTCTGCAGAATTTGCTGACACCTGTGGCGCATCCTCATCCTGTTTAATATCTCCTCCCACCTCCCTATTCCCCGCTGTCCTCCTGCTATTACTGTCCCTTCTCCCACCCCCTTCCCTCTCTCCCTTTCTCCTTTTCCTTTCCCTCTTAGAGAGTTGATCTTAGCCCTCTAATCCCTCCCTTGCAAGACCCCCTCATAGTCACACCTTCCTGAGTCACAGCTGTTGTACAAGACACCAACTACTGTCCACATCGGGGAATGCCCAGGTACAAACGGTCCCAGTTGTTTTGTTATTTTGATATTGCGATATCTCAACATTCTGATACCCTGATATTCTGATCTTTGACATGAAGGAACATGACCTATACTGGTGTTTTAATGTAAATCGACGTTGCGGTGTGCCTCAGATCTACGCCCCATTTCAGTGAGAATTGATATTCCTGCCACTGCGTTGCTAGGCTGCTTTGTACCACCATTTTCCTATCGCTCCCCTTCTTCACCCCCTCTCCCCCCCCCCTTCTGAGTTCCCTCTCCTTTCTTTTCTTTCTCTTAAATCCGAAACTTCGATTTCTCTCTCTCTTATTGTTTCATTGTAAATTATCCATTTGTTATGAATCAGAAGTATGGTTGACTGCGTTTCATTGTTTCATTCGATTTCTTTTCTATATGACCCATTATGTGTCACTCCTTGTTCATGTTGGGACCTCGGTCCCTCTTTGGTTCAGTATCATCTTGCAGTGCTAATAAAGCATTTCAACACAAAAGGCAATACCCACTCCTTGTGCATGTAGCTGTCTCCTAGACGCTCAAACCTGCCTACAGCAAAATGCATTCAGCATTTTGTGAAATAAAAGGTGAAAATGGGCAGATTTATTACCCCATGTATTAGCTATACTAGCAAGGGGGTTTCTACTACATTGAAAAGCAACTTCTCTAATTTCTCAATGTTAAGCATGCTGTCACTTGCTTCTTTTTTAGCCATTATCTATTGTTATCTAGAAAAATTAAAAGGGGGAAAAAATTTGAATAATATTAATGTGCTTTCAGGGCACGTGGCCACTTTTGAGAACCTGCAGTGTCCAACTTAATTACATAATAGAACGCAGTTGGCTTTGTTCATGTTGTAAAAAGGACGCATCATTCTGAATGACATCAATTCCAAATGACACAATATTATTTAAGGCGTAAATTCTGTTGGACAGAGTGTTCATGCCATTATCAACAACAGCTAAAGCCTTTTCCATGTTTTCCTTATGAATCTGCCTTAAATGTGCAGCAGCTTCCATCGTGGAAAGTTTTCAGATCTCATTATATGTGGCACAGAGGAAACGTTTTGGGCATGGCTTCCTGGGTCCTAACAGGAAATCTTGTAGATTGATGTCCTCAGACAGGCGACTTTTACAGTGTTGGGTAGCCATTTTAGTTATAACTCCATACACGTTATTTTAGCAAACTAAGCCGTCCACTGTGCACTTTAACCTAGATATATTTTATTCAGCTTTGTTTATTATTTTAACAAATAGCTACATTTGCGGTCTTGTTTTATTTCTCTCTATCTAGCTGTTTTTTACCTAGGCCAGCACTGCATTCTTAAACAAGAAATTTCTTTCACTCTGTGCTTATCTCAAGGCTTCAGTAAGATAGGTTGCCGGTAAACTTGGTAACGCTTTGGCCCTCATTACGACCCTGGTGGTTGATGGAGAAGTGGCGGTTTTACGGCTAACAGGCTGGTGCTAAAAAATATGGAATTATGACCATGGCGGTAACCGCCATGGTCATCCGCCACTTCTCCGATCAGACCTCCAGGGCGGAGACGACCGCTGGGCTGGAGACTTGGGTCTCCAGTCCGGCGGCAGTCACACTACCGCCGGCGGTATCATGACCCGGCTCACCGCCATGGATTTCATGGGCTTGGGAACCGCCATGAAATCCATGGCGGTGAGCACTATCAGTGCCAGGGAATTCCTTCCCTGGCACTGATAAGGGTCTCCGTCACACCCCACCCCCACCCCGGGTCCTTCCCCAACACCCCGCACCACCCTGCCACTCCTCAAAGGTGGCAGGACCCCCCTCCCCACCCCCAACATCACATTACTGATTCACACCCGACAGGCACACAGGCACCACCAACACACATACCCGCACACACCGACAAACATGCTAACAGCCACACACACAGTCATACACACACACCCACATTCAGACATACATGCACACATCCATATAGACATACATACAGACAGCCACGCACACATTTCCAAACACACAACACCCCCGCATGCATACACGCACTCACACACCCCCTCTACATACTCACACGCACACCCCCATGCACACACAAAACACCCCCCACCCCCCTCGCCTAAAGGACGATCAACTTACCTGGTCCGTTGATCCTTCGGGAGCGTACGGGATCCATGGGGGCTGCTCTGCCGCCAGCACCCCGTCAACAGAACACCGCCACGCCGAATCACAGAACGTGATTCAGTGGGCGGTGTTCTGTTGACGTGGCGGTGGAGGTGGAGCATCCTCCACTTCCCCGCCGACTGCCAGTATGGCTGCTGGCAGCTCTCCATCCGGAAAAGGACGGAGGGCTGCCATCAGTCATAATGCGCTGAGCGGAAAAGCGTCTGCACTGGCGGTCTTCAGCACGGCGGTCCCTCGGCGGTCTTGTAAAAAGACCGCTGAGGTTGTAATGACCCTCTTTGTCTCTAGTGTTCATAGAAACATATACATCCTTACGTAGGGACATTTTCTCAGAACATCAGCTGTTTTATCATAAAAACACTTCTCTGTTTCATACACATTAGAGGCAGATTCCAGACAGACGAACACAACTGTATGCTGATTACTGAGTTCAGCTACAGCGGCTTATGTAGACTACAGGCCTCTTGCTTAGGTATGAGGGATGATGTCTTCCCAGGGGAACCTGAAGGGCAGAGCTAGAGCTTAACATGCTGTGCTCTAACATAGCCTAGGTAGGAATTATTTTAATGATCCTAGTGACAATATAGTAGCGTTATTTTTATGTTTTACTCTCCTTGTCACAATTTTAATCCTGTCATGCTTCATCGTCCTGGTTATTGCAGTACATGCTTTATTATCTAAGGTGCAGTTGCTTCATTAAAACCTCATTGAAATATATACTGCCTCTGATTGTCCTTGTATATGGGAAACTAATGCAACTGAGAGAAACGGATGTGATCTGAGTGACCACCATTTCCCTGAGGAATCAATTGTGTCATGCGCTCGGCTGCCCAATCATCCCTGCTCTTGGGTGGAGATGAGGCACTGCTAGTTAGCCAGAGCAAAACCCTGATTAGGCCACAGGTGTCACCTGTAGGGGGTTCAGACTCAGTCCCCCACAGTGCAAGTGATTCTGCTGCCCAAATCCAGTAGTCTCATTAGAGTAATGAGAGCCTACGCGACAATGCGCTGTCAACGTTTGGTCAGGCTCAAATTTTTGTGTCCTCCTGAGTATCTCTGTCTGACTACATACAAAGATACCTCAGTACTATATACGGAGATGTCCGTGGTATTGAGGATTTTCCTCCTCAGCTAAGTAGGGAGTACCTAACTAACACTGTAGGTTGTTCAAGCTTGAACTCTAAAAGGATAATCGGTGTGGTGATCTCTGAACAAAATTAACCATTCATCATGGCGAATCCTCAACAGGTAGCAATTGTAGTCAATATGCAACCACCCCTTACTGAACATTTACTGGCACATGGCCTAACAGCCCAAGGGGGTCCAGTCACATTAGTTGGTGAGGCTCATCCAGCCTATAGAACAGAAGTTTTTTATTCTTGGGTCACATTTCCAGCAGTCCATCGAAACACAAATACATTTCATCAATATATACCTGGAAATATACCTGCACGATCCAGAGCATATGCATATCTAGAAACACCTCTATCCTATCAAGAACATAATAATTGGCCTGATGGTGCTATACCCCATACGATTCTACACATTAGGTTAGGTCCTCTAAGTAATGATGGTCCTACCTTGCCTTTATTGGCCACATATGCACCACACCCTGCTGCAGCAAACTTAACAGCATCTGAAGTCCGCCACTTATATGCTGAGCTGACGGCAATATACAGGCGTTTAGTACAGTTTGTAATGAAAATCTTAAATACAAACCTAGCATGTGCTGCTACGGCGCAACCACATGCAGTAACACCAGGCATTAATCCTGCGACTGTACATTCGATCATGGGTAAAGTACCCGCCAAACGAGAATAAATTCCGTTTTGGTTAGCTCAAAAAATAACCGCACTGGAAGCAATATTTGCCATACGAGACCTCAGGATAAGCATAGGATATTAACTATGTGCTTGTCATTTGGGATGGTTCCCACCATAGATAACTGTAATACTTAGGGCATGGTATTTGCCACGCTCTATACTACCGCACATGGTACATGACACTTGCCAATTTACCTGAAGTGTTGAAACGAATTCAAGATGAATGGGGGCTCTGAATTTGGGGATGCAACTAATGGGCAATATTGCCACAGTATCCTCAATTATATTAAGAAACCTTAAAGGGGAAGCGGTCACACTGGCGGTGCACATGCACCTTTGGGACGTTCCTCCACAGGATCAAGAACATGAGCTGCCAAAGATTATCGCAGAGACCTACTCTAGCATTGGTCGAGATAGTCTGGGGGCCAGACCTAAAAAACCCACAATTCCAGGGTAAATCTAATAAATATTCTACCAAGCAAGCTCCTGAGGGTATGTAGAAACTCTGGGATAGAAAACAACAAACACCTAAAAAAGAAAGGGGAGAATCTCCACATACAGAGACCCCACAGAATAGATATACTCTCAGAAATAGAGATAATATAAAAACGCCTGACAGATATCAATATACCGATACACGCCAATCTCGTTCCTTTCAGGACTCACCGGAAAGTGAGAGAAGTGGGCAGTCAGAGCGAAGAACTGAGTACTTGAATCCGAGACAGGAATCACAACGCTCAACAAAAGTTTCTATTAAAAAAGAAGAGAAACTTTCTCAACAAAACCTCCAATTCAAAAAGAAAAAAGTGGCAGTAGTAGCAGTTCGAGATGCCACTCAAGAAGAGGGCTCTATTGAAGAACAAGAAGTGGGCATTAGCGCTATCAGACAGCGCTGCAGAGGTCACAATGGTTCGCCAGAATCTTCTAGAGCATCTGGAGCTGAAAGCAACTGCCGACTTCTTACAAGATGAAACCGTGGACATGCGTGTCTCCATGCCTGATAGGGTGTACAAAGTAACAGTTCGAATGAGACATTGAGCGCACAATCGACTCAATCTTTTGGGACTGCGTCGTAAATATATCTGATATTCTACTGGCCAAAACGGATTGGCCACCTGAATTTGTCCGTACTTGCCCATATGAGGAAGATGTTATCAAACCTTCTTTCTCACCCCTTGTTCCCGATAAGCTTGCAGAATCCTACCCCATCAAATGGACATTGGCACACGCACCTGTGTTATATAGCAACCATGTAGGGTGGGAGGGGGCGTGGCCAAGCCGTCGAGCATGGCGGACGCGAGCTGCTAGAGCTCCGCGCCAGGCCTGGCTTATCGGACACCATCGGAGGGGACTGGGGAAGCGTGTCGCTCTGCGGGCAACCGGACTGGAGCCTGGACGACTCCGAGGCTCATCGGAGGCGTGAACGGGCCCTCGGCGGTGATCCGCGGTGGATCGAGCCGCGGCCGCGTGAGTTGGGCCTGTGGTCTGAGCCGCGGGGCGGCGCGGCCGCGTGAGGAGGAGCGGCTCGAGCGGCTGGGGCCGGATGCCTTAGCCGAGACGTCCTTGCGATGTGCCCGCTCGGCGGCAGCTGCACCCTGAGGAGGTGGGGCGACGCCCCCTCTAGGGACGAGGAGAACAAAACGGACGTGTGGTCCGTGCAGGCCTCTTTGGGGGCCGGTGGTGGGCCCGGGCAGAGCCCCCAGGACCTTCTAGGGGACTAACAGAGGCTCTGGAGCATGGCCGGGACGGGGCATCTGCGCTCTGGTGCCGGGGCCGGGAGATCACAAGACTCGACGATGCAGGACAGTCAGATACTAGATGCAGTACTTGCCGCAATAGAACGCATTGGAGATTCGCTGGAGCGCGCCCATACATCGTTGGAAGCCAAGATAGACAAAGTGGCGACTGACCTTGTCCTGCTGCATTCGGATCATCGCAAGTTGGCAGACAAAATCTGCGAGATCGAGGCTAAAGTAGATGAGCTGACACCGGCGACCTCCCAGCTGAAAACAGAAATGGAGGATGTACAGGCCAGGGTGGCGGAGTTGGAGCGCCAGGTGGAGGATGCAGAAGGCCACTCTAGGAGGAACAACATTCGAGTGGTGGGCTTGCCGGAGGGTGACGAGGGTCAGGATCCGGTCGCCTACTCGGAGAGCTGGCTGCGGGGGCTGGTGCCGGTGGGCGGGCTCACCCCCTTCTTCTCTGTGGAGCGTTCCCATCGGATTCTGGCGCGGTCGAGGCCACCGGGGAGCGCCTCCTCCACTATGCAGACAGAGATGTTATACTATGAACGGTGAGGGCCGCCTTGACCCCCTGAGTGGATGGTGCGCAGATCTTACTATTTCCGGACTATACCCTAGCGGTGCAGAGGGACTGGGCCTCCTACCTACTTCTGAAGCGTAAGCTACAATCCCTCGGCCTAAATTACTCTTTGCTATTTCCCGCCAAGTTGCGTGTTGTGGCGGAGAACAAATCGCATTTCTTTGCCATACCTGAGGCAGCGTGGGAGTGGCTTGAGTCATCAGGACTGGCTTCTGGTGGCACCGCTGAACGGACTGGGCCGGCACCTCGAGGCAGGCGCAGTCGGGCCAGACGGGACCGAAGGAGAAGTGAAGCTCATGCTAGTTCTGCGGCGTGCGCGCCAGACCTGGAACAACTAATACTGTCACGATTCACCCTGGGCTTACCGTCTGTATCGGAGAGGGATGGTGTGCGGCCCTGGTTCCTGCAAGTCCTGCTCTGACCGAGGTAGGGGAGACCCCTTCTGGTAGCCACGGTGCTGCTGACAATAGTACGCCACCACAGTCCATGCCCTCCAGAAGGAGTCCCAGAGGAAAAAACCCCAAGGGGAAAACTCCCTGGAACAGAAGGAGGACACAAGGAATTAGCACTCAGGAGCCTGGAACTGCGTCCAAGCGAAGACCAGCCGGAGCGTGACCACCACAGCAGAAGTGTTGCAACGCAATGAGAAGAAGAAATGATTCCCCTTATATACCCCTAGACAGGAAGTGATGAACAGGAAGAAGTAACAACACCATTTTGGATTGGGAAGGGACTATAGCAAGAGATAGGAAAATATACCATAGTAAAAAAGGGAACAGATGCATGCAGGGAAAAAGGGAGGTGCAAGGCATGCTGGGAAGGAGAAGGCATGGCTCAAAAACCATGCAGGAGGAAAGGAAGGCCTTGAAAACGGGTAACCGGGAAGTGATGCTGGGGGGGGCGCAGACACCCCACAACAATACTCGCGCCGCACGCTGTGCGCGGCGAGGACCGAGGCCCAATTCTGGGCCCCCGGCCTCGCCGCATCCAAAAAATAGCGCACAGCCGGAGAAAAGGGCCGCCGCGGCCCCCGTGACTTTTGACACGGGCCGTGGCCTCCCCGCGGCCCAGCCGGGAGATGCCGCGGCCTGCGGCGGCACAACAGTAGGCCCCCCCCGAGGCCCCAGGTTTGTGAGGGAAAAGACGGAAAAAACGACAGATCAGCAGAGGTGCATGAACCGAAGGTGCGTCTTCCCAGGAGCATTCACTCATAGGGTAGCCCTTCCAAAGAATGAGGTATTGGAGACGACCATGGAAGACCCGAGAGTCACAGATTTCCTGGACCTCGTATTCAGGCACGTTGTCAATCAGTTGAGGAGGAGGACAGGTGAATTGTCTGCGAAAAGGATCAGGGACATAGGGTTTAAGCTGAGATACATGGAATACAGGATGTATTTTCAAAGTCTGAGGTAAACGAAGACGAACAGAAACAGGGTTGATCTTTTGAAGGATCAGGAATGGACATTAATACCGGGGTTTGAATTTATTTTGGGTTAGTAGAAGAGGTACGAATTTAGAGGAAAGCCAGACTTTATCATTGACCTGATAATGCGGGGCCTCACAACGTTTCTTTTCAGCCATTATTTTCATGCATGTCTTTGTGGCTAAAAGATTTGAATGTATGACACGTTGGATACCCCGTAGTTGCCGGACATATGAGGTAATTGCAGGGAGAGTAGATGTTTCTTTCAGAGGAATAGGAAAGGCTTTCGGATGGAATCCATAAAACAATAAAAAGGAGAGACTTTCGAGGCACTGTGTACCGAATTGTTGTATGAGAATTCAGCAAGTGGTAGGTACGTAGACCAGTTACTCTGCGTAGCATTACAAAAACTACGTAAGTATTGTTCAAGGCCTTGATTCAGCCGTTCTGTCTGTCCATTCATTTGGGGAAGGAAACCAGATAATAAAGCCACCTCTATTCTTAGTGTCTTACAAAATTGTCTCCAAAAACGGGAGATGAATTGGGGACCCCGGTCTGAGATAATGACTTGCGGCAGGCCATGAAGCCGAAAGATCTCCTGAATAAAGATTTGACTTAGTTCTCTAGCCGTAGGTAGTTTCCTTAACGCCGTGAAATGTGCCATTTTCGTGAAGGAGTCAATTGTTACCATTATTACCCGATTCCCAACCGTGGGAGGCAAAGAGCACATAAAATCAGTGGATATAGTGTGCCACGGACCTGGTGGAACAGGTAAAGGACGGAGTAATCCTACTGGTTTATTGCGAGGTGTTTTGACTTGTGCACAGATGGGACAAGAAGTCACATAGTATTCAGTGTCTGTTTTAAGTGTGGGCCACCAAAAAGAGCGAAGCAGGAGCTCTTGGGTAGCCTTCATACCACGATGACCTGCGATTGGAGAATCGTGGCACATTCGTAGGGCCTCTGTTTGGACTATTTTAGTAGGTAGGAACAAAGCCTTTTTGTGATAGTAGTAGTCCTGATTTTTATGAAGCTGTGGTCGTAAATTGTTCATCTCAGTTGTTTCAAGGTTGGAATATTCAGTTTTAACTTTGTCTAGGAATGATTGTACCAACCCAATGATCCTATTATTTTCAAATAGGTTTTGCACAGGAGAATCACTACACTCAGGGTAGCGGCGAGATAGGGCATCTGCCAAAATAT
This sequence comes from Pleurodeles waltl, assembly GCF_031143425.1. NCBI lineage: Eukaryota > Metazoa > Chordata > Amphibia > Caudata > Salamandridae > Pleurodeles > Pleurodeles waltl. The sequence goes on along the minus strand of NC_090448.1, from coordinate 889,860,279 downwards.
TTTGGGAACCAGGGATATATGTGATGTAAAAATCGTATTGACTAAAAAAGAAAGCCCATTGAGCCTGCCGACTATTTTGGCATTGAAAGTTTCTCAAACACTGTAAATTCCGATGATCTGTCCGTGCCTCAAAAGGTTCTTTCGATCCCATAAGAAAGTGTCTCCATACAGTGCAAGCTGTCTTCAAGGCGAGTAGTTCTCGTTCTAAAACTGAATAGTTACG